>NW_026775575.1:89632883-90850923 GCF_030987335.1 Cornus florida | reverse complement strand
CTCGAGCACTCGAAAATGTAGCAGATTGCTCCATGCTTGCTTTGCTTCGCTGGGACCTACTTTGGTAAAATGGCTATAACTTTGTAGTCCAAACTCTGAATGACAAACCGTTTGAAGATTTGGAAAGCTGATTTAGAGCTATAAAAACTTTATGGTTTGGTAGAGATCCATTTCTCAAGTCTAGTTGGTCGAAATTGAAGATCAAGGCAGAAAATCATTGCTGCCAGGCAGTTCGGAGCACCTCTAATAAGAAGATCATAACTCCCTGCTCCGAACTCCGAATGACGAACCGCTTGAAGATTTGGAAAGATAATTTAGAGCTCTAAATCTTTCATGCTATGATGGAAGTCCAGTTCTTGAGTTTTCTAGGTCAAAAATGGCAACAAAAATCAGGTTCCACTGCTGCCAAGCTTCAGCATTGAGCACTTTGCATTCAAAATTTTAACAAAAATGTCATTCTTGCTTCTTTTAAGCCAATGAACCTGAAAATAAACAAAAATGAACAAATGAAGATAATCTGCATAATAAAATCAAATAATGGACTTAACTAATGCAATTTAGGGCGCTTGAATATGCAATATTCGGCGCTTATCACACCCCCAAACTTACATTTTGCTAGTCCCTTAGCAAAACCAGAATGAAAAACTTGATGGAATGAAAAACATGGGAATGCTAAAACAAAAATATCAACCATGGCTAAAATAAATATATACATAGCTCAAATACAACTTGGAACAGACAAAGAGCTGGAGACGGGGTCATTGGGAAAACTATCATGCATATACGAAGCATTGATACAAAAATTGACAAAAACCATTTCAACATGCATGCATCAATATCATCGTCCATATAAATAACTCAATTGTCATCTCTTAAATGGAAATCAACTCTACTTCAGTGAAAGTGAATTGGATTCTCAACATACGGCTTTTACTTTCTTTTCCAATTCCAAGGCACAAGTTTTCAAATCATTGAATCCCCCTTTAAATGAAGTCCCTAAGGCATGATTTTATTTACAAGACAACTTTTGTTGCCTACTGACAATTTATTAAAGCTCAACAATGAAACATAGAATGGTTGTGTAGTGCTGAAATCCATTAAGCTTTCTAACCAACCTATTTATCAAGCGTTAGGTCAACAACTCCCAAACCAGATGGCTTTAGGGTGCTAAGTGTAGAAACACTCCATAGGGCTTAATAGCTCAAGTTGGAAAGGCTACGAACTCCAACAAACCATGTTTATTACAAATTTTTTTGAATGACCGTGCAATGTTTAAGTCCTTTAAGCTTTCTAACCAACCCATATAGCAAGCGTTAGGCCAACAACTCCAAAACCAGATGGCTTTAGGGTGCTAAGTGTAGAGACACTCCATAGGGCTTAATATCTCGAGTTGGAAAGGCTACGAACTTCAATTGGTCATTATTTTCTATCTTTCTCAATTTTATTTTATTTATTTATTTTTTTAGAATCATGCCAAAGATATTCATCCATTAGGTTCATCAAATCAGATTAACTAGGCCAAGATCAAGGTCAATCATGTTGCATGCCTCACAGTTAAGTTTCCAATGTGCATCTGTGCATTGTGAAGCTTAAGAGTGTAAAGTCCAGCAAGAATCTAATTGAGACAATTATACAGATTAATTTGAATCCACATGATCATTTCAACTCAAATTTTTCTTTATTTTCAAAAATGTCAATTGCTTCTATACACAAAGTTTTAAACATATACTTCATCTCCAACAAGTTCCAAGTTACACTATCATTGCTTTACAAAAATATGATACCAAAACTATGCCAAGAATGCAATAATGCACCCCCAAACTTGAACGACACGGTATCCTCAATGTGGGACATGGATTAAAGTTAAAGACAAAAATGACAAAGAGTAAAAAGGAACAAAAATACCCATGGGGAGGAAAAGGCATGGTGAGACAAAACCCCCAAACTTGAAATGGACTGCGCCACCTGGATAGGGACATGAAGAAAAAGCAGAACAGCGACAAAAATAGTAACAAACAGTAAAATATAGAGGGAAAATGTCGAAAAAGAAGATAACAGAAAAGCTAAAGTATTTTTATTCATAAAAACATGATTACAAAAGGAACTGAGAGTCAATCATGTTGAACCAGAGCAACTTGTGCATAGCATAATCCTAAAGGTGAAAAGTAAAAGAAAAACAGAAAGGAAACATACACAAGTACGAAACAAAATGAAAAAGTCCAACATTGGCAACTAGCTACGGGCAAGGGGGAAAATGGGCGAGGATAGCATTGAGGAGGGATTGAGTCTCACGCCAGTCCTCCTGAGCCAAGCGACGGACTTCCGCCGTAACACAGCGGTCGTCGGCAGCAAGGCGACGATCTTCTTCGGCACGGAAGTAGTGCTCCCGCACAGTTCGAGTGTAGTCGGCTAAAGAAAGCTTAAAACGATCCATCCGCTTATGGAGACGGGCAAGACTATCCCGGAAGAAGGATTGGTTGGGCGGAAGATCAACAGGAGGCTCGTCCCTTACAGCGTCCTCCGCCATAGGGTCATCCTCAGATAAAGGAGGAGATGGATAGTGGGGCAAAGGAGGAGCAGCGAGCCGAGGGTTCCGAGAATGGCTGAGAACATTGGTCCACCGGCGGGGAGTAAAAGTTTGAATCGTTTTGCCCCTTGGTTCATTAGGAGGAACCATGAAGCCCTTGTACTTCAAGAGCTCGATAACAAAGAATGGTAATGGCAAAGGCCGATTTTTAAGACGCTGCTGCCGTGCGTTGATACACTCGTCCCAAAACCGCATAAATGTGTCCCAAATGAGTTCGGGGACAGAGAACCATTTGCCTTGGTCTATGGCATACAAGGCTTGCAACATTAGGCCTCGGCGCTCGGTGCTATGCGCCAAAGGGTAAACATTATGCTTGAGAACGGAGTCAAGGAACCAAACTCGCTCCGGAAGGGTGGATTTGAGTGTAAAGCTCCGAGGGCGATGAGGGTCATCCACGTTGCAAATAGCAGCGACAACCTGCTCCACAATTAAAGTATCCGGCTCTTCATATAAAGGGAGATTCTCACGATTGACAATGTCATCGGGGCACTCCAGAGGACAGCCAGAGACAGCCACCATGTCCGCAAGAGTGAAGGAAAAAGGGATGCCATCAATGGATGTGGTGAGAGTGACCGGCGGCTCTTCAGGGCAATTAAGATTCTGGAAGAAGAGCCACACCACACGGGGGTAGGTGACCTTGGAAACAGGTTGGCAAATGTGCTGAAGACGCCGGTTAACTAGCTTGGCGACCACCCATGAAGTGGTGGGATGAGTGTCAAAGACACCCGTTAGCGGGAAGAGAAGCTCATAATTGAGCTCTTTGTCGAGCCAAGGGGCGCGGGGCTGTTCATAAGGAACGACGGGAACATCCTCAGAGGGTCTAGGACGACTGGGAGGTCCTGCACGAGACATATGGAGAGGCGAACTTGGTTGGGGAATTTCAGCAAACACCTGGTATGCATAAAGAAAGAAAGGATGTGAGAATGAAAGGGATCTATGAAGAAACCCAAAAAAATTCAGACACAGTGCTCTCTATGATAGAGCATAGTAATAAGCACAATTAAACCCCAAAGATTTGATGCCCATACTCCTCAAATGTAAGAAGAAAACACAAAGATTAAAGAGAAAGAGGGAAGAGACATACCTTGGAAGAAGAGTAGATAAATGCACCGGTGGAATGAAGAGGAATGATGGGGGTAAGGGGCATATATTAAGGGATGGATGAAGAAGAAGGAGAGGAGTGGGATGTGGGTATGAGTTAATGGAGGAAGAGAGGAAGGTGGAAAGGTGGAGGTTGTGGGTGATGGAGGGAGTGGGGGAGGTAGGAATTAATGGAGGAAGAGAGGAAGGTAGAAATGTGGAGGTTGTGGGTAATGGAGGGAGTGGGGGAGGTAGGAGAGAAGTAATGGGAGAGAGAAAAGGTGGAAATGGAGTGCGGAGGTCGTAGATTAGGGAGTTAGAAAGACGCGGGAGAGGGAGAGTCGGTTTTTAAAAACTGGGGAATGGGGGTTCGAGCGCTCGAAGTTAGGCCTTCGAGCGCTCGAACTTGAGGCAGTGAGTTTCGAGCGCTCGAAGTTCAAGCAGTGAGCTTCGATGGATTTTCGAGCGCTCGAAGTAAGGACTTCGAGTACTCGAACTTGAGACAGTAGGCTCCTAACTGAAAATTGGAAGTTTCAAGGGCTCGAAGCCTGGACTTTGAGTGTTCGAAATTGGACCAGGGAGAAAAGCTTGGGTGAAATGTCTGAAATTGCCTATTTGCCAACATCTCTTCAATGCATGAATGGAATTTGGAGAAATTTTCAAAATGCAACACATTTCCAATGCATGGATGAATGTAGGAAAATTTTTAAACCCTTGCAACATCACACAATGCATGAACTAAATTTCAGAAAAAATTTTAAAACTTTGCAAATTCATTCCAATGTAATGCATGGATGGAAAATTTTGAAAACTTTTCAACTTCTTTCTAATGCATGGACAATGTTCAAACTTTTGAACTTCAATCCATTTCAATGCATGAATGAAAAATTTTCAAACTTTGCACTTCATTTCTAATGCATGAAAAAATTTAAACGGTGCAAGAATTTAGGAAAATTTTCGAACTTTTACAACATCATGCATGGATGGGATTTTTTGGATGAAAAAAAATTTCCGGGAATGAAAAATTAAAGTGGAGAAGGTTTAAGAAGCCAGTCTAAAATTTTGGAACACAACTGAAGAGCGTTCCAGAAAAATCAAACTTTTGGCTTTTCGAAACCATTTCCCAGAAAATTGCAAGGCTCAGGCAATGGAAAGGAGGTAGGGAAGCTTGGAACATCGAAAGAATTTATTCCCTTGCTTTGCTAAATTTAATGTCGATAGCTAGACGAAGTTAGAGTTGGCACTAATCCTCATAAATTGGGTCCGTCAAGAGGACTTCTTCAACTTTTCGGGTTGGGATTGTGTCATCAATGCAAGGCTTAAGCCGTTGGCCATCAACCTTGAAGAGTGATCCTTTTGCAGGATCATGAAGTTCGATTGCTCCATGAGGAAAGACAGTAGTGACAATGTATGGACTATCCCATCTTGACCGGAGTTTACCGGGAAAGAGTTTCAAGCGGGAATTGAAAAGCCAAACCGTTTATCCGGGGCCAAAAGACTTCTTGACGATGTGTTTGTCACGAAAAGCTTTAGTCTTTGCCTTGTAGATTTTTGCACTTTCATATGCGTCATTACGCAATTCCTCAAGTTCATTTAATTGCAACGCACGATTAGAGCCGGCTTGTTTGAGATCAAAATTGAACCTTTTTATGGCCCAATAAGCACGGTGCTCTAATTCTACCGGGAGATGACATGCTTTGCCAAAGACAAGTCGATATGGTGACATGCCAATGGGTGTCTTATAAGCTGTCTGGTAAGCCCAAAGCGCATCGTTTAGCCTTAATTACCAATCTTTGCGGTCCGGTCTAACCGTTTTTTTCCAAAATGTGCTTAATCTCCCGGTTAGAAATCTCTACTTGACCACTCGTTTGAGGGTGGTAAGGTGTAACAACCTTATGAATGACGGAATACTTGGTAAGGACGGATTTGAGATAACGATTTCGGAAATGAGATCCGCCATCACTAATGATTGCTCGGGTCGTTCCAAAACGACTAAAGATATGGGACTGAATGAATTGGATCACGACTTTATGATCATCGGTTTTGGTAGCCTCGGCTTCAACCCATTTAGACACATAATCCACCGCTACAAGGATGTACTCATAGCCATAAGAAGATGGAAATGGTCCCATGAAGTCAATCCCCCACACATCAAAAATTTCAACAATTAAAATGTTGGTGAGGGGTATCATGTCTCTTCGGGACATGGATCCAAGTTTTTGACATCGTTCACACGATTTACAAAAATTGTATGCATCCCGAAACAAGGTAGGCCAAAAGAATCCGCTTTGAAGAACTTTGTTAGCGGTCTTTTTGGCACTGAAATGGCCTCCATAAGCAAGAGTATAGCAAAAATTTAGAATGCTTGTGGTCTCGATTTCAGGAATGCATCGCCGGATGATTTGGTCCGGGCAATACTTGAATAGTTCCGGATCTTCCCAAATGAAATGCTTAACTTGGGAGAAAAACTGGTCCTTCTCTTATTTGGACCAATGAGTTGGAATTTTGCCAACCGCAAGATAGTTGACAATATCCGCAAACCATGGAAGATTGAAATGTGAAACTTGAAGAAGTTGCTCATACGGAAAGGAATCACGGATGGCTGCGAATTCAGAAGATTTTTCAATAAGTAAGCGAGAGAGATGATCGGCGACAACATTGTCAGTCCCTTTTTTGTCCCGGATGTCAATGTCAAACTCTTTAAGTAGGAGGATCCATCGAATTAAACGGGGTTTTGTCTCTTTTTTCGCTAACAAATGCCTAAGAGCGGCATAATCTGAGAAGACGATAACCTTGGAACCAAGAAGATAAGAGCAAAATTTATCCAAGGCGTACACCACAGCTAGCAATTCTTTTTCAGTGGTGGTGTAGTTCAATTGGGCATCGCAGAGTCTCTTGCTGGCATAATAAATGACATGCGGAAGTTTATCCACACGTTGGCCCAAAACCGCGCCTAATGCATAGTCGGATGCATCGCACATGATCTCAAAAGGAAGAGACCAATTAGGCGGTTTCATTATTGGGGTAGATGAGAGGAGAGTGCAAAGTTTAATGAAAGCTTCCATGCAAGCGTCATCAAAATTGAACGGAACATCCTTGGCTAAGAGATTACACAAGGGCCGTGAGATTTTGCTAAAATCTTTTATGAAGCGACGATAAAATCCGGCATGGCCAAGAAAAGAACGGATTTGACGGACGGAATTCGGTGGAGGAAGATTAGAGATCAACTCAACTTTTGCCTTATCTACCTCGATTCCCCGTTTAGAAATGACATGTCCTAAAACAATGCCTTCTTGGACCATGAAGTGGCTTTTCTCCCAACTTAGAATGAGATTCGTCTCTTTGCATCTTTGGAGCACCAGAGACAAATTTTTGAGACACGAGTCAAAGGAAGAGCCAAATACGGAAAAATCGTCCATGAAAACTTCCAAGAACTTTTCAACCATATCCGAGAATATAGACATCATACACCTTTGGAATGTTGCCGACGTATTGCAAATCCCAAAAGGCATGCGTCGATAGGCAAACGTACCAAATGGACATGTGAATGTTGTTTTCTCTTGATCTTGGGGGGCAATTGTCTCTGCTCAGTATGATCAAGCCTACGACTGGAACTGTCGAACACCTGAAAAATTGAAGTGGGTTAGGCACACGAATAAGTTCTATCCTACTACAATCCAAGCAAACACTCAATACGCATATACATCCTGACCAACTAAACAATAACTATAGTACGTAAATATATATATATATTCACACTAAAGGACTCTTACTAGACTACAGGCCGGTCTCAACTTGAATAGAGGCAACATTTAAACATACTTGAAGTGGGTATGTATACCTAAGCCTAACAGGGTACACCTCCAACCAACATAGCCAGCTATGCATCCTAATGCATATATGCGCCCTAACCATCGATCCTGAGACTCAAGCTCATATCGAGGTACTATAACAATATATTTAAAATCCATCCAGAATCTATAGTAGTGCCGCTCAACCATTCGTTGCCTTGACACTATAAATCAATAGGATTTAACTTTTATTTAATGCATTCCTTAATTCCATAGTAGCTAGGACTTAGCTTTTTTGAGCTAATCCCCCTAGTATGCCACCGTCCCATACCGGTGCGTACAATCCATCCATCCAGCAATTGATAATACAGACAAGGAATGTAAATATCAACTAATCCATACATCTAATAATTGATAATTAAAATATCAAATATAAACATTAATTATTCCATACTAAGCATGATAAAATTTTGTAATTTAACAAGCTTATTTGATACAACTCCGCACAGTCCAATAATTGATAATACAAATCCTACATGTAAACATCAATTATTCCAAGTAAGCATAATGGAATATATAAATTCACATGCTTATTTAATACACTGGAACATGATTTAAACTATAAAATCATTTTCAAAAAATTGCTAAAACAATGATGAACAATTTTAATCCTCCACATCTAAAACAGTATACCAATTTGTGCAAGAATTTTATATTGTTCAACCTATAATACAAGGTAATTAATTATGCATTAACAAGGCTCTTGGGAGTTTTAAATAAGCTCAAAACACCTCTGAGAACCTTCAGTATAGCTTCTAATTAAACTGGAACTTCAAAATCCAAGCATAGGAGTAAAATCCATCGCTGAAATTAAAAACAAATTAAAAATCCACAAAGGAGGAGGCTCAACTTTTAGGTAGAGGAGGCTCAACTTTTTGGATAGAAGAGGCTCAACTTAGGTAGATGAGGCTCAACTTTTTGGGTAGATGAGGCTCAACTTGGGTAGAGGAGGCTCAAATTTTTGGGTAGAGGAGACTCAACTTGGGTAGAGCAGGCTCAACTTTTAGGTAGAGCAGGCTCAACTCCCTTAGAGCCACCTCTACATCATATGGAGCAGCCTCCACTCTTCCCAGCCTTCGTCTTCCCTGACGCTGGTTGTTTTCTGACTTTCTGATTATCCTTGCTAAGGTTCCTAACCTCTATTCTGGGTTCCAGACAGTCCCAACAATTTATTAAATTCATTATGCATCAATTAACATCAATTAAAACATGAATTATGCTAGAAAATTTACAAACAAGCAAACACCAATTCATGTAAAGGCATACTGTTATAATTGAAATTAACATGCGAACCAGATTAATCTTTAATGTCTATTTACTCCTGGAGTTGTGTTAGGCATGTAAAGAACACGAGTCAAAGAGAGAGAGTTAGGAATAGAATTTGCCTTTGAGATTTCGGTTCAAAATCTCAGCGTCGTCTTCCTAAGGTTTCCGGCGAACACTCTGTCTTCTCCTCAGTTCAACCCTCGAACACACCCTTTAATCTTTCCTTGGTTTAGCTTTAGTCCTAGCCAAACCCTAAACAAAGTATTATTTTCCTCTCTGTTTCTCTCCGTCTCTCTGCGTACGTGAATAAGGTTTACAAACCCTTGGCATACAGTTCTATTTATAGGCTTCACTAAAAACCCTAATTCTAATTTAATTTAGAGACGAGAAAAGAACCATTGATATTATATCTAAGTCGGCTAAACGTGAAGAAGCTAAAACCCTAAAAAAAAAAATAATAATAAAAATAATAAAACAATTAAATCAAATTTGCACGTAAACATATATTTAAGACAGAAAATAATTAAAACAAATACTCAATTAAATAATTCAATTAAATACAACCAATAAATAAAACAAATACTGTAATTAACTCAATTAATTAACCACAATTAAAACAAATAAGTAAACAGCCAAATAAACCCATAAAAATGCAAAAATTACAATAAAACCATAAAATAAACTACTGAGATTATCCTTTTAAAATTAAGGGTATTACATTCTTCCCCCCTAACAAAAGGAATTCCGTCCTCAGAATTCGCTCCTACCTTCTTCCAATATTTTAAGAAACTGCGAGCGAATGACATCCTCCCGTTCCCAAGTAGACTCAGCCTCATTGTGATGACTCCCCTAAACACGCACCAAACATATAACCTTGTTGCGAAGAATTTGATCCCGACAGTCAACAATACGATATGGTGGCTCCAAATATGTTACATCCGGCTACAACTGAATCTCCCCAACATCGACATGTTGATATCGATCCTCATCTCGCAGAAATTTCCACAACATGGAAACATAGAACACATTGTGCACACGTCCCAAATTATCCGGAAGTGCCAACCGATAAGCTACAGCTCCAACTCGATCCATAATCATAAATGGACTGACAAACCGCAACGACAACTTCCCTTTCTTCCCAAATCGCATTACTCCTTTCATAGGAGACACTTTAAGTAGAACATAATCCTTAATCTGAAACTCCAATGCACGAGTACGTCGATCGGCATAATTCTTCTGCCTACTCTGGTCAGTGCGTATGTGATCCCTAATAAGAACAATCTTCTTAGAAGTATCCTTAATGAACTCAGGACCCAAGAATCTGCTTTCACCAACCTCCATCCAACAAACAGGCGATCGACACGGTCGACCATATAATGCCTCAAATGGTGCCATACCAATAGTCTTTTAGAAACTATTGTTATACACAAACTTCACAAGTGGAAAATAGTCCTCCTAGTGGCCCTTGAAGTCAAGAACATGTGACCGAAGCATATCCTCCATGATCTGATTAACCCTCTCAATCTGCCAATCAGTCTGAGGATGATAAGCAGTGCTAAGATGTAATTCTGTACCCAAAGCCTGCTGAAAACTCTTCCAAAATCCTGACACAAAGCTCGAATCCCTGTCCGATATAATGGACAATGGAATGCCATGTAACTTCACTATCTCTGTAATGTAAAGTCTCACCAACTGCTCCAAAGTGAAGTCAGTGCGAAAAGGCAGGAAATGAGTTGATTTAGTCAATCTATCCACGATAACCCAAATAGAATTGTAATCCTTAAAGGAATTAGGCAATCCCTCCACAAAATCCATAAAAATGCTCTCCCATTTCCACACAGGTATCGGTAGTGGCTGTAGAACTCTTGGCGGCTTTTGATGATCAATCTTAACCATCTGACAAGTACTACATTGAGAAAGAAAAAGAGTAATGTCCGTTTTCATACCTGCCCACCAAAACTGCCGCTTCATATCCTGATACATCTTGTCTCCTCTTGGATGAACAGAAAACTCAGAATGATGAACCTCAATCATCACATCCTTCCTCAAATTGTCAGCAGAAGGTACAACCAACGGTCCCCTTGTACCTTAAACCTCTATCAGTCCCAATATAGTAAAATGGAACCTCCCTGGAAGCTATCTCTGCAATTTTGTCAATGCACTGCTGATCCGTAAGTTGTGCCTTCAAAACTATGTGACTAATAGAAGGTGTAACTACCATACAAGCCATGAAAGTATCTGATAACTTATCCACCATCTTCAAAGCATTCCACTATGTGGTCAATAAAGCAGAAAGACTAGCATCAGGTAGGCGACTGAGTGCATCTGCCACCACATTCGCTTTCCCTAGATGATACTATATTGAGAAATGATAGTCCTTTACAAACTCTAACCATCTGCGCTGTCTCATATTCAGCTCCCGCTGAGTGAACAAATACTGTAGACTCTTGTGATCACTAAACAATTTAAATGACTCTCCCAATAGATAATACCTCTAAATACGTAAGGCAAAGACCACAGCTGCCAACTCCAAATCATGTGTTGGATAATTAAGCTCACGAGGCTTAAACTTTCGAGACCCATATGAAATTGATCGCTCCTCCTGCATCAAAACACATCCAAGACCTTGCAAAGAAGCATCTGTGTAGGCAAGACACTCTTTCCCGCTTTGTGGAGTTGACAGAACCAGTGCAGAAGTTAACTTAGTCTTTAGCTCATCAAAAGCTTTCTGATAGTGTTCATCCACACGAACCTCACACCCTTTTTAGTCAGATGAGTGAGTGGTCCCGCTATTTTGGAGAACTCCTGGATGAACCTTCGATAATATCTTGCCAATCCGAGAAAACTCTGGATATCGGTAAGTGAAGTAGGTTGTCCCCACTCGACCACTGCTGAAACCTTGGTTGGATCTACCGCTATTCCCCTTTTTGACACTGCGTGACCCAAAAACTTCACTTTCCGCTGCCAAAATTCACACTTTTCGAACTTGGCGTATAATTAGTGCTCATGAAGTGTCTGCAAAACAATCCGAAGATGTCTAGCATGATCGTCCTCTGACTTAGAATAGATCAAGATATCATCTATGAAGATAATGACAAACTGATCCAAATAAGCCCTAAAAACTCTATTCATTAAGTCCATGAAAACCATAGGTATGTTAGTTAGTCCAAAAGGCATGACTCAAAACTCATAAAATCCATATCTAGTGAGAAACGTTGTCCTTGGAACATCCTGTTCCCTAACCCGAGGTTGATGATATCCAAAACGCAGATCAGTCTTAGAGAAGTATGTAGCTCCCTTCAATTGATCAAAAAGATCATCAATCCTGGGCAAAGGGTACTTGTTATGAATAGTAACCTTGTTCAACTCCCTGTAATCTATATACAGGCAAAGTGAACCATCCTTCTTCTTCACAAATAGTACTGGTGCTCCCCAGGGTGAAGTACTTCTACTAATAAAACCCTGGCTAAGTAATTGTTGAATCTGATCCCTCAACTCTCTCATCTCCACTGGTGTCATCCTGTATGGTGCCTTAGCAATAGGCATAATGCTTGGAGCTAAGTCAATCACAAAGTCTATTTCTCGACTAGGTGGCAACCCTGGAATATCCTAAAAAATATCCGAAAAGTCGGTACAATTGGTATGCAATACAATGGCACGGTAACCTCCTTTTTCGTTTCCTCCTCATATGCAACAAATAAGTGCTATTAACCCCGTTAGAACGTGGCATAGCAACGACATACAGATCCTAACCAGGTATGGTAAACATAACAGACCTATCATAACAATTAACTTGGGCATGGTAGTGAGATAACCAATCCATCCCAAGTATCACATCATAAGTGTGCATGTCCAGGACCAGTAAATTGGCTAGAAATCTGAGCCTGCAAATATCTAGTGTCACCAACTAAACTATCCAAACTAGAATGCTGAATACTCCAGAGAGGTAAACACATAAGGTAACCAAAATACTCCGAAGCTACTTCCTTTTTTATTATCGTGCTATCCTGAGAATTCCTCCTCCGAAAACAAACCTACCATATTGATTTACACAAGTTCTTTTATAAGCCTATTGGTAATCGTCCCATCTCAACACAACTTCCATACAAGCAAATATTTGTTTGCCTGTCTAAACCAACCACTCCACTATGGGAGTCCTTTATTATCGCAACATACACATTCCAATACAGTTTAATAAAATTATATGTGAATAAATCACAAAAATTCTATCACAAAACACAATAAAGATAGCCAAAACCGTTAGTTCACTTTATTAAGAACTTCTTTAAATCGTAAACCTCCAAAAGAATAATAGTCAAATATTCCTCAACATACTACTAGTGTACGTATTTAAATTCGTACTACACTTTTACTAATACCTCCACTACTACTAGTAAGCAAAATTACTCTTAAAAGAGCAGTCATCTTTGAACTTCGATGCCCTCCATCTTAGATGCTCCAGTATTTCCTCCATCTTGATCTTCTTCGGGGTCTTCCTTTCTGTTTGGCTCAACTTCGAGTACCACCGAAGTTGTGTTAGGTCCACAGTATGGTGGTCAATCTTGCACACCAAAAACCTTCCTTAACTTATACTTCGAAGCAACACCTATTGGAACCAATTCCTTGGTCTCCAATTCTGCCTTCTTAGTCGGCCTTCGTAGGGGAATCGTCGAAGTAACCTACTTCTTCCTTGGATCCTTCTTTACGTTCATCGCGGACCACATCATTTTCCTAGTGCCAAACATTTTGCAGTTATAGAATAAGATTGACATTAGTACTTTCTAAATGAACCATAAAGGAATACGATGAATCCTAAACTTAAGCTCTCATAAAGAGAAAATGCTACGCGGAAGTCTTAATATGAAATACCCTAGAGACATTGAACCTAGAGACTGAAATGAAATTACTAAAAGAACATCCAAGGTAAACCATGAAGAGAAGTCCTGCGTCGTCAGAAGAGTGAATGATAGTCTCTGTTCAGCATGATCAAGCCTACGACTAAAACTGTCGAACACTTGAAAAATAGAAGTGGGTCAGGCCCATGAACAAGTTCTATCCTACTACAATCCAAGCAGAGACTCGATACGCATGTATATCCTAACCAACTCAATAATAACTATATAGTCCATAAATATATATATATTCACACTAAAGGACTCTTACTGGACTACAGGCCGGTATCAACCTGAATAGAGGTAACATGCAAAACGCACTTAAAGTAGGCATGTATACCTAAGCCTAAAAGGGTACACCTCTAACCATAATAGCCAGCTATGCATCCCAATGCATATACGCACCCTAACTATCAATCCTGAGACTCAAGCTCATATTGAGGTACCATAACAATATATTTAAAATCCATCCAGAATCCATAGTAGTGCCACTTAACCATTCGTTGCCTTGACACTACAAATCAATAGGATTTAACTTTTATTTAATGCATTCCTTAATTCCATAGTAGGTAGGACTTAGCATTTTTAAGCTAATCCCCCTAGTATGCCACTGTCCCATACCGGTGTATACAATCCATCCATCCAGCAGTTGATAATACAAACAAGGAATGTAAATATCAATTAATCCATACATCAAATAATTGATAATTAAAATATCAAATATAAACATCAATTGTTCCATACTAAGCATGATAAAATTCTGTAATTTAACAGGCTTATTTGATACAATTCCGCACAATCCAATAATTGATAATACAAATCCTACATGTAAACATCAATTAATTCGAAGTAAGCATAATAGAATATATAAATTCACATGCTTACTTATAACGCTGGAACATGATTTAAACTATAAAATCATTTTCAAAAAATTGCTAAAACAATGATGAACAATTTTAATCCCCCACATCTAAAACAGTATACCAATTTGTGTAAGAATTTAATACTGTTCAAACTATAATACAAGGTAATTAATTATGCATTAACAAGGCTCTTGGGAGTTTTAAATAAGCTCAGAATACCTCTGAGAACCTCCAGTATAGCTTCTAATTAAACTGGAACATCAAAATCCAAGTATAGGAGTAAAATCCATCGCTGAAATTAAAAACAAATTGAAAATTCACGAAGGAGCAGGCTCGAAAAACGTGTAGAGCATGCTCCAATTTAAGGTAGATGAGGCTCAAATTTAAGGTAGAAGAGGCTCAACTTTTAGGTAGAGGAGGCTCAACTTAGGTAGAGGAGACTCAACTTTTTAGGTAGAGGAGGCTCAACTTTTTGGGTAGAGCAGGCTCAACTTTTAGGTAGAGCAGGCTCAACTCCCTTGGAGCCGCCTCTACATCATGTGGAGCCGCCTTCACTCTTCCCAGCCTTCATCTTCCCCGACGCCGGCTGTTTTCTGACTTTCTGATTGTCCCTGCTAAGGTTCCTAACCCTCTGTTCTAGGTTCCAGATAGTCCCAAAAATTTATTAAATTCATTTTGCATCAATTAACATCGATTAAAACATGAATTATGCAAGAAAATTTACAAACAAGCAAACACCAATTCATGTAAAGGCATACTGTTATAATTGAAATTAACATGCAAACTAGATTAATCTTTAATGTCTATTTACTCTTACAGTTGTGTTAGGCATGTAAAGAACACGAGTCAAAGAGAGAGAGTTAGGAATAGAACTTGCCTTTGAGATTTCGGTTCAAAATCTCAGCATTGTCCTCCTAAGGTTTCCGGCGAACGCTCTGTCTTCTCTCTCTGTCTTCTCCCCAGTTCAACCCTCGAACACACCCCTTTAATCTTTCCTTGATTTAGCCTTAGTCCTAGCCAAACCCTAAACAAAGTATTCTGTTCCTCTCTGTTTTTCTCCGTCTCTCTGTGTACGTGAACAGGGTTTACAAACTCTTAGCATACAGTTCTATTTATAGGCTTCACTAAAACCCTAATTCTAGTTTAATTTAGAGACGGGAAAAGAACCATTCATATTATATCTAAGTCGGCTAAACGTGAAGAACATAAAACCCTAAAAAAATAATAATAATAAAAACAATAAACAATTAAATCAAATTTGCAAGTAAACATATATTTAAGACAAAAAATAATTAAAATAAATACTCAATTAAATACAACAAATAAATAAAACAAATACTGCAATTAACTCAATTAATTAACCACAATTAAAACAAATAAGCAAATAGCCAAATAAACCCATAAAAATGCAAAAATTACAATAAAACCATAAAATAAACTACCGAGACTATCCTTTTAAAATTAGGGGTATTACAAATATAAGCAAATTTCATTTTGTTTGTACCATGTTGAACAACATTGGACTAAGACTTTGGTGGTGTCTGTTCGTTTGGGAGGGTTAATATAGTAGTGCGTGGGGATGGGTGTGTAGTAGAGTGTGTCAGGGTAGGAAAGTTAGTGTGTTGACTGATGGTAAAGTTGGGTAGGTTGGTTTTAAATGAGCTGACTAAAAAGCAATATTGTTGCTAAAGGCCTGTTTGTCTTGGACTAAATGAGGCCATCTAGTTAAAACCCAACTATTGTGATATCCAATATGCATTCGGTTTGGAGTCAACCATGCTATACTTGAAGCATCTACAATTTTTTGAGTCACCGTTCTTAAAGTGGACAAGTTTTATAAGAAAGAAGGAGTAATTTCTTTCTTGCATCCCTTATTTAGGTAATTGATACGTGATAAATATTACCATCTTTATTTTTTACTGCAGTTAACAATGCATTCCAGTACTTTTCAATCACTAGGGTGACAATATTGAAATGTTAGAAGCTTGGATGGCTCATAATTCTCACATGGTTTATCGCCAATGGAAGTTTTCTTGTAGTTATAGTATTCCATCACTCGTATGTTAATGTAGACACTAAATTTTAGTGGTCTTTGGTTTTGATAAATTGACCCTTTAAATATGGTTCTAATTTTTAATTAAGTTATTTAATTGGCTCAAGCTTGGTCCACTTAAATTATTTAATTATTCCAGCTCAGATGGTTAAATAAAAAAGATAATTATTCCTAATAAAATATATTTGGAATAATTATTTTTTAAGGATAATTATCATAATATAACCGGCCCAGCCCAGATGATTAAATGAAAAGATAATTATTCCTAATAAAATATATTTTGAATAATTATTTTTAAGGATAATTATCATAATATAACTGGTCCGACCCAGATATGATTTTATCCTTATCAGGAGAGGACACATGTCATCATCCTATAGATCCAAGAAGCCTATAAATAGAGGCCTGGAGGAAGGAGGAAGGACACAAAATTTAGAATTCAAAAGTCCAGAAATTCAGACAAAATTCAGAATTCAGAAGTTTAAAAATTTAGACACAAATTAATAAATCCGAAAGATTCAGAAATTTAGACACAAATTCAGAAATCCAAAACATCCAGAAATTCAGACACAAATTCAGAAATCCAAAAGGTCTAGAAATTCAAACACAAATTCAGAAATCCAAAAGGTCCAGAAATTCAGACACAAATTCAGAAATCCAAAAGGTCCAGAAATTCAGAGACTCGAAAATCTAGAAGTTACACAAATTCAAAATTCAGAAATCCAGAATTCCAGAAAAAAATACAGAAACTCTACCCTAACATCCAAACCCAAAAGCGAAGAACACCAAGCACATCAAATCGTGTCGTTCTTCATCAAATTTCACGGTGATCAACAAGAAGCACATCAAATTGTGCCGTTCTTTATCCAAATTCCACGGTGATTCAAGATCAAGCTCGTGCAACCCTTGGATCCAACCAACAAAAAAAAAAAAAGAGATCGAATCAGAGAACCTTATTCTTTGTAAAGAATATTATAGAGGATTGTACTCCAATTTTTCCAATTTAATAAAATATTATTATTTTTGCTCCATATTTTGTTCTTATTTGCAAACTACAAAATTTGTGTGTACAAATTTTTGGCATGCCCAATGGGACAACCTTTGCCTCTTATCTCTTTCTCCTACCATCAAGTTTCTTCTCTGTCAAATTATATGGCTCCCTCTAAGACTCAGACAAACAAGAAAACCTAAAAGAACATCGCTATTGCAAAGGTCGACGCCAAAGCCACCATGAAAAGTGGCACAAAGGCCAAATCAAATGATGGAAGTACTTTGGCGGGCCCTATGACACGTAACAAGTCTAGCCAATCGCGTCATCTAAACATCAGTAAGACTTGGTGAAAACCAATCCTGCAAAGCCGGCGAACGTGAAAACTCAATATGTCAAGAACCCTGACGTTGTTCTAGAGGAAATTCCGCCACCAGATTTACCTCATTCTGTCTATGGTGCTCACTCTAGTGTCGATTCACCCCCAGAGTCACTACGTCATACTTTGGAGCAATTAATCACTTTAAGGAATGTTGGCTCTTAAGGCTTATCATACTCAGATGTGGTCGCTGCTATGACGACTGGAGCGGCCATGGTAGAGGAACAACTAGCAACTATTGCTCGTTCCATTGAGAACCTCACAAAGATTGTTGAAGAAAATGACTTGTAGATTGCTACACTGATGAACAAATTGGAAGTTCAGACCTTCGGAGAATCGCTAGTACAATCTGGGAATCCTACAGCTTCCACAGCAATGCCGTCTGGGAATCCTACATCTTCCACAGTAGTGCCATCTAGGAATCTTGCAACTTCCACACCACCTATAATGACCCGGTCATTTTCCTTCATTTCCATTCTATCAAATTTTACGGATAAATTGTTTTTCATTGATTTCTTTTTCTGACTTTTCTTTTTTCGTCACTTTTTCACTACCTTTTCATTTTGCGTAACCTATCGAGTCGTATTCGGATTTGATTCCGGCCTTGCATGCCATAATTTTACTTGATTTCTATGTGATCCACATTTTTACTTCTGTAAAAAAGCAAGTAGATGTTTACTTTTGCCTGTAGGGGTATAAATGCAAAGATTCTTCAAAATTGTTTACTTTACTTGGGGTGTTTTTCGTAATTATCTTTTGAAAAAATTTTGTATTTAAGGTTCTTTGAAATGTATCTTTTGAATGGCACTTCATTTTGAGTTTTCTGAGAAATTCACTTTTTGAGTTATTCAGTGGGGGGGCATTTATGTAATTATAAAAAGTTTTTAGAAAAGTTTCTCGTTTTGGGTTCAAACATTCATGAGGGGTTTATTTTCGCTTTTTATTTACTCTGGCACTTCCAAAAATATTTTTGGATTTTATTCCATTTATTTTGAATTTTCGAACCCTGTTAGTCGTCAATCTTGTCCGGGGCATATCTCCACGCTCGAGACTCGGTTTTCAACCTCATTTCTTCCGTTGACCATAGAATTCCATTTGAAAACTTTTTCATTCATGGACCATCAATATTTGAGCGCGTCTTCAGTGATCTCACTTTTTGGACCCTGACGAGGCCCATTCAGACTGTTCGGGGATACCTTTTTAACCTATTTAGTGTTAGTGGATAAGAGAGAAAGCATCTTTAACTTTTAATTTCCTAAAGTAGCAGCAGCAGCCACCATTTCTAGACCTTGGAGGTTACCCTCTTCTCTCTCCTCTTTTCATCTATTTCCTCTTTGATTTTCATCTTCGCAGTTTAAACTTTTTTGATCTCCACGACGACGCGGTCATTTCTATCCGATTGGTTTTCAATTTGCAGCACTTTGATTTTGGACTGGGAGTTCAAGCTTGGATTGAGGTATTGTCTCTTGAAGATTTCTTGCTCTCCTTGTTGTCCCTGCCAAAACCCCGAAGTTTCATCGCATTTTGTGGAGTTTGATTTTGGTGGGATTTGAGATTTTCATCTCAAGTGAGGTAAGGGGTGTTTCAAGTTTATAATCTTAGTGTTTTACATGTTTTTGAGGTTTATATAACTAATATGTACGTTTAAAGTTTAGATCTAGAAATAGTTTTTATTTTAATTAAATGATGATTTAATTTCATAGTTCAAGCATGCTTAGATTTAATTAAAATTATGATTTTTGGAGACCCCATGACTTATAGTTCATCATATATTATTTTTGGATGACTTTTGAATCTAGAGATTTTTAATTTATTAAGTCAATTAAAAATTAACTAAGTGTTTTAATGACTTAATTAGACTTTTGACTTGATATTTGGGTTATTCATGGTATGTTGCTCATTTTGTATTAATTTCATGTCATTTGGTGATATTTTGCAATCTAGAGGAATTAATTAATATTTCTTTAATAAGCTTTTATTTAATGAAATTATGATTTATTTGCACCTTTAATGTTTTCAAGGCCTATTATATTTCATGTCATGGTAGTTTAGGATTTAGGGCATGTCTTGTGTGTTTTCACAATTTGATTGTGTATGATATTTGATTAAGTGAATTTAGTATATGTGTATATACTTGTTGTGCACAATTTGTTGATTTTGGAAGGTTGTAGGGACGTAACTTTTATGTGATGGCTAGGGTTCGGCTCTAGTACGAAGATACGGTCTCTCTTAGTCACAAGTGCGCACTAGGTAGCTCCTTAAGGGTCGTAATTACCCAGAACAGCTTGTTCGGTCTTGTGACCGCATGTCCTAGTCCTTCCACTTGTTTGATTTCGCATTTTAAATTCAAGTTGCTTACCTTGGGAGTTTATATTTTGTTTTCTTTGCATTTGATGTTTCAATGTTGTTTAATTGCTTATTTATTGTGGTTTATGACGTGGATGTTCTAATGTAGCTTAGGATGATCCCTTAGTCTCACCTTAGACATAGACGTTAGGTGGCATGAACCACATGGATTGATTTATATCAACTTACAAAGACTTGCAAAACTTTAGGTTATACGCATGTTCATTTCCTACAAGTAGCTTTATGTTACTCACCCACGTAATGGCGACATTTTTCAGGTACACAAATCAAGATTCGGGATTTTCATTACGCCTTGGATGATTTGTAGACTTGAAGTATTTGATTCATGCAAATGTTAGCATGAAATGCTATTTTTAGTTTTAAATGTCAAAATTTGTATATTTGGTTCTAAATCTGTAATGTGTAGGTAAGTACACCTTTTGTAATGTATTTGACATGTATGTGATGAGGCCAAGGGCCAATAACCTTATGCTTCACCTTTATGCAATTTGACTTGATGCTTAAAAATGAGAAAAATTAGAAAATGCAAAGCTTTAGCATGTTATTTTTAGCTTGGATGGTGGGAAGTGCATTTTATCATTTTTATACTGTTTTTATATCATATGTGACGTGTGGCCAAGGGCCAAATGGTTCATTGAATGCATCTATGATGATTGACTTCAAAATTTGCATAAAAGACCATTTTTTATGATTTTGGGGGTTTTGACATGTCATTTTTTTGCATATGGTGTATTTTGAGGTCATGGACCATTGGGATGCATTTTATTATGTATATTATGTTTGCAAGAATGTTTACTTTGCACAAAATATCATAGTTGTATGTTATGGTTGATGGTAGGCTTTAAATTTTCCATTTTAAGGCATTTTTGAGGTTTAATAAGTCGAATTTTGCATTGAGCATAATTGAGGGTCATGGACCAGTCCCACACACTTCAAAACACTTATTATACTTGTGTGCACAATCGTTTTAGCCCACAACTTCATATTTAGTCATTTGAACACTTGGTTGCTCTGATTTTTACATTTTTCACAAAATCTGGTTTAAGGGTATTTTGGGGATTTTCCTTCAAAAATAAATTCCAGTTTTGACATGGTCACTTAGAAAATGTGATTTTAGGGGGTTTTTCACAATATTTTTCTAAAAAATGTCGTCTCTGTCTCGAAAACCCCGCGTCAAATCTGATTTTCTGGTGCGCCCACTTCTTTAAGAAAAAAAGTCTGATCTCAAGGGTATGTTGGGAATTTTGTTTCAAAAATAAAATTTTCTTTCGATATAGTCAGCTTGAAATAATTATTTTAAGGTGGGTTTCTTCTTCGTGTTTTTCCTAAAAATGTCATTTAGTGCCTCAAAATGGTACAATGTTTCAGCATTTTTTCTGCCCAGCACAATTCACTGATGTCAAAACACTATTCACGGCTGCGACGACCCTTGTTTTATTTTCTCTTTCTCCCTTGTCCGGACTTCAAATCAAGTGATTCTTGTGTCTCACTTCGTTAATTTTTCGTTGTCTATCCAATAGTGTGCTCGGTAGCACCTATAAATTTCTAAAGATTACGATTTTGCCCCTAGGGCTAAACTTGTCCATTTTTTAAATAAAAAAAAAAACTTCGCTTTCGTATTTTATTTTCTTTTAAGTTCTATGGCTTCATGGAAAGCCATGTTTGTATCTTAGGGATGACGTGTATCTCTTGAGACTTTGTTTGTATGTAAAATGACCATTTTGCCATTGGTGGCATACTTGGTCTATTTTTACCATTTTGCTTCCGTATTTGTTTTCTTTTCATTGACTTTGTTTTTGTTTCCGCTTTCGCATTTCGGATCCGTTATCGGGTTAACTTTCGAGTCATATTGACTATCCGGGTTTGTGAAAATTCGGAACGTCACACCACCACCGTCTGGGAATCTTATATCTTCCACAGCACCATCGTCTAGGAATCCTAATTCTACGGCATAAGATACTCACACAGAAGACCCCAGACAAACGCCAGTAACAAAACAGGCGGCTGGTCAAACTAATCATACTTCTTCAATCTCTTCATTATCTATCGAATAATTGCAAGATATGATAACGAATGCAATCCGAGCCCAATACGAAGGCGTCTCACAGAGCACTCTCATGTACTCAAAGCTCTATACAAAGAGAATTGATAATATGAGGATGCATGTAGGTTACCAACCTCGAAGATTCAGTAATGGCAAAGGCAACCCTAAACAACACATTACCCATTTTGTCGAGACTTGAAATAATGCCAGAACTGAGGGGGACTTACTAGTTAAACAGTTTATCTGCTCCCTTAAAGGAAACGCGTTCGAGTAGTACATCGACCTAAAGTCAGAATCAATTGATAATTGGGACCAAATGGAACGAGAATTCTTGAACAGGTTCTATACCACTCGTCATACTGTTAGTATAATAAAATTGACTAGCACAAAGCAATGGAAGGATGAGCCTCTAATCAACTATATCAATCGATGGCAAGCACTCAGTCTTGACTGCAAGGACCGATTGTCAGAAATCTCTACTGTGGAGATGTGTATGCGGGGAATACATTAGGGCCTTTTTTACATTCTTCAAGGCATAAAACCTCGCACGTTTGAAGAATTGGCTATGCGTGCCCATGACATGGAGATCAGTATAAAATCCCATAACGACAAAGGTCCGGTGACCGTAGAACCACGCAAAGACAAGAAGGACTGGAATAAGGGCGACAAGTCATCAAAGACCGCTGCTAAAGATTCCATGGCTATCTTAACTACCCCAATCAAGATATCTATTAAAGATAACAAGAAGGATGTGTAATACCCCTAATTTTAAAATAATAGTCTCGGCATTTTAATTATTGTTTTATTGCATTTTTGTGTGACTATTTACTTATTTGTTTAATTGTTTAATGGTTTTAAGTATTTATTTGATTTAGTTGTTTAATTATGTATTTAAATTGCCTTAATTGATTTCTTGTTTTCTTTAATTGAATTGTTTGATTTAAGTGTCTTTCGTATTTTCTTTAATTGGTTTACTTTAGTGTTATTAATTTTAATGTGTAACTTAGTTTAATTAAATGTTTTACTGGATTTAATTTGTTTAATTAGATTAAATTAGTAACAGTTATAATGTATTAAATTAGTAATAGTAATAGTGTTAAACAATAGGGTTTATTTTCTTTTAGAATGCACGTTGTGGCCGACTAAGATTTACATTAGGGCTCTGTCTCTAATTATACATGGATTAGGGTTTTAATGTTCTAAGCCAATAAATATAACATTACGGTGGTTTCGGGTTTTACAAACATAAACATAGTTCTATTCATATAAAACAGAGGGTTGAGGGAACGGAGGCACCGTAAGGGTTGTTAAGGAGAAAAATAGAGAGAGCCAAGGGAGTGTTGTTGTGGATTAAACCAGAACCATAGGAGGCTTGAAGGTATTTAGTGGTTGCCAAAACTTTAGAGACGACGCCGGGATTTCACAACCGAAATCACAGGCAAGTTTTTTTCTCCCTCTCTCCCGTTGGCTTGTGTTTTGTGCACACCTAGATGATTTCTAGGATTCTAATTCGACATTAAATATATTTTGCATGTTTAATATATGTTAGAATATTAGCCAGTATGTGTTTAGTTTTGATTGGAATCTGTGGTTGAAATTGTATCTCAGTGTTTATTCGTAAGCATGTTAAATCGGTAATAGTTTGTATGGTTCTTTTTAATACAAACTATTTTAAATATATAACTAGGATAACATAAGATGAAATTTAGACCCTTAGGTTTAGTTTTTACCAAGAACAGAAGGGGTGGAAGCGGCCAGAGGCGAAGCAGAAGGCCGGAGGAGGTTCAGGCTCTCAGAGAGGGAGAGAGCCGGATCCATGGAAGAGGGAGCCGGCTCCCCCTAAGAGTAGATCTAGCTGTAGGGGATGTAGAGCTGGATCTACCCCTCTAGAGCCAGCTCCAAAAAGTTTTGGAGCCTACTCCATTGTTAGTTTAAGAGTAGGCTCTCTCACGATGATGTTTTTTGGACTTTTCTGGGCGTCGTTTGGATGATTTTAATTTTTTTTGAACTATGTTGTGAGTATATTGGGGTTCTTAATTCCAATTTCAAGTGTTATTAAAACCTCTTATTGCATAGTTTATGTCTCCATGCTAAAGGATGGAACAGTAGAAAAATATACAACTGTAACTGTGCATGCTGTTAACGAAAGGAAGGAAATTAATTGCTTAATTTAATTTTAGCAATTTAATGGAATATAGTATGATTATAAATCTTATATTGAATGCATGATAGGGTCATTTATCTGTTAAATTTGATCTATGCATGCTTTGGACGTTAATTGTTGAAATATTAAATTCTTTTCTGCAATTACATGGATTAACGCTGGGATTTTAATTGCTGAAATATTTAAACACTATTCTGCAATTATCTGGATCATAGTTTTGGACTGCAAATTGCTGAACTATTATTTATGTTGTATAATTTACATGGATGTGGAAGATTGTATGCACCGGTATGGGACGGTGGCATACTAGGGATGTTTTAGCTCAAAACGCTAAGACCTGACCTATCGGATTAAATGAATGGATTATAAAATATGGAATCCTATTTGTGTTTAAGTCAGATCAACTGACTAAGTTGAATGACCTCCTAGATTAGTTGGTTGTAGTTAAGTCATATCAACTGCAGAAGTTGAGTGACTAACTGGATTGTATATTGTATGTCAGCTCAATGAATAATTGAATGACATACTCATTGGTTAGGGAGTGTAAATGCAGTGGATGTGTAGCTAGCTATGATAGGTTGAGGTGTACCCTGTTAGGTCTAGGTATGCATGCCCACCTTTGGGTGCATTTTTGCATGTTGCCTTCTATTCAGGTTAAGACCCTTATTGTAGTCCAATGAATGTCCCTTAGTGTGGATATATATATGTATGGACTAGATAGAAATTGTGAGGTATCTAGGGTGTATTTGCGTATCGGGTCACTATACAGATTGCAATTAGATTAGAACTTGTTCGTGAGCCTAACCCACTCTTTTATTCTTTTCAGGTACAGGACGGTTCCAGCCTTAGAGCTAGATCGTGCTTATAGGGAATAGTCTCTCATTCATCTGCTTATGTAGGACTTCTCTCTATGTTCTTGTTTGTTTTATTTTCAGTTATTCAGTTCAGTTGGGACTTTTGTTTAGGGGTCCACTAGATGGATTCCCAAGTTGTACTTTTGGAGGTTTTGGAGAATCAGATTATTATTTTTCGTTATCGATTGGAGGATTTATATTTAATAATTCTTTTAGCTTTTTTATTTAATTCTTTCATTTTTATATTTTGTGTTCGTTTTAAAATATTAATTATTTGATATTCCCTCGGGTTTGGGCCTTGGCCTGATCAACCCGTGTCTTAGATCTGAGGGGTATCACAGATGATAAAAAGCCTTGCCGATTTCAAGAGAGGGAAAGACAGCGTCCTACGCTAAAGGAGTTAGAGATGAAGGAATACCCCTTCCTCGATTCTGATGTCCCTGGCATATTGGAATGTTTACTCAAAAGTAAAGTTATAAAACTCCCTAAATGTAAACGCCCTCAAGAGATGGGACGTGTTAATTACCCGAAATACTATAAATATCATCGTATTGTCAGTTATCCAATTAAGAAGTGTTTTATTTTTAAGGAGGTGGTGATGAATTTAGCAAAACAAGGAAAAATTTTGTTGGACACAGACGAAATTGCAACTTCAAATTATACTATTGCTACCTTGAAAACTTCTATCATGGGGAGTGCACATTCTTAACCTTTAAATTCTGAGGTATATTGCAGAACCATCCAGTTTGGCTCATTAGAACCAATCCCCATATATGTTGGCCAAGGAGTATATTTGACGTTTCATCATCTGGAAGAGCCTTTCCTCAGGATGATAAAGAAAGATGGACTCTGGTGACAAGAAAGAAACCCCAGAAGGAACGATCTGACATTTTTCAGACTAGTTATTCTGATAGGAAGAAGAAACTTCAATACCGCAATAGATAGTAGTACGGCCATAATAGAAAATGGGTCAAGAAGACACAGTCATCCAAAACATGTCTCTATGAGCAAAGGGATCCAAAAGCCCGTTACTTTGCAAGAGTTCTTTCCAAAAGGATATCCAAATGATGAAGTTATGATAGCTTATATGGTTTTAACTGAGAAAACGAGCCTTGATGATGAGAATAGTGAGGATCAAGATAAAGCCCAGACTATAAAGAACCATGCAAAGGATACAACCATCATCGAAAATTCCAATGATGATGAAGTAGTCAGAGGCATGCTTGATTCATATTATACACCAATTGTTTTCACTAACGAGGATCTTCAGTTGGGTTCGAAGCCGCATAATTGTCCTCTCTTCATTTTCGATTATATAAAAGAACAAAAAGATACTCGAATTCTTATTGATGGTAGATCAGCGATAAATCTCATGCCAAAATTTACGATAAAAAATCTTGGCATCATAGTCAACGAGTTATCTCGTAGTCGTCTTATTATTCAAGGTTTTAACCAAGGAGAATAGAGAGCTATTGGCATGATTCGGGTGAAGCTAACTATTGGCAAGCTCCAAGTTGAAACCTTATTCCACGTTATTAATGTAAAGACGTCCTACAATTTGTTGTTGGGAAGGCCTTGGATATATAGTGTTGGCATCATTCCATCGACTTTTCATCAGTGCTTCAAATTCTACAAGAATGGCATATAAATTGTTGTGGTGGACCATAAACCATTTACGGAAGCAGAATCTCATTTTGCTGATGTCAAGTTCTATATTTATCCTGATACACCTTCAGAAGTGCCCATCCCAAGCCATCCGTCTACACAAGAGGTTCAATCTATAAAAACAAAATAATCATTAAGTGATCCATTAGATGTTTCAGTGACAGATATTATAAAGGTAGCTAAAACGCTAGGGGTCTCAGTACAAGCACATCAGACGAAACCTATTTTAAAGTATGTTCCAAAATCTCAACGACAAGAAGGGCAGTCACCTGTCATCGAGATACTTGAAACCAAGGAATTTAAAATGAAGATGTTACGAACCAAGGAAAAAGAAGATCTGCAAAAGCTATAAAGAGAGTTAACCCTTCCTCTCACTAAGATTAAAAAATCTTCATGTTCTAAGCCTCCGTTAAAAGGGTTCGTACAGCCTTGTCAATCTCTGGTCAAACATAGATCACATCCAAAACAAAAGACTGATGAAGGATTCGATCATAAAGCATACCAACTCTTAGCTAATGCGGGGTATGATTTTACAAATCCTACAAGCCTTAGAAAACTGAATTTCAAGGTCACCAGTGAGAAAGTGCAAGGCTTCAACAAGACACCGAAGAAGTTGAAAGAACAAGGGCATAGGAACATTCCACCCAAGTCCGGTCTCGGTTTCGCAACATCTGAGCCACTCCGAATTTAAATTATAAAAAAAGATAAGAAGTCAAACACTTTATACATTGGGTTTGAAGAAGTTGAGGATGAACAAGATCAGTAGACTATGCATCAAAAATCGGTCTTCTACCATATAAGAGCTCCATGTGATTGAATATCTGTATTCAACAGGTTATCGAGCTAAGAATAAAATGTCTCAAGTTCTCATGTAAGCAATTTGCCTTGTACCTCTATTTTTAACAGAATGAGCTTTCATGACTAAGGAAGAAAATCTCCACAACCTCAATCTCGAAAGTCAGTATTTTCTCGAATTGGTACTATTAATGATGCACCACTAAGAAGCAGCAAGAGTGGAAAGTCAGAGGAAGCTAACATCGATGTGGTGAACAATAGTGAAGTTCTGAGCCTAGTGCCTTCGCGAATGAAACGTAAGACAGAGATAGATGTCACCAATGATGTTACACTAAAAGCTCAAAGGTGAACTGTAATATCCCTACTTGTTAAAAGGATAAAATGGAAATTTAAGTTTGATTTTATGTGCATTTTTATTTAATTATGTAACTTGATTAATTGTGTATTTGTTTTATGTGTAAATGCTTAATTGATTATTTTATTATTTGTTTGTATTTAAATGCTTAATTAATTGATTTATTATTTGTGTGTATTTAATTTAATTATTAATTAGAGATTTTTTTATTTTAATTGATTAATTGAAATTGTTTTGATTTAATTGTTGGTTAGTTTAATTATTTGATTTATTGGTGTTAGTTGACATATGTTACATTAGGTTTGTATGATTTAAATAGGTTAGGGTTTTATGTTGTGTATTAGGATTAGCCGACTTATGGTGTTAGGTTGGAATTAGGATTAGGGTTTTATAGAGCCTGTATATATATAAGTGATATGTCAGCAAGGGGTTTGAAAACAAAAACCCTTTTTCCCGTAACTAGAAAAGGAGAGAAAAGAGAGGTTGAGGGGGAAAACACAAAGGGAACTGAGAAAGGCTTTCAGCTATGGACTGAAGGTTGTGTTAGGGAGGAATGGAGGGATGGCTTGTAAGATAGAACTGGAGCAGTAGGAAGGATGCCGGTAGTCATCAATTCATCGAAGAAATTAGAGACGATGTTGAAAGGTTTCGAACCGAAACCTAAAGGTAAGTTTCATTCTATCTCTTTCCTGTAAACTTGTGTTCTGTGCATTCTATATAGTCTCCAGGAAGTTAATTAAATTTAAAACGGGATTAATCATATCTATGTTTTGAATTAGTTCTGTGATGGTTTCTGCAAGTTCTTTTCTTCCTCCTTCCCTTTGGCTTGTGTTTTGTGCACCTAGGTAGTCTCTAGGAGATTAATTAGCCATTAACTAAACCATGCATGATTTTTATATTTGACTTTGATCATCTGTTATCTGTGAAAACGTATTTGCAATAGCTCTGTCATGTATGTTTTTCTCGTCTCTGTTTTGGCATAAAACGTCTCACTATTTTAATTTTGTTTTGAAGCTCATTGAAACAAACCAAGGTCTGAATTAATACTAGATGTAATTTAAGACCTTTAAGTTCAATTTAGAGGAAGAACAGTAAGGTTGGGTGTTGCCGAAGAGGAAGCAGAGACGCGTAGTAGGGAAAAGAAAAGGCTCTAGATTTAGAAAGAGAAGGCTCTTTGGAAAGGAGAAGGCTCTGGATTTAGAAAGAGAAGGCGCCATGCCAAAAGAGAGGGCTCTTTGTTTTAAAAGAGAAGGCTCCAGGCTAAAAGAGCCTGCTCCCAAGAATTAGAGCAGGCTCTCTTCAATATTTCACATTCTGATATTTTTTTTTTTCCGAACTGTTTGTTACTATTGGAGCATGGAAACTATTCTGATTATTCTGGGATTGTATAGAGTGATTAGGAAGATGGTTTTGGGTATCATTAAGACCTTAAATTAATTAAAATTCAGTTCAAAGTACTTGGAACAAACAGTATCAAATTAGTGTAATTGTGTTAGACTTTACCGGATGAAAGAGATTAATTGCTTAAACTAAATTTTAGCAATTTAATGGGAAACAGCACGATTATAAAACTCATTCTAAATGCATTATAGGGTCATTGATGTATTGAATTTGATCTATGCATGCTTTGGAGGCTAATTGTTGAAATCTTAATATTTTTCTGCAATTACATGGATTATTGTTTGGGTTTCAATTGCTAGAGTATTAAATATCTTCCTGCAATTATTTGAATTATGGTTTAGACTTAAATTACTGAACTAACATTTAGGTTCAGTCAACCATAGGGATGTTGGCCTGGATTTAATTAAAGAATTAATTATATATATTTTATATCAATTACGTGGAAGTTGGTCTGGATTTTAAATTGACGAACGATCAAGCATTGTTTCGTCAATTCCATGGATGTTATTGTGGATTGTTAGTTGCTGAATTGTTTAAATTATGTATTTATCAATTATATGGATTATGTGGACTTAATTTGATGTATTGCTTAAAATGTTGCATCATTCACAGATCATTTGCATGGTATACACCGGTATGGGACGGTGGCATATGAAGGGACGAATTAGATCAAAACGTTAATTCCTACCCATTCATACATAAGGAATGGATTAACTAAAACAGTTAAATCCTACATAGATGCATGTCCTGTCAACTAAACGGATGAACGACATAACGGATTTATGTTTTATCTTTCTGCACTAGGAAGGAATTTATATATAAATTTATGGTACTGTGAAACGAGCTTGAGTCTCCTGATTACGGTTAGGGTGCGTATATCGCTGGGATGGATAATTGGACCTAATGACGTTCCCTGGTAAGTCTAGGTGTACTTGACGACGCTACGGCATTTTGCGTGATACCTTCTACTCATGTGTGATGACTATTGGTTAGTAAGTATCCTATAGTATGTATAGATATATATATATATATGGACTATTTTTGGATATTGCCGAGCTATCCAGGATGTATCTGCGTATCAGGTTTATGTACGGGATGTAGTAGATTGGAACTTGCATGTGGGCCTGACCCACTCCTATTTTTTAGGTGTTCGCCAATACTAGGCTTAGAGCTTGATCGTATTGATGCAGATACAGACACTCACTCTTCCGACTACATAGGATTTTCTTTCCTTTTTAGTTTTGGATTTAAATTCTGTAATGTTAATTATCATTTGGGATTATTAGGGGTCCACTAGATGGATTTTTGAGTTATACAGATTGGAAGGATTTAAATGATATTAATTTATTATTTAAAGTTTGAGGATTTTATTATAGATTTCTTTCAGCGTATTATTATTTTATTCTTAATTCAGTTTTTATTCCTGCTTGTTTACATATTAATTATTTGGTATCCCTCAGATCTGTGCTCGAACTTGATCACCTGTGGCTCTAGAATTGAGCGGTATCACACGAACCATTCTATTCACTAATCAATCAGAAGAAGTGGATAGAACAGAAGGCACTGGCGAATCATCTTGTGTTACTTCATACCACATCACTGTTGAAGAAGAACCAGACTCTGAACAACTAGATGAAATCGGGAAAACTCCACCAACACTAGAAGATGGAGGGCAGGCCACTGTTGATCTACATAAGGAAATCAGCTTAAGGACCGATGATTAACCCAAACCAGTTTTCGTTAGTGCATTCCTAAACCTCTCAGAAGAAAATGATTACTTTTAATTATTATCTGAGTACAAGGATGTCTTTGCTTGGACATACAAAGAGATGCCCGGTCTTGACCCTAAAATTGCAGAGCACAATCTTGCTGTTAAACATGGGACATGTCCTATTAAGCAGTCTCAACGTTTCTTCTATCCAGAGCTAGTTCCGAGGATAGAGGAATAACTTAACAAATTGATTGAAGTAGGGTTTATTCGTGAGGTCAAATATCCAACATGGATTTCGAGCATTGTTCCAGTAATGAAGAAAAATGGACAGATTCGAATCTGTGTGGACTTTCGGGATTTGAATAAGGCATGCCCAAAAGATAATTTTCCTCTTCCCATCCCCTAGCTCACTGTAGATGCAACCACGGGGCATGAAGCTCTCATAAAAGTGCTTCAAATATGTAGTGAGACTAATCATGTGTTAAGTTGGGAAAAGAGCCATTTTATAGTTCAAGAAGGAATCGTGCTTGGACATGTAATTTCTAAAAGCGGAATAGAAGTTGATAAAGCAAAAATTGAGCTAATCTCCGAATTGTCTCCACCTACTATGGTGAGAGAAATCCGTACCTTTCTAGGTCATACCGGTTTCTATCGCTGATTCATCAAAGACTTTAGCAAAATTGCTAGACCCTTGTGCAACCTTCTTGCCAAAGAGACTCTATTTGTCATTGATGAAGCATGCCTAAATGTTTTTCATCAACTTCGCACTCTTTTATCATCTGCTCCAATCATACAACATCCAAATTGGTCCTTACCATTTGACATTATGTGTTATGCTTCCGACTTCGCAATGGGTGCTGTTTTGGGGCAAAGGGTAGCTAAGCTACCATGTGTTATATACTATGTGAATAACACTTTCTCAGGTACCCAATTAAACTATTCTACCACCGAGTAAGAATTACTTGCCGTAGTATATGCCATTGATAAATTTCGGTCATATCTCTTAGGATCCAAAGTCATTGTGTTTTCCGATCATACAGCTCTTAGGCATCTTTTAATGAAAAGGGAAATAAAGCCTCGTTTGATAAAATGGATCCTACTTCTTCAAGAATTTGACTTTGAAATCAAGGACAAAAAGGGCTCCGACAATGTCGTTGCTGATCATCTTTCTAGATTAATGGTTAAATCTTCTCAAAATCTTTGAACTCATGAATTATTTCTGGATGAACAACTCTTTCAAATCTCAAATGAGACGTTGCCTTGGTTTGCAAACATTGTTAACTATCTTGCAACCGGCAAACTTCCCATTAATTAGTCAAAACAAGAAAAAGACCGATTCTTTGCTAACATTCGAAAATACTATTGGGAAGATCCCCTTCTGTTTCATTATTGCCCATATCAAATCATAAGGAGATATGCGCCGGAAAGTGAAGTTCCGAGCGTCCTTATGTTTTGTCACACACTTGCATGTGGTGGGCATTTTAGTGGAAAAAAAGACCGCTTTGAAGGTTCTTTAAAGTGGGCTCTTCTGGCCCACAATCCACCGAGATTCCTGTAACATTTGTAAGGTGTGTGTTCGGTGCCAAAAGTTAGGATCAATGTCAAAGAGAGACATGATGCCCTTAACTTCAGTCTTCGTAGTTGAAATCTTCGATGAATGGGGCATAGATTTTATAGGACCATTCCCAATGTCTTATGGCTTTCAATACATCCTCGTTGCTGTTGACTATATTTCAAAGTGGGTTGAGGCTTGTGCTACCAAAATGAATGACCACTCCGTGGTAATTGCATTCGTCAAATCAAATATCTTTGCTCGTTTTGGTATGCCAAGGGCTATGATAAGTGATGGATGAAAACATTTCTGTAATCAAACATATTCTTGAGAAAACTGTTAATCCGACCCGAAAAGATTAGTCAAGGAAACTGAATGATGCTTTGTGGGCTTATTGGACGGCTTACAAGACTCCAATAGGCATGTCTCCATATAGACTTGTTTATGGGCATCTTCAAGTTGAGCTAGAACACAAAGCACTTTGGGCAATAAAAAGGCTCAACTTTGATCTTGATAAGGCTGGAAAGGACCGTTTACTCCAACTTAATGAGCTAGAGGGATTGAGAAATGATGCCTATGATAGTTCAGAAATTTATAAGGCAAGGATTGAAGCATTTCATGATAAACATATTATGAAAAAGTTTTTTGAGCCTGGACAAAAAGCATGGCTTTACAATTCAAGACTCAAATTCCTTCCTGAAAAGCTTAGAACTAAATGGGAAGACCCTTATCTAATAATCTCCGTCTCACCTCATGGGGCGGTTAAACTTCAAAATCTGAAAGATGAAGGGACCTTCAAGGTTAATGATCAAAGGCTTAAACCATACATTGATGGCCAAGCTCTTCAAAGAAATATAGAATCTACTCTCTATGTGGATCCCATTTACTTTGAAGATTGAGAGCATTACACGTCTTTCTAATGACGTTAAACACTAGTTATTCCGAGTTCCTACTTTGTTCCATGTAAAAATAAATATAAATAAAAATAATAAAATTCAAAGTAGCATTTAATTTTTCCTTTTGTAGGTTGTATATAAAATTGAACTTTTCCTTTGCATATTAAAAAAAAAAAAAAAAAAAAAAATTTGCTTTTCCATTGTGCCATTCTACATAGTTCTACATGTTTCAACTTTACAAAGGGTTTGATCTAATATCTCTTTATCTCTTATTATATACTGTTTTGGAATGCATGATTCTCATCCCATGTTGAAATTTGATGTGAGTTGCTAGTGTGGCTATTCCAGTGAGTTTTTGCATCCAAGTTTAGGGGAGACATCTTTCCTAATGGATAATTGCTGGACTGCATAGAATTTTGTTATCATGGTATACTCTGTTTATTTAATTCATTGTTCTCATTGCACATTGAGGATAATGTACAGTTTAAGTTTGGGGGTAAGGTCATCATGATTCATTCTATTTTGAGTTGAGCTTTAAATGCATGATGAGATTTGAGATGTGTTTGGCAATGATTTCGAATTTTTTAAGCATAGTGCCTTTGAAAAACAAGTTGTTAGAGTCTAATACTTCTTGTATGCTCTAGGATTCCATTTAGGGGTAAATGATTTAATTTTTGATATCATGTTTTCTCTTGTGGTACACATCATCTTGTTGGTTAAAAATGTTTTGAGAGTTGATTCTAGAATTCTACATTTGCACTTGTGCACACTAGCATTAAATTTGTGAGGTACATGCTTAGTAGATTATTGTCCTAGTTTATCCCAATTGAGCTAGTATGCTTTGAATGCTTTCATTCTTGATAAAATGACCTTGCAAAGAAAAGAAATAAAAGCACTCACCAAAGGTGAGGCACAAAAAAAAAAAAAAAAAAAAAAAAAAAAAAAAAAAAAAAAAACTACATTCTTTCAACATTTCAACTTATTAAAAAGGAAGACAAGGAAACAATGTAAGATGTATGCTTAGTTTGAGTTCTTAGCCTAGCCATTTCGAGTCATTACGCCCTTAGGAGTGTCTTTATACTTAACGCCCTAAAACCATCTGGTTTGGGAGTCGTTGGCTCAACACTTGTTACATGGGGTGATTAGAGAGCTTAAGGAACTTGAACATTGCACATGGTCATACATAAAAATAAAAAAATGAAATCAATAAAATAAAAAATAAAATAAAATAAAATAAAAGAATGTTTGATTGAATAATAAGGTTCATTCAATGTCTTGAGGATTGGTACTATATCTGTATTCTAGTTTAAGGGTAAAGCTATGCCATTACTTTGATTTGCTAGGATAGAAACACATTTTGATGTTAGTTCACTCAAAAAGAATGATATAATTGATTCAATTTGCATGATTAATTGCTTAATGTGTGGAGGACCATTATTGCTTATATGATGTTGAAATGTTGAGAATAGCTTAGAAATGGCAGAAATTTGCATACTTGAAGTAGTCTACTTTCAACACTTGTTTGATATGTGTCATTGCTTCTCAAGTAAAAAAGAACTGTTGATGTTTGTGGGTACCATTTCTGGAAACCCTCATGAGACTTCACTCGTCCACTAAGGGTAACCTAGGGGTTGAAAAAGCTTGTTGCATATGCTAAATGCAACCGTGTTCCCTACAAAAGTGGTGTTATCTTTATTTGTTTATTTAGTTTATAGTTGTATATATGTTTGTTTCATTTTCATACTGTAGTTCATCGCTAGGGACTAGCAATATCTAAGTTTGGGGGCGTGATAAGTGCTTAAATGTTGCACATTTCAGTACCCTAAGCTAGGGTATTTCAGTCCTTACATCTATCTTACTTTCATGTTTTAGTCTTAATTTATGTTTATGCATATATCAGAGCAATAAAGTTAAACTGAGTTAAGAACGGTCCATTATGGCGTTTTGGAGTCAAGTTAGAGCATCGGGACAAAATTCAGAAGAAAGCAAGGATGCAGCTGGTCAGTTGATAAACGTCTACCAAAATTAATCAGCCCTTGCAATAGCACAAATCATTGTAAAATAGGGTTATCATAGGGGTAAGTCGAACCACAAGGACTGCTAGTTTATGGCAACCAAGATCTTTAAAATCACTTTGTTTGATGAAAGAGGTGTAAAGTTTGGTTTATTTGTCACTTAGAATTAGGAATTAAAATGTGCATAAAATAATGAATTGAAGGAGATTAAGAGGAGAGGAAAAATATGTAGAGAGGACTAGAGAAGTGAATCAACTACAAACCCTATAAACATGCTAACTTATGATTAACTTGGGAAACAAATTAGATATATGGCAATGATATATAGCAATTCAAGATTACTACACTATCTTCAAGAAGTTCATAGAATCAAGAATTAAGAATAATCCATCAAAGTTCCACATGCTTGAACTAACTAAATTAGAGTGTAGCTTCACATGTTCACTAAGTTAGAGACTATCAAACCCTTCAATCTCTATGGTGATATCGCATGGAGCTAAGAATCAAGAAAAATTCATCAAAAGGGAACCCTAAGCCACGGACTAACAAGCTTCTCATATACATGCCAATAAAAACCTTTTCACAATCTCATTTCCATTGTCACTATAAAAATGAAAGCAATACAATCATGAGAAAATATAATCTAAGATAAGATAATAGATTTAACATAATCATTTATAGAAAATTAGGTCCATTACATCAAATGTAAAGCTCTAGATTATGAAAATACCATATACACACTTCATTCCCTAAATTTAAACAAAATTAAAACATGCTTACAAGGAAGGGCTCCATCACCTCCCTAGAAAGGGAGTTAGTTACCCATAGAAGCAAGGGAGGAATGAGCAATGATGGCCAACCCCTCCATTTTCGCACCTAGAGGCCACTCACACAACCCAAGCTCTCAAGAATAATATTTCTCTCTACAAATATCCTTACAATGTGTCATATCTTTAATACAATGCATCAAGCCTCTATAAAGCAAAAATAACCTCCCAACAACTCTAAATTTGTAATACCCCTAATTTTAAAAGAATAGTCCTGGTATTTTAATTAATTATTTTATTGTATTTTTAATAATTTAATTATCTAATTGCTTGTTTATTAGAATTTAATTGTTTATTTGCTTAATATTTGAATTAATTGTGAATTATGTGATTTTAATGAATTGTTTTATTTAATGGTGTTATGTGATTTAATTAATTGTTTAACTGCATTTTTTATTATTATTTTTCTGTAATTACATTAATTGTATTATTAGTATTTTCTTTCATTGACGTAATTGTTTTAATAAGGTAAATGTGTTAATTGAACTTTAGGGTTTTGTTTTATGTTTCACGTTGTGGCCTACGAGAGTTTAATTAGGTTTTAAATCTCTAATTCTAAGTGGACTAGGGTTTTCAGAGACGCCTATATATATTTTTATATTAGGTCTGTCTAGGGTTTAAGCTTTCAACTTAGTTTCACGAACAGAAAGTTGTGAGAGGCAGAGAGAAACAGAAAGTGCAACGTGAGAGATAAACAGAGGGATTCAAAGAGGACGGGACTGAGTGATTTTGGGTCAAACCAAGAGTAATGGAGGTGTGGAACGGTAGTCAAGGAAGAGGTCAGAAAATTTACAGATGGAGGTTTAAGATTTCTAAACTGAAATCAGAGGCAAGTCACTGTTCCATCTCTTTCCCTTAAACCTGTGTTCTGTGCATGCCTAGGTAGGCTCCAGGGATTGAACTAATGCTAAAACACATCTTTATGCATGTTTAACAGTATGTAATTTCATTAAATTAATCTGGTTTGAGTTTGCTTAAAGTTTTGAACTGAAATCCTGTTGCCGTTGTTTTAGAATCTTGTGTTCAATTCATGTCATGATTCTATAACAATGCTTTATAATTAATCTGAGACTAAGACGGAACCCTCGAACACGTAATAAAATTAGTACAGAGACTCCCAGTATTGCCGGAGGCGAGGAAAACAACAGAAAAACACAGACGGGCTTCAGAGAGAGAGAGAGAGGGCTCCCAAAAGGAGGGAGCCAGCTCCCTCATCAATGGAGTCCGCTCCAAGGGGCATGGAGCCAGCTCTATGCTGCACAGATCAGGCTCCCTAAGTTAGGGATCCGGCTCTCATGATAAAGGAGCAGGCTCTCAATTTGTGAGAGCCTGCTCTCGCCCAGTTTTGCAAACAGATGGTTTTAGGGTGTTGTTTAGACTATACAGGGTTTTTGCACTTTGTTTAAACTGTTTTAAATGATGTTTGGGAGTGTAATAGACCTTTAATATTATGAGAAAACATTAATTCATAATTGGACTAAGGAATGGAGCAAGATGAATTTAAGGAAAAACTGTAGGTTGCACACTATTTTGGTTATTTAAATTACTTGTTAGAACTTGGAGCTTCTGTTATATATAATTTAATATTTTTTAATTATATCTAAACAGAGTTATAAGTATAGTAAATTACTTGAATTCAACTATGCTTGGTTTAGAATAAATTGATATATATGTTCTGTAAATTGTATCAATTTATGGATTATATGGAGGATTTAAACGCCATGACTCATTTTAGCAATTTAAACAGTTGGAATATGAGTTTTAGGTTCTGTAATGAATGCCTAATGGCATGATATATGTATTAAACTATATTTATGCATATCCTGGATAATGGTTGATAAATAACAATTATTGTTTTAGCAATTATGTTATTTGGAGGATTGTATGCACCAGTATGGGACGGTGGCATACTAGGGATGGATTAGTTCAAATACTAAGTCCTACCTAATTGGATTGAGGTATGGATTAACCAAAAAGGTTAAGTTTAACTTATATTTGTGTCATATCAACAAAGAATTGAATAACCTATTTTAGTTTCTAGATGGATTGTTATACATATATCAAGTCATTATATCAGTTGGATGATATTTTGTATTAGGAGGATACGGACTTTATATATTTATGTTATGGTGCCATGGTATGAGCTTGAGTCTCAGGACCATGGTTAGGGTCCGTATATCGCCTAGGATGGATAACTGGACAAAGGTTTTGTTCCTTGGTAGGTCTAGGTACACATGACCACATTATGTGCAATTTGCATGGTATCTCTACTCAGGCTGAGACAGACCTATTGTACTAGTAAGCGTCCTATAGTGTGTACTTATACATATATGGACTACTCTAGATATTGTTGAGCTATCTAGGATGTATCTGCGTATCGGGTTTCTGCATGGATCGTAGTAGAATAGGACTTGCATGTAGGCCTCGTCAGTTCCAGGGTTAGAGCTTGGTCGTGCAAGGCAGATACAGACACTCATTCCTCCGACTACGTAGGATTACTTTCCATGATTGACTTTAGATTTTTTTTCAGTTGTTTCAGTTTCAATTTGGAATTTTATTAGGGGTCCACGAGATGGATTCCCGAGTTGTTATTTAAATGAAGGTTTTGGATTATTGGGTTTTAACATTATTATTTTAAGAATTTTTAATTAGAATTCTTCCAGCCTTTAATTATTTATTTCTTATTAATTCGATTTGTATTATGTGCTTAATTATATATTAATTGTTTGGTATCCCTCGGATCTGTGCTTGGACTTGATCACCCGTGGGTCTAGAATCGAGGAGTATCACAAAATTCGTGGCCCAAAATAGCTAGCGAAGTGCAGAGCAATCCCTAGAATCAAGGGGATAACATTAGGTGAAATAAAGCAGCCCATGATTTGTTGTCTGTAAATTGGCGGGCGCCCGTAGCACAGGGCGGGAGCCCGTATGATGTCTCAGGTGCTTGGGTGCTGTACTTGGCGGGGGCCCGTAGTGCATAGTGGGGCCCCACAATTTTTGAAACTTTCTAGATAAAATGGCGAGTGCCTACAATGCTACAGCCTTGGGTTTGAATTACTTTCTTGAATTGGCTTTAGCTCGGCCCGATGACATGATCATTATTCTTAGCACTTTTTATGGAGACAACCTTGAGTTCAATGGATCACTGGCTTGGCAAAAATGAAGATTCCTGACAACAGCATGCTTTGATCTTCAAGAATTCACCAAAGCTTCACTTTTAACCCTTTTTGAGGAACTATCCTGAAAGCAAACAAAAACATGTAAATGAAGAAAATCTATACAATAGGACCAATAAATGGACTTAACTAATGCAAAAAAGGGTGCTTAAATATGCGGCATTTGGCGCTTATCAGCAGCCAAATGCTGCGTTCGGACTAAGGTCATCATGATTCATTCTATTTTGAGTTGAGCTTTAAATGCATGATGAGATTTGAGATGTGTTTAGCAATGATTTTGAATTTTTTAAGCATAGTGCCTTTGAAAAACAAGTTGTTAGAGTCTAATACTTCTTGTATGCTCTAGGATGCTATTTAGGGGTAAATGATTTAATTTTTGATATCATGTTTGCTCTTGTGGTACACATCATCTTGATGTTTGAAAATGCTTTGAGAGTTGATTCTAGAATTCTACACTGGCACTTGCACACACTAGCATTAAATTTGTGGGGTACATGCTTAGTTGATTATTGTCTTGGTTTATCCTAATTAAGCTAGTATGCTTTGAAAGCTTCTTGATAAAATGACTTTGCAAAGAAAAGAAATAAAAGCACTCACCAAAGGTGAGGAACAAAAAAATAAAAAATAAAAAATAAAAAAAACTGCATTCTTTCAATATGTCAACTGATTAAAAAGGAAGACAGGGAAAAAATGAAGATATATGCTTAGTTTGAGTTCGTAACCTAGCTATTCGAAGTCATTACACCCTTAGAAGTGTCTTTACACTTAACGCCCTAAGACCATCTGGTTTGGGAGTCGTTGGCTCAACGCTTGTTACATGGGGTGATTAGAGAGCTTAAGGAACTTGGACATTGCACGTGGTCATACATAAAAATAAAAATTAAAAAAAAAATGAAATCAATAAAAAAAAAAAAAAAATGTTTTGATTGAATAACAAGGTTCATTCAATGTCTTGAGGATTGGTCCTATATCTGTATGCTAGTTTGAAGGTAAGGTTATGCCATTACTTTGATTTGCTAGGATAATAACACATTTTGATGCCAATTCACTCAAAAAGAATGATAAAATTGATTCAATTTGCATGATTAAGTGCTTGATGTGTGGAGGACCATTCTTGCTTATATGATGTTGAAATGTTGAGAATAGCTTAGAAATGGCAGAAATTTGCATACTTGAAGTAATCTACTTTCAACACTTGTTTGATATGTGTCGTTACTTCTCAAGTAAGAAAGAGCTATTGATGTTTATGGGTACCATTTCTAGAAACCCGCACGAGACTTCACTCGTCCACTAGGGGTTAAAAAGGCTTGTTGCATATGCTAAATGCAACCGTGATCCCTACGAAAATGGTGTTATCTTTATTTGCTTATTTAGTTTATAGTTATATATATATATATTTGTTTCATTTTAATACTGTAGTTCATTGCTAGGGACTAGCAATATCTAAGTTTGGGGGCGAGATAAGTGCTCAAATGTTACATATTTCAGCACCTAAGTTAGGGTATTTCAGTCCTTGTATCTATCTTACTTTCATGTTTTAGTCTTAATTTATGTTTATGTGTATATCAGGGCAATAAAGTTGAAATGAGTTAAGAACGGTCCATTATAGCGTTTTGGAGTCAAGCTAGAGCATCGAGATAAAATTTAGAAGAAAGCAAGGATGCAGCCAAATGCCGCGTCTGGACGCCATTCCTCGCGTCCGAACACGAGGCTTCTATACGCCGCATCGGACGCCACTCCTCGCATCCGGACGCGTGGCTTCAATACATTGCATCCAAATGCCAAAAGCAGCGTCCGGACGCCAAGCTCCTGGCAACAAACCAGTTACGGGATTCACATATTCTTAAGGTTACAGGATTAACTCTTTTGGGCTTATTTTTTAACCTATTTGGCTCTAATGGGCTTGTTACTTAAGGGCCCAGTGAACCATTATTTTTAGGGTTAGTTTTTCATTATTTTAATAGTTATTTTTTTTTTTTTTTTTGGGATTATTAAGTTTTTATGCTATAATTGATATATCGCTCTCTAGAAAACACGTGAAAGAGGAGAAACGAAGAACGGGCTAGGGTTTGAAAGAAAAGCTTAGAGAAGATGAAATAGATGATAGGGATTGTCCTCTTTTAGACTCCATCAACCATGAATGGCTGATTCGTCTACTTAGGGTTGGATAAACCCAAAGCATGTAACCTATTTTCTCTCTCTTTTCACTTTTTGGGGATTAACTTGTCTAATTAATATATAGTCTTGAATATTATGAATTAAATTCTTCCAATTGATTATCTGTATTAATCTCATGTTATCTTATGTGTGGTTGATTGATAAACAAATTTTACACTTGAATTCTCTGTTAATTGATTCTTGTGTTGGCTATGCATGGTATTGATTCATTGTAATTGTGTTTCAAATTGATGGAAAATACTTCTACTTGATGGATGACACTATATGTTTAGATTAATTCATTGCCTCATTAGTTTAATTTCATGTTTAATTAGTTTAATTGTAATTTAATTATTAGGTAAGTAAACCATCCATACTTGTGTTTGAATTCTATACTTTTTGTCTCAATTGCATTATCTTCTTGATTAATGTAGGCTAAATTGTAACTTGAATTGATGGATCATGCTTTGAATTGGTGAATAGCACTACACTTAGTTTAATTGTCATTAGGTAGGAAATTTAGGCTTGACATTGATGCTTCATACTTTTCATTACAATTGTTAACCTCATTTAGAATTACATTTAATTTTCCCCAATTAGTTGAAAGTGAGTGAGTTAGGGAATGTGCTTAGTGGTGAATCCTACACCCTAAGTCTCTTTCCAATCTTTTAAACTCCATTATTTTATTGTAATCATTTAGCTTAAAATTAGTTCTAATCACAAAACAAAACCCTTTTTAGCAATCACATAAGCACTAAAGTAGAATTGAATTCCGAAAACCTATAATTGTTTAGATCTCTTGAGACGATCCCTTCTCACTTCATACTCCATAGTATAAGTGTTTAGTGTTTTTATAAATTATAAAATATGATGCCCACTTGACATTATTTCTAAACCTAAAGTGCTGTGCATTAATTTGTGCACACGCGAGGTCGCATCAAGCATGACTCTGAAAGATGAAGAATTAACTGTCTTTCGTACTCCTAAAGGAGTATATTGCTACAAAGTTATGCCCTTCGGACTCAAAAATGCGGGAGCAACATACCAACGTGCCATGTAAAGGATCTTCAATGACATACTCCACAAAATTGTTGAATGTTATATTGATGACTTGGTGGTTAGGACGAAAGAGCAAAGAAATCATTTACAGGATCTACGTACAATTTTTAATTGCCTCTAAAAATATCAGCTCAAGATGAATCCCCTTAAATGTGCATTTAGTGTGACTTCGGGGAAATTTCAGGGATACGTCATATGTCATTGTGGTATTGAGATTGATCTTAATAAAGTTGAGGCCATTCAAAAGATGTCGCCACCAAAGAATTTACGTGAGCTTCAAAGTTTACAAGGTCAACTTGCGTTCATTCGTCGGTTCATCTCAAATTCAGCTGATCATTGTCAGCCTTTTAACCGACTCATGAAGAAATACGCCCCATTCAGCTAGGACCAATCTTGTTAAAATGCTTTTGATAGCATCAAAAAGTACCTTCTCAAATCTCCAAAATTAGGAGCACCTGTAACTGGAAAACCACTCATATTTTAAATTGATACACAAGAAGAATCGTCGGGTGCCCTACTTTCTCAAAATAATGAAGAACATAAAGAAAAAGCCTTGTATTACTTAAGTCGCAGGCTCACCCCGACGGAGTGAAATTATCCTCCAATTGAAAAAACATGCCTCGCGCTTATCTTCGCCTCTAAGAAATTGAAGCATTATTTCTTAGCTCATATGATACATCTTATTGTAAGAACTAATCCTCTCAAATATATCATGTCTAAACCGGTCATTTTCAGACGCTTGGCGAGGTGGCCAATTTTATTCAACGGGTTTGAAATTATTTATGTGCCACGAAAAGCAGTGAAAGGACAAGTCTTAGCAAATTTCTTAGCTGACCATCCTCTCCAACCGATTAGGAAATTTCTGAAGAGTTTCCTGATGGAGAAGTCTTTCTTGTAGACATTCTCTCTCCATGGATGATGTTTTTCGATGGTGCAGCACGATCAGACGGGGCCAAAGCAGGTGTAGTTTTTGTTTTTCCAAAAATATATGTTGTGCCAAACTCTTTTGCGCTTGCTAAAAACTGCTCAAATAATGTAGCTGAATATCAAGCCCTGATCATTGGCCTTCAAATGGCGAATGAGATGAAGATCACGAATCTCGAAATATATGGAGACTCTAAATTGGTGACCAACCAACTTCTTAAGCAATATGAGGTTAAGAAAGATGATCTAGTGCCGTACCATCGTTATGCCTCTCATTTGTCGCAACGTTTTGATAGCGTCATGCTAGAACATATTCCGAGTAAAGAAAATCGGATAGCTGATGCTTTGACAAATTTAGCTACAACATTAGCATTAATTGATGAGGACCTAGTTGATGTTCCTGTATGTCAACGATGGGTCTTGCCACAAGTCCTGGAAGATAAATTTGAAGAAAGTAATTTGGTTTCTTGTTGGATACAAGAGGAAGAAAACTGGAGACTCCTTATCATTGATTATCTGGAATATAGAAAGCTTCCCGAAAACCTATGCCAAAAGACTAAAATACAAAGACGAGTACCTCATTTCATCTATTACAATGATATATTGTATTGGCGTTCATATGTGGGCCTTTTCCTTCGCTGCCTTGGAAATTACGAAGCAACCCACGCAATAAAGGAGGCACATTCAGGGATTTATGGAGCCCATCAATCTGGTCCAAAACATCACTTTCGTGTCAAAAAAATGGATTATTATTGGCCCACCATGGTTAAAGATTGATTGGAGTATGCAAAAAGGTGTCAAGCCTGTCAATTCTATACTAACTTCATACACCAACCACTGGACCCATTACACCCTACTGTGACATCATGGCCATTAGATGAATAGGGAATAGATATAGTTGGTCCTCTAGAAAAGTCTTCAAAGGACCTTTGTATATCTTAGCTACTATTGATTATTTTTCTAAATGGGTGGAAATTGCACCCTATAAACATGTGAAAAAGGAAACAGTTGTTGATTTCATCAAGTCTAATCTTATTTATCGATACGGTGTCCCTCGATACATCATCACTGATAATGGGACAAATTTCAAAAGCAGTTGGGTAACTGACCTTTGTGAGAAATTTGGATTCAGACAACGTAAATCCTCCATGTACAATACCCCTACAAATAGTCTCGTGGAAACATTTAATAAAACTCTTTGTGAGCTATTGAAGAATGTAGTCAACCAGACAAAGAGAGATTGGCATAAGCGAATAAAAGAAGCATTATGGGCATACCGCACTATACATCATACACCTACTCAAGCAACTCCGTATTCTCGTGTCTATGGCGTAGAAGCGGTTCTTCCATTGGAACAACAGATCTCTTCGTTCAGGATTGCCATACAAGAAGGCCTTATAAGTGAAGAAAATGACATCTTACGTCTTCAAGAACTGGAAGCATTGGATGGGAAGAAATTAGAAGCTCAACAACAACTAGAGTGTTATCAAGCTCGACTTTCTAAAGCGTTCAATAAGAAAATTCAACCTCAGTCATTTCAAATTCGAGACTTAGTATTTGTTGTTCGTAGACTAATTATCATGAATCATCATAAAGGAAATAAATTTGTATCCAAATGGGATGAACCATATGTTGTTCGTGAAGTTTATACTGACGATACATATCTCATTATTGATGAAGACGGAGTAAAAGTGGGGTCCCTTAATGGCAAGTTCCTAAAGCGTTAGTACCCATGAAGGCTATGCTTCTGATCGTATGAGCTTAAACTACATTATGCTCTTGGCTCACATGAATTAAAACTGTGATTGCAAAAAAATAATAATAAATAAATAAATAAAAATAGTTGTTTCCTCTCGAACTACGTATTTGACTTGATCCCTATTACAGGTACGTAGGCAGCTTGGAGGTTTGTTACAAGTTCAATCATTAAAAAAAAATGATGTGTACAACTCCTGGCCCGCAAGAGTATAAACTATGAACGGCTAAACAAATAAACAATGACAATATCTTTGTTAACAAAAAAATGCTCATGAAATGTGGAGCGTAAAATCAAAACATCTGAAATTGAGCTTATCTCCTTATTCTGATTACAGCCAAGGTTGGAGAGCTTACAGGAAGATATGTGGGACCACTCTATCAAATGATGGTACGGAGGATCAGAGTGAAGCGGTTTTAGTGCAAAGCGGCCAACAAGAGAAGTTCTGACATCCAAAATAGTTCCTTTCTCTATGGTGTCGTTCTGTTGCTCCAAAATCTGCATGGAAGATTTTTGTTCCAACGGAACAATGGGTCCTAAATGGACTAGTAAAGATGCGTTCCAACAGAACAATGGGTCTAGACAAACTAAATGCATTCCAAATGAATAATGGGTCCTGACGGACTAAACGCGTTCCAACGAAACAATAGGTCCTGACGGACTAATAAAGATGTGTTCCAATGGAATAATAGGTCCTAACGGACTAAATGTATTCCAAAGGAACAATGGGTCCTGACAGACTAGATGCATTCCAATGGAATAATGGGTCCTGACGGACTAGTAAAGATGCATTCCAAATAAACAATGGGTCCCAGAGGGACTAGTAAAGATACGTTCCAACAGAACAATGGGTCCTGACGGACTAGTAAAAATGTGTTTCAACAGAACAATGGGTCCTGACGGACTAGATGCGTTCCAAATGAACAATGGGTCCTTACGGACTAGATGCGTTCTCACGGAACAATGGGTCATGACGAACTAGATGCGTTCCAAAGGAACAAAGGGTCCTTAAGGACTAGATGCGTTCCAACGGAACAATGGGTCTTGACGGACTAGTAAAGATGCGTTTCAATAGAACAATGGGTCCTGACGGACTAGTAAAGATGTGTCCCAATGAAACAATAGGTCCTGACGGACTAGATGCGTTCTAAAGGAACAATGGGTCCCAGAGGTACTAGTAAAGATGCGTTCCAACCGAACAATGGGTCCCAGAGGGACTAAAAAAATATTTTTTAAAAAAAAAATATGCGTGAACAAAATATATATATGCATGAAAAGAAAAAAAAAAAAACAAACAAACAAACAAACAAAAAGGAAAAATATATATATATATATATATGCATGAAAAAAAAAAAAGAAAAAAAACGTGAGAAAAAAACAGAGAGCCAAAAGCAGTACAAGCACTCTGATGTACACAACAGAAGAAGAAATAATATATATATATATATATATATATATATATATATATATATATATATAGAAGACCGACATACCAGCTATTCGGGATGAAATTGGACAAGTCTTCAGAGACTATAAACTAACAAGTCTTCAAAGGCTATTGAAATTGTTGTCAAACCCTGTAATATTGGTGGTGTATATAGGTAACAAAATATTTCTTACCATCCAAAGTTTGATAGAAAAGCGAAAGAGGAAATCTAACCATCCAAAGTTTGAAGGAAAAAAAAAAAAAAAAAAAAAAAAAAAAGAAGAAGAAGAAGAAGAAGAAGATACTTCAAGTCCCACTTAAAAAAGGAGACAAGTCCTGTCAAACTTGGAACTCAAAGTGGGGGCAATTTGTAGACACTAAAATTTTAGTGGACTTTCGTTTTGACAAATTGACCCATTAAATATGGGTCTAATGTTTAATTAAGTTATTTAATTGACCCAAGATTGGTCCACTTAAATTATTTAATTAGCCCAGCCTAGATAGTTAAATAAAAAAGATAATTATTCCTAATAAAATATATTTGGAATAATTATTTTTTTAAAATAATTATCATAATATAACCGGCCCAGTCCAGATGATTAAATGAAAATATAATTATTTCTAATAAAATATATTTGGAATAATTATTTTTAAGGATAATTATCATAATATAATCGGCCCGCCCAATTATGATTTTATCATTATCAAGAGAGGACACGTGTCATCATCCCATGGATTCAAAAAGCCTATAAATAGAGGCCTGTAGGAAAGAGGAAGGACACAAAATTCAGAATTCAAAAGTCCAGAAATTCAGACAAAATTCAGAATTCAGAAGTTCAGAAATTCAGACACAAATTCAGAAATCCAAAAGGTCCAGAAATTCAGACACAAATTCTGAAATCCAAAAAGTCCAGAAATTAAGACACAAATTCAGAAATCCAAAAGGTCTAGAAATTCAGAGATTCAGAAATTCAGAGACTCAGAAATCCAGAAGTGACACAAATTCAGAATTCAGAGATCTAGAATTCCAGAAAGAAATACAAAAACTATGCCCTAACATCCAAACCCAAAAGCAAAGAACACCTAGCACATCAAATCGTGTCGTTCTTCATCAAATTTCACAGTGATCAACAACAAGCACATCAAATTGTGTCGTTCTTCATCCAAATTCCACGGTTATTCAAGATCAAGCTTGTGCAACCCTTGGATCCAATCAACAAAAAAAAAAGGAGATCGAATCAAAGGACCTTATTCTTTGTAAATAATATTACAGAGGATTGTACTCCAATTTTTCTAATTTAATAAAATATTATTATTATTGCTCCATATTTTATTTTTATTTGTAGACTACAAAATTTGTGTGTACAGTTAGCAATTGTTCAACGAAACATTAGACAACAAACTAACTTTAGCAGTACAATGTTAATTACCAAAACTTTTTTATACCATAATACATCAAAACTTAAGTCACATAAAACCGAAAAAATCCAAAATACTTGAACAGTGACTTATGAGCAACAATGCAATTATATAAAAATATTTAATCATATGAAATATTATGATATTTAATTGTTTATATGTCATTTTCATTCAATAAATTTATAAAATGAAGAGTTTGAATAGAAAACCTAATACAACAAAAAAGCAAATGTAATTGAGTGTTATGGTTCTTGGCTCTCACACAATTGGTTTACAAGCTCAATTCATGCAAGTTGTTTCTTGATGCTATAAAGGAGTGAACAGTAAAGCTGATCACGGATTGGATTGGATTGGATTGGATCAGTTCGGTTTAGGGGTCAATCCAATCCAGTCCCCACGGATTAGTGAAATTTGAAACCGAACCGTTCCATAGGGACCTTCAATCCAAACCCCACGGACCGGATCAGTTCAGTTTCCATGGTTTGGACTTTTCAAATAGCCCAAAATGATTACACTTTATGGCCATTAAATCTCAAATTAGTAATTAAAAACCTGTAACTAACTTTTTAACATATATCACCACAAACTTAAATTACCTAATAACAAAATAGAGTTATTAATCATCCAAAAGTGAAAAATCTAAAATAATGAATAAAAAATATATATAGAAATAGAGTAAGAATATTGTGTGTGTGCGTGTGTGTGTATATATAATTAAGGTAACGAATCGGATCAGTTTAGTTAACGGATTGGATCAGTTTTTTCAGGGTCCAATCTATTAACCGAACCGCGAATAGCAGATTGCTATTTTTCTAAACCATCACCAAATCATGAGATCTGAAAATCAAACCGAACCACACGGATCGGATTGGTTCGGACCGAATTGATGAATTATTTGCTCACCCCTAGTGAACAAGCTAGGCACAATTTCTTGCACTTTAAACTGCCGGGTGGTCCTACGAAAGCATTAAAAAGTGAAAGTTGGTGGTGGTCAGTTACACACATGGCCCTAGAAATCTGTTAAAAATGTTCAATTCACATACTAATTGATGAATTCATGAATTGCCTCTAAATGCGCTGACTCGTGCTTGGAGATACAGTTCGTCACCACTTCTAACGAATTATGCCACTTAGATTAGAACTATTTGTCTTACAGGTGGTCAAAATCATTAAAACACTTCATAATTTTAATAATTGTAAAGATATAAATCAACCACTTTAATTCCTTAATTCTAGGTTGATTTATGGAGCTTGATTATAGGGATTATTATTCTTTCCTAATATATAGTTGACTATAGAGATTATATTATAGGGATTATTATTCTTTCTTATTGTATAGCTTGATTACAGAGATTGTTATTCTTTCCTTTATAACCCAATATTCTGTATAGCTCCTATATAAATACAAATGACTGTAATCCTATTGGGATATACAAAAACATATCAAATTAATGGTATCAGAGCCATAATCATTCTCTTCACCAAGCAATAATCATTTTTTTTTCCTCTTCTCCAAACCGGCAGCATGTCTTCTGCTAATAGCACAGCGCCCTCATCTCCCTCTCTTGCCTCCAACTTCACCACTTCAGATTCATCTCTCTTGGTTGCACCTCTATTTACTCCCACCTCGCTTCACCATATCTCCCATCTAGTCTCCATTAAACTTGACCGCTCCAACTATCTCTTATGAAAAAGTTAGTTTCTTCCTATTCTTTGTTCTCATTATCTCATCTGTTATGTCGATAGCTCTCTCTCTCCACCGTCTGACACCATTAAGAAAACCAATGATAAAAGTGTTGTTATTACTGTTCGTAATCCCGCGTTTACATCTTGGACTCGCACTGATCAACTTCTTTTAAGTTGGATCAATGTCACCCTTAGCGAAGTTGTTCTTGCTCAAGTTATTGGGCTACCAACTTCTCATGACGTCTGGCTTGCTTTGGAAAAACCTTTCTCTGCCTCCTCTAGCCAACGCTCTCTTTCCTTGCGCTTTCATCTTCAAAACCTCAAATGAGGGACTCATTCCATCGCTGACAATCTACATGAAATTAAGGTTCAGATGCTCTTGCAGCCATCCAACAACCTCTCTTCAAATCTGATCTTGTTTTATATGTCCTCACCGGTTTTGGCCCCGATTATGAGTCTTTTCGTATGGCGATTATGGTTCGCTCTGACCCCATTTCCTTTGTTGAATTACAATCTCTTCTCCTCTCTAATGAGCTACATCTCTATCATACCACCAATATGTCTCAGCAAACTGTCTAAAACACGCCATTCGTAGCAACACGTGGTGGTCGTGGTTATCGAGGTAGCCTTGGTCGGAACTCTCTAAATTCTTCTAATTTTTCTTCAAATCCCTCTGGCCAACCTTCCAGCTATCGTGGTCGCTCCTCCTATGCCTTTTCTGGCCCCCGTTCTAATAGTGGTATTCTTGGCTCTGCTTCTTCAGACATTTGCCAGATTTGTGGTGGTTACGGTCATACTGCACTCCGCTGCTATAACCATTTTGATCAGACTTATCACGTTGATGACTTACCATCGACCTTTGCTGCGATGCATCTCCATTCTTAAGATCGTCAGTGGTATCCAGACACTGGCGCCACCAATCATATGACTGCTGATGTTCAGTCCTTTCAGTTACCCAGTGAGAATCTTGGCAGCGACTCCATAAGTGTGGGTAATGAACAAACTATACCTATCACTTATACCGGTAAAATTACTCTCACTACTCCTTCTTCCTCTTTAACTCTGAAAAATGTCTTTTGTGTTCCTTCTATTTAGAAAAATCTTATCTATGTTGCTCAACTCACTCATGATCTTAATTGTTATTTTGTTTTTCACACTCGTGGTTTTGCGCCACAGGGAAAATCCTACTCCGCGGTCCATGTGAAGGTTGTCTTTACTTTTAGGATTTTTCCCGTCCTTAATTCCTTGATTCTAGGTTGATTTATGGAGCTTGATTATAGAGATTAGTATTCTTTCTTAATCTATAGTTGACTATAGAGATTTTATTATTCTTTCCTAATGTATAACTTGATTATAAGGATTATTATTCTTTCCTTTATAATCTAATATTCTGTATGGTTCCTCTATAAATACAAATGACTGCAATCCTATTGGGATATGCAAAAACATATCAAATTTCAATAATATGGAATAAGTATAGATATAGATATCCCAGTCCTCAAAAAAATAAAATAAACTTTATAAAACAGTCCAACTCCAAACAAACCAACCCCCCTAAAACAGTCCAACTCCAAACAAACCACCCCCCCCAACCAATGAGTATCATTGGGCCTTTGGTTAGTTTAAACCCATGAAATATATAATATAACTTCTTTTTTTTCTTCATTAGCAAGAAAAGAAACTAGCACACACCCCACTTACACGTTTATTTTATTCCTTTACTAGAAATTCTGAGTTATCATGTTATTCTTTGTTTCTCTTAGTTGATATTTGATCTTTTTATTTATTTTTGTACATATATATATATATATATATATATATATATATCAAATAGTCTTGCATTGAATATTACAAAGTAGATAGAAAGTTTAGCAAAAGAATAAAGAAGCTCTGACCATCAAAACCAATGAGTATCATTGGGCCTTTGGTTAGTTTAAACCCATGAAATATATAATATAACTTCTTTTTTTTCTTCATTAGCAAGAAAAGAAACTAGCACACACCCCACTTACACGTTTATTTTATTCCTTTACTCGAAATTCTGAGTTATCATGTTATTCTTTGTTTCTCTTAGTTGATATTTGATCTTTTTATTTATTTTTGTACATATATATCTATATATATATATATATATATATATATATATATATATATATCAAATAGTCTTGCATTGAATATTACAAAGTAGATAGAAAGTTTAGCAAAAGAATAAAGAAGCTCTGACCATCAAACAGATAATAGGTAATCGCCTTGAGACTTTCGTTGTTCAAAACTACAATTTTCAAACATATTTCCCAACCTTCATAATAATGCTATACTAATAGTATTTTGACATGAAATAGAATCTAACAGAGACACTCGATGGTGCAATTACCACATGAGGCTTAATCAAACGAATTACACATTTTGGTTAAAAGTAATTACTTTCATATAAAATAAAAAGTAATATTACAATGTTTTCCTCGCAGAACTCCAATAAATAGAATCTAACTCTATAATAGATAAGATATAACATTTCTCTTTTAAAAGTTTATTATTATTATTTTCTTAATAAAAATATGTAAGTGTAGTGGCAATTGTACAACTAATTATAGCATGTCTCGGTCTGTAATTTGCCATAGAATATATTTTGAAAATAAAGTCAACTACATACTTATATGTGCCAATCTGTCCATTTTTAGCGGCAATTGTACGGATTTGATTTTGTTAATCAATTATTTCATGTAACATAAGTAAAAGTAAAAGTATTTTATTTTTGTAAATCATGTTACTATGTATTAGTTTTTAATGTTAGTGATACCATGTCACTAATATAACGGGTGTAAAAAAGTTTTTCTTCAATTGCACAACTAATCATAGCAAGTCTCGACCTGTAATTTTTCAAAGAAGATATTTTAAAAATAATGTCAATTATATATGTAACTAATGGGTCAGTGGCCTAGCGTTATTAGGTCCTTACTTTCCAAAGGAATGTCAAAGGTTCAAACTACCAAGGAGGTATGTGTGTGAGTATCAACTATGAAGAAAAAAAAAAATTAACCTTTTGTAGACTAGAGACTATTTAATAATTTGGTTGAATTGAAACTTATATTTTTTTAGTACTTATTGGTTGATTGAGTATTGTTAACAACTTAAATAATATAATGTTTTGTTTTACTAAACAGATTACACATGTAACCTCTTTAATAAAGAGGTTGGGTTAGTGTTGAGGGTTCTTAACACAAATATTAAACGAATCGCGTTCGAGTTAAGCTATTTAGTAAAACACCCTTAAATTGACATGACATGATTATGACTTAGGAATACGAATTGCCACTCCTGGATGGAGGCTAGCTCATTAATGTCTCAAAATAGTTTATTCAAAATGGTTTTAGTGAATGATTTGTTTTGAGAAAGGATCACCAGGTTCGTCGAAATAGTTTGGAGATAATAACGTATTTAAATCGACTAATCTAACATGTTTGTGTAATTGAAGGAGAGTTTCTATCAATTTGATGTGGTGAATAAACCCAAACATGGATCACATTTATTGCATTAAAAGGATAAAGAATTATAAGTCTGACAAATAAATCTAAAAAAGCAGTCTAAAAATTGTTTTCCAAACAATGAATAATCGAACTTAAATACCAGGCAATGGCAAACATACTAAATAAGAGACGTGTGTGTTGTATATATGTATGGATGGCAACGAGGCAGAGTTGGGGTGGGTTTGGCTAAACCCTACTCCATCCTGTAAAAAAATTTGTCACACCAACTCCATCCCTATTTCGGGACGGGTTAGTAATTAGTATACCATCTCCGCCCCTACTCCGGTAGACAAAATACCGACTCTGTTACGCTTATTCCGTTTAATTGCGAGCCAGGTGCGGGGGAGAGGTGCCATTTTTATTATTTAAAAAAAAAAAAAACACAATGGGGCGAAAACCCGTCGGGTCATGAAAAAATGCCATCCCTATATATGTGATACCCTATAATTTCGGAACACGGGTTGATCAAATCCGTGCACAAAATCAAGGGATATCAAAACAATTAAAGTATTTAAACAAACACAAATTACAAAATGAAAAAAAAGAATAAATAAATATTAGGCTTCTGAAAACCAATAAAAATATCAACTCTGACCAAAACCAATCATTATAAAGTTTTTATCTTTAATATAAAATAATACACACATATATATAAATAATTGTATATATAATACAACAGTCACATCTATTACTATATTGATTAATTTAAAAACCATTAACAATGATTAAATTAATAATAATTTCTAAACCAATCCACAATTTATTTATTTTTTAAAAAGAAACTCCCTTAACCTAAATTCCATCCTAAACAGTTGTTTAATCATTTAAACAATAAAATATAATTAAATAAATATTATATTTAATCCGAAAACTGCATAAAGATTTTAATTTTTAAATCACATATTCAAAATTTAAGCTTTGACAAATGTCTCCACCAAAATTATTTTACTAATATATATAAAATAACACGCTAACCTATAAGAACTAGATTATTCTAATTTAAGAATATATAATCCTAATCCAACATATACATACAATAACCATAGATGATATTTTAATCATCTAACACATAGTAATTTAATTACGCTTTGGCAAATCAACCATGCCATTATAAATATTTTTATTTATATATTGACAACTCAACCATTCCTCCATAAGAATATTTATTTATACATTGGTAATTCAACCATGCCTCCTTAAGTATATATTTATTTATACTTTTAATTAGCAACTCATCCATACTTCCCTTGTATGTATTTTATTCATACAAATAAGACAATATATTTAAGTTTTTGGCAACCCATCCATACCTACAATTCAACCATGTACCTACTTTAAACTTAATAACAACCTATATTATACATAGACATCTCATGCATATTATATGCATATCAATAATTTAATAACCAACCTATTATGATTTAATCAACCACACTTCTATACCAAATAAAAATAATAATATTAATACTCTTAAATAATATATATAAATACACATATATTATATAATATATAAATATGTATAATACCATCCATAATAATCATTGATTATTTAAATCATATATATTGTAATACCCCTAATTTTAAAAGGATAGTCTCGGTATTTTCTTTTATGATTTATTGCATTTTTTTTAAAATTCATTATGTGTTTATTTGGCTTTTCATTTAATTGGTTAATTGTTTAATTAATTTCTTTGTTTATGTGACATTATTTGTTTCATTAACATTATTTATTTAATTGACATTATATGTTTAGGTGGACTTGACTTAAATATTTAAATTAGTTGTTTAGATTAAAATGTAAATTTTATTTAAGGATGGGCTTGGATAGTATGGATTAATTGGATAGAAGATTAAACGGGTATGGTTAATACCCATGGATGGTTATACATATATATATGGGTATATATGTATATAAGGTTAATTTAATTATTAATAACAATTAATAGTTAAATAAGAGGTAATATTCAGTATATATTATTATATAGTCTTAGGGTTTAATATTTATATCGGGTTATCATGTTGTGGGCTAGCAGACTTAGATATATAATTTATTTTATTTTTCTTTTCCCTCTCTTAAGATAATTTGAATTAGGTTTTATACGCCTATATATATATATGTTATATGTCTGCCACGGGTTTGAGAACCTATTCACATAACAGTGGAAGCGGAAAGATATACAGAGAGGTTTGAGAGGAAAACAGAGAGGGAGAATTAGGGTTTGGCTAGGAATAAGGGTTGAACGAAGAAGGAGTGGTTAAAGCTTGCTTGTTGGTTGAACCAGGAGCAACGTAGGGTCTGTGAAAGCAACCAAGGTCGTCGGATTTAACAGTGCAGAAGGCTTAAGGTTTCAAAACTGAAATCAAAGGCAAGTTCTATTTCTTGCTTTTTTCCTTAGACCTGTGTTCTATGCATGCCTAGATAATCTCCAGGATTAAATTAGACTTTAAAAACTGAACTTGTATGCATATTAATTGAGAGTAATAACTGTTATTATATGTCCTTATTTCAAACTAATTCATCTTATAAATTGTTTCATCTACTGTCTTTTTAATTGTTGTTGATAATGCATACTATGTTTTTATAAGTTTCTAAAATAAAACTAGGATATAGATTGAACTCCTAGGAACCCTAACAATGAGTTACAGAGGGTTTTAAACTTGTCGGAGACAGAGACGAAGGAGTAGAACAGGAAGTATTGGGTTAGGGCTCTCAGAGAAGGAGAAAGCGGACTCCATGGAAATGGGAGCTGGCTCTATTGTGAGAGGAGTCGGCTCCCTTTGTGGTGGAGCCTGCTCTACACTTTTGAGAGCAAGCTCTCTTGCTATGATGCGTACTAGAGGGTATTTTACGCATTGTTTAGATGTTTTGGGGTTCCGGAACTATTTTGGGTTAATAATGGGGGTTCTAAATATTATTTCATGATATATTAAAACCCTATAATGCATAAGTTAGTCTATATGCTAATAATTGGACAATATGAAATTTTAAACAAATTAGCATGTTGTTAATGGATATAGAGGATTTAATTACTTAATCTTATTTTAGCAATTTAACGGACTGTGACATGATTTTTAAATCTTGTATTAGATACATAATATGGTCATATACATATTAGATTTTTATTATGCGTTTTCTGGATTTTAATTGATAAACTATTTATTTCTGTTCTGTCAATTACATGGATTCTATTGATTATATGCACCGGTATGTGACAGTGGCATACTAGGGATGGATTAGTTCAAAATATTAAATCCTGCCTACTCTAGAATAAGGGAATGCATTAACTATAATGTTAAATTCTACTTATATTTTGTGTCAAGGCTACGAACAGTTGAGCGGCACTACTTTGGTTTTGGATTTATTTTAAATATATATTTATGGTACCACGATATGAGTTTGAGTCTCAAGATCGATGGTTAGGGACCGTATATGTATTGGGATGCATAGCTGGTTATGATGGTAGAAATGTATCCTGTTAGGTCTAGGTACTCATGCCCACTTCAGCTGCGTTTTGTATGTTGCCAACTAGTCAAGGTTGAGACCGCCTTGTAGCCCAGTGAGAGTCCTTTAGTGTGGATATATTTATTTATGCACTAGTTAGTTATTGTAGAGTTGTCTATGATGTATCTACATATCGGGTCTCTATTTGGATTATAATTAGAGTATAACTTGTTTGTGGGCCCGACCCACTATTATTTTTCAGGTATTAGACGGTTCCAGTCTTAGAACTTGTTGGTGCAAAGAAGAGACGGTCACTCATTCTTCCGACTACGTAGGACTGCTATTTATGCTTTAGTTTTGGATTTCTTTTTTAGTTCAGTTTTTCAGTTGGGATTTTTATTAGGGGTCCACTTGATGGATTCCCGAGTTGTTTATTTATTGGAGGATTTTATGGATTCAATTGGAGGATTGTTTTATTAGCATTTTTTTTAAGGATTATTATTTAGAATTCTTTTCAGCATTTTATCTTTATTCTTTAAATTCTTTTTGTAATCTATGCTTGTTTAAATATTAATTTTTTAGTATCCCTCGGATCTGTACTCAGACTTGATCACCCGTGGCGCTAGAATCGAGGGGTATCACATATATACATATATATCAATAAATATATATATATATATATATATTTATATATTTATATTTATATTTATATATATTTATATATGTGTATGTAATTTATGAGTTGTGTATACATAAATATGTGTATGTATGGTTTATGTAATTTATGAGTTGTGTATACATAAACCATACATACACACACACATATATATATATATATATATATATATATACCTTATTCCATCACCAATTATTAATTAACTATATATACGTACATTAAATATCGTGGTGATACTCTATAACTCTTCAAATACCAATAACACATCCTCTGAGGGTTGATTTCAACACTAACAAGCTTAAAATCAATTCTAGAACATCACTAGACCCCACATGTAATGACCCGGTCATTTCCTTCCTTTCCTTTCTCTTTAGAATTTTACAGATGAATTTTTTTTCTTGAAATCCCTTTTCTAAGTTCGGTTTTTCGTCGTTTAGTGTCGTCTTCTGAGCTCAAAAATGGTTTCTGAGACTCTTTCTTTTGTATTGACAACTTCCTTTGAGGACCGAGTCATTTCCACATTTTTCGTTTTTCGACACTATTCACTTTTCGTCCATTTCCCTGTTTTGTCCTTTTCCCTATTTTGTCTTTTCTCAGTTTGTCACTTTGTTGGCATAACCACACACCTTGTGTTTGAAGTTGGTTTTTGACTTAACGTATCATCATTCTAAGTGGTTTCCACGAAATAAGTATCTTTATTTTTGCAGAAAAGCACTCTGATTGCTCCCAGTGTCCATAGGGGCATGGATGCACAGTTCATTAGAATATTTTTCTTTTCTTGGGACGTTTTTCATAAATATCTTTTGAAGATATTTTATTTCAAGGGTATCTAAGAAAATATCTTTTGGAAGATATTTTCATTCAGGGGCAGTTTTGCAGTTAACCCTTTTTATAGGGGCCATTGTACAATTAACGAAAGTTATTACAAAATACCTTGTTTTGAGCCTGGATCCTTGTATGGGATTCATTTTTACATTTCGTTGAGTCATGTACTCATAGAATCTCCTTCTGGTCATTTTTCTCTACTTTTAGGGTTTTTGGACCCGGTTGCCGCTGAACTTGTTTGGGGCATATCTTCTTGCTCGGGACTCAGTTTTCAATGTTGTTTCTTCTGTTGTTCATATTTTCTCATTTTGAATCTTTTTCGTTCACGGAGTTTCACCGTTTGAGCGCGTCTACTCAAAATCCACTTTTCCAGACCCGGCTAGACCCTTTCGAGGCACTTTTTGAGATTTTCTATAAATAGGGGGTCTTAAGTCAAAAAGTCAGATTTCCATCATTTTCTCCACCTTCTTGGCCGGCAACCATGGGAGCCCAAGGGGCTTCCTTCATTCCTCCTTCTTCTCCTCCACTTGATTTCCTTAGTGAAAACTTTTCGGCCTTAATGTTTATCATTCCCCTCGACGTGCTCTACCATTCCCCCTTATTAGAATTCATTTCTGACCATTTCTTGAGTTTGGGTTTGAAGTCAAATTGTGATTTTGATGGGGCTTCTTGGGGGTTTATGTAGGTCGTGTTATCCCCGACAAAACCCAGGAGTTTTGTCGGATTCGAAGCAGTTTCATTGCGGTGGGCTTTTGAGATTTTCATCTCAAATTGAGGTAGGGGATGTCTTAGGTTTATATTATTGTTGTATTTATTATTTTATAAGCGTATACAACTTGTGAGCATGCCTTATTCAAGTTTTTAGAATTTAATTTATTTATTTTCTTTGTTTAGGATTTAATTCTAATGATGGTATATAGTTTAGAATTAAATTGTGGCATACTAGTAAATTAGGCCTTGGTGAGTTATGTAACATATATTAAATTTGGGGCATTTAAATAAGAATTCCAAAACTTATTTAATATTTATATTTTGTAAAAGATTAATTCACAAAGTTGTATCAAGTATGAAATCAACTTGTAATGTGATATTAAAGTAGGCCTTGGTGAGTTCTTTAACATATGTTAAATTGAGGATATTTGGATATGTTTGAAAATCTAGAGAAAAATTAATTAATTAGCTTAATTAAATTTGTTTAAAGTGTGTTAGTCATTTAAATTGATATTGGATGTAATAAGTTGATAATTCCTTGAAATGTAGTCCGTTTAATTACCTTATAAGCATGCTACTAACTTGTTGTAGAATTAGTACTTGTAACCTCTAAAGATGGAAATTTGACTTAGCATGATAGGTGATATCTTTGTCTTGAATAGCTCTTTTAAATATATCTTGTGTAGGTATATAGCTTGTTAGAACATTACAATTGCTTACATTGAGAGCTTGTTACTAAATTGTAGCTTATTTAGTACTTGTAGCTAAGGATGGTAATGTGGTTCAATTGTTATAAAATATTCTTGCTTTGTGTATAAATTGCATAATGGAGACTTGACATGTCATATGCTATCTAGACTTGAATTCTAGGACATGGTTTCTGTAGATTCAACCTTACTTGTACATGTAAATTGATTTCTAGACATTATTTAAAATGTATAAGTTTGGTTTAACTTATTGGTTTTGCATAAGTTTTGAACTTAATATTTTTGGAGGCTTTTAAGGATCATGTTCATATGATGGCTAGGGTCTGGTCCTAGTACGGATTCGTGAGTTTCCTAAGTCATATGAAATACGCAGTAGGTAGTACTTTGTGGGTCGTAATTACCCGGAATAACTTATACGCACTAGGTAGTACCTTGCGGGCTAGTAACCCGGAATAACTCGATTGGTCTGCAGCCAAGAATCCTAGTCTTTCCACTATTTGATTTCGCATTTAATTTTAAGTTGTTAATCATGGATTACTTGTAGCTTGAGAATTGATGCTTACTTTGGGTATTTGAATCCTATTTTGTATACTTGAAACTATATACTTGCTTCTTGTATTTAGATCTTAATTAGTATACTTGAAACTGTATACTTGTTTTATGTATTTAGATCTCATTTAGTATACTTGAACTTTTATCATTGGTCGTGTATCTAAACCCTAATAAGTATACTTAAGCATTGCATGTTTGATTTGTGCAATCGGACTTCATTATGTATACTTGTGCCGTGTATGCTTGTCTTATTCGTAATTCATTTAGTTTAGTATACTTGTGCATGTATGCTTGATTCATGAGTTTTCCATGTTAATTGTATGTTTGTATATGCATGCTTAGACAATGCATAACTTGTTTAACATGACTTAGTGTACTTGAGCATATATACTTCTATGACGTTGTTCATTTCAATTGCATGAGTAGCTTAAGATGATCCCTGAGTCTTACTTTAACATAGACGGTAGGTGACATGAGCCCTTTAACATGTTTCACCTTAAGGTGATATAATTGTAAAATGCTAGGTCGATACATGCTCATCTCCTACAGGTAGCTTTATGCTACTCACCCACATAGTGGGGACATTTTTCAGGTATAGGACTCAAGATTTGGAGACTGCACTTGCCTTGAGCGATTTGTGGCTTCTCATGACAAAACTTGTATATTTGTTTCTAATTATGTAAAGTGTACATGAGTACACTCTTTTCAATGTATTTGATATGTATGGCATGAGGCCAAGGGCCAAGCATGTTTATATTTGTACTTGTATTCATTCGACACCACATTTTGTTTAAAAATGTATTTTTATCAACTTTAGAGGTTTGACATGTCAAATGTTGTAAATGAATTGTAATAAGGCCGTAGGCCATTGTAGCATGTTTAAAATGTCATATTACACTTGCGTGTATGTTCACATCATCACACACTTGCATATAATGCAATTTGATCATGCCATGGGGGATTCAAATAAGGCTTAGGGACTTTTCTTCATTTTGGTGCATAGCAGGTTCATTTCCTCATTTTCGACCTATTTCGGTCGACCGATGGCTTGGTTCGGTCGACCGATTCTCTTGTGGTTTTAGTTGAACAGTGTTTTGCCAATTCCAGTAGCCTTTTTCATCTCGAGCCACAAACCGATCGACCGGTTTGTCATTTCGGTCGACTGAAATGAAGGCTCATTCTTCTCCTTTTTCCTGGCTTATTTCGGCCGACCGAAGCTCCATTTCGGTCGACCGAAATGGGGCTGCCTTGTGGGTCTTGTTTGGTTTGTTGCCTAGATAGGTTAATCTTGTTTCATTCATTTCCACTTGACCTTGTTGATCTTGCTTGAACCATTTAATGGCGTACATGGTCTAGCTTGAACTAGATCTTGCTCCTTTAGTTATCATTGGTGCCATAGGATACCAAGTGACCTTTTCATTCTAGTTTTCGCTTTCGGTTATTCCTTTGGGTTCCGTGACCTCATGGAAGGTCATCTTAGGATCTTAGAGGTGGGTTATGCCTTGAGAGTCCATTGTCTTATTCTTTTGCTTCTGCATCTGGATCCGTTATCGGGTCAATCTTCGGTTCATCACAGGACACTGGGTTAAAAAAAACCCGGGTCATGACAAGTGGTATCAGAGTTCCTAGGTTCGAAAACCTTAGGACGACATATTTTGGGTGCATATCATATTTGTGTTGCCATGCTCTATGTTTTTATTTGCTTCTTGATAACATGTTGAATGTGATCACATGTTTACGTGCTTATGTGGATGTATGTTTAGAAGTTTTCTTTAACTATCTCAGCATGATATACATGGTTGTTACTTTAGTATATTGTATGTGCTATTCTGTCTAAGTGCATTGTAAATACTTGTAGGTCTCAGCATGTTATGTGTGCTTGTCTGTCTGAGCACATTGTATATGTCTATTTGTTTTAGCTTGTTATATGTACTTGTCTACCTTAACATACTGTATATGCTTGTCGGCTTCAGTACATTATATGTGCTTGTCTGTTTTAGCATGTTGATTCATGCTTGTCTGCTTAGCATAAGGATTATGCTTGTTTGCTTTAGCGTATTGCATGTACTTGTTATTCTTAGCATGATCGTATGATGCTTACATTGACATGCCTTATGTGATTCTTTTCTACTTGTGTGAGTACGTAGTCCATTGTTGTGTTACGTGTTAACTGCTTACTTTTATGTCTTGTTTAGGCATTGTGGGTTGTTCCAGTTTGGTTGGTTGAGATTGATGCTAGGGCATCATCTCTTGGGATTTCGTGGTGACCTTGATATGATGACATCATTGGGGTCTTGTTCCTAAAGTCATAGGACGACGAGTCGGATTGACTCGAGTCCTTCCTTGGGGATTAGGAGATTTGTTTTCATGAGCCTCATGGTGAGGTCCTCGCGTCTCTTCTACTTAGAATGATGGTTAGCAATTAATAGGTATGTTGACCTGGGATTCTTCTTGTCTTGCCTTGGACGGCTCATATGAGCTAAGGTTGGGGTGTGACTGGTTTCGTGTAATTAATTGCATTGGTGCAATTAATTACTCTCCCTCGTCCTTGGAGACTTGGGATTTTGCGTTTAAGGTTCCGATAGGATCCTGTGGAGTTCTCATAGAACTCATTGGCATCTTGAGTTGAGTTCTTCTGTTGGTGTATCTTAATGGTTAGTGTTAAAATTACCCATTACATCGTTGTTTGTTTTATGTGGCGTTAGGATTCTATCTTGTGTTTGAACCAGTCTTGGGAAAGACTTCCAGACTCTTTGTTTTAGGAACCTTAGTGTTCCTTCTAAGAGATGATCCACTTCCTTGTGGTGAAGGATTGGACTCATCCGGGTTTTGGGGATTCCTTTTTGTGAGTTGTCCTTCTGAGAGGCATTCCATTCCTTCTTGCTTTTGATTTTGTGGAATTGTTATTTGTATAGTCATTCTTACATGTTTATAAGCCTTGTTGTTTTGAGCATGCCTTAGAAACATGTCAGGGGATGTGACTATTTGGTGGTTATGTGATAATATGGATGATGTGTTTTCCATTTACTATATCTGTTTAGCATGCTAGCGTCATAGGTGATGTATAGTTTGTCTCTGATGCTTGACCTCTGTGTGATAGGTAGCAAATCTGATTGCCCTTGTACACTATGTGTTTAGTTATATGGTGCGTGGACTTTTTTTTGCGTTTAGTATACTTGTGTCTAGTATGCTTACACATCGTAATTTTATTTCGCTTTGATTTAGTATACTTGAGCCTGTATACTTGTTTACCATGGATTTAGTACTGCTTAGTATACTTATGAGTGTATGCTTGTACATATACATATATTGCATTTCCGTTTTGACATTTCTTAGTATACTTGTGAATGTATACTTGCATATGTATATATATGTTCCATGACTAATTGTTTTATTAGTTTATTCATTTTTATCATTCCGCACTGTGCTGGGGGTTGTATGACCTTGGTTGTCGGGATTGTGTATGTGAGCTTGATTCGATGTCTGGATTCCTAGGAATAGCCTTGTAGTAGGTCAGCTTTAGGATGACGTGGAGGATTTTGGGTGCGTTGTCTTGTTGGGAGTCATTGTGACAAGGACGATGATGATATTGTTTGATTTTGTAAAGTCTGATCCATTGGCTTGAGGGCATAGACTTATCAGGCTTTGGATTCATGACTGATGTGGTTGACAACAGTGTTTTGAGACTTGGGGTTGTCAATTTTTCCAGTGTTGAGGATTTAAGGCCTTAAGCGTAGCGGTACCTATGACATTGTTGTCAGAGTTTTGGATTGGCCAGAATGGTCCGGCCGGACATTTTGGACCATATCGCAACTCTCACCGAACGCCTGGTTTCCGTGGTGCTTTTGGTAATGATCATTTGGACATTGATGTCATTTGTATCGATAGGTTTCACAGGTAAGCTTGTTAGGGGCAGGTGACAAATTAGGGCTTTATGTTGTCATGCTACCATACAAGTTATGTGTGGTGGGCGAGTGCTGGTTGCAGTCGATTCTACTTTGCATTACCTAGCTAGTAATGTAAGTGTGGGCAGGCGCTTGATGCTGTCGATGCTACCGCACCTTGGGTACGTTATGGGCGGTTTCTAGTCAGTATTCGTGCTGCCAAGTTACTTCTAGTTGTGTTCCTTGGTTAGTTATGTAATTGCCTTAAACTCCTTTGGGTGGTTGACATTGGGTTAGTATGTCAATTTGTTGGAGAGGTGTCTCACGTTTCGTGGTTTCGTGTCTCTTCGTTGATCTTGAGACCTTTGGAGTTGTCCTTAGGTACCTTATGATCTGTTCCTTTGTGTGACCTTGTGTACGGTCCTTGTTCGGTTCTTCTGGGAGTGTTCCTGATTTCGGGAACAAAATCTCTTTAAAGAGGGTAGGTTATAATGACCCGGTCATTTCCTTCCTTTCTTTTTTCTTTAGAATTTTACGGATGAATTTTTTTCGTATAAATCCCTTTTCTAAATTTGGTTTCTCGTCGTTTAGTGTCGTCTTAAGTGCTCGAAAATGGTTTCTGAGACTCTTTCTTTTGTATTGACAACTTCCTTTGAGGACCGAGTCATTTCCATATTTTTCATTTTTCGACACTATTCACTTTTCGTCCCTTTCCCTGTTTCCCTGTTTTGTCCATTTCCCTATTTTATCTTTTCCCAGTTTGTCACTTTATTGGCATAACCTCACTCCTTATGTTTGGAGTTGGTTTTTGACTTCACGTATCATCATTCTAACTAGTTTCCACGAAATACATATCTTTACTTTTGCAAAAAAGTACTCTGGTTACTCCAGGTGTCCATAGGGGCATGGATGCACAATTTTTTAGGATCTTTTTCTTTTCTTGGGGTGTTTTTCATAAATATATTTTGAAGATATTTTATTTCAGGGATATCCAAGAAAATATCTTTTGGAAGATATTTTCATTCAGGGGTAGTTTTGCAGTTAACCCTTTTTGTATGGGCCATTGTGTAATTAACGAAAGTTATTAAAAAATACCTTGTTTTGAGCCTGGATTCTCGTACGAGATTCATTTTCACATTTTGTCGAGTCGTGTACTCATAGAATCTCCTTCTGGTCATTTTTCTCCAGTTTCAGGGTTTCTGAACCTCGTTGCCACCGAACTTGTTTGGGGTACATCTCTCTGGTCGGGACTCAATTTTTGATGTTGTTTCTTCTGTTATTCATATTTTCTCATTTTGAATCTTTTTCATTCACGGAGTTTCACCGTTTGAGCGCGTCTACTCAAAATCAACTTTTCCAGACCTGGCGGGACCCTTTCAAGGCACTTTTTGAGATTTTCTATAAATAAAGGGTCTTAAGTCAAAAAGTCAGATTTCCATCATCTTCTCCACTTTCTTAGCTGGCAGCCATGGGAGCTCGAGGGGCTGCCTTCATTCCTTCTTCTCCTCCACTTGATTTCCTTAGTGAAAACTTTTCGGCCTTAAAGTTTATTGTTCCCTTCAACGTGCTCTACCATTCCCCCTTATTAGAATTCATTTTTGACCATTTCTTGAGTTCGAGTTTGAAGTCAAGTTGTGATTTTGAGGTGGCTTCTTGGGGGTTCATGTAGATCGTGTTGTCCCCGACAAAACCTAGGAGTTTCGTCGGATTCGGAACGGTTGCATTTCGGTAGGCTTTTGAGATTTTCATCTCAAATTAAGGTAAGGGATGTCTTAGGTTTATATTATTATTGTATTGATAGTTTTATAAGGATATACAACTTGTGAGCATGCCATGTTCAAGTTTTTAGAATTTAATTTATTTATTTTTTTTGTTTAGGATTTAATTCTAATGATGGTATATAGTTTAAAATTAAATTGTGGCATGCTAGTAAATTAGGCCTTGGTGAGTTGTGTAACATATATTAAATTTGGGGCATTTGAATAAGAATTGTAAAACTTATTTAATATTTATCTTTTGTAAAAGATTAATTCACATAGTTGTATCAAGTATGAAATCAACTTGTAATGTGTTAGTTCTTTAACATATGTTAAATTGAAGATATTTGGATATATTTGAAAATCTAGATAAAAATTAATTAATTAGCTTAATTAAATTTGTTTTAAGTGTATTAGTCACTTAAATTGATATTGGATGTAATAGGTTAATAATTCCTTGAAATGTAGTCCGTTTAATTACCTTGTAAGCATGCTACTAACTTGTTGTAGAATTAATACTTGTAACCTCTAAAGATGGTAATTTGACTTAGCATGATAGGTGATATCATTATCTTGAATAGCTTGTTTAAATATATCTTATGTAGGTATATAGCTTGCTAGAATATTACAATTGCTTACCTTGAGATCTTGTTATTAAATTGTAGCTTATTTAGTACTTATGGCTTAGGATGGTAATGTGGTTCAATTGTTGTAAAATATTCTTGCTTTGTGTAAAAATTGCATAATGGAGATTTGACATGTCATATGCTATCTAAACTTGAATTCTAGGACATGGTTTCTGTAGATTCAACCTTACTTGTACATGTAAATTGATTCCTAGACATTATTTGAAATGTATAAGTTTGGTTTAACTTATTGGTTTTGCATAAGTTTTGAACTTATTGTTTTTGGAGGCTTGTAAGGATCATGTTCATGTGATGGCTAGGGTCTGGCCCTAGTACGGATTCGTGAGTTTCTTAAGTCATATGAAGTGCACAGTAGGTAATACCTTGTGGGTCGTAATTACCCGGAATAACTTATACGCACTAGGTAGTACCTTGCGGGCTAGTAACCCGGAATAACTCGATTGGTCTGCAGCCAAGGATCCTAGTCTTTCCACTATTTGATTTCGCATTTAATTTCAAGTTGTTAATCATGGATTACATGTAGCTTGAGAATTCATGCTTACTTTGGGTATTTAAATCCTATTTTGTATACTTGAAACTATATACTTGCTTCTTGTATTTAAATCTTAATTAGTATACTTGAAAATTTATATACATGTTTTGTGTATTTAGATCTCATTTAGTAAACTTAAACTTGTATCCTTGGTCGTGTATCTAAACCCTAATGAGTATACTTAAGCATTGCATGTTTGATTTTTGCAATCGGACTTCATTATGTATACTTGTGTCATGTATGCTTGTCTTATGCATAATTCATTTAGCTTAGTATACTTGTGCATGTATGCTTGATTCATGAGTTTTCCATGTTAATTGTATGTTTGTATATGCATGCTTAGACAATGAATAACTTGTTTAACATGATGTAGTGTAGTTGAGCATGTATACTTGCATGACGTTGTTCATTTCAATTGCATGAGTAGCTTAGGATAATCCCTGAGTCTCACTTTAACATAGACGTTAGGTGACATAAGCCCTTTAACTTGTTTCACCTTAAGGTGATATAATTATAAATGCTAGGTCGATGCATGCTCATCTCCTACGAGTAGCTTTATGCTACTCACCCATGTAGTGGGGACATTTTTCAGGTACAGGACTCAAGATTTCGAGACTGCACTTGCCTTGAGCGATTTGTGGCTTCTCATGACAAAACTTGTATATTTGTTTCTAATTATGTAAAGTGTACATGAGTACACTCTTTTCAATGTATTTGATATGTATGGCATGAGGCCAAGGGCCAAGCATGTTTATATTTGTACTTGTATTCATTTGACACCACATTTTGTTTGAAAATGTATTTTTATCAACTTTGGAGGTTTGACATGTCAAATGTTGTAAATGAATTATAATAAGGCCGTAGGCCATTGTAGCATGTTTAAAATGTCATATTACACTTGTATGTATGTTCACATCATTACACACTTGTATATAATACAATTTGATCATGCCATGGGGGATTCAAATAAGACTTAGGGACTTTTCTTCATTTTGGTGCATAGCAGGTTCATTTCTTCATTTTCGACCTGTTTCAGTCAACCGATGGCTTAGTTTGGTAGACCGATTCTCTTGTGGTTTTAGTTGAACAGTGTTTTGCCAATTCCAGTAGCCTTTTTCATCTCGAGCCACAAACCGGTCGACCGGTTTGTCATTTCGGTCAACCGAAATGAAGGCTCATTCTTCTCCTTTTTCCTGGCTTATTTCGGCCGACCGAAGCTCCATTTCGGTCGACCAAAATGGGGCTGCCTTATGGGTCTTATTTGGTTTGTTGCCTAGACAAGTTAACCTTGTTTCGTTCGTTTCCACTTGACCTTGTTGATCTTACTTGAACCTTTTAATGGCGCACATGGTCTAGTTTGAACTAGGTCTTGCTCCTTTGGTTGTCATTGGTGCCATAGGGTCCCAAGTGACCTTTTTATTCTAGCTTTTGCTTCCGGTTATTCCTTTGGGTTCTGTGACCTCATGGAAAGTCATCTTAGGGTCTTAGAGGTGTGTTATGCCTTAAGAGACCATTGTCTTGTTCTTTTGCTTCTGCATCTGGATCCGTTATCGGTTCATCACAGGACACTGGGTTAAAAAAAACTCGGGTCATGACACCACAGGAACTTTTTGGGACCCCGCACGTATCCCCACGCTCTCCCACATGCCGCTACACGCACCTACACACATTGAACGCGCCCCCACGCGCTCATAATCACTTGCATACATGTCCATGCTCTACCACACGCCCTTACGCGCCTGCTGCACTCCCCCTTCGTGTTCTTGTGAGCCGCGAAGCACTGGATCGTTATTCTATTGGCCAGACAAATCTACAGTCCAGATGCATACGCGCATCAAATCTCCATGTGTCGTGATGCACTGGATGGTTCTCCATTCATCTACTCCACTCCACAGCCCAGATCCAGTGTATATCATATTCCTATGTACACGCTCACACTAGATCCTCCTTTAATCGTCAAGACCGACCTATGGTCCTGATTTGTGCACACCGTAGCGCCGTGTGATGCGCTACATTGAATCACCTCCTTAATTAGAGGCGCAATGATGAGTGCTAAAAAGTACACATTTAAACCCCTTAAGCTCGAGTATTCTAGAACTTTTGTCTATCTTATTTTTCCATTTTAGACTAATTTCATGTTATTGCCCTTTTCAGGCGCTTATCCCCAAAATAAGTCAATTCAGCCAAATTAAAGCATAAAAGAAGCAATCTCAAGCTGAATAGAAGAAAGGAGCAAAGTAGAAGCAAAGTAGTGGAAAATAGCAAGCTTCAATCGATCAGACATATTTTCGATCGATCTCACATTGATCGATCTAGCCTCACCAAGATGGATCAAACCCCTTGTCCTTATCTTCAAGAATTTCCATCTTCGATTGATCCAACTTTTTTCAGATCGATCGAACTTCTTTGATCTTATCCCCACCTACCACTTTTATCTTTTTCCCCAAAATATCCCAAAAATATCTCAGATCTGTCGTATTTTAAAAAGGCGCTGCCATGGATTGATCGATCTGGTCTTACTTCGATTGATCTGGCCTGAGTTCGATCGATCTCATCTGAATTTGATCGATCGAACCTTCTCAAATCCGAAATAAAACAGAGTCCAGCTCATTAAAAGATGGCTCATGGTGCAATCATTGAAAGGGACCCTAGTGCACAAGACCTGACCATTAGGTGTGACACTTGAGCTACCTATATAAGGATTTTGACACATTTTTACATCATATCTCATAGATATCATCATAGACTATCTTGGAGAGGAGGCTAGAGATTAGAGAGACATACACTATTTGAGAGTTCTTCCATTCATCTAGGGTTTCCATCAAGAAAAAGATCATTCCTACCATGGAGATGGCCCTTGAGGGTTGGATGACTACACCAATGAGTGGCAAAACATCTTCTTGGGGCTAGAGTTAGCCCTAAGCATGCCTTTTAGACCTTGATGTTTTGTATTTTGAGGGGATTTCTGTTGTAATCTTGTCTTGATATTTGATTTGTATATGAATCTTCTTTTTACAATGATTTGTGTTGTTTAATACTTCTAATTGATCATTTCATTCTATTCATATGTCTATGTATGATAGAATAGATGTTCATGTGTTTATCTCTTGGTTTTGTGATATTGATGCATGTTTATGTGTATTGATACTATGAATCTAGAGATTGTCAAGGCATAGTGCTTAAATAGAATACTCTTGAGATTTGTTTGATGGTTCATACTCATTTCTTGATGGAATGTGCCTCTACCTTACTTTAATTAGTTTAATTTTCATGTCATTAGCTTAATTGTAGTGTAGTTACCTTATTTTCCTAAATAGAAGGACAATACATGCTTGTTGTTTGATATTCCATGCTTATGAATGCAAGTAGTATAATTCTCTAACTTATTAGTGAGTTGATTGTGAGCTTAAAGGAAGGAATAATGGCTTAGTTTGATATATTGTGCTATTCACTAGGTTGTCTAGACAATGTATACTTAATTAGTCATCCGTGCTTGTTGATTCAATCAATCACATCTCTTTGTATTGCAATACATATTTCCCCTCATTCATTACACATTGAGTATCGTTAAAGGTGATGTTTAGTGGTGACCTCTAGATCCCAAGACCTCTCACTCTTGTTCTCTAACCCTTTATTTGTTTTAATTGCCTTGTATTGAATTTATTTACATTGTAGTTTAATTAACCAATTTAAACATCTTTTGATCACTTGACCTACTAATCCGACCTTGTTTCCATTTCAAGCACACAACTAATCCCTTGGGATGATCCCTACTCACCCAAGCTATATTAGTAATTAAAGGTAGTAATGGCACTTTATAAATTTAAACTTGGCCACACTTTCATTGCAATTTGGGGTGTTACGACACGATCGCACCAAGTTTTGGCGCCGTTGCCGGGGATTTGGCAACGCCGTGTTTCGGAAACAATTAGGAATTAGTACTCTTTTGATCGTGTTATTACCTTACTTTAAAATCTAAAAAATTGCCAGCTAAGCGAAAATTCAAAAATGAATTGAAGTTGCTTAAGGACACTTTGTGAGATCTTCTTAACTAAATATCTAGTTAAATCGTCGGCCCACGTGGTGGCAAGTTCTTAAATTCTTAGATAGATCGTGAACCCACGTGGAGGCAATTTATTTTTCTTTGCATATTGTTCAAGCATGGGAGTATGGGATCAATGTATGTGAAGGATGTTCGTTGATTGATTCGTTGTGAGGGTGAAGTGATTGTTATTTGATTGACTACTTGTTATTTGTTTTGTTAGTGCATGTATAGTCGTAAGCCATTAAATCCTACCCTTGTCCTACTTGATTTCCATCTTGAATCAGTTGTTTGTAATCCTAAAGGAAGAGGTAGTTCTCATCACTCCATTTCATCAATGGACAAGTAAAATGATGACCATATAGAGGACCTTGGTCACATAGACCAACAAGGCATCCTCCACCCTAATATGCATCATGATAACATTCAAGTACCATTAGGTATGCCTAGACCATTCATTCCACCTTAACAACAAGGCCAAATTCCATTGGGAATGCCTTAGCCAATTTTTGTTCCGCAACCTCCCATGGTTCAAGTTAATCATGGTGTTCGTTTAGCACCACTGGTTGGGAATCCTCCCATTGCTTTGCGTGATCATTATATTCCAAATGAATATAATGCACCGACATGCATTCAATTAACCCTATTTAGAGCACATCACTATGAGATTAAACCGCAATCCATTCAAATGTTTCCTAACTATCATGGACTTCCAAGTGAAGAACCTTACAAGCATTTGGAAGAGTTTCTTAAAGTGTGTTCCACCGTGAAATACATGGACATGCCAGAAGAAGTGTTAAGACTCAAACTCTTTCCTTTTACCCTTAAGGACAAGGCAAAATATTGGTTCAACAATCTTAAGCCTTTTTCGATAACTTCTTAGGCAGAAATGTAACAAGAGTTCTTAAAAAAGCATTACCCGGTATCGAAGACCAATGCAATGCGAACTTCCACTCGTGAATTGATCGGTTGAGAATTCGATCTATAATAAATCAACCTTCGCAATAGCACGAATCATTGTAAAATAGGGCTATTGGTCAGGTAAGTCAAACCACTGCGACTGTGCTAATCTATGGCAACCTAAGTGTCTAGAGTCTTTTTAGAATGATATAGGGTGTTCATAGAGGATTTGTTGGTTGTCACTTAAGCTATGAAAGTAAGGTGCATAAAATAAAAGTTTGCAAGAGTTTAAAGGAGATGAAATACAAGTAAAGAGGACTAGGGAAATGAATCCGCCTCCATCCCTATACACATGCTAGATTAGAGCTAAATTAGGGGAAAAATAATATATATTATGGTCATGATACATAGCAACTCTTGGTTGCTATAATATCCTCAAGAAGTTCATTAAACCTCAAGCAAGCATGATCTATCAAAGGTGAACATGTTTAGACTACCTAACTAAAGTGAAGCTTAACCACATTTACTTGAATGAAAGATTATCAAGCCCTAGATAAAATGATGAAGCACATGAAGGTAAGAAATAAGCATAGACCATCAAAGGCATCACCTAAGCAATGATCTATCAAAGTTCTTATCAACATGCCATTAAACCATTTCATAACCTTGTCTCCATTCTCACCATGAAAACTCAAACAATATGATTAATATAAGACATCATCTAAAATAAGATAATCAACTTACAGAAATCATCCATACATATATCAACATTCATTACAACAAATGAAGCGCTCTTGGTTATATAAAGACCATAAAATATACATTGTAATCCCCAAAACATAGCCTAAATTAGAACATGCTTACAAAGGAGGGGCCTCATCACCTCCCTAGATGGAGGTTTAGTTACCCATGGGAGCCTTAGAAGAAGGAAGAAGCTTGGAAGATCCCTCTATTTTCGAGCTCCTTTGTTGTAGCTTCAAGAACTCAATCTTTTCCTCCTCCTTCTCTCTCTAAAAATCTTACAAGATGAGATATGATTTTTTGTTTGTGTGGTTCCCCCTCCTTTGTAGACATTCCCCTACCAAAACCCTCACCAAACCAGACTCAACTCCCCACCAAAAGACATCTCTAACCAACCCATAAAGATGGAAATCAAAAATGAGGGAATCAAGGTGCAAGTGGGCTGAAGTGATGGATCCCGGAGAGCATTCTGCTCAAAGTTCGAGCGCTCTAAATAAGCACTTCGAGCGCTCAAAGTTTGGGCAGAATGCTCCTTTCTCTTGACCTGCTTTGCACTACTTTGGTAAAATAGCCATAACTTTCTGCTTCGAACTCCAAATGATGAACTGTTTAAAGATTTAGAAAGCTAATTCAAAGTTCTAAATACGCTATGTTTTAATCGAAGTCCAGTTCTCGATTTTGATGGGTCAAAAATGGCAAGCAAAGTCAGACTCCACTGCTACCAGAACTTTAGCCTTGAGCACATTGTTATTCAAAGATTGAACAAAACATCATTTTTGCTCCTTTTTGGCCAATGAACCTGAAAATATATAAAAACATGCAAATGAAGATAATCTATATAGAATAACCAAATAATGGACTTAACTAATGCAGCTAAGGGCGCTTGAATATGCAATATTCGGCGCTTATCACACCCCCAAACTTACATTTTGCTAGTCCCTTAGCAAAACTAAAATGAAAAACTCAATGAAATGACAACAATGGGAATGCGACCACAAAAATATCACCCATGGCAAAATGAAATATATACATAGCTCAAATACAACTCAAAACAAACAAAAGACTGGAGACGGGGTCATTAAATAAACTACTATGCATGTATGAAGCATTGATACAAAAATTAGCTAAACACATTTCAATATATATGTATCAACATCCTAGTCCATATAAATAACTCAATTGTCATCTCTTGAATGGAAATCAACTCTAGCTTCAATGAAAGTGGATTGGATTCACAACATGCGGCTTTTACTTTCTTTTTCCAATTTCAAGACACAAGTCTTCAAATCATTGAATTCCCTTTTAAATGAAGTCCCTAAGGCATGAATTTATTTACAAAACAACTTTTGTTGCTTGTTGACAATTTATTATAACTCAAAAATGATACATAAAATGGTTATGCAATGCTGAAATCCTTTAAGCTTTCTAACCAACCCATGTAGCAAGCGTTAGGCCAACAACTCCCAAACCAGATGGCTTTAGGGTGCTGAGTGTAGAGACACTCCTAGGGCTTAATAGCTCGAATTGGCAAGGCTACGAACTCCAACGAACCATGATTATTACAATATATATATATATATATATTTTTTTTGAATGACCGTGCAATGTCTAAGTCTTTTAAGCTTTCTAACCAACCCATGTAGCAAACGTTAGGCCAACAACTCCCAAACCAGATGGCTTTAGGGTGCTGAGTGTAGAGACACTCCTAAGACTTAATAACTCGAGTTGGAAAGGTTACAAACTCAAACTGGTCATTATTTTCTTCTTCTATTTTTCTTTTTCTTTTCTTTTTTTTATATCATGCCAAAGGTATCCATCTATTAGGTTCATCAATTCAGCTTAACTATGTCAAGATCAAGGTTAATCAAGTTACATGCCTCACGGTTAAGTTTCCAATGTGCATCTGTGCATTGTGAAGCATAAAAGAGTATAAGATCCAGCGAGAATTTAATTGAAAATTTATAAAGACTAAATTGCATCCACATGATCATTTCAAATTCACATTTTTCTTTATTTTCAAAAATTCACAATTGCTTCTATATACAAGGTATTAAACAAATGCTTCATCTCCGACAAGTTTCAAATTATACTATCATTGCTTAGCAAAAATATGGAACCAACAATGTAAAATTGCACCCCCAAACTTGAAGTACACATTGTCCTCAATGTGTGAGACAAAGATGTATAAATAAAGAGCATAGGGGATAAAAGGAACAATAATACCAGGTAGACTAACGAAGGCAAGGGTTTTCATCTATGTGAATGCGCAAATGTTTCCCCCAAACTTAAAATGTGCCACCTGAAATGGGACACGAAGAAAAGGCAGAAACAACTACAAAAATAGTAATAAACAGTAAAACATGGAAGGAAAAATGTTGAACAGAAGATAACAGAAAAGCTAGAGAATTTGCATTCAAAATGACATGATTACAAAAGGAACTGAAAGTCAATCATGTCTAACCAGAGCAACTCGTGCATAGCACAGTCCTAAAGTTTAAAAGTAAAACAAAAATAGAAAGGAAAAATATACAAATGCGAAACAAAACGATAAAGTCCAACACTGGCAACTATCTACGGGGCCGGGGGAAAACGGGCGAAGATGGCATTGAAGAGAGATTGAGTCTCACACCGTTCCTCCTGTGCCACGCGACGGTCCTCCGCCGCAACACGGCGGTCGTCTGCAGCAAGACGACGGTCTTCTTCGGCACGGAAGTAGTCCTCACGCACAGTCCGAGTGTAGTCTGCCAAAAAAATCTCAAAACAATCCATCCGCTCATGAATACCGGCAAGACTAGCCCGGATGAAGGCCTAGTCCGGCGGAAAATCAACAGGAGGCTCGTCCCATTCAGCGTCTTCCGCCATGGGGATCATCCTCAGAAAAAGGAGGAGATGGAGAGTGGGGCAATGGAGGAGCAGCGAGCCGAGGGTGCCGAGAATGGCTTAGAACATTGGTTCACCAGCGGAGAGTAAAAGTTTGAATCTGTTTACCTCTCGGTTCATGAGGAGGAACAATGAAGCCTTTGTGCTTCAAGAGCTTGATAACGAAGAATGGCAATGGCAAAGGCCAATTTTTAAGACGCTGTTACCGTGTATTGATACACTCGTCCCAAAACCGTATAAATGTGTCCCAAATGAGCTCCGGGACAGAGAACCATTTGCCTTGGTCCATGGCATACAAGGCTTGCAATATCAGGCCTCGGCACTCGGTGCTATGTGCCAAGGGGTAAACATTATGCTTGAGAATGGAGTCAAGGAACCAAACTCGCTCCGGAAGAGTGGATTTGAGGGTAAAGCTCCGGGGTCGATGAGGGTCATCCACGTTGCAAATGGCAGCGACAACCTGCTCCACAGTTAAAGTATCCAGCTCCTCATATAAAGGGAGATTCTTACGATTGACAATGTCATCGGGGCACTCCAGAGGACAGCCGGAGACTGCCACCATGTCAGCAAGAGTGAAGGAAAAAGGGATGCCATCAATGGATGTGGTGAGAAAGACCGGCGACTCTTCAGGGCAATTAAGATTCTGGTAGAAGAGTCGCACCACACGGGGGTAGGTGACCTTTGCAATGGGTTGGCAAATGTGCTGAAGGCGCCGGTTGACTAATTCCGCGGCAGCCCATGAAGTGGTGGGAAGAGTGTCAAAAACACCCGTGAGCGGGAAGAGAAGCTCATAATTGAGCTTTTTGTCGAGCCAAGGGGCTCGGGGCTGCTCATAAGGAACGACGGGGACATCCTCAGAGGGTCTAGGATGACAAGAAGGGCCGGCAAGAGACATTTGGAGAGGCAGACGTGGTTGGGGAATTTCAGCGAGCACCTGGCACGCACCAAAAAAGAGAAAATGTGAGAATGAGAGGAATGGATGAAGAAACCCAAAAATTTTCAGACATAATGCTATCTATTGTAGAGTATAGCAATAATCACAACCAAACTCCAAGGATTTGATGCCCATACTCCTCAAATGTAACACAAATGGAACAAAAAGAATGAAGAAAAAGAGGGAAGAGACATACCTTGAAAGAGGAATGAAGAGAAGCACGGATGGAATGAGGAGGAATAGTGGGGGTGATGGGTATTTATAGGGATGGATGTGCAGGAAAGAGAGGAGTGAAATGGGTAGAGGAATTATGGAAGGGAGGGGAAAAGGTAGGAGGACATGGGTGGTTGGTTCATGAATGAGAGTAGTGGGATGGGTTAGGAGGTAATGAAGGAAGAGAGGAAGTTGGAAGGGTTGAGGTCGTGGGGTGATGGAAGGAGTGTGAGGGTGGGAGGGAAGTAATGGAAGAGAGGAAGTTGGAAATGGAGGGATGAGGTCGTGGGTTGAGAGAATTGAAAGACGCGGGAGAGAGAGAATCTAGATTAAAACGGAGGGAGGGGGGTTTGAGCGCTCGAAGTTAGGCCTTCAAGCGCTCGAACTTTGGGCAGTGAGTTTCGAGCGCTCGAAAGTGACACTTCAAGCGCTCAAAGTTTGGACAGTGAGTTTTTATGGGCTTTCGAGCGCTCAAAGTGTGTCTTCGAGCGCTCGAACTTGAGGCAGTAGGTGTTTGAACGAAAAATGGAAGCTTCGAGTGCTCGAAGCTTGGACTTCGAGTGCTCGAAATTGGACCAGTGAGCACAAGCCTGGGTGAAATGACTGAAATTGCCAATTTTTCAACATCTCTTCAATGCATGGGTGGAATATGGGAAAATTTTTCAAACTTTGCAACATCACTCCAATACATGGATGGAATTTGGGGAACCATGATCCAACAATGCATTAAAAATGAGAAGTTACACACATGTGTAGCATTCCAAAGATCCGATGAAATTGCTGGATAGAGATGGAAACATCCAGGAATGAAAACAGGGGTTGAGAAGGTCTAAGAAAACCAGTCTGAATTGCGGGAACACAATTTAAGAAGGTTCCAGATAAGGTTAAAGTTTTGGCTTTTCTTAACCATTTCCCAGAAAATTTCAAGGCTCAGGCAATTGGAAATTAGGGAAGCATGGAGATAGAAAAAATTTCTTCCCTTGAGTGCTAAATTTAACATCGATAGCTAGACGCGCAAGATCAGGTTAGTCTTCATTACCCTATACCATGTCTCTCAAGAGAGTCAAGTTTTCCTAAATAAGAAAGTTCTTTTAGAAGCGGAAGAAAAAGAGCTTGAAGAAAGAAATTGAAAAGGGGTAAAGGAAAGACCTCAACCCACTCTTCTTCCTCAATGAAGAACTTTGGATTATTTAGGGGTTGTTTTGGATGATGGAAAGGTGGATCAAGTGAGGGCACATCAGGCAAAGACTTATGAAGGGTCATATTGAGCACGGGAATGCTTGACAAATTATCCTTCAGACTTTCAACATCCTCCTCACACTTATCCGGCGGTTTGGGCTCAACAGCTTGAGATAACTCAAGTGAAGGAATGAGAGGAAGTGCAAGCTCCCAAGAGAGGGATACATTTGATGTTGCCCAAGGAAGAGAGTGAATGGGTGGAGGAATATCAAGCAAAGAATTTACCTCCCAAATAAAATTGTCAACATCAAAATCCTCACAATTGAAATGAGCCAAGCAAGCTTTTAGAGGATCCTTCATTGAAGGAAGTGTATCAAGCGAAGGATTCTTAAGAGGCTATTCTGAATTTTTAAAGGAGACAATCTCTTCATCATTATTTTCCTCATTTTGAACCACAAATTCTTCATTTTTTTGTGTGACAACAATTTGATCTTCAACCACAATTTCTTCATTTTCACATGTGGTAACCATTTGATCATTCTCATGATGAAAGTTACTAAGAGTAATCTCATCACTCAAAGAATTTTCTTTTGGATTGGCCACAAGTTCAATGGGAAATTCTTCTTCCTTTTCATGATTTAGAGCATTAACCATTTGTTGAATTTGGGCAATTTGGTCATCTAACTCAACTCTAGATTGGGAATGAGAATATGTGGTGGATTACATGCTAACAATATCAGCCAACATTTGCTTGTTGAAATCCATCATTTGCTTATTGATAGACTCCATCATTTGTTTGTTTGCAGCAATGAACTCATCGAATTGAGATGGTGGAAAAAGAGAAGAGGGCTGGAAATAATGATTGGGTTGAAAGTTGGAGTGAAAATGTTGCCTATTGATCGGTTGGTCAATTAAACATCAACCTTCGCAATAGCATGAATCATTGTAAAATAGGGCTATTGGTCGGGTAAGTCGAACCACTGGGACTGCGCTAGTTTAAGGCAACCTAAGCGTCTAGAATCGTTTTAGGATGATAAGGGGGAATAGGGTGTTTGCTTGGTTTGTCACTAAAGCTATGAAATTAAGATGCATAAAATAGAACTTGCAAGAATTTAAAAGAGATAAAATGTCGGTAAAAGAGACTAGGGAAGTAACTTCACCACCTACAATATAAACATGCTAGAATATGATTCATTCGGGGAAAAACAACATAAATATGTGGCTATGATAAGTAGTTACTCATGGTTACTACATTACCTTCAAAGGATTCATGGAATCAATAGGCAAGAACAATTTATCAAAGATTTTACATGCTCAATTACCTAAACTAAAGTGTAATTTAAGACATGTTCACTAAGCTAGAAATTGTCAAACCATCAATCACATGATAAGAGCACATGAAGCTAAGAATTAAGAATAAGCCATCAAAGGAAGAACCTAAGCTATGGCCTATCAAATCTCTCAACAACATGCCATTAAAACCATTCCAAAAATCTCATCTTCATTGTCACCATGAAAATGTAAACCATACAACCATGAAAACATACATTCTAAGACAAGAAAGTAAGTCCAACATGATCATTAAATCAAAATCAATTAATTACATCAAGTAAGAGTTCTAGATTGTGGAATCACCACAAAAATACATTATTTTTCCCAAACTAGAATCAAAAGTAAAGCATGCTTACAATGAGGGGTTCCATTACCTCCCTAGAGGAGGAGTTAGTTACACATGGGAGCCTTAGAATGAAGAAAAACCATGGATCCTCCTTCCATTTTCGAGCTCCCCTTTCTTGCTCCAAGAACTCTCCTTCCTTTGCTCTCTTCTCTCTCCTCTAATCTTGTAGAATGAAGCCCCCCTTTGATTTGTGTGGCTCTTATCCCTCTTATCTACCACCAAAAAGGCCACCAACCAACATCTCCAACCACTTCATTAAAGAGGAAAACAAAATGAAGAAACCAAGGTGCAAGTGGGCTGAAATGAGCAATTTCCGAAGGGCATTCTGCCCAAAGTTCGAGCACTCTAAGCAAGGCCTCGAGCACTCGAATTTAGTGTAAAAAGCTCCATGCTTCACTTGCTCCGCCCAGACCTACTTTGGTTAAACAGCCATAACTTTGCGCTCCGAACTCCGAATAATGAACCGTTTAAAGATTTAGAAATATAATTCAGAGCTCTAAATATTTTATGTTTTGGTAGAGATCCAATTCTCAAGGATGGTTGGTCGAAAATGAAGATCAAGGCAGAATTTCATTGCTGCCAGGCAGTTCTGCGCACCTCTGGTAACAAGGCCATAACTCTCTGCTCCAAGCTCCGAATGACAAACTGTTTGAAGATTTAAAAAGCTAATTCAGAGCTCTAAATATTTCATGTTATAAGGGAAGTCCAGTTCTTGAGTTTGGAAGGTCAAAATGGCGAGCAAAGTCCAGGTTCTACTGCTGCCAGAATTCAGCATTGGCACCTTTTGTTGCTCAAGATTCCACAAGGCCTTATTCTTGTTCCATTTTGGCCAATGAACCTGAAAATGCATAAAAACATAGAAATGAAGATAATCTACATAAATTAACATACAACGGACTTTACTAATGCAATTTAGGGCTCTTGAATATACAATATTCGGCGCTTATCACACCCCCAAACTTACATTTTGCTAGTCCCTTAGCAAAACTACAATGAAAAACTTAATGAAAAGACAACCATGGGCTTGCTACTACAAAAATATCATCCATGGTAAAATAAGATATATACATTGCTCAAAAATAACTTGAAATAGAAAAAGAGCTGGAGATGGGGTCATTGGGAAGACTACCTTGCATATATGAAGCATTGATACAAAAATTGGCTAAATACATTTCCACATACATGCATCAACATCAAAGTCTATATAAATAACTCAATTATCATCTCTTGAATGGAAATCAACTCTAGCTTCAGTGAAAGTGAATTGGATTCTCAACATGCGGCTTTTACTTTCTTTTCCAATTCCAAAGCACAAGTTTTCAAATCATTGAATTCCCCTTTAAATGAGGTCCCTAAGGCATGATTTTATTTACAAGACAACTTTTGTTGCTTATTGACAATTTATTGTAACTCATAAGCGAAACATAGAATGGTTGTGCAATGCTGAAGTCCCTTAAGCTTTCTAACCAACCTATGTAGCAAGCGTTAGGCCAACAACTCCCAAACCAGATGGCTTTAGGGTGTTAAGTGTAGAGACACTCCATAGGGCTTAATAGCTCAAGTTGGAAAGGCTACGAACTCCAACGAACCATGTTTATTACCAGTTTATTTTTTAAATGACCGTGCAATGTTTAAGTCCCTTAAGCTTTCTAACCAACCCCTGTAGCAAGCGTTAGGCCAACAACTCCCAAACCAGACGGTTTTAGGGTGCTAAGTGTAGAGACACTCCTAGGGCTTAATAACTCGAGTTGGAAAGGCTACGAACGTCAACTGATCATTATTTTCTTTCTTTCTCAGTTTTTTTTTTTCTTTTTTTTTTCTTTTTTTTTTTTTTTTTTTTAGATTCATGCCAAAAGTATTCATCCATTAGGTTCATCAAATCAGATTAACTAGGGCAAGGTCAAGGTCAATCAAGTTGCATGCCTCACAGTTAAGTTTCCAATGTGCATCTGTGCATTGTGAAGCTTAAAAGAGTGTCAAATCCAGCGAGAATTTAATTGAGACATTTATACAAACTAATTTGAATCTACATGATCATTTCAACTCAAATTTTCTTTATTTTCAAAAATATCAGCTGCTTCTATACACAAAGCTTTAAACATATGCTTTCATCTTCAACAGGTTTCAAATTCCATTATCATTGCTTAGCAAAAATATAAAACCAAAAATGCATAAATGCACCCCCAAACTTGAATGTCACATTGTCCTCAATGTGAGAAGACAAGTAAATCAAAATAAGCGTAAAGAGGGTAAAAGAACAATAATACCAAGCGGAGTGAGGAAGGCAAAGGTTTCCATCTATGTGAATATGCAAGTGCTTCCCCCAAACTTGGACATGAAGACCTAGCAAAACACAACTAATATACACATGTAAAAGCATAGGCTCTTAAGAAAAATTAAAACAAAATTAAAAACACTAACCTGAATTGTAGTGCAAGATAAAAATCCAAACAAAATACAAATGCAGACATTAGCCACAAGTGTAAAATGGATAGCAAAAGAATGCCAAAAGTGTGCCAAATTTTTTTTTTTTTTTTTTTTTGAATGGCATGCATGAGGGTGTTGTGGAGGAATTGAGGATGGGGTTGATTGAGTGTGAAGGGTGGTAGGTGGTTAGGGAGTGAAGGTGCCGAGAGAGAGAAGGCTGGTGTGAGGGTTGGTTGGTGAATGAGAGAAGGGTGAAGGTTGGGGTGGTGGTCGGTTTGGTTGGTGCGTGCATGGTGTTGATGTGAATGGTTGGGATTGTGTTGAGAGGGTGGCCGTGGAAGACATGCATGGTTGAGGATGATGAGGGGTTGCCGAGAGGTTAGTTTATGGGTTGAGGTGGTAGAAGTTGAGGGAAATGAGGTGTGGGTTGCTTGGGTTGCCTAAGGATTGCATGGTGGAGAGGAAAGTTGGTGCGAGCACTCGGCATGGTGGTTTGGAGGTGGAAAGTGATGCCGAGGGGTTTATTTGTGGGTTGGTGCATGGATAGAAGTGAGGTTGGGTTGATGATTTACCGAGAGGGGTGGTGTGGTATGTTGCCGAGAGAGAGGGAGTTTGGTGGTGAGGTTGAGCAATCTCGAGCACTCCAAATAAGAGCTTGGGGTGCTCGAAATTTTGGCAGAGGGCTCGGCTGTTGAGTGAGAGAGCTTGGGTGAGGTTGAGAGGGGGTTCGAGCACTCGAAGTTGGACTTCGAGTGCTCGAAAAACTGGCAGTGGCTGCGGAAGGAGAGGGAGATGCCGAGAGTTGGGTTGTGGGGATGGTGGCATGATTGCATGCATGGGGAAAGGTTTGTGGGTTGGAGTTGAGGTGGTTGTGTGGTTTCTGGGTTGATGGTGGTTGGGTTTGCATGGTAGTTGAGTGTTGCAGAGAGATGGTGTCGAGAGGTGAAGAGGTGGTTACACGGTGGTTGTGGAATGCATGGGAGGAAGTTGGTTTCATGGTGCTGCATGGTGGAGAGGGAAGATGCCGAGAGAGAGAGGGTTGGGGCATAGAGTTGGAGGCCTCGGATTGATGGTGGTAAGAAATTCGAGCACTCAAAATGGGTTCTTCGAGTGCTCGAAGGACATGCAGTGAGTGAGGGAGGGAAGCTGCATGGTGGAAACTTGGGTTGAGAGAGAGAGAAGGTTTACGGTTGAGGGGTGGTGGTTTGGTGGAGGGATGCCGAGAGAGAAAAGTGTTCAGTGGTGAGGTTGGAGTTGGGTGGTGTGTTACATGGGGCTGATGGTGGAGGGTGAAGATGGATGCGTGGTGGTTGCTGGGTTGCCGAGAATGGGAGAGGTGGTGAGGTGAAGGGGTTGTGGGTTGGTTGGAGGTTGGTAGAGAGGATGGGGTGAAGAGGTTGGTTGATGATTGGAAGGTTGCTTGGTTTGTTGCATGGTGGGCATGTTGGCTAGGCTCGAGCACTCCAAATGGGAGCTAGAGTGCTCGAGCTTGGGGCAGAGAGATTGGCAAGATGTGGAGGAGGTTCGAGCACTCAAAATTGGGATTCGAGGGCTCGAAATAGAGGCAGTAGCTGCGAATGATGGGCTGAAATTGGTGTGCAGCTGCGAGCACTCTAACTTAGATCTTGAATGCTCGAAATTAGGACAGTGGTGCATGCAAGATTGGAGGCAGCAACGAGCACTCGACAGGGAAGGTAGATTGCTCGAAATTGGATCAGTAGGCTCGAAAATGAATTCATTGCAATGGAATGTGCAATGTGAGCAACATGGAAATGAATTTTTCAGCCAACATGAATGCATGGATGAATGCAGAAAAATTTTTAAAACTTGCAATGTCAATCCAATGCATGGATTAATTTTTGAAAATTCTTCAAACTTTGCAATAGTGCGCCAATGCTTGGATGAATTTAGAAAATTTTTAAACTTGGCAACTTTTCTCTAATGCATGGATAATTTTTCAAACTTGCAAATTCAGTCCGTTCCAATGCATGGGTGGAAAATTTTTGGAAAAATTGTCAAATTGCTCAACATTTCTAATGCCTGGATGAAAAATTTTCAAACTTTGCATTTCATCTCCAATGCATGGAAAATTTTGAGAAAATTTTCAAACCTTGCAGCTTCTCTCTAATGCATGGAGAATTTTGAGAAAATTTCCAACTTGTGCATTAAAAATGAGAAAATATGCACATGAGAAGCATTCCCAAGATCCGATGAAATTGCTAGGAAGCGATGAAAATTTTCGGGAATGAAAATTAGGGCTGAGAAGGTCTAAGAAGCCGGTCTAAAATTGCGGAACACAACTGAAGACCATTTCAGAAAAATCAAATTTTTGGCTTTTCGAAACCATTTCCCAGAAAATTTCAAGGCACGAGCAATTTGAGAAGGTAGGAAAGCTTGGAACATCGAAAGAATTTATTCCTTTGCTTTGCTAAATTTAATGTCGATAGCTAGACGAAGTTAGAGCAGGCACTAATCCTCAAAAATCTCGATAGCTAGACACACCGAGATCAAGTTAGTCCTCCTTACCCTATACCATGTCTCTCTAGAGATTCAAGCTTCCCTAAGTAAGAAAGTTCTTTTGGAAGCGGAAAGAAAAGTGCTTGAAGACAAAAGTTGGAAAGAGGTAATGGAAAGACCTTAATCCACTCTTCATCCTAAATGAAGAACTTTGGATTATTTAGGGGCTGATTTGGATGAGGGAAAGGTGGATCAAATGAAGGCATATCAAGCAAAGACTTGTGAAGGGCCATATTGAGCACGGGTATGCTCGACCAATTATCCTTCAAAATTTCAACATCCTCCTCACACTTATCCGGCGGTTCGGGCTCAACAACTTGAGACAACTCAAGTGAGGGAATGGGATGAGATGAAAGCTCCCAAGAAAGAGATACATTTGATGTTGACAAAGGAAGAGAATGAATAGGAGGAATATCAAGCAAAGAATTGACCTCGCAAACAGAATTGGCAACATCAAAATCCTCATAATTAAAATGAGCTAAGCATGTTTTTAGAGGATCCTCCATTAAAGGAGGTGCATCAAGCAAGGGATTATGTAGGGGCTGTGCTGGATTTTTATAGGATACAATCTCATCATCATTAATTTCCTCATTTTGAACCACAAATTCTTCAATTTTTTGTGTGGCTACAATTTGATCTTCACCCACTGTTTCTTCATTTTCACATGCGGTAACCACTTGAACATTCTCGTGATGAAAATTACTAGAAGTAAACTCATCATTCATAGAATTCTCTTTTGGATTGACCACAAGTTCAATTGGAAATGTTTCCTCCTCTTCATGATTTTTAGCATTAATCCTTTGTTGAATTTGAGATATTTGGTCATCTATCATTGCACTAACTTGGGACTGGTGATATGGTACCACTTGATTGATAGACTCTACTGTGGATTGCATGCTAGCAAGGGAAGCCAATAGTTGATTGTTGGAGTCCATCATTTGCGTGTGCATAGACTCCATCATTTGTTTGTTAGCAACAATTAGCTCATCCAATGGAGACGGTGGAAAATGAGAAGAGGGCGGGAAAGAATGATCATTGGGTTGAAAAGGTTGCATATGAGATTGTGGGGTTGAATTTCCTATGTCATGCCACAAGAAGTTTTATTGGTCTCCCCAACCCGAGTTGTAACCATTGAAGTATAGATTACTACCCGGTTCAAAGAAATTTTCATTTGGTTGCTCTAGATAAAAATCCGAGAATTGTCTCGTTGGAAGACAATCTCTTGTATGATGTGAATTACTAGAGCAAAAAGCACAAAACGCATGTGGTGTGTAGAATTGAGTTGGGAGATAATTATCCTCCATCTAGGAGTAATTCAACAACACACAAAGCAATCAATACAACACTTCATCACCATAACCTCCACATATGATATTCCCTTTCTCCTCAATTATCAAGACAAAAATTAAATTGGCCACGACAAGGACCGATGCTTGAACACGAAATTTAAACAGGATAAGAGCCTCAACAAGGGCTTCACAACTAAACTAAAACTAAATTTAACACATGCACAATATTCACAACTCGAAACTAGAAGTCACGAGACTTACCTGGGGTCCTCTAAACTTACAATTTGCTAGCATCCCACGGCGAGCTTCGAGTCCCTAGAATCTTACAACACGAAGATGATCAAAACACACAAGGAATATTCACAAGACACAATATTAACAATCAAACTAAAATTAACCCTAGAACTTTGGTCGCTAAACCGTTTGCAGTCCTCGGCAACGGCGCCAAAAATTGATCGGTTGGTCAATTAAACATCAACCTTCGCAATAGCACGAATCATTGTAAAATAGGGCTATTGTTCGGGTAAGTCGAACCACTGGGACTGCTCTAGTTTAAGGCAACCTAAGCGTCTAGAATCGTTTTAGGATGATAAGGGGGAATAGGGTGTTTGCTTGGTTTGTCACTAAAGCTATGAAATTAAGATGCATAAAATAGAACTTGCAATAATTTAAAAGAGATAAAATGTCGGTAAAAGAGACTAGGGAAGTAACTTCACCACCTACAATATAAACATGCTAGAATATGATTCATTCGGGGAAAAACAACATAAATATGTGGCTATGATAAGTAGTTACTCATGGTTACTACATTACCTTCAAAGGATTCATGGAATCAATAGGCAAGAACAATGTATCAAAGATTTTACATGCTCAATTACCTAAACTAAAGTGTAATTTAAGACATGTTCACTAAGCTAGAAATTGTCAAACCATCAATCACATGATAAGAGCACATGAAGCTAAGAATTAAGAATAAGCCATCAAAGGAAGAACCTAAGCTATGGCCTATCAAATCTCTCAACAACATGCCATTAAAACCATTCCAAAAATCTCATCTTCATTGTCACCATGAAAATGTAAACCATACAACCATGAAAACATACATTCTAAGACAAGAAAGTAGGTCCAACATGATCATTAAATCAAAATCAATTCATTACATCAAGTAAGAGTTCTAGATTATGGAATCACCACAAAAATACATTATTTTTCCCAAACTAGAATCAAAAGTAAAGCATGCTTACAATGAGGGGTTCCATTACCTCCCTAGAGGAGGAGTTAGTTACACATGGGAGCCTTAGAATGAAGAAAAACCATGGATCCTCCTTCCATTTTCGAGCTCCCCTTTCTTGCTCCAAGAACTCTCCTTCCTTTGCTCTCTTCTCTCTCCTCTAATCTTGTAGAATGAAGCCCCCCTTTGATTTGTGTGGCTCTTATCCCTCTTATCTACCACCAAAAAGGCCACCAACCAACATCTCCAACCACTTCATTAAAGAGGAAAACAAAATGAAGAAACCAAGGTGCAAGTGGGCTGAAATGAGCAATTTCTGAAGGGCATTCTGCCCAAAGTTTGAGCACTCTAAGCAAGGCCTCGAGCACTCGAATTTAGTGTAAAAAGCTCCATGCTTCACTTGCTCCGCCCAGACCTACTTTGGTTAAATAGCCATAACTTTGCGCTCCGAACTCCGAATGATGAACCGTTTGAAGATTTAGAAAGATAATTCAGAGCTCTAAATATTTCATGTTTTGGTGGAGATCCAATTCTCAAGGATGGTTGGTCGAAAATGAAGATCAAGGCAGAATTTCATTGCTGCCAGGCAGTTCTGCGCACCTCTGGTAACAAGGCCATAACTCTCTGCTCCAAGCTCCGAATGACAAACTGTTTGAAGATTTAGAAAGCTAATTCAGAGTTCTAAATCTTTCATGTTATGAGGGAAGTCCAGTTCTTGAGTTTGGAAGGTCAAAATGGCGAGCAAAGTCCAGGTTCTACTGCTGCCAGAATTCAGCATTGGCACCTTTTGTTGCTCAAGATTCCACAAGGCCTTATTCTTGTTCCATTTTGGCCAATGAACCTGAAAATGCATAAAAACATAGAAATGAAGATAATCTACATAAATTAACATACAACGGACTTTACTAATGCAATTTAGGGCGCTTGAATATACAATATTCGGCGCTTATCACCTATGAGATTGTAGGGCTGAATTTCCCATGTCATGCCATAAGAAGTTTTGATGATCTCCCCAACCCGAGTCATAACCATTGAAGTATGGATCATTACCCGGTTCAAAGAAATTTGCATTGGGTTGCTCTAGATAAAAATCTGAAAATTGTCCCGGTGGAGGGCAATCTCTTGTATGATGTGTATGACTAGAGCAAAATGCACAAAACTCATGTGGTGTGTAGAATTGAGTTGAAAGATAATAACCCTCCATCTAGGACTAATTCAGCCACTTATTTAGATACATTAAGATAAATTCACACAAAATATATACAACACAAACAAGATACACAACAACCCTTCACCAAAACATCCACATGCAATGATCCCTTTCTCCTCAATTATCAAGACAGAATTTAAATGGCCACGACAAGGACCGATGCTTGTACATGAAATTTAAACAAGATAATAGCCTCAACAAAGGCTTCAAAACTAAATTATCACTAAATTTAACACATGCACAATATTCACAATGTCGAAACTAGAAGATCAAGAAACTTACCTGGAGTCCCCTAGACTTACAAATTCGCTAGCGTTCCCTCAGTGAGCCCCGAGTTCCTAAAATCTCACACAACTTACAACAACAGAATTGTCAAAACCACACAAGAAATATTCACAAATCACAATATTAACAATCAAACCAAAGTTAACCCTAGAACTTCGGTTGCTAAACCGTTTGCAGTCCCCGGCAACGGCGCCAAAAATTGATCGGTTGAGAATTCGATCTATAATAAATCAACCTTCGCAATAGTACGAATCATTGTAAAATAGGGCTATTGGTCGGGTAAGTCGAACCACTGGGACTGCGCTAATCTATGGTAACCTAAGTGTCTAGAGTCTTTTTAGAATGATACGGGGTGTTCATAGAGGATTTGTTGGTTGTCACTTAAGCTATGAAAGTAAGGTGCATAAAATAAAAGTTTGCAAGAGTTTAAAGAGATGAAATACAAGTAAAGAGGACTAGGGAAGTGAATCCGCCTCCATCCCTATACACATGCTAGATTAAAGCTAAATTGGGGGAAAAAATAATATATATTATGGTCATGATACATAGCAACTCTTGGTTGCTATAATATCCTCAAGAAGTTCATTAAACCTCAAGCAAGCATGATCCATCAAAGGTGAACATGTTTAGATTACCTAACTAAGGTGAAGCTTAACCACATTTACTTGAATGAAAGATTATCAAGCCCTAGATAAAATGATGAAGCACATGAAGGTAAGAAATAAGCATAGACCATCAAAGGCATCACCTAAGCAATGATCTATCAAAGTTCTCCAACTCCATGCCATTAAAACTATTCCATGATCTCACTACCATTGTCACCATGAGAGTGCAAGCAATATGATTAAAAGAATAAACCATCTAAGATAGATAATTGACTCGACATTAATCATTAAATACATGAAAATCCATTACAAGAGGCAAAATGCTCTAGACCATGAAAAGACCAAAGATTATACATTGTAATCCCCAAAATATAGCTTAAATTAGAACATGCTTACAAAGGAGAGGCCTCATCACCTCCCTAGATGGAGGTTTAGTTACCCATGGGAGCCTTAAAAGAAGGAAGAAGCTTGGAAGATCCCTCCATTTTCGAGCTCCTTTGTTGTATCTTCAAGAACTCAATCTTTTTCTCCTCCTTCTCTCTCTAGAAATCTTACAAGATAAGATATGATATTGATATGTGGTTCCCCTCACCTTCTTGTAGACATCATCCTACCAAACCCTACCCAAACCAGGCTCAACTCCCCACCAAAAGACATCTCCAACCAACCCATAAAGATGGAAATCAGAAATGAGGGAATCAAGGTGCAATTGGGCTAAAGTGATGGATCCCAGAGAGCATTCTGCTCAAAGTTCGAGCACTCTAAATAAGCACTTCGAGCGCTCGAAGTTTGGGCAGAATGCTCCTTTCTCTTGATCTGCTTTGCACTACTTTGGTAAAACAGCCATAACTTTCTGCTCTGAACTCCAAATGACAAACCATTTGAAGATTTGGAAAGCTAATTCAAAGCTCTAAATACAGCATGTTTAATGGAAATCCATTTCTCTAGTTTGATAGGTCAAAAATGGTAAGCAAAGTCAGACTCCACTGCTACCAGAACTTTAGCCTTGAGCACATTGTTATTCAAAGATTGAACAAAACATCATTTTTGCTCCTTTTTGGCCAATGAACCTAAAAATATATAAAAACATGCAAATGAAGATAATCTATATAGAATAATCAAATAATGGACTTAACTAATGTAGCTAAGGGCGTATAAATATGTAATATTCGGCGCTTATCATGAATTTTCTCAAGGGGATGGGGAATTGTTTCATGAGGCATGGGAAAATTTTAATGATTTGCTTAGGAAGTGTCAATATCATGACATTCCTAAGTGGCAATTAGTCCAATATTTCTTTAAAAATTTGCCGGATAATCAAAAAGGAATGGTAGATGCATCTATGGGTGGTTCTTATCTTGATAAACATGAAAATGATGTTTGACAAATGTATGAAAGTATGAATGAAAATTCCATGCATAGATCTTTGTCCTCTAAAAATGGTAGAATTCTAGGTGGAAGGAAGAATGTCGACTTATATCAAGTTGACAATTCCAATGACATAGCCACTGAGGTAAAATCCTTAACACAAAGATTTGATCAATTTTGGTCAACCACAATTCGGCAAATCAAATGTCTTTCTCCCCTAATCATGTTCATCATGCATCTAATGAATCTTGTACGACTTATTCTAGTGTCTTACATTCTACTTCCAAATATCCCCATGGACATGCGCAAAGTGAGCATCATGAACAAGTTAATATTGCATTTGTCAACCAAGGGAATAATCCATATGGCTCACATTACAATCCCAGATGGAGGAACCATCCAAACTTCTCTTGGAAAAGCCAAGGGAAGGCTCAAACCCTCCCCAAGGTCATTTTCAAGGAAAGTATGTTCCACCTCCAATGCAAAGCCAAGGTTCCCAAGGTTATAGATCTTCATTTCAATCATCACATGGAAACCAATTTTCTAATTCTTATTTTCCTAATCAATCATCTTATTCTCAAGGAAATTTTAGGAGTCCCGCTTTTGAGGAGAAAGTGTTGACCGTTTTGGGTACTCTAGAGGCAAATACTCAATTGCTTCATTCCCATTCTCAATCCATTGTCATGCTAGAAACCCAAGTCGGGCAAATAGCTAGTATTTTAAATGCTAGAGAGAAAGGGAATACGCATCTAAATGCCCCACCAAAGCAACAATTTGTTGTAGAAACCAATAAAGGTCATACAATTGAACATATTAATGCGGTGATGACCTTGAGAAGTGGGAAAATTATTGACAACCAAGTAGGTGTTTCTAATGAAGAGAGTGAACCGGTGCAACCAAAAGTTGACACCCGTCCCATTTCATATTCTATTCCTCCTTCATTGCATGTGCATGAACCCTTTGTTGAGAAAATATTGAAAAATAATATGAACAATGATTTGAAAAATGATTTGAAAAATTCTTGTGTTAAAAGTGATTCAAGGAAAGACATTGAAAAGGTTTTTGAGCCAAAGGCTCCATTTCCGGATGCCTTGAAATGATCCATTTCTATTGAGAAACAAAAGACCAAAATGAATGAAATAATTGAAATGTTTAGGCAAGTGAAGATCAATCTTCCACTTTTGGATGCAATTAAGTAAATTCCGGCTTATGCCAAGTTTTTAAAAGATCTTTGCACCCAAAAGAGGAAGAACAAGAGCCAAGCACCAAAGAAAATGGTCTTGACCGAGCAAGTGAGCTCTATTTTGCAACACAACACTCTCCCAAAGTTTAAGGACCCCGGTTCACCTACTACTTCTTACATCATTGGTGACCATGTTATTAATCAGGCTCTTTTAGATTTAGGAGCAAGTGTTAACCTTCTTCCGTACTCGGCATATGTTAAATTGGGCTTAGGAGACTTAAAACCGACGTCGGTAGTTTTGCAACTTACTGACCGATCCATCAAAAAACCCCGGGGTATTATTGAGGATGTTTTGATTAAGATTGATAAGTTTTTCTTCCCTATTGATTTCATTGTCATTGACACGGAACCGGTTCCAAATCCCAAGAGCCAAATTCCCGTTATCCTTGGCTGTTATTTCTTAGCAACCGCAAATGCCAACACCAATTGTAGGATGGGGATAATAAAAATCTCATTTGGCTACATGAAAGTGAAATTAAACATCTTTAATCCAACCCCGAATTCAATAGATAAGCATGAAAAAGCATGTGTTGTGGAAAAGTGTATTGATAATGAACTTGAAAAACATGAGTCTTTGCTTGAAAATGGAATTTCTAAAAGTCTACCTTCCAATTTGATTTCCAAGAAAGTTGTTTCAAAAGCTAGTGTTGAAAGGGCATGGAAACCCAAAAATTGCATAGACCAAGGACCGTCAATCTCCTTGAGTCAAATCCAACAAGTTCTTTAGAGAACAATTTGTTAGGTGGGATTCAAAATGCTTTTCACCCCGCTAAGGAAGGGGTGCACAACAAGATTTTTTATCCAGGCTAAAAGAGCCCAACGTCTTACTAGAGACGTTAAACACTAGTGCTTCGTAGGGTTTACAACCCTATTCCTCCCTCATTTCTATTTTACCTTTCATTTCTTGCGTTGTCTAGATATGTTCTGAGTTCATACACATTGTTAAGGACTTTGATTGAGAATGCTTGCACTTTCAGTTTTGAATTAGATATTTATTGTCTGTTCGATCGATCTGAGAAGAAGTCAGATCAATCGAACAAACATCATCCCTGTATCCAATCATCTCTCTGTCCCATCATGCTTAAATTTCTTGCATATTTCAGCTCTCTGTGTATCGTGCGAACTTCATTCTCGATCGATCAGGAATTCCAAGATCGATCCAGTTTTCCCTTGGATCGATCTTCATTCCATACTTAGAAAAAAATTTGAAGCCTTGAAAAAACACCTCTCTGTGTATCAATCAAATATGTCTACAGGTTTTCACCTGTTACATCGATCGAGCTTTGATCGATCTATGTTTAATCGATCTAAATGCTTCTTGTTGACTTTAACTTCTTTTTGAATTTTTTTCTAATTAAATTTAACTTAATTTTTAAAAAAAATCCAAAAATATTTTTTTATTTCAAAATTTGTTTTATTTTCAAAAAAAAATTCAAAAATTTTCAAAAATACTGTGTCATTTTGTGGATTCGATCGATCTGAGTTCGATCAATTTGATTTCCTAGTGATCGATTGAACATGTCAGAGATAGTTTTTAAAAATATGACCTGAGGCTCATTTGGATCGATTTCAACATCGATCTCAGACCCCATCTCTCTCCCACCACTATTCATCATCTCTCCCACCTCCGGCGAGTCTCCGACGACCTTCCACAAGCTTCCAAACTCTTCCTCGCTTCAGATCTCATCCTTCTTCTCTCGGTCTCCACTTCTCTCTTCGTTTTGGGTAAGTTTTGGTTCCTATTTTCCATTTTTGAGCATTACTCTATTAATTTCCATGATTAGATCTGAGCTCTCCATGTTTACTTGTTTCCATTTTTGAGTTGATGAAGCATGTGTATATATATGTATATATTTTATATATATATATTTGTTCCGATTTCAATTTCGGGGCTCACGTGCCTAGTTAAATGACTATTTGTGGCTTATTAAAATGTAGAAGGACCCATGAGCTTGCTCGGGTGCCCCCCGTGTTGTCCACGTCACAGATCTATGACTTTCGTATTTTTGCAGAATTTGATCGATCACATTGTTCTCAAATCGATCATATCAAGATCAATCTCACCATGTCCAAGTCAATCCAACTTGGATCGATCTCATCTTTTTCTTGATCGATCGAATTTCAATGCTTTGCATATTCACACCCATGCACCCTCATAGTGTTCATGCTAGTTTATTTATGCCCAATGCCTGTGTTTTCCACATTGGATGCATTTCATACTTATATTGTTTAGCATGTTTCACTTATCTGAATATTCAATGTATATACCTGGCTGCTTTATCACTTACATAGATTCATGTTGATTATTCTGAGTTGTCTATCTTACTTGACAAACATATTTCTATTTGTGTGCTTTTAATTCTATATTTTATATATTATTCCTATTACTGACTCAGTTACAAGTGTTTCCTTTTTTTGCAGGCCATAGCTCGAGTCAAGACTGTTGCCCACTGGCAGTATGAGCGTAGAGTGTGACAGCGTGTTGAGGAGCTTAAGGAGCATGAAGAGCCAGCTCCAGCTCAGTCTGAGCGTTCTACTTCTTCTGCTTCTGCATCTTCATCTACTTCATCGGCTGATGAGGCTGAGCATTCACCAACTCCTTCACCACCACCAGCATTGCCCGGCCAGGTCCGAGATAGACCTATCAGGAGATATTTACGTCTTCAGGTGGCGCACGAGTTTTTCTTTGACATTGCTTTCTTCTCCCGGTCGATTTTGACCAGGGCAGCTTTTGATAATATTGACTGCTGTGGCATCTCAGCTATTCTGGCCCTTGTAAACTACCCGGTTTACCCGCGGCTCGTCCGGTTGTTCAACCAGAACCTCCAGCAGGCCCTAAGTAATCTATTAGAGTTGCGGACTACTATTAATGGCCATCTCATCCGTATTACTGTTGAGACTTTGGCCACATCTTCTCGATGCCCACACGTCTGCCCTCTCGGCCTTCATTATCCTATCCTCCGGAGGCAATCTGATGCAGATATGGCCGTTGCTCTGACTGGCCATTACAGTGATAGCGAGACATTCACTGCCCGAACTTATTTACCCGATGATTTAAGGTTCTTTGATTCAGTTCTGTACCAAAATGTATTCATGGCGGGCTATAAAATCCAAAGGCGTTCAGATTTTCTTGCAGCCCTCTACACCTTCTATACAGGCCATTGGTTTTCTGTTCCTACACTCTACTGGAGCGCTATAATGAGGCTGTATGCGAGCTACATCAGCAAGACCAAGCCTGGGCGAGTCACTTTCCTCCCATTCGGACATCTTATTACCCAAATCCTCCGAGACCAGCATTATCATTTTCATGCGGCAGAGCATACTGAGTCAGAGGCTTACCACTATGGCAAAAAGGATTGGAACAAGAGCTACAATGCTCTTATAAAGAGTTTAGAGCAGGAGGCCATTTTAGCAGCTGAGGAGGCTGTAAAGACAGAATAAGCAGCGATGGATGAGCAAGCAATAGTAGGAGCAGCAACAGCAGATGATCCAGCAGACCCACTGGTGGCTATGGACGCGCATATGGATATAGAATTGAAGTGAAAGCCTCCAGTAGAGTCACCACATCACTCTCCGGTAAGGTCGCCATTACATTCTCAGGAGTCGAATCAGGATATACCTCAGTTTCATGATCCAGTTATCCCTGATGCTCCAATCCAGACACCTAGCCTAGGAGAGCGTATCCAGACATTAGAGGATGCGGTTGTCTCTCTCCGAGCAGACGTGACTACTCTCCACTTCGATATATTAACTGCGTTACAAAGTATTTCCAGAGATATCCGAGGATCACGCCCCGCTCGCCCGACCTCCTCTGTTTGATCTATATCTTTATCTCTTTCATCATTTTATATATCTGTGCTATATGGTTGTTCTATTGATACTGTTATTTTTGCGGCCAGTCTATTAGCCCAGACACTGCGTTGTACCTTATACTGTTTTTATTTTTTTATCATATGCATGACATTTTTGGATGTCAGGTTATTATATTGATCTATTTATCTATGATTGACTCCATTATCAGGTGCATCCCAGTGACTTCAGTGAGAGAGTGCTGCCCAAAAATTTTCAGGACCATCCTTATTCCTCTCTCCTTAGTTCATTTATTATCCCATTTACACTTATATATCCACTGTGCACTGTTATTATCCCTTTTTTTATCTGATCAGCTTTTATCCAGTGCTATCATTTCAGAACTACAGTCAATCCCAAGTTTGGGGGTTGTACCACCCACTTTAATACTTGTGTCCTGGCCACCCTTTGCCTTAGTTGCACTGGTATACTCTTTCCTTTGTTCTCTTTGCACATTGAGGACACTGTGCCATTTAAGTTTAGGGGTAATGGGTATTATTTGCAATGTTTGTTTTTAATTCAAAATTTTGAGCATGACTTGAGCGATTTTCTATGATTGGTCCATGACTAGCTATGATTTTAATCTTTTAAGGATTATATTGCTTAAAATTTAAGAATTGTTTAACTTGATAGTCCAATACTCCTTGTATGCCTTGTGGATGCCATTTAGGAGTAAATTTTTTGAAAGATTGATACCATGCTTACACTTGTGGTCCACATCATCTTGATTTTGTGATTGTTTTAAGATTCACTCTAAGATTCTACACTAGCACAGGCACACACTAGCATTCATTTATGGGGTACATGCTTTGTTGATTATTGAAAGTTTTCATTCTTGATAAAGGTGGATAACAAACCCTTTTCATTGAGTAGCCGGGATTCTAGCCTCATCAAACACTAAATTTCTCACGCCGAAAGGTGGAGAACCCAAACTCTAGGTTAATAATTAATTTACAGCAAAAAAAAAAAAAAAAAAAAAAAAAGTGAGGACTTCTCCCCAAAGGTGAGAAGTAGGAAATGATTAAATGGAGGTTGTTCTGATTTGTAGCCTAGTTGATTCGAGCTTGTAAGTCCTTAGGGGTGTTTGAACACTTAATACCCTAAAACCGTCCGGTTTGGGAGTTATTGACCCAACGCTCGATCTCATGAATCGCTAGAAAGCTTAATAAATCAACACATTGCACTATGCTTCCATCTTTGATCCTTAGGGAGAAAAAAAAAAAAAAAAAAAAAAAAAAAAAAGGAATAAACACACCGAGTGAATAAAACTTTAATAAAAGGTTTACTATTTGTCTTGATGATCGGTACTAGATTTGTGTGCTAGTTTGAGGGTAAGGATGTGATCATTTCTTTAATTGACTTAGATAGTAACATACTTAATGCCGGTCCACTCAAAAATGATTCTAGAGTTGTTTTGATTTACATGATCATTTTCTTGATGTGTGGAGGACCATACTTGCTTGCTTGATGTTGAGATTTTGGGAGATTGCTTGTAAAGGGTTGAAAAATTGCATACTTGAGATGGTTTTCTCCCAATGCTTGTTTGCAATATTGGTGTCTCTTTAGTGAGAAAGAGCTTAATGTTTGTGGGTATCATTTCTGGAAACCCTCACGAGACTTCACTCATCCATTAGAGGTAACCTAGGGGTTTAAAAGGCCTATTGCATGTGCTAAATGCAATCGTGTTCCCTACGAAAGTGGTGTTATCCTTTTATTACTTTCTAGATCATAGTTGTATAGATGTTCATTTCATTCCATTACTTTTTATTTCATTACTAGGGACTAGCAATATTTAAGTTTGGAGGTGTGATGAGCGCTGAAAAGTGCGCATCTAAACCCCTTAAGCTCGAGTATTTTAGGACTTTTATCTATCTTATTTTTCCGCTTTAGACTAATTTCATGTTATTACCCTTTTCAGGCACTTATCCCCAAAATAAGTTAATTCAACCAAATTAGAGCATAAAATAAGTAATCTCAAGCTGAATAGAAGAAAGGAGCAAAGTAAAAGCAAAGTGGTGAAAAACAGCAAGCTTCGATCGATCAGACATATTTTCGATCGATCTCACATTGATCGATCTAGTCTCACCAAGATGGATCAAACCCCTTATCCTTATCCTCAAGAATTTCCATCTTCGGTCGATCCAACTTTCTTCAGATCGATCGAACTTCCTTAATCTTATCCCCATCTACCACTTTTGTCTTTTTTCCCAAAATATCCCAAAAATATCTCAAATCTGTCGTATTCTAAAAAAGCACTGCCAAGGATTGATTGATCTGGTCTTACTTCGATTGATCTGGCCAGAGTTCGATCAATCTCATCTGAATTCGATCGATCAAACCTCCTCAAGTCCGAAATAAAACAGAGTCCAGCTCATTAAAAGATGGCTCGTGGTGCAATCATTGAAAGGGACCCTAGTGCATAGACCTGACCATTGGGTGTGACACTTGAGCTATCTATATAAGGATTTTGAGCCATTTTTACATCATATCTCATATATATCATCATATACTATCTTGGAGATGAGGAAAAAGATTAGAGAGACATACACTATTTGAGAGTTCTTCCATTCAACTAGGGTTTCCATCAAGAAGAAGATCATTCCTACCATGGAGATGGCCCTTGAGGGTTGGATGACTACATCAATGAGTGGCTAAACATCTTCCTGGGGCTAGAGTTAGCCCTAAACATGCCTTCGAGACCTTGATATTTTGTATTTTGAGGGGATTTGTGTGATGACCCTGTGGGTGGGTACGAGACACTGATAGGCTATCACACTGGTGAGTTACGAATACACAATCTCACATCACCTGGGAAAGGGAAAGGTGAAGTGCTTATATGTAGGTGTGTCACCCCAATTGGTATGAGGCCTTTTGGGGTAAAACCCAAGAGCAAAACCATACGGGCTCAGGCTCAAAACAAATAATATTATACCATGTGGTGGAGTGGATCGTTACAAATGGTATCAGAGCCTGACCCAGCCAGAAGTGTGCCGACAGGGACATCGGGCCTCCAAGGGGGGTGGATTGTGATGACCCTGTGGGCGGGTGTGCCGTGGGCGGGCATGAGAAACACTGTCAGGCTACTACACTGGCGAGCTACGGGTGCACAGTCCCACATCGCCTGGGTAGAGGAAAGGTGAAGTGCTTATATGTAAGTGTGTCATCTTCAATTGGTATGAGGCCTTTTGGGGTAAAGCCTAAGAGCAAAACCGTGCAGGCTCAAACCCAAAGCGGACAATAGTTCTTAAATAGAATATTCTTGAGATTTGTTTGATGGTTCATACTCATTTCTCGATGGATTGTGCCTCTACCTTAGTTTAATTAGTTTAATTTTCATGTCTTTAGCTTAGTTGTAGTGTAGTTGCTTTATTTTCCTAGATAGGAGGACAATTCATGCTTGTTGTTTGATATTCCATACTTATGAATGCAAGTAGTATAATTCTCTAACTTGTTAGTGAGTTGATTGTAAGCTTAAAGGAATAATGGTTTAGTTTGATATATTATATTACTCATTAGGTTGTCTAGATAATGTATATTTAATTAGTCATCTATGCTTGTTGATTCAATCAATCACATCTCTTTGTATTGTAACACATATTTCTCCTCATTCATTACACATTGAGTATCTAGAAAGGTGATGTTTAGTGGTGACCTCTAGATCCTAAAACCTCTCACTCTTGTTCTCTACCCCTTTATTTGTTTTAATTGCCTTGTATTAAATTTATTTACATTATAGTTTAATTAACCAATCAAAACACCTTTTGATCACTCAAACTACTAATCCGACCTTGTTTCCATTTCAAGCACGCAACTAATCCCTTGGGACGATCCCTACTCACCCTAGCTATATTAGTAGTTAGAGGTAGTAATGACACTTTATAAATTTAAATTTGGCCACACTTTCATTGTAATTTGGGGTGTTACGACACGACCGCACCACGCAGATTTCTACAGGAGCCATATATATATATATATAATTTCTAAATAAATATAGCAAAATAAATCAAATAAAATCCTAAAAAATTATAGAAAAATCCTAGAAAAATACAGAAAATTCCCAAAACTTCTATGAACCCTAAATAACCTTCTTATGTTATAGATCAAACATAATAGTCGATTTTAAATAAAGACAATACATAGATCTAATAATTTAAAATCCAAAGTTTAAAAGAATAAAATATAATAATTCACTCTTTTGATTAATCTGTTCTAACCCTGATTTATAAATTAATGTAATGGTTTTTTATTAATCCGTTCTAACCATGATTTAAATTAATAAATTAAACCTAAAGCCTTAATACTCAAGGTGAAATCCTTATTAGTTCTAAGAGGAAAAATGGAGAAAACACGTCTGAAGGTTTCGAAACGAAATCGACGCTTCAAGCTTTGATTGTCTCTTCCAATTCCGACATCCTCTTTCTCAGATCCGGCATCCTCCTTTTTAGCCTTCTTTTCTTCTCTTTCTATCTTATTTTTCTAACATAAAAACCTTTTACCCCTAAACCTTATGTGTATATTTATACACATTAAATCCAAATCCTATTCTTAGTATGACTACCAAATAAAATAATAAACTAATAATCATACTTAAATAATATATATATATATATATATATACACTTCCATAATACTTATTAATTAATTATGATTATATATATATATATATATATATATATATATATATATTTATAATTATACAAAAAATGATCATTTAAATAATCACACCTTTATTAATTAACTCAATAAGGCTTCATTCAAGCCTAAGACCACATCCTTAGGTTAATTTCCCTTAAGCCCAATCTAATTAAAATAAAATAATTAAATTAAATCTAATAATTATAAATAATTAACAAACAATTCATACAGGCATAAATACACACAAATCAAATAAACATGTAATGTTTTCAATTTTTGCCATTTTTCATTTTCTGGAGTTGTCTGATTTTTTTGAGGGCATTTTCGTCTTTTCTTATTTTACGTACCGGACACCGTAAGGTGTGCTGGGTGTGTCCGAGAGTTAGTTGGAACATTTCATTGAGTTCAAGACCCTTTGAAATGCAATGGTTGTCATTTCGGCATTTTTCTATTTTTCGGGCCGGACGGTCCCGATTGGGACCCGCTACCGGAATTGTCTTGTACGGAGGTGTTATTTGGGTTCATTTGCATCACATTCATTTTATTTAATGAGATTTATGTGGTTGTAAATTATTATGTGTGTGTATGTGTGTGTGTATATATATATATATATATATTGGTGGTTGAAAATAAAAGTCTAAAAGATTTTTTTTTTAAAAGTGGTGGGACCTACCACTTTACTCTTAAGTGGTCAAGAGGCCACCATTTTGGCCTCACATTTCTCTCCTTCTCCCGTAAGCTCTTTCATCCCTCTCATTTCTTCACTTTTTCTTTTTCATTCTTCATTCAAAACTTCAATCTTCAATTTCTCCCTCACCATTTAGAATTTTTGAGTGCCATTTACGACAAAACGAAGAGCTCGTCAAGATCTACGATTTGATCAGAGCAAAAGTGTTTTTGGTGCACCTTGGGATTTTGGTGATTTGGGCTATATTTAGGGCTTTTTACATCCTTTTGAGGTAGGGGTCTCTAATACATACAATCTTGCACCTTGTGAGTTAATTCTACTTGATTTGTGACCTAGCATGCTAAATTGTGTTGATTATACTTTAAAGTGACTTGATTGTGTGTATATGAAGTATATGAGCATGTGTATTAATTGATTTGTATAAAAAACATGCCTAAGTGTTAATTTCCATGCCTATGGTGTTTATTAACTTGCTAGAAATTGCTATATGGAAGCATGTTGATTTGTGTAGTATAAAATCTTTTATTGTCATTGCATCGGAAGAGTATGTGATATTCATGCATAACATTGGGCATGAAAAATGGTAAAATAATTTTGGGAAAAAGTTTTGACTAAAGTGGTTTTGTGAAAAACTCGGTCGCCGAGTGTTACCAAAAGGCCGTGGCGTTAATATAACCTAAAGGGAACTAGGGAAATCACCCTAGCGTGGTTGAGCTATCTGGGCCCAAATGAAGCCGCAATGTTACCAATGGTCAGGGACAGTAGCCAATCCTTCTCTCGTGTCGCCGAAGAGTCACCGAGGGACGTGTTATGTTAACGGTTTGAAATATGATAGATGGTTTGAAAATGGGGAGTGACATAGCATATCATCGCACTTCATAGCATGACATTATTTATTTTCGTACTTGAAATTGATGTTGTATTTCTCCGGCATAGCATAACCCCGTTGCCTTTCTTTTCATTCATTATTTGAATTCACGAGGTCACAAGAGGTGTGTCTTAGGCACTACCTACTGAGCAAATTTTGCTCACCCCATATATTTAATTTTTTTCAGGACTCGAGAAGGAAGTAGTGGACACAGACCCATCACAAGCTTAAGGAGGACTAAAAATCCATTTTTGTCACTTTTGTGTATTTGGATCCATTCTTTTGTAAAATCTCAATCCATAGAAAAATGTATTCACTTTGTAAACCATAATCACGTACTGTAATTATGACGCTTGACTGTATTTTGAAGTAATTTGAGGCTATGTACGATATTTCATGTTAAATGGAGATGTAGCATTATATATTTGAGTATATATATCGATGCTTTTATCCGTGTAACGTTATGCGTTATTTGCCTTGAATTCGGACTTGTTTGCATATCAGGTTTCCTCACAAGTTGCTTACAAGGAATTTAGCATTTTTTATTTTTTATGTTTAAAGCTGCACATAGCAGCATTCCAAGGCCTGTCGGCCGGCTGACAGTGCATTTTTGTTGCATTCCAGAGAGTTGAGCCAGGAGGGCCATTGTTTCGGCCGGCTGAACTTCACCATCAGCCGACTAAAACCCTAGGTTCGGCTGACTGAACCTCACTCGCCAGCCGACCGACAAGCTACCTTTGCAAAGTCCCGAGAGCATGTCATTTTGACAATCATTTCAGCCGGCCGACCATGTAGGTCAGCCAACCAAACCTGCCCTGTCAGCCGACTGACCCAGGGCCATCAGCCGGCTGATCCTTCCCCTTTGATCTGCACATTTAACCATTGTTATAAGGTTGTACCTGTGGGGTACCTTGGCCCTGGATTGACTTATGTATTAGATATTGACATAGAAGATGGCAGCTTTGCCTTTAGTTGACCTCGGGTTTAGGTAAGGATCCGGTTAACGGTTCGAACCCACGGGTTTAGGTCGTTACAAAACAATTCAATCATAACATTTGATAAGCGCCGAATATTACATATTCAAGCACCCTTTCTTGCATTAGTTAAGTCTGTTAATGGAGTAGAATGTACATTTTTAATTTATTTTTGCGTTTTTGTCTTGTTTTAGGTCGGTCTCCCTGAATTTGATCAAAGAAGCGGTTTTGGCATCAATTATGTTGGAATACGTGCGCTGTGCCGGGGAGTCATCTTTTGGACCTAACTTCTCCTGTTGCCGTTTTATGAAGTCATGACTGAGTGTTCGTCGTGGGAGTGCATCCACAGTCCGACTTGAAGAAAGCTTGCAAGAAGCCTTGAAAATATAGCAAAGGCAAGCTCCGGCAGGCGCCCGCCGCGCCACCGCGGGCGCCCGCCAAACAGGCCAGTACCATCCTCGTGAGCCGCAGCTCTTGCGGGCGCCCGCCGGCCCTCTGCAGGCAGTTCACCTGCCCCTTTTTTTCAGCATTTTTGTTCCCTTATCTTCCTTTTTTTTAAGCATTTTTGTTCCCCTATCTTCCTTTTATGTGGTGGAGATTGAGCCAGAGGGGAGAGCTCGGGATTTTGGAGTATGGGGAGTAGGTTTTGGAAGGATAAGAATGGGGTATGATCATACATATCTCATATCTCAAAGTTGAAGAGCTAGAGTGGAGGTGGAGAACTTTTTGGGTGTTCTTGGAGCTCAAGGTGCAACAATGGAGAATTCTTCTTCTTCTTTCTCTCCACTCCTTGCATTAATGGGTAACTAAACCTCCATCTAGGCAGGTGATGATGCCTTCCCTTGTAATCATGTTTTAGATTAGGCTCTATTTTGGGGATAAATATGTATAATTTTTTGTTTTCTCATAATCTAGAGCATATCACTTTTTGTAATAAATTTCAATGTTCATAAATGATTGATGTAAGTTAATTATCTTGTCTTTGATGATCCTTATATTAATCTTAATGCTTACATTTTCATGGTGACAATGGAAATAAGATTATGAGTGGTTTTCATGGCATGTTGATAGAGAAACTTGATAGTCCATTGCTTAGGTATTCCCTTTGATGGTTTATACTTGATTCCTAACTTCATGTGCTTTATCATTTGATTAATGGCTTGATGGTCTTTTGTTTAAGGTAGTTTGTTTGATGCTACACCCTAGTTTAGGTAGTTCAAATGTATGAACTTTTGATGGATCATTCTTGTTCTGATTTAATGAACTTCTTGATGATTATAGGGTAACCATGTGTTGCTATATAATTCTTGACCATTATATATATATTATCTATCCCCAATTTAGTCTTGATCTAACATGTGTTTAGGGTTTAGTGCGGATTCACTTCCCTAATTCTTTTTAATTGTCTTTGCCTATTTATTTCGTAGCATTACCATTTTATGCATTTCTCAATTCATAGTTTTAGTGACAAACCAACAAATCCTCTATAAACCTCCTTGTCATTCTAAAAGATGATTTTAGACACTTAGGTTGCCATAGATTAGCGCAGTCCCAGTGGTTCGACTTACCCAACCAATAGCCCTATTTTACAGTGATTTGTGCTATTGCAAAACGGGTTGATTTATAATTATAATCGATCCATCGATCAACATTCCACAAAGCAAGACACCATATCAATTCAACAAATATAGTCACGAAATATAATCTAATTAAAATGAGACAATTAGTCTAAGTACTAAATTAAATAAAATAACTCATTTAAAAAATAACATAAAAGCAATTAAACCCAATTAAATCAAATAAATCATTTAAAAATAAAAATAAAAAGTAATTAATCCCAATAAATAAATCCTTTAAAATATCGGGGTATTACAATATATATACAACACACACGTCTGTTCTTTCCTCCAACATTTATGATCCTTTTGTGATGTTGTAGTTTGGTGTATTATGAACCTTGGAACGACACGTATGTTATGTATTGACGTTGGAAATGATTTCTGTGCCCTTAGATGACCTTAGGTTTAGGTAAGGACTCAGATAACGATTCGGACTCCTAGGTTCTGGTCGTTACACTGCGTCACTCTTCACTCCTCTTTCTCACGTCCAATACTCCTCCCAAACTTAATACATACATACATATATATATATATATATATATATTCACACACACATACATAATACCCAATACCAACCAACCTAATACTAATCCTAGTCAGTTTAAAAATAAATAAATAATATACACAAACACATATATAAATATTATATAAATAATATTACAAACTGTTGACCCTAAAATCAGCTAGCTAAAGCCGATTTAGAAATTGATGTATGTGGGCGTGCCAGAACTAATAATGTGATTCGAATGTGTGTTTGTTAACTGTAGTCTCTTTGATAAATTGACTTTCAGGCGATTATAGGAGAAAGAGAACATAAACTCCTTCATGAGTTTAATTTGCCTTAGTTAAAAGGACTTTAATAAGGTGAATAAATAATAACAATTGTGAGAATAGAATGGGGATAAGAAATAGATATAGAAGGAGAAGAAGAAAAAGATAAGGAAAAAGAATAAGAGAAGAGAAAGACAGAAGATTAAGATAGAAAGAGATTAAGAAATAGCAAGATTGCTATATAGGGAAAGTAGAATTAGAGAGGGAGAGCTTGAGAAAGCAAATTTAATATAAACTATGATTCTGAGAGTGTTGGACCTCTTACAAAGAATGCTACTACACCTATTTATAAAATAACATAAAAAAAAAATAAAAAATAAAAAAATCATACTTTCAAGTACTTCACTTACCTCACAACTCTATACAATAACTGACTATACATTCAAAATAAACAATCCTAGAGATAACCATTAGCATCTAATTGAAACCAATTAAAAGATCATTACAAGCAGTATAATCCCTATCCATCAATTAATTCAAATGCTTTTATCTCTTCCATCTTTGCAGATAGCTCTAACCAATTTCAATCCATGTCAAATATCACCATGCCTACGTGTCACATTATCCCCAAATTGGCTGCCACATCACCATCACAATATTTTGCCAAAATGGGTATCAACACAAACAGATTATATATATATATATATATATACACACACACACACACACACACACAAACACAATTAAATAAATACTCACATAGGCCTTTAAGCTTAATTAGCTCATCTAGACCTTCTCTTCTATAATCCAAGACCAACCTTTGGCCCAAATACTAATAACCCAAATCTATTGTCATTAAATTAAATCAATAAATAATAAAACAAACAACTAAACAATTAAACAATTAAATACACATATACTTAAGTAATTAAATAACTAATCGCAAATAAATCACATCACACGCAACTTAACAAATTAAATACATATAAACACACAACCAAGTAAATACCGAATTAAATTTAAATAACAATCAAATAATTAACACAATAAATAATTAAATAATCACAAGTAGTCAAGTAATTCAAATAAAGTAATTAATTTAAATACTATAAATGCTCTAAAAATTAGGGATATTACATTATTTTATAATCTTAATTAAAAAACAAAATTATCAAAATAAATTCTCTTTGATAAATAATTAATTAGCAACTTATTTGAATAATTGAAATTTAAAAATTCATGTGTTTTCTTATCTAATTAAATTTTTGAATATTATATATTTCTTTCTATAATTAGATTGATTTTTATTGAATTTCGTTATTTATAATTAATATACTAAAATACTGAATTTTTTGATGATTTTAATAATAGTGTAGATTCGTACATTCTCTTTTAATGTCTTGTAAATAGCTTGACCTTTTTCCTATGTTCTTATTGTTGGAAATTAAAAAAGGACAAAAAACATTGCTCTATTTTGGAAGCCAAAAAACTGAAGCGTACTAATATATATTACTTATAAAAAACAAAGATTCTAAATCACCACACTCTACTCTGCATACTGCATATGCTAATTTATAGATAAAACATATGTAGTAGGTATCCCCACTTTCTTAGAACATGCTGAAACATAAACATAAAATTAGAAACCGCTATCTACCACTTCCTATTCTGCATTTAACAAACAATCACTAACACCACTACACTAAGACACCAAAAACGTGCATGGCTGAATAAACTACATCAATGATGGATTTGCATCATCTGTTTTCATCCCTTATATGTATTATATATATTCGTTACTTCCGTGCATGCCAAGGATAAATGTTATTCTAGAACAAGATTGTAATACCCATAATTTTAAAAGGATAGTCTCGGTATTCTTTTAATTATTTTAATTACATTTTTATTTATTTATTTGATTATTTGGGTATTTGATTACATGTTTAATTGTTTTTAATATTTAATTATAAATTATGTGCTTAAATGGTCTAATTGAATTAAGTAATTTAATTGATGTATTTGTTTAAATGATGTATTTGTTTATTTGTAATTATTTGTAGATTAAATGATTAAATGTTTATTTTATTTTATTTTATATTTTTATTTTTATTTGTATAGATATGGATAGTAGTAATGGACCAACCATTTGGATTTCATGGACTATTTGGATAGGAGGTTTAATGGGTACGAACAATTACCCATGGTTAGTTATATATGTATATATGTGTGTGTGTGTGTGTGTGTAAGGATAGTAATTTATTATTTATATTATTTTATCGTTGGTATTGATAATATTATGGATAATCTGACTTATATATTTAATAAAGGATATATAAAAGATTATATATATATATATTTATACGTATATGTTTATTAGTTACCTTTTCTATCTTTTTCCTTTTCTTTTAATTATTTTTCCTTACACTATTAAACTTGGTTTTGGAAAAGGATTAGAGTTAAATTATGTTGCCTTTATATATATAAATATAGGTCTGTAAAAGGGGGCATAAAATATTCACGTAATATATTTTAGAGATAGATGCTGAGAGTTTAGAGAGAGAAAATAGGAAGAGGAAGAAGGAGAAAAAGGAAGAATAGGGTTTGGGGTTTTAATCTAAAATCCTAAGGCAAGTTCTATTTCTTCTCGTCTCCTTTGATTCATAATCTATACAAACCTATATTAATTTTAGATATTTAATTAAATTAATTCAACCAATTTGCATGATAAAATCTGAAAATTACAGTGTGTATGTATATGTAATGTATATGTTCTATGTTTTGAAAAATTGATGCATGAATTGTGCTCTTTTATATTGAAATTATGTTTATGAACTGTACTGTTGTGATTGGGACATTCTGGGAGGTTGAATTGAAACCTTGAAGCTCCAACAATGGAGGTTCGAAGGAGAAAGTTCGCTGAGAAGGAGAAGAACAGCGCAGGGTTCAGCCGACCGGTACAGGGCTTCGGTCGACCTAAGTAGGGCTATTGGCCAACTGGTACAGGCCATTGGTCGACTGATAGGGCTGAATCGGCAGACCGGAATAGGGTTTCAGTCTACCGATTCAGCACTGGGATTGGACTGTTTTTAGGATTTTTGCCTACTGCTTATGATATGTTATTAAATCTGTTTCAATGATTTGTAAATTTTTAAATTGGATTTATAGAGGATTTTAAATGCATGATTTAAAGTGTACATGTTAAGTATGGAATTTAATTAATTTAAAAGGTTAAATTAATTTAATATAGTTGGATTAAATTATTTTAATCAATTATTTAGATTTAAATGAATTTAATTAGATTATAGAGATGTACAATTTAATTGAGATGCATGTTAGATTCTTATGATTACATACATGCTACTTAGAATTGTTATTTTTGCTCAAATACATGCAAATGATGTATATATGATTTATATCATGTTTATTTGGATTATTAAATGTAAATATTATTTGCATCATCCTTGGATTGGAAAACCTTTATTTGGTTATGTTATGGATTAATACATTATTATGGGATGGGGGCATATTAGGGACGAATTAACTTATACATTAAGTCTTACCTATTTATATTCTTAAGGAAACGGATTAACCAAAGAGTTAAGTCCTACTTATTCTTGTCAGGTCAACACAATAGTTGGATGACATACCATTGAAATATATGGTTGGATGGATTACTTTAGGTTTGGATAGGATGGACATTATATATATATATATAGTATATGTCACGATATGAGCTTGAGTCTCAGGATCAGTAGTTAGGATGCGTATATTGCCATGGATGTGTAGCTAGATGTAGTGATGATTGTGTGCCCTGATAGGTCTAAGTACTCATGCCTACTATATGTGTGTTTTACATGTTACCAACTATTCAGGTCGAGGAAACCCTATAGTTTAGTTATGTTCCCTTAGTGTGTGTGTGTGTGTGTGTGTGTGTGTGTGTACGGACTATATTAGTTATTTTTTAGTTAACTATGAATGTATACGAGTTTTGAGTCTCTGTTTGAGATGTAGTAGATTAGAACTTGTTTATGGGCCTGACCCACCATTATTTTTCAGGTGTTCGTCAGTTCCAGACTTAGAATTTGTTCGTGTTGAGCAGAGACAGTCTTTTCACTCCTCCGACTCTACGTAGGATTTCTTCTTTATGTTTTAGTATTGGTTTTCTTTAATTATTTTTCAGTTGGGTTTTGGATTAGGGGTCTACATGATGGATTCCCAAGTTGTAATTTTAATTAATTACTAGTATGAGAGGATATGGTTTATTGGAGGATTTATTATTGAATTTAATTAGTTGGTATTTATTATTTAGTTTCTTTCAGCTTTAATTTTTTTATTCTTAATTCATTTTGTATTCTATGCTTGTTAAATTACTTAATTATTTTTTATATTTTTTAGTTCTATCCTCGGACTTGATCACCCGTAACTTTAGAATAGAGAAGTATACAAAGCTATTACTCCATCCATGACTTTTGAGCGTGGGCTGGTAAACAACTTTAGAATCGAGAAGTATACAAAGCTATTACTCCATCCATGACTTTTGAGCGTGGGCTGGTAAACAACTCATGTCTTGACTTTCTTAGAACATGCTAAAACATAAACATAAAACTAGGAACCTCTATCTACCACTTCCTATTCTGCATTTAACGAACAAGTACTAACACCGCTAAACTAGAACACCAAAAACGTGGGTGAATAAACTACATCCTTGATGGATTCGCATCATCGATTTTCATCACTTATATGTATTATATGTATTCCTTACTTCCACATACCAAGGATAAATTAATGTTATTCTAGAACAAGCTATTACTTCATCCGTGACGTTACTTTTGAGTGTAGGCTGGTAAACAACATGTCGATCTTGAGCTTCAAAGTCAAGAAAAAACTATGAAATGTGCACATGAAATGAATAATAATTTGTCAAGTTCGATCTCATGCATGATGGTGGGATCTATATAAGAAATGCATATCCCACGAAATGAAGAATATAGCCAACATAGCATATATAGCCAAACTAAGATATATAAAAAAGAAAAAGAAAAAGAAATTCATCAATGGCTAGTACATGTTGCATGCCAGTGATTGATATGCAAGAGTTTCCAGGAGAATCTGAGAAACTAATAGCTGCATGTGAGGAGTGGGGATGTTTCAGGATCATCAACCACGGTATTCCTGTCACTTTGCTCTCTGAGATGCAGTCCATTTCACGATCTCTCCTCGACCTCCCGGCGGAAACCAAACGTCGGTACGATGAGGCCGTGGACGGCAAGGGGTACAGTCCACCTCAAGAGTCCAATCCTCTTATTGAGGGATTGGATGTTTATGACATGGCCTCCCCAGGGGCTGTCCATGCCTTTTGCTCTCACCTTCATGTTTCTCCTCACCAAAGGTACGTGCAACCAATATCATCTCCCTTGCCTTAATCCCATATAAAGATGTTATTAATTATCAACTCTCATTGAAACTATATATATATATATATATATATATATATATATATATGTATATATGTATATATATCGGTATACTTGTGTGATATGGTTGTCTAACATTTTTACAGGGAGACGATAATGAGGTACACTGAATCGATACATGAGCTGGCCATGACAATAGGAAGAAGATTGGGAGAGAGTATGGGGTTTTCATGCAGTGATTTGTTCAAGGGATGGTCATGCAGATTTAGGTTAAACAAATACAATTTCAGTCCTCAAACTGTAGGATTAACTGGAGCTCCAATGCACTCAGACCCTGGATTTCTTACAGTAGTACATGATGATGAAATAGTTAATGGTCTGGAAGCTGTAGACAAGAAGTCTGGTGTACTTTTCCCCGTCGATCCAATGCCAGGAACCCTCCTTGTCAATGTCGGAGACCTTGGCATGGTTAGTAAAATGGCCACCCAATTTTCGGCTGTTTGGATTACAAGAAAATGTTTCTCTTTATGTGGGGTGGAACCATAGCTCCCTATATATGCAAAATGCACACGTTTTCTTTTGTAAATGCATGGATCGGAAAATCCATTAACAATCTGAATCTGATAATTTGTTAGCTAGGCAAACCGGATATGTTTTACAGTAATTTGATCCAATAATAATTTTTTTCACTGTCTAATGATGTGAACAGGCATGGAGCAATGGAAGATTTTTCAACGTGAAGCATAGAGTACAATGCAACGATGGAGCAATAAGAACATCAATGGCTTGCTTTGTGTTGGGACCCAAGGAGGGGAAAATGGAAGCACCACCTGAACTAGTGGACTCTGAACACCCTCGTCTCTTTGTTCCTTTTACTTTTCAAGAATATATGAGGCTCCGGGTCACCACCAAATCACCAAAAGGTGAAGCTATGCAGCTCTTGCAAACCACCTCTTGAAGATTTTGGAAGAACATATTTGAGAATATGAATGAGAGCCCCGTATAATTAATACAATTTATATACATCTAATCATCAATGACGTTACTGTACTTATTGATCATGAAATTTTAAAATAAGAAGCTAATATTTAGCTTCCGAATTGCTAAGAAATATAGGTCTTAAGTTTCCATATTTGCTTTCTCTACTGTTAGTTTGTTTCTTTATTTTCTTATCTTCTATTATGAATGTCTCCTGTAATCATCGAAGAAATTTATGATAAAACTCCATTCTGGTTTCTTCTATCTAATTGGTAGAACCTTTAATTCCCCAATTTTGGATGACTCAGGCATTTCTTGTTAAATGGCTTCTATGGAGGGAGAGAAATAGGCGCCATTTTTGCAATAAGCAAGCATCCCCAGCCACATTAAAGAAGACTATCTACAATTGTGTTCGAAGTAAGTTAATCTCATACATGTAATCTCCGTGATTGTATGGAGTCCAGAACCATCGCTGCTGCTTAGCCTGCTTGGAGTCTTCCAAGCAGAGTGTTTGTGGATAAGTAGCTCGCTCTGTTCTCAGGGTCCTTCCGGCTCTGTCTCTTCAGTTGGTTTTTTATGTTGACAGTTTGAATTTTGGGCTGTTTTTGTTCTTGGTTTTCTGTTGGCCTTTGGGCTTTTAGACTTCGGGATTGTGGGCTGTTGGTTTTGGGCCTCTCCTCTTTTGTATAGCTTCCTTGTTGGTTTAACAAAATGAATTACCGAAAAAAAAATAAAAAATTAAATTAAATTTTCATCTGAATTCAGGTGTATGATACATATTTTTCTACAGCCAAACACTCTTCGGTTATAGTTTTTTTTTTTTCTTATTTTCTCTAAAATAAGTTAAAGTTGCTCAAAATTTTAAAATCAATTGTTGTGCAGTTTTTTTTGAGTCATCCAATCAACCATCCAAAAATAAAACAGAGAGAAGTACAAAAGACATTGATAATCATGAACTAATTGATTGGTAAATATTATCAAATTGACTAAAGCATTGTTTTGATAAAACTGAAACATTGGAAGTTTTAAGAGTTAAAGTTAAAGCGCTAACTAGAAATTGAGAATTTTTCTTATACTTGTTTGAGTTTTAAGTTTTTAATGTGTGGAATTAATTCATTATTTTTAAATAATGTTGAAATTGTATCATCAATCACACTTAATCAAATACACACTTAATTTATTCATAACTAGCGAAATAAGTTACCAAACAACAATAAATTCTTATTAGTGAAACAAATATAGACATTCGAGAATTAAATTATGGACAATGCTTGGGTCCTCCATATAGGAGGATGAAGTTCATCCTCCATATGATGTGGTCCAATGTCATTGGAACATGTGTCTAAAAAATAAAAACAATTAAAGATGGGCACATTTTTTAGAGCATCTCCGATGCACCTTTCATTTGGGCTGCTAAACTCAAAATTTGAGAGAGGTGTAAAAAGTGGGTTCTCCAATGGGCTTACATTTGGGCTCTCAAATTTTGAGAATGCCAAATTTTTTCTCAAATATAAGAACTGCCAAATTTTTTGGTAGGCCTTCTTTCTCTCTGTGTACGACGCCGTTTGGAACGGCTTTTATCTCTGTGCATTTCCTGTCCCCTCTTCCGATTGCCGTCAAAATCTGTTATCAATCTCTCTATATATATATATGTGTGTGTGTGTGTGTGTTTGTATATCTAACTCTCAAAACAAAATCTAACTTCAATCTCTCTCTCTCTCAATTCAATGATTCCAATTTCTCTATGGTCGAAGATGGCATTTACAGATCCGGCTTGAGAGTTAGCAGTTGCAGAAAGAGAAAGGGGGGCAAGTTCAGAGTCTGAAATGATATGCCGATATGGGTTTTGCGAACAGTGAACTCTGAAATGATATGCCAATATGGGTTTTAATATAGGTAATAGGTTTTGAACTTTTGATTCTTGCAGACAGATAGATATACTAAAATATAAACAATATATACATACATATGTGTGTGTGTTTGAGTGTGTGTAAAAGAGATGATGAAGCTGAATAAGAAAAGAGAGAGAACACTGAAAACCAGTGGAATGGGTGGAGTAGGGAAGCAAACAATTACAACATATATGTATCCATAGATTTTTAGAAAACATCATCCCCATTTTCGCGATAATCAATCGAGCAAACTTAACAAAAAATAGTTGGGGATCGCTCATCTGTGCGCATAGATGAGTCAGTAAGTAACCCTCTGTTTTTGGAATGTTAGGAGCTGACAGCAGGAATTCCATTGATCTCGAAGAACTCGACATCGACATGGAAGGGTGAAAGCTCAGTGGCTGATGATCAGCTGTAAGTTGGGGCTATAGCTAGCTTCCCTCCGTTGCTCAGACCTATTCTCTTCCGTTCACTAGTGATTCCCTAAGGTAGGAACTAAAGAACTCTATCGGTCTGCTGGTTCATAGTATGGGTGTGTGCCTGTATAAGAGGATGAGATCCAAACCCCCGAGTCAAACTATCCAAGTTTCACAATTGACTCTGACTCTTTTTCCCTAATTCCCTGCCTTTTGATTGAGAGGCAACCGGCAAAGCTAACCCATTTGCGTAAGGCTTTGCCTCAGATCTGCTCTCAGCCGCCTCACTTACCCTAATTTGACAGATAAATAAACTGAAATATATGGGTTTTGAACTTCTAATTCTTGTAGATTTTGTGGTTTGCAGTTGCAGAGAGAGAGAGAGAGATGGCAAGTTCAGAGTCGAGAACGAGAACAAAGATGGAGGCGATTGGGGAGGCTGAAATGATTTGCCCTAAAAATATTATGTGGGACATAATGCAATGAATGGTTAAGATGGGAAGGTAATTTCGAAATCAACAATCAGAGTTAAAGTAGGATTAGAAAGCTAGAAGTGGGTTGGACTTGGTTTAATAGAAGGTGAGAATTGCTACAATATAGCATTTTGGATGGAATGTAACATTGGAGCAAAATTGCTAAAATATAGTATTTTGACACTGTAATTCCTCTCAAAATATAAATTTGGCAGCCCGAAATGGCATTTAACATTGGAGATGCTCTTACAGGTTAAATCATTTTTTCTTTCTTTTTTGTTTTTTTCTTTCCTTTCCTTTTACAACACGATCTGCTATCTTTCTCTCTCTTCACGACAAAGCAAATCTCTCTCCATCTTCATATCCAACCCCCCATCCGAAACCCTAGCAACAGTGCCCTTAAAGAAAGCATTTAGTTTTTGTTTTTCTTTATATGACATCAATTATAGAAATCTCAACATTCTTACAATTTACACGAGAAGATACTCAGCTGCAAGGAACAGGATGTACAAGTTCGATTTTAATGAGCTGTGAGGCCAATGAAGTGATGTGGTTGGCAATAGAGTCAATATGATGGGTAGGCCTCCATAGAGTGTCATAGCAAATGCACCTGATAGGTGCCCATGATTAGGATGGGTGTGGCTATGGCCCCCTAATTTTTTGGAATTTTTTTTAGTATAAGTAAAAATAAAAATAGTATAGCATGTACTGGGCCTAAGGAAAATATATATATATATATATATATATATATATATATTCTTTCTTTAATTACCATTTAACAAAAGAAAATTTATATATAATTTAAAGAAAAATAATTTAATTGACGACTATAGAACCCCAATAAAAACGGATTCATATAAAAATTTAATACGGTTATTTTAAAATTTCAACTCAAACACAATTCTTTCCATAACGTGACTATCTTAAAATCTTAATTTCTAACTCAATCAAGATTGTTTCCATAATCTTATTATCCTAAAATTCCATCTCATACATGATTCTTTCCATCATTTTTTTTTTCTTTTTATATATTTTTATTGTAATGCTTTTATAAGAATTCTATAAGAAATTAATTTTTACAAAATCTAGAACAAAAATTTCATTTGAAGTTTTGAATATCAACAAATAAGAATGATCGAAGAATCTAAATTCTTATTTTATTAATTTGTTTGTTTGTGCTTTTTTATCAACAAAAATTCTTGTTTTGTTAAATTTTCAATTGTTACTTTTTTTTCAGTTTTTTTTTTTTTTTTCTTTTCGGTAAATAAAGAGAGTTATTTTTGTTAATTTATTTTTTGAAAGTTTTTGTTTTGATAGACATTTTATATTTTGGTTTTAAATTACCTATTTTCACACTGTCGTTTAATTTAATGCTTTTCATCCACACTTTTGACCTTTTTGTTTTGTCTTGTTCCCCACTTAAATTCGTTTGCCCTTTTTTCTCCTAAGAGAGAGAGTATAGAGAGAAAAGTTTCACAAACAAAGAAAGATTATATCCTTACAATCCCTTATTTCAATGTAACTTCCGAAAAAATAAAAAAAATAAAAAAAAAAAATCCCTTATTTCATTGTACACCTGTATTGATTTGACCTAATAAATCACTTTTTTCTCATCGATGTAGAGGATTTTTATACACACTGCAATCCAAGTTAGTCTCAAAGTTTTTTTTTGGTTCCTCTCTCTATATAAATTTTGTATGTATATATGTATTTTTGTGTGGGTGTGTTTTTATTTTTCTGATTTCTTAAATTTGGATTGGATTAGACTAATTTTACTTGGTATATTATTGTAATGATTTTTAGTTTATAAGAATACATAGCATTCTTTTCAGATCCAATATATGCATTTTTCAGTATTAATACTGTAGTATAGTTTAGTTTTGAATCTCAAATAAGTTTCTAAAAAAGTAACAATGTTTATTTATCACTTTTTTCTTTTCTTTTTACTTGCCAATATTCTTTGATTTAAATTAGCCAAAATTGATTTATTGTTGTTTTTTTTTTAATTGATATATTGTGTAATGATTATTGATTTGTGCAAGTATTATATGAATTTCTTATTTTTTTATAAATTAAAATCTAATTCTTTAATTAATTTTTTTTTTTTTTTTTTTTTTAGTTGAGTAAATAAGTATTTATATATAAAAGGAAAGAATTTACAAAAGAAGTTGGGTCAAAGCCTACAAAAAGAGAGCCTCCAAACCCAAGTGGGCTAAACACGACAACAGTCCAAAGTCCAAACCATAGCCAAACTATACAAAGCAAAAGTAAAGACCGAAAAAAATAAAAATAAAAAAACAAGCCCAAACTTTGTGTTAATAGAGAAGCAGAGATGAAGGTGAACTGAAGTACTCGTATAATTATACAAGAGATGCGGCCTTCAACAACAATAATATATACAGTGGAGTATCATCATAAATGAAGCTATGGCATTTTTAAATTTTAACAAAAATTATAGGTAATTTTGTAATAGGTCCGTCTCGTTCCATACATGATAGAGGAAGCTAGCAAAGGGGGTGAAAAATGTGTATGCATATATATATATATATATATATATATGGAATAGTTGAAACATGAAAGTAGATAAAAAGTTTGGTAAAAGAATAAAGAAGTTGTGACCATCACTTCAACTGAAAAACTGACAAACGGATAGGTAGATTAGATGGAGTTCTTATCCCTTGATCCTTAAAACGGAAAAGTAAGACAAAAGTAATGCAGAGAAATATCTTAAACGAAAAGTGAAGTGGTGGAGTTATCAAACCTAGCCTTAGCTTTTTGATTGATTAATAATATATCACTCACTCTGTTAGTAGTAAGTACATTAACTTGGGTCACCCTTATCCAACCCACTAAGTATATAAAGCAATATGAACCACAATTTACACCATTATTCCCTTCATCATAAAGACTGCATTTGGATTTATGAATTCAGATATGATGGATTTTGATGTTCCAACAACCGATATTGCTTGGGGAAGATAAAAAGAGAATTTTCTTTTTCTTTTAGGTACTCAAAATCATATTATAGTTTAGAATGACATAATTTGTTGAGTTTTTTTTATATAAATTACGTATGGATCACATTCATATACTTCTATTTTGGAACTGCCATGATACTTTAGCTAAATTATAGTTATGGAGTCCAAATGACAGGACAATTCTACAATGGTCCATTCCTGTCTTCAATGGTCCATTTGGTTAGATAGAAATTTATAATAGAAAGTGAAAGTGAAGAAAGTGAAGTAAAGGAAAAGAAAATTAAGTTTTCAGTGTGCAATTGGTTAACAGGAAAAATTTTCAAGAAAATTATGATAAAATATTACTCTGTTAGTTTGGATAAGATAAAAATGAAAAGAAAATGATTATATTACCAAAACTACCCTTAGGAATTTAAATATTTTAAAATAAAATAAATTTGTGTTTGATGAACCACTTTATACCTAATTGTTTATATCTATTTTTAACAAATAAAGAAATAAATAAAATAAAAGGAAAGTAAAATAATATATTATTAAAAATAATAATATTATTATTATTTCTATTAATATCTAAATTGTATCTTTAACGGACACAACAATTATAAAACCCAAATCTGGTGATTGTAAGTTTCCAATCAAATTAAGAATCCCAATTGCCTACAACACCAACTGTAAAAAAACATGTATGTATACCACTCGATCTCAATTATTATTAATTATAGAACTCAAAATAATAATAATAATAAATAAATTTTATATGCATATATAAAAATATAAATAATTAAATTAGGATTATATCAATTTACAGAAGAAAAAAAATGCTTGAAGTTTGTAATAACAAGTGGAGAGAATCAAGGACAAACCGATAAAGTGAAGAAGAGTGGGGGGCGGGGGGGGGGGGAACAGCTGACAATGATACAAGAGGAAACAAAGATATAAAGTGGCTAAGTTTTGCGAGAAAGTAAATTTTCGTATTTGAAAAATTTTTAGAAAAAATTTACAACAGCGAGAATCTTACTTTTCCAAAAGTTTTCACTTTCTAACCAAACACATAAATTTTTAAAATATTTTCCTTTTTTTTTCTCCTTTCTACCTAGTTCTTTGCTAACCAAACGAACCCCAACGGAATTCATGTGGGTCCCATGAAATTGCATTCAACAATATACCTATGATCATTTTGACGGTACAATTTAACATGAGTATCATTTTTCATTTAGATTAATTCACCAATTCAAGCAAAGATATAAAATGGATCAAAGTGGAAGATAGGGACTTCAAGTCTCCAAAAGCACTGGGACAAAAATATATATATACAAGATTTTGAATTTTAATTTACATGAATGTATTCAAGATGCATTACATTTATTCAAATGTAACTAAATAATAATGTGTCCTTGACTACGAAAAAAACTAACCAGGTTTGTGTTATATAATATACTCCTTTTGAAAAAAAATAAAAATAAAAAAATAAATAACAATTGATCAAATTTGAGATAAATTTTCGTGACATTGTCAAAGGGAGAAGTCAAGAAGTTTAGGAAGCTTGTAAGGGTTGGCATGTTCCCTACCTGCTTCACCTGCTTCTTGAAAGAAAGGGTGTTAAGTAAACAATATCTACAATAGTGTTGATGGATGTATAAATTAAATACTCGTAGATAAGGGAAGGTTGTTAAATTAACGTGCTATCTCATAAGATTGAGATACGCTCTGCAAATTACGATAAGAATTACCGATTATTATAAGGATTAAACTTACAGATTACGATAAGGATTACAGATTACGATAAGAATTAAATAAGGATTACAGATTACGATAAGAATTAAGTCTACAGATTACGATAAGGATTAAGCTTACAGATTATGATAAGAATGAAGACAACGGTAACTCTACGTGAATTCTGACCTAAGCCCTATAAATAAAGGGGGTTAATCGACGTTTGGAAGTACGCCATAAATCCTATATTTAATCCTTTATTGGATATTCAATCGTCAAATACTTGTTGGGAAACGTGCAAGTTTTAAAAAAAATTTTGAGGGATTTTGATTCATAGATCTTGATTCATCACCTAGAGACAAGTTTTATGCAAAAATAAAAATATGATGTATCATTCAATTAATGGATTGAATACTTACATTAAAGGTTTAAGTAAACCTTTAAATCTTTCATTTAAAGTGAATGTTCTCACTTATTGTAGATCCCTTAACAAGATGCCTTCTCCTTAGATCTCCATCTTCTTAGTAATTGTTTTGCCTTTAGAAATCACTCATAAGCCTCCATGAATGACCTTGGAAAACTAGGCTTATGGGAGTCTCCATTAGATGAGAACACTAACCCTAATTTTCTAGAGAGAAAAAATATATTCCTTTTTCCTTCTCATAAAATCACCACTTAAATATACATAGACCATGTATATTTATAGGCAATATAAAGATAAAGAAAAGGAATAACAAATCATTCTCAATCTCTAATTCACATGTCTCAAATCTAGTATGACTCCAATATCAAGTTGGGTTATGAGTGAGAATCCATTGGGCCTATTATTTAATTGGCTACAATGAATTAATAATTGACCCGGTTCATGTACCCAATTCAATTAATTCATAAATTAATTTTTACTCCACTAAAAGAAATTAATTGAACTCCAATTAAATATAAATAACCTCTAAGTCAATATTACACTTTGACCCCTCTATGCATAATTAGTTATCGGATAAATAAAGCCATCAATCCGACTACTTAATTAATATATTTATTTTGGTACCTTTGATTATTTCTGACTCGATCACAATAAAACATTTGTTTGACAAAAATAATAATTTAAATAAATAAATATATAATAAATCATTTTATCTAAAAACACACGAAGGCCTTCGAATTTACTTTGTGATCAACCATAATCAATACAAAATAAATACAAGTAGTAATGATGCAAATATTGAAAATATAACCCTCTAACTATTAATTACATAACTACTCAAAGTGTCGGTCTAAGGATCTCGAAGAATCCGCCGAACAAATCAAAGTAATTATATTAATTAATAAAAGGGTTTATATTTTTCTCATGCTTAAGAGTCAAATGCCATGACAGTGATAGGGAGCAATTGCATACGACGGCTCTCGCAATATATCTCAACCTAACGCGAATCCAGTTCAAGCCTTAATTAATTATGAGTCCATCTATAATTACCGACTATGAACAATTTATGATTACTATTTATATACATATATAAATATCTCTTATAATCAAATGGACACTATCAATTCCATAGTGAATCGAAACATAATACATTGAATTTACCAATTGTATAAAACATAAATATTTCAGAAACGTCAAGAACATATGTCACTATAATCCAGATAGGAATTTGCTATGCTAAGGAATATAAATCCCAACAGTATTAACTTGACAGTCGGAGTGTACCCGGCCGGCATCACGCCGGTTGACAATTCTTTCTTGTCTTACAAGAAACACCCCCGACTCCAGACTGTATAAATTTCTGCATCAACAAGTGTTATATCGAGACAAATTTGTCAAAGAATTATAACCATCATATATATAATAAACAAAATAATTGTTAAATTTTAAAATTATCACGAAAAATATTGAAAAGAAAAAAGAATAATTATTGGGTCTGCGGACCCATCACATTGAATGGCAGCACTCAAAGAAAAAAATCTAATAAACAAAAAAATACATTTATTATTATACCAAGTGGGACATGAAGGAGTACAAACGCCTTTTAACAAGGAGTTGCGATGTCCGTTGTTACAGTACTGTACTGCAATATCGCAAGGATCATCGCAATTATTTATTTATGTGGCCCTTCTATACGATCGCATTGTACCGCAAAGGAATCGAATTATTCGAGCATGATGAAGCCACACCCGGAATGTGGGTACGGATTAATTAAATTAATAATGTCTCTCGTTTTTTTTATTTATTTAAACTTTAAATAAGAGAGGATAAAAAGAGCATATGATATGGGAGATGATGACAAGAATTATGTTGACGGTCTTGATTGGTACATGTTTGATCAGTCGGCAAAGGGGCTTTTTTTGAGCAGACAACTTTAGCTGTAAGGGATGCCTCTTTGCTTCTTCGCTTATTGATGGAATCTTGACCCCTCATTACTGCTCATCATGCCCCTGTTTCTGTGGTTTAGAATTTCATTTCGTATTGGATAATTTCAAAATTAATTTCCATATTCATACATGTCTCTATATGTGTATATATATATATATATTCAATGATCCCAAGTCATCACTGTAATTTTAAAGTGCTAAATACAATCTTCTTAGATATTTATTTTCGTGAGGATCATGTACATTTAAAAATATTTTAAATGGTACCATTCAATTGATAAAAAGAATCAAGTGACTTTATTTCAAGATGTAAAATCGTTATACCGTTGAATAGTCTTGTTTAAACACAAAGACTGTAGTCTAATAATTTTTTCTTTTCATCTTTTGAAGAATCAAGTTTTTAGACAAACAAATGAATATTTGAATTTCTTTTCAACAAATAATTAAAATAAAATTTAAAAATCAATGTTGCCTAGATAATGAACACCCCTAAATAATATATATATATATATACACACAGTTTGATGCATCCTTCGTCCTATCGTCTGATACACAATCTTTTTTCAAATCTGATATGCGATTTATACCGATCAATTTACACTGATTCTATCCTATCCAAATCTATTACATTGCGATTATAACCATTACCATAACTATATAACTATGACTGATATTGCAACTATAATGATTCAATATGGTATTATGCATGTGCGGTATTTTGATGGTAGAAAATCAATTAAGAACACCTTTTTTGACCAAAAATACAGAACGACGGGGGTGGTCCACCGATATAACCACACAAATCATAAGCTAAGCTATTTCCTTGTCAACCATATCTCCGTACCAAACAGCACTACGTGGCATGAAAATAACTCATATATTATACACCCATTATAGACCAAGTTTGGGACCGACCCCCAATTCATTTTGGATCACTTATATCAGGAATCTTTTCTAATTGTGTTGTTAAATCTGGTACGAATATATATACATATATTTATATGTATATGTGATTTTTATTTTTATTTTTATTTTTAATGACTTACAGTTATGTATCAATTAATTACTGATCTGGCATTAAATTCATTTAATGAGAATTTTATTTATCAATTCAAAGATGATTGAAAGCATAATAATAATCCAGGTTTATGTCATAAAACATGGTGTTCCAAGGTTTATGTCATGTCCCCACCGTGATGTTATCACCTAATTATTCTTTGAATTCTCGATCAATCAAGTAATCATATGGTGTCGCCTCACAAACCCGTGGGCATGCATGACGGAGCTATATTGCGCCACGTGGTTGCATTCTTTTCTGTAAAATTGTATTTTTTTTAAATATAAATTAATTTAAACTTTGAGATAAATTTTATCCAATTTCAATTTTAAGACACCAAATATAGTATTCAATTTTTTTTTTTTTTTTGATAAATAACCAAATATAGTATACATATATTTCATATTTTTAATTTTGTTAAAATTTTAGTTATATTCTCACTAAATTTTGATAAAATTCAATGTATATATCAGGAGACACTGAAATTTTGATCTTCACATCTTTTTTTTTGGTTCCTCGTTCAATATCCTCTAACAATGAGAAATTATTAAATTGTTCTGTACCATTAAACGCTTGATGATTATAGTGATAGTTCTTTTTTAAAAAATTTTGACAGATAGAATATTCAAGTTTCTCCAAGTGCACGACAATAATACAAAAAAACCTACCTACTTGGCTTGTTTCAATTCTTCAAGCACGAGGCAAGCAACCTAATTTTTTGATCCGAATTTCTTTATTATTTTCCTATTTGTTTTATTTAGTTATAATTACATAAGATGTTCATTGGTTATTCGATTCTGAATTGAATTAAGTTTGCCAGTTGGTCCTGCGACAGTAAAGAGCGAGCGATCCCATGGAAGATTAACATGTGATAGTTTGATATTATATGTTGAGAAAGACATATTTAGTAGAATAAATAATAAAATTATCATACAACCGTATCAAAATATGTTAATTTGTTGACAACGATGAAAGTATTATTTTTTATTTTTTTATCTTAACGTTGTTCATACACGTCACTCAAAAACATTTCTAGTTCGTCACCAAATACATACAAACACCAATTCATACAAAGAGATAGTGTGTTTAAGCGATGGTTCTTGGATTTTATGTTGCAAATATGCAGTGAGTTAGCATCACACATGTGACACACGAACGTTGAGAAGAGAAATGGGTTCTAGCCTTCCATGATCTTCCACTTTTGTATAGAATTGTAGAGTGATATCTAGATTATTAGAGAAAAAATTGTAAACTAGAAAATATTTTATAATAGTAGAGAATTATATATTTATATAGTTAGATAGAAATTTTTATATGCCTATATAAAGAGCAGAGGCCACATTGAGAGTGTGAGCAGTAGCGTTCTAAGAATGAGAGTAGATTGAGTAATAATATAAGTTTATAAGTATAATGGTATATGTGTTATATATGGCGAATAATACAACAAATGTAATTGATTTGTGTCCAGAAAAACAACAGATGCGAATCGCAACCATTATAACAGATGCGAGTCGCGACAGATATAATGTTCTGTTATCATATAAATCGACTAATACAATTTTTGTACCGTACAAAACATTCCGAGACGTGACATTAAAGTTTAAAACATTCCGGTACACGATTGATTGTAACATGAAGAAAAATATATATATTAAATTAAAATATTATTTGTGTCCAGAAAAAACTTTTAGACAAAAATTAATTATATTATAAAATAGATTTTTAAGTTAAAATTTGAATTATATAGTTTGTGGTTTAAAAATTATTGTTGTCCAAAGTCTTAAGAAATTAACTATATAATCGTAAATTATGAATTTTAATTTTAATGATATGATTTGTCATAAAACAATGTGTAAGAATTAAGAATATCATCGGAAATAATGAGCTGGAAGTATGAGTGTGAGTAGTCTTGTAGAACAATTTTTTAAGTAGTAATGATAGTCGTTATTTTGTCTTGCGTATAAGTGTAACTGTTTACGTATTACTTGTGACGAATAATACAACAAGTGTAATTGACTTGCAGCAAGAAATACGAACAGATGCCAATCGCGAAGAATATAACGAAGGCAAGTGATTACGGATATAGCCTTCTGCTGTAGTACAAATCGACCAACACAACTATTGTGTCGTACGAACTATTTCGGGCGGTGATATTAAAGCGAAAAACATTCTAGTACACTATACACTATTTGTCGTGACATGTAGGGAAAAAAATTTAAATTAAAAAATTATTTGTATCCACCAAAAAACTTTAAACAAAAATTAATTTTATTATAAGTAGATTTTTAAGTTAAAATTTAAATTTTATAGTTTTTGATTTAAAAATTATTATTGACTGTACAACGTTTTGACAAGAAATTAATTATATGATCGTAAATTTCGAATTAAAAATTTGAATTACTTGTCGTAACACAATGGGTAAGAACTAGGAATATCATCGAAAATGATGGGTGTGGTCATGGATTTGGTCCACCAACATGCAAATGAAAAAGTCAAAGAATTTTAAGTTGAAGGTGAACCTTCCATTTATGATTTACCATTAGTCAGATCAGCAATCATGCTAATACATGAATCAGAGCATTCACGTGCTTGAGGAATAGTTGGGTTGTTCATTTTTGTACCTATTGCCAATTATCTATCAAAAAAAACCTGAAGCCTCCTTGCTAATTATTTATCAACTACATTTATAATAAAAAATAAAAATAAAATACTGAAGGCCTCCTCTCTCTCTCTCTCTCTCTCAAATATGTAAAAATATATTATAAAGGTTTTGAATAAAATCAACAAAGTCACATAAATTTTGTTCCTACAAAAATGTGAAATTAATGAAATTCAAAAGAAACAACTAATTTCTATGCCATGTTATTAAGGGTGCAATTTGAAAAGTTCACTGCATGCACAATTTGGGTCGAATTTGGCCTTAGAATGAATTTAAACAATTATTTATGTAACTCAATTTGAACTTACTTTAAAAAATTTAACTTGATCTATCTTAATTTCATTAATTGATCTAAGATAACACTGTCTTTCATAACCAAAAATAATCATACTTATATTATTATTTTTTAATCATTATACATGTTTATTTTTATATAAATGGGTCAATTAGGATAATTATTTGTCAAAATTCTTTTCAATTACCACTCCATCACCTGGGAGCCCTTATATTGATATTTATATTTATATTATTAAAATTGTAGTAAATAAACTCCAATAATATAAAAACTGAAGTCAAGTTAATTTTATAAAAAATTAGATCGGAATTTGAAGGTATATCCATCTACAATTGACATAACTGATGAATAAGTTGCAGAGAGAGAATGCACAGTGTGGAGCCGTTGGCCAACCTGGCGAAGAGATACCGTGGGGCCCGATAACTACTGCCCACGCCAACAATAATATCAGTGATCGTAAGTAATTGACCGACAGAGAGAGCAACGAAAAATAAGTGGCCACGTCACGACCAACGACCTCAGGATCTCGGACCATTCATGCATCGACATGACCCCCCTGTTGGAGTGAAGGCTATCCTTTCAACACGTGTTTTGTTGATTCTCCCGAGAATGAATTCCCCCAAACCAACCCAACCCAACCAACCCCCTTCTCCTCCCAAAAGAAAGAGAATAGGAGTTGGAATACTCAACTCCACTCCCCACTCATAATTATCAACAAAGAAAATAATACTTTTAACAGAGCTACCCCTACCCCTACCCCTGGCTCTACTATATTATAGCCATACATATAGATATAGAGAGATAATTGATATAGTAATATATACATATATATATATATATAGAGAGAGAGAGAGAGTGAGAGGAATAGTCCTACTCTGTAGACCTCAGTCAATACGAAAAGGATCTGGAAACATGTCTATCTCTGATCAATTTGTGCCCCCACCCCCACCAGGCTCTAAAAGTTGGCTGACTAGTCACGAATTTGACATCTTGGATTCCCAGCATGGCTCCCCCAACGATAATGCTCAACTTCGAATTAGACTGATTAATAATACATGAATGTATCTGTTATGTGTGTTTATATATATATATATATATATATATGATGCTTACATAATTAGTACATTATTAGAGAAATTTTTTAGAAAATAATTACCATCATAAGGGTAATTAAATGTATGCGTCAATTTCTCGTTATAGGAGTTCATCTTTTTATATAAGCACAATTAAATGTTAAAATACTAGATATATATATTTTGATCTCTCTTTTCTTTACTTTTACTATTACTTTTGTCTCAATAAATATGTCGTTGATGAAAAATCGTGTGAGTTCAATTTGTCACGATTTTTTAAAAGTGATTATTTTTATAGAACAAATGGAGTATATTTTATTAAAACAATATAATAATTATTGTATTTTCTCTCGTGTGGTCCAATCAGAATGTTTGACAGAATAGACCATTTGTAATCAATTTAAGAATGTCTTACTTTTCAATTTCAATGCCTTGTGTGTGATGATTTCCTTTTATTATATAATATTCGAGATTTTTAAGAAAATGAAATCCTGTTAGGTGAAAAAAAGAACACACTTCCTCCTTTTCAATTTAATAGTTCGTTTTTGAAAAAAAAAAAAAACATGTATTTAATGAATTCTCTATTTTTGAAGTTTGAATATATATATATATATATATATATATATATATATATATTATTAAGTTGATTTATATATATATATATATATAAAAACACTTATAGTGTACTAAGTTTCTTAGTGTGCAATCAATACATATTAGACCAACTTAATAAACTTAATTATGTTTAGTATAGTAGAAAAGAAAAGAGAGATAATATTAGTCAGGAGAAAAATAAAAGAAAAGAAAAGAATGGATTATGTTACCTATTTATTGTGTTTGGTTGATTAATGAAGACTAAAAAAATTGTGATAATCATGATGGAGAAAAGAAAATAAATTTACAACTATACATTTTTCCGTTAATTTTATCTTTCATAAAACTAACGAACAAATTTGATATTAATAAATTTCACTAAAAAGATCATTTCCTTCTTATTCTTTAGGAAGGACAACAAAAACTATTATGTTGCGTTTGGTGTGCAGAAATGTGAAAGGGGATAAAAGGAAAAACTATTATGCTGCGTTTGGTGTGCAGAAATGAGAATAGGGATAGAAGGAAATGGTCGTTCTTATTCTATTATTTGGTTGTAAATATTAAATGTGTAGGAATGGAATAATAATAACAATTATAGTATTTCGTTAGATCAATTTTGAATTTTGAATGGAATAAATTTCAAATTGAGTTCTTCAAAATATCCATGTTAGTAACAAATAAGTTAAATTAACAAAAATGACATTCTTTTATAATTTTTAAAAAATAAATGGTGGTAGTGGCAGTGGTGGATGCTGGTGGTGAGGGTGGTGAAGGTGGAAAGCAGTAGTGGTGTAGGTGGTGGTGTTGGAAGGCAATGGCGTCTACAATGGTGGAAGGCGGTGGCAGTAGTGTAGTTGGCGATGGTGGAAGCCAATGGAGGTGGCTGTAGTGGTAGTGGAAGGCAGTGGATGTGGCAATGGTGGAAGGCGATAGCAGTGGTGGTAATGGAAAGCGATGGCGACGATGGTAGTGGAAAGTGGTGACGGTGGTAATGGTGGAATGTGGTGAAAGACGGTGGTGGTGGTAGTGGTGATGGAAGGCGATAGCGGTGGTGGTGGCAGCGGCGACGGTGGTGGTGGTGAAAGGTGATGACAATGGTGAAAGGTGATGGCGATGGACGATGGTGAAAGTTAATGGTAGTAGTGGTGGTGAAATGTGGAGATAGTTATGGTAGAAGGTAGTGGTGATTTTTGAATTTAGAATATGAAAGTTTTTTGGGAATTTGATTTTTTTAAAACAAAATTACTTAGAAATGGAATGACCATTCTATAGATTTAATTGTGGAATGGATTTTCATTCTAATAGAATGATTATTCCCATTTTAAATTGCATACCAAAGGAATAATTGAAATAAGCGTTCCATTACATTCCATTTCATCTCTTCACATGGAAGGCACCATTATATCATTCATTTGTCTTTTCTTTTCTATTTTTATACCAAATACAATTTCTCAATCTCCCTCCATTAATATTTTTTATTTTTCTTTCTATTTTTATTGTACCAAACTACCCAAAGATTAAAGATTAGGAAAATATTTTAAGATAGGTAGACACAATAATTAAATAGTATTGCAAAATTGACCATTTTGTGAAATTGACGGTTTTAAATGGATTGGTCAACACGATTCAAGTGAAAAAACAAAAAGAAAAACTGTTCAAATAATTGAAACTCATTAGTTTATGGTCCACGCGGAGAGAGAGAAAGAACGCCCCAGTATCAAGATGTGCATCCTTCCTTATCAGTCTTTGTTGTTGGTAGGATCCTTATCAATCTTACTTCACCTTTTTTGATAGTTGTATTTCAACTATTTTATTCTTCAAGTCAAATCAATTGTTTTCAAGCAAAATAAAATGAGTACGTGTCATTTTTTACTTTTTATCTTTTCGGGTAAATTGTCACATTTTTTGCAAGTAAAAGAAATGGAATGTGTGTAAAACTATAACCTATTTCTTGTAAAATTTTCATTTTCATAAACGGATAATTTTCCTTGGTAGCCATTCTTTTACTAGTCTAGGTCATCGTCCTTATCCTTCCCATTTTCTTTTTTTAGAACAACTACTTATTGTTGCAAATATAAATAATTAATTAAAAATAAAAAGAAAAAAGAAAAAAATCTCAGAGATTGAGAACTACTAATAATAATAGGTTTACCCAGTGATCTATTTCATGAAGCATAAGCCATAAAAGGAAATAATTTTCCAACAAATTCTTCAATTGCACATGAAAATTACTATTATTAACCACCCTCGGTGTTGGATGCTTCAATTTATTATCTAAATTGGAACAATCTAGCGCAGAATACTTTCCAGTTTGTCACTTCTTACTAAATTTTTGGTGTGAAGGAAATGGACATTTGCGGGATTGTGATTAGTTTAAGAAGGTGGTAAAACCTCAAACCACATGGGTCCCTAACTCCAGAGAGAGACTTGTGGGCAAGGACGAAGCTACAGCAGCCTAGGCCTGGGCCTAGGGGCAATTGCCCACCCTAATTTTCTTTAAAAAATTATATATATATATATATATATATATACTGTATATTTTGTGTTGTGTGTAGAATTTTAGCCTGTAATTTAATCTCTCGTCTTGATCACCGGTCCATTACATCTCTATTAGACGTCACATTAGAGAAGTATAACTTCTTAAGGAACATATAATTATTACATTATTTCCTTCAAGAGTTATTATGTTGTCTTTTTAAATTTGAATATTTTTTAAAATTTAAAAGTATTTATGAAAAGATGTAAAATTTGATGTTTAAATTTAAAAAATAAACAACTAATTAGGGACAATCAAAATAGAATAAATTGAGACGAAGGAGTACTACACAACACTTTTTCAATTATTTTTTAATAAAAAATTGTGTATATATATATATATATATATAATATAACGTGAAAGATTGAAGCCTAATGATATGTACTTCTTGCCAATCAAAAAAAAAAAAAAGTTACAACAAAATTCTAAATAGGGTTAAGGGCAAAAAAAACTCCTTGCTATATAAAATATATGCAAAAAATACTCATATTAAAAATAAATAAAAAAATGCATATAACTCCATGTATTATTTATTTTTTTGAGCAAATTGTCCCATATTGAATAAATCTGTTAAAAAATAGCCGTTTGTGATGTCATTTCTTTTTAAATCCAAAAATATCCTTTTTGTGTAACAAGAACGCCCCTACAAATTTTGTATATATTTGAAAAGTGAATGGGATTTTTTTGGATGAACTTAAAGATGTATCCATTAAAAATTCTCTCTAATATATATTTTTTCTTTTAAAAATATCTCTATGTTGTACCAAGAAGACATTTTTTTATTTTTTATTTTTATTTTATGATACTATATTTCATTTAGTTTGTCAAGTGAGATTATGAAATCTGTACATAATTTTTAGTTTTTTAGAATAGTATATATATATATATAAACATAACCTTTCTTGTAAATATTCTTTTCTAATTCTATAAATTATATAAATTTTCTTTCCATTTTTAGAACTCTCCTTCTATAAGCAATTATAATATATCTCTCCCTAAAACTTCTGTGTCGTTGATAGTATCTCTCTTTAAATTTTCTCTCTCCCTAAAACAGAGCACCCAAAAAGACGTTTCCTGCTCTAAAAAATCAGCAATCCACCAGTTACAAACTTTCAGTAGAAATAGATAAAAATCATAAAAATGATTTATGAAAAATAGAGAAAAAGTTAGATTAAAAAAAAATTACTTCTTGTATTCAGAGGAGGCCATATCAAAGCAATATTTAGAAGTTTGGATCAATTCTATTAATATTTTCAATTGTGTGGACTTGTCTATAAATAGTTAGATTTATTTATGACTATGGAATAAAAGATAAGGCTGATAGGTGATTGTGAGACATGGGAATTGAGATTGAAGAGAGATATATTGAATTTAAGGATAATTTTGAAGAAAAATTTGGAATTTTAAGTATAATCCTTTTTGTTTTTTTCCTTAAAGTAAAGTTAATTTAGTAATTTTATTGTTAAAATTATGATTTGTCCTTATTTGCACAAATTGAAAAAAGTATTGAAGTTTTTCTAACAATAAAAGGGTAATTGCACATTTTATATATTATGAGAGAGTTTTTTTACACTTTAACCCTTCTAAATGACGTAGCCTTATTTACTTATTTTTTATTAAATATAATATATGAAAATCATGAATAGAAAATGTGAAGAATCAAACCGAAAAGCGTGCAATTTTTGTATTTATTTTGCTTAATCTAATTATCAATTAGTTTTTTTATTTCCAAAACTTAACTAAAATATTTCAAATTCCAAATTTATCTTCAATGCATATAGAAAACTTGTTTAATATAAAACATATCGAGAATAGTGGAAATATAATATCAAAAAAATTATTAATTAACATTAATTATTTTTATTAATTTGTGAAACAATAATTATCTTTAATTTATTATTTTATTTTTTATCTCATCATTTTTTACCAAAAGAAGGTACATGATATAACTAATAAAATAGAAGATGTATACTTATTTTCTCATCTTCAGATTCATGTAGATGCCTTGATAGTCAAGTGGTTAGTGTTTTCGATGGATTTTGAGAGTGTCAAACTTTAACTCTTTACATTTATTAATCTAACTTTTAACCTTTCTTGTCTTGCTAAAAAAAAAAAAAAAAAAACTTTAAATTCTAGTGATTCTTATTTTTCACCGTTCAAAATAAAAGAAGTATAAGTTCAAGGGACCGTAACGGATGTATGCGGTTCAAAATAAAAGATGTATAAGTTCAAGGGACAGTAACAGATGTATGCCATGGGCCCTTAACTAAAAAATAAAAAATATGAGTTTCTTAATAATATATATATATATATATATATATACATGACTAATAAAATATCAATAATTTGTGTTTTTTTACTGTTTCTTCTTGTTGTTATTCATTCATCAAGATTGAACCCTTAATCATAATCAAGGACTCATAATTGTCTGTGTCACATTGTGTTTCTACTTTTTTACATTATTTTAGAAAACTTAAAAAATACTAGAAAAAACTGTAAGCTTTAAACATGTACTCACCTTCCATGACATTATTGGCAGCAATTCTAGTTCTCTCTCCTATAAATAGCCAAGCAAACCCCCAGACCATATTGCCACCGCCAACAAAATATCAACTCTACCATTTCTTCATCCATCACAAATACAATTCTTTCTGATTCATCAAACCACCCCAAACCCATCTCAAATTCTCCACTTTCTCTCTGTCCAAACACTCCTATTCTCTACCACCATGGTGGTCTTGTCCAAACCAGCAATTGAACAGTTCTATGCCACCCAAACCAGCCAACCCTCCATTTTTTTCACTGGTGTCCCTCTTATAGACCTATCAAAACCGGACTCCAAGAACCTCCTTGTTAAGGCCTGTGAAGAGTTTGGTTTCTTCAAAGTGGTCAATCATGGTGTCCCAACTGAATTCATCACCAAGTTGGAAACAGAGGCTGTCAAATTCTTCTCTCTACCCCTGTCTGAGAAGGAAAAAACAGGGCCACCAAACCCATTTGGCTATGGAAGCAAGAGCATTGGATCGAGCGGTGATGTTGGTTGGATTGAATATCTTCTTCTAACCACCAACCCTGAATTCAGCTACCAGAGATTTGCATCAATTTTCGGCGAAGACCCGGAAATATTTCGGTAAAAAATCTAAACGTAGTCTGATGATAAATTCAATCTTGTTTCATTGAAAAATGATTTATTATGACTAAATTGAAATTGGTTTTCATTGTTGGTAGGTGTGCTGTGAATGATTATGTGTCAGCTGTGAAGAAGATGGCTTGTGAGATTGTTGAATTGTTGGCTGATGGGTTGAAGATTCAACCAAGGAATGTGTTCAGCAAGCTTTTGATGGATGAACAGAGTGACTCTGTTTTCAGGCTCAATCACTACCCTCCGTGTCCTGAGCTTCAGGATGATGATATGAATGATCCAAATATGATTGGATTTGGAGAACACACTGACCCACAAATCATTTCGGTTCTAAGATCTAACAACACTTCTGGCCTTCAAATCAACTTGAGAGATGGAAATTGGATTTCAATCCCACCTGATCAGAATTCCTTCTTCATCAATGTTGGTGACTCTTTGCAGGTACAGTTACTTCTAGTGAAACTTTTTTTTTTCTTTTCTATAGTTTTCATGGTTTCATTTAATTTTTCCTTTTCCTTTTCCTTTGGGCATTATTCAACGAAAGTTACAAAACACTGTTTTACAGTTAGGAACCTTCTTTTTTTTAAAAAAATAATAATAAAAAAATTATTTGTTACATGATTTTTGCATTGGTAAACTAAACCTATTCATCTCAACGATATGTGTTTCTTTTTGCAGGTTATGACAAATGGGAAGTTCAAAAGTGTTAGGCATAGGGTTTTGGCAAACAGTTCAAAATCAAGGGTTTCAATGATTTATTTTGGAGGACCACCATTGAGTGAACTGATTGCTCCATTGCCTTCAATCATGGAAGGAGAGGACAGCTTGTACAAAGAGTTTACTTGGTTCGAGTACAAAAAATCTGCCTTCAAGTCCAGACTGGCCGATAATAGGCTGGGCCTTTTTGAGAAAATTGCTGCCTCGTAATGTTCTCTTTTGAGTCCAAGACTTCAAAATATTAGGTTTTTTAATAGTAGTTGATCAAATTCTCCATAGACGGAAAACTTTGTAATCTTTTTTTCTCTTGTTTTTGTTTCTCATACTTCATGTAACTACCTTTTCTTGTTAATAAAACAAGTCCATCGTGTTGTCATCAACATCAACCACTGTCAAAAGTAGAAGCTTTAATGATAATTTTGAGAACAACTCCTATTTATCCAAGTGCCAAGGAAAAAGGTACCTCATAAAACCTTATAAAACATTACATTACACTCAAAAATATATATAAGATAAGTTACTAGAGTAAAAAAAAAAAAAAAAATCCCTATTGCTAAACTCTTATTCTCTTTGGTTGATTAAAGAAATGAAGGAAATTATTTTAATAAATTTACCATTATACCATTTCAAATTTAAAAGAGAAATGTATAGGTAAGAAGTAACAACACAAATAGTAAAGACTGTTAAATATAATTCAAATGATAATTTGAAAGCAAAAATAGATAAAAAATAAAAAATAAAATCATGTCTTAGGACTCATATGATATTTTGATTTTGTCTTTTATAAAAGTAAATGCAAAATCGGTATTAATAATGTTTCATTAATTTTTATAAGTCCTTTCTTTTCCTTCAGTAACCCGTACGCGTGATGTGACCTAATTAATCAACATACAATTAACCCAGTAACAATTGTCAACGGGTAAATTCACAAAAATTGTTGAATTTTTATGCAACATCACATTTTGTTCTAAGAAAAATGTGATTTGCAAGTAACTTTATGTATCTCTAAATTACAACAAAATTTGGTTGATGCAGGTTCAAGTTTGATATATCTCAATATTCTGTGGATCGGATAATTTTATTTTTTTTCTTTTTGTTACTACAAAGTTGGCTCGCAGTTTCAAGTTATGAGGTGATGCTTAAATTTTAGGTCTCGAATATGAGTGTGCTCATCACTGCCTGTGAGTTGTGTGTTGTGACCACAACCCCAAAGAAACAACTGGCACAAACTATGTAATTCTGTGGCCTGGCAAGTGCCAACATCAATGTAAATACAAATCACGTGAGACTAAAATGAGTGACTTTCTGGTACATTACTTTCTCAGCCTTTTTGCTGATAGTTCAAGTTTTATAGGGCACTAAATAGGCGTCCACCACATTGTTCAGCCATAATTGTATGCAGGGCAGCCATGTCTTTACCTTTGTTTATTTATTTTTGGAAATATACTTCTACCACCGAGCCAATTCTAATCACATTGAGTGAGAGCCTGAAAAAAGAGTAAAATCTTAATTAATTGCACGGAATGAAAGAGGAGAGAGAACGAGCGTAAAAACAATACCCATCGAAAAGAATTGTGCATCTTAGATTCAATCAATCAAATTAAACTGACCTAATGATGTAGCATTACTCCTCTTTTGATATTTTAATGTTCAAAGACCAACATGAGGGGCTTGTATATTGACTTCTATGCGGAAAGGGAAAAAAAAAAAAATTCATGTCCATGTATAATGCGATACTCTCTCTCTCTCAGAGAACGTGTTGTGTTTAGTAGTCATGACTATCATCGACCTCATTCATAGAATGATCTTGAAGAGTCACTTCAATGTTTGAAGTTTACAATTGAGGACTAAAAAACTTTGAAAACATGGGGGTAAAAAAAGATACACACTGTATAATATAGAGATGTGATTTGATTTTATAAAATGACGAGAAGTGACAAGTCAATGGGGAAATATATATATATATATATATCATACAATGTTATAAAGTTTACCTATTGAAAAATGGACTTTGTAGATTTTGCTTTTTCTCTTTAAGATTTTGTTCCAACTGAATTCACACTTGAGGAATGAAATTATCACTACAAAATCAAACACATTTATTTCCTTCACATAAACGTTTTTCACCTTCCATTTTCACCCTCTAAATCAATGAAGAAAATGAAAAATTGGCTTCTCACTCTTCAAGCCATTAACATGATGTAATTTTCTTCTTCAATAAAAAGTGAACTCGAAAGGCTAATTAGAAAGAAAAGTATATTCGGAACCGACCAAATCCTACTTTATATTGATTAATGAAGTATGGAGAGACTTGGAGTGGTTGAAAATCTATAAACAATCATAAAACACAATCTTTTTATATTGAAATTTTGTGGACATGTCAAAGTCAATATAAACATGTGTTTTGACTTTGTTTTTACCTAGGTCATTCTTGCTATGTTTAATCACTGTTGGGACCATAGGAAGCAAATAGTGAGCACATAGAAATCATTAGCGGCTCCATAAACATTTGGTGGACCAATTTAATTCAGACTCTTAGAAAGAAAAAATGGACTCACAAAAGTATATTAATATATTACAAAAAAATCTCAACAATTATTTGGATTTAACTAGTTTGTCAAACGCACCTGAACCATCTAATAATTTTTCTAAGACATAAGTTATACGACCATCGTTTCATTGAGAGGAAAATGTCTTCTAATTAAGCTCAATGGATTGGCTAGTTGGAGAAGATTTAAGTCCTGGGGTCTCATAAATCATCAGGTCTTTAGGATCAATTATTCATAATTACAAACAATTTCTTAGGGTCACATCTGCAGATACAGTTTGAGCTTTACCCAATTTGTATGGAGGCTTTGTACGAGTCTTGTGAATTAGTCGGGACAAAGACTCAGACACCCTTATCCGAAAAATAAAAAAACGTCTTTAATTGAAAAATGCTTCCCATGGATAGCTAAATGTTAGGAGGACAAATATTTTTATTATTCTGAATTCAAAAATTATAACATTTTGATGTAGTTTGAATCAAAATTTACTAAATTGATAAAAATAAAAAATAAAAAATTTGTTTAAATTTGGCATTTGTAAAGGTACTTTGCTATTTATAACCAACCAAACTTAATGAACAAACCATGTGTGTTTTTGGTCATTTGATTCATTTCATGTGTATGGAACCCCCACATTATCAAAAGGCCAAAAGCAATTTTATCTTTGAGCCTCCCAATTGACTAGACCAAAATTTGTTTATATTTTAAGTCCAACCAAACAACTTAATCGCCAAACCAAACGTGTTTTTGGCCATTTGATTCACGTGGGTGAGACCCCCCACACAAGCATCAAAAAGCCCAAAAACAGACTTTAGCATTTGGGGCTCTCAAATCACTTTAAAAATCATTTTTGATTGCATAATCTTCATGATAATTTCATAAATATCTGGAAAATGTTTTTTTTTTGTAACACAATCACTTCCAAGTGTATTTTTACCGAAGATTATAGTATAGTGATATCTCTTCTATCTCTCAAAATAAAATATAAAGGTTGGAGTTCTCGCAAGAACAAATAGTTACGTGTGTTTCTTGCTAATTGAAAAATATATATATTAATTCCAGGTTTTTGGCTGCTAAAGGGCTTCGCTCGAAGTTGCAGGAGGATTTCTTTGACTTGTTGGTTTCAACTGATCACAAATCGTCCTTGAAAGAGAAAGGAAGTATTGAGTGATAGGGAAATGCAATTAAATGATGAAAACAATGTTTGAATTGAAAGGAGAGATGGCTGTAGAAAACCTGTAAAAATTGATAGGCAAGGCATGGGTTCAGATCACTTCCCCATCAAGCCAGTGAACCACATTGTGCCCAGAACACATTTAAGCTTGGGAAGTTATGGTCCCCAATCAAACCATAGGCTGTCCACATCTACATTGAGTCATGGGCTTAGTTTTTAGGATATTCTGTCATCCAATCATATCTTAATACTTTAAATCTAAAAAACTCAAACTTAGCTGCTGGAATTTGTATATTCCCTTCTTTCTTTTTTTAAAATAATAATATAAACTTTGTGTATTCAATTCCAAAAGTATTGGGAGAATAATTTACACAAATCAATTAATGATTTAATTGCCATGATCTGATGTTGGTCTTATCAATGTATAGTTCCATTTGTAAGACAAAATGTTGAGGACAAAAAGTTATGTGTTTTTTTTTTCCTTTTTTTCCTCCCCCTCCTCAAGTTCAAGCAAACATGTACTAGTTGTATATTTTTGCCGCCACTTAAAATCAAACTGTGTCAAAACGGAAGGGAACTTTAATTTTTTTTTTCTTCCCCCACAAGAAAAGGGAAGGGGAAACCATGTAAAACAAAGTTGGAAATGCTTTGTTTTTTTAAGCTTATACCATGTAAAACAAAGTTGGAAATGCTTTTTTTTATTTTTAAAAAAAAAAATGAAAATGAAAAAAGTGGCAAAGTTAACATTGATGACAATCAATAAAGAAGAGGAATGGTGTTGGTGAAAATTTATGTAGCAAGGCAACAGCTTGCAATGGGGATGGGGAGATTGGGAGATGGAGAGCTATCTGCATCAAGAATGAAGATGTCTTTGTCCCTGAACTAGGAGGAATCATATCATAATGTCATTGCCATACTTATTGAAGCAGAAAGTGAGGTGGAATCACCCACAAAATAAAGGGACCAAAAAAAAAAAAAAAGGATACAACAAATATATATATATATATATATATATATATATATATATATATATATATATTTGTTGTATTTGGTCATGCTATATAGTATTATTAAGTACTAACATTTTCTTATAAGATTAAGGCAAACAAGTTGAAAATTTTACTTTATGAAGAATTTTAGGCAAATTTAGTCATGCTTTATATTTTAAGTCAAGTGGTCCCTTAATATTAATTATTTGGAAGTTAAGATGATTGTAGTATAATATAAAGGGATTTTTACCAATACATGGGCTTAAGGCCCAAATTCTATAATATAATGAGGTCAAACTTTGGCTACAACTAGAAAATGGGAGGACCACACAAACTTTTTCTTAAATATGGAGGGACCACACAAATTATTTCTATATAATGAAGTGATATTCTACTTTGAACCACACAACAAACTATATTATTAATATGACCCAAAACAATATACTATTATAACATAAAAACCTTAGAATGTAAAATAAACTTACGAAAAGATCCTTAAACAAACTAGTTAATATCTTTTAAATATTTTTTAAGTTTTTCACAATAAATTAAAATTTCACAGTAGATTAATATGGATTTATAGACTTCTTTAGACAAAAGATCTTATATATAAATTAAATTTAACGAAACAGTATAAGCTCTGATATCAAAATTAAATTCAATCGAACCGGATAGAAGCATGCATTAACATAGAGATAAAATTAACAATTAAATCACAGAAATGACTGTTGAACTTGATAACGCTTTGTAAAAACGCCTGAACACCGGCAAGAATGGACCAATAAGCCAACAGTTCGAGTCAATTCACAGAAGAAATTACTAAATTAAAACTGAGGTTGCTTGTACTGGTTGGATTCAAGAAAATTCTAGGATTTACACTGTCTGGCTAATTAAAATCTATATATTTGATCTTTTTGTAGACTGAAGTCTTTTGCCCGAAAGTACTGAAAATACTAAATAAGGAAAAGGAATTTTTCTAATAACAGCAAACTGGATGATTTATGTTATGGAAAATATATACATGGATACACTCTGTTTATACTTAGATGCACTCTTACACAATATTTTACAAAAAGAAACACACTAAAAGAAATCACACTAGGAAACTATGGCTGAAGGCTGGAATGCTTGATGGCTCTTAACTTGATTGCTCTAAAACTCGATGATCTTCTCTTGAGCTGAAGGTTTCCTTTTATAGAGAAATTGGAGGGATGGATCAACGCTTGAGATTGCAAACGCGACATAGATGGCTGAGATGTAAAATGCTTTAAAGATAAGGTTCATTGAATTATTACGGGGCATCCTTATCTTTAACTTTAGAATTTGCTTTCGGTGGATCTTGGCTGCTTTTGGATACTGTTGAAAATCTATTTTTGGACCTGCTTTTTATCTTGATACTGTTAGAGAGTTTGTACACTGATGGAAAATCTGTTTTTTCTTTGGATGTGCTTTAGACTTCTAACATATTGGACAAATTTCTATCAATATCGCTATCTAGTGAGATGTCTGGTGAGATGGATCCTTCATCTCTGTAAACAATTTTGTACAGCTCAATCAACACATTTTCTTCATTTATTATTTCTTTAATCTATAGAGATATCTCAATCTCTGGAGGAAATCAGATGACATAGGGAATTTTGGCTTTGATGAAAATTTCTATATTTACATTATGGTCGAAAAGTCTAAAACCAGGGTTATAGCTTGGGTTAAGCTGTCGATAAGCTTTATAGTACATCAAATGGTTAAAGGTAGCTGGGTCAATATTATTATGAAAGTTATTTACAAAATCGATATGTCTTGTCAGAGTCAGGACTTCCGTTGAATCAGAATGAATATAAATTTGATATTGTCCGAGAATTACAGCTCCATTTTTTACCCATTCTAGAGGAGTGTTGTGGATTTGAAGGAGAATTGGACTTTCTGACATGTAATTTTGGGTTTGTTTTTGTTCGAAAATGATGGCTCGGTTTAATTGGTCAGGAAAGTTAAAAACTTTTAAAACTTCTAAAGGCATGTCTTTAGGTATGATAATGCTATGGACCATTCCTAATTCTAAGAGTTTACTTACGTAACATTTGGTGGCTCTTGTTGAGAAGCAGGTTTTTCTGATAATGTCAATAGGAGAATAATGTACAAGATCTATTTCTAAGAGGACTATGGTAGGTATGTAGTTGCCTATTTGTATAAATAGGAAGAAATAATAATTGTATCGGGTTCCTTTGGGTGGACTGTTGTTTCTGAGGTAGTTTTGGATATCAACCCATTCTTTGAAATCATCAGACTTAGCTTCTTCAAGGATAAGATCTTTTATGTCTTCAGGGAAGAGCTCGACTTGTTGTCTTAGGATTGTAAGTTTGAGAGAAAATGGGTAATAAATTGGCATACTTGGTTTGTACCTGCAGAATGAACTTTCTAAAGATTTTCATTTTCATTAGTCATTTGCTCAGAAAATTTTAGTTTAGCTGTGAGGTTTGCTGTTGTATTTTGATATGCTAAATTTAACTTTTTATAAGGTATTAATTAATAAGTTTTCATATTGTCCTGTCATATTATATCCCTTTGTGGATATGGCTATTTTTTATATATTTACTAAATTCTCTAGTGGTCATCGTGAAATTAGAAATACATCCTATAATAGCTGCGTTGGCTGCTAAATCTATTTTAGTGCTAGCTATTTGTGCTTGTTGATGGTTATTTCATCAATAATCATAAATATATGCGAGTGCTCTGGTTCCTACTTTTGATCTATTTAATCTTAATATTCCGATCATTATTACACCTAAATGCATAAGCTTTAATTTACTTTTTTTCAGCTCTTGACAAGCCTCTGGAGTTATGAGATCTAAAATTACCTGGTTATTTACTATACTTATCCTTCGCTGGCTAAGATGATTATATATCTTGCTCTGGAAATTTAATAAATCATTAGAATAAAGATTAATTTTATTAGATATTTTCTTCATTCCTTTTTCGATATATTTTTGAGCATCGTGTTCATTATCATATAGATCTTCTACCCTCATTATTTATTTGGCTTTTCTAAGGACAATGGCCATTCTCTATATGGTTGTAAAAGATTTACACGCTTGGTGGTTTTAGTCGAGAAGGAATTAGTTGATAACTTTAAATCTTTTATTTTATCTAATAGTTCAGATAATTCTTTAGAAGATTCTCTAAGAATACTTTCTTGTATTACTTTTAATTTTTCTTCAAGTTTGTTAATTTTTTCAGATAACTGGGTAATAACTGGATTAAAAAGTTATTTTGTCTAATATTTATATTAGTTGATTATACGCCTGTCTTAAAACTTGTAAATCCTACAGGGTCTTTGTCAATTTTATAAAGTTCGGCTAAAGCTAATAGATAATCAGGATTACTAGTACTCATAAAACTATTGTAATAGTCTTTGACTATCTGTTTTCAAAGATTTTAAATATTATATAGTTATTTTTTAATTTTCTATAATATTTTTAATATCATTGTTTATGTCTTTAATTGCGACTAATATTATTTTGTTATCTAGATTATTTGGACTAGAATTCTGGTCTATTTATGTTCTAATATAATCTAGACTTTTTCCTAATCGTTTTATAGAGTTGTCTAAGTTATTAAATTCTATTCTACTCATAAACCTAGCTAAAATCTTTGTCGTCTTACTTCTAAAATATTCTGTATAAGAATAATTCTAGATCTAAGTTCTTCTATTCTTCGTTGAAGGCTATGTGTTGTATTACCGAGTTCTAGTGAAGTGTAACAGTTTCTAAGTGCTATTTGAAAATATTCTAGAATTTCTAAAAGTTCTTATTTGGTTAAATTGTGCATAAAATAAATTTTTAAGGGTGAAAATATAATTTTAGCCTATAAAAAGGTTCAAAATGAAGGCCACTCTTGATTTATGATATAGTAAATATGCAAATTACGTCAATGATTTAGTACTAAAGTTTTGCTACCACCACTTATATGTAAAAGTGTCATAGCTATAAGTAATATTTACACATGGTTCAGCCAGTGGAGGGGCCCACTAAACTCTTGCTGGTGGACTGGCCTTCTCCTATATAATCAAGAAAGAACAACAACCCACTTTAGAGTAAAAACAATTGGCCTTGTGGGATAACATAGCCCAAACATTCGTAGCCCAGCCCAATAAGTGCAATCCCAATTCAAACTATTAATCACTAATTTTTAGAAATTATTAGATGGCCTTATACTATTAATGCTTGGTGGACCAATCAAAGTTATGCAATCTACGAATGCATGAAAGCCATTGATTTATTCATAATTGGCAAATGGCAATAAACAATAAGGAAGGTCTTCATACAGTTCTTTGATGTATGTGTATATATGTTTATGTGCATGTGTGTTTGAAGGTCATTTTGCCTTTTTCATTCTCAGCATATAATTTCATTTCCATTTGCAGGGAGTTTATTACTTTGTTTTAATCTACTTTATAATTGCAATCAATCTGTCATCCCTTAGCTAGTGTCTCTGACTAGTGGGATGTGTGATTCAAGAATCCTCATGTATAAGTGGATTGTTTGAAAATTTCTTTTTTTTTTGTTCTCAAAATATTATTTTAGGAAATTGAGTAAAAAATAAAGATCAGTTTTTTTGGAAACACAGGATGATTATTTTTGTTCTGTTTTCTGTTTCCAGTTAGAAGTACTGAAAAACTGAAAACATTATGCTCTCAAAATTCTATTTTCAGCAAACACTTTTTAGTAATCTCATATCTGAAAACTATTCCAATCAGGCAAATTACATCTCCTATTCTTATTTATTTGTTGTTTAATACTTGTATCCATTCGTGTCCTTAGATTTCATTTTGGTGATTATCGTTGTATACCCACTGCCATATTTTTCGTGAATGAGTGCAGTAGAAATGCAAATGTTAAATGGATGTGTGGTAAGACAAGGAGGGATAAAATTTGAAAAGAACACATTCTTTGAATGGTTGAAGTAGCAGCAATCAGAGATAATAATGTGATGATATTAAGGGCCATGTAGAATTAAAAGGTAGCATATATATATATATTCTCTCTTATTTTTGTTTTTCATACTACCAGGTGTTCAGCTGCTATTGGCGCATCGCTGAGAGTTGCAAGAAGGATTTCTTTGACTGATCATAATTTACACATATGAATTGATGATTTAAATGCCATGATCTGATTTTGGTCTTATTAATGCATAGTTTGATTTGTGAGAAAGAATGATAAGAATGAAAAGATTTGTTTACATTGAAGTTGTATTCTCACATTAGATAGTTTTAATTTTACCGATTTCGATTGTGAAGATAAATTGGAAAGTTTAAACTTAAAAATTGAAAAATGTGGCAAAGTTAGCTAGCATTCATGCCATCAATAAATACAAGGAATGGTACTGGTGAAATTTATTGAGTATAGTAAGGCAGCAGCTTAAGAAAACATTAAATTCTAACAAGTTATGTTGTCAAAAACTTTTTAAGTACATATATATATATATATATGGACTTAAAGTATGAGACATATTACAACGGGATGTAATAGACAATACCAGAGCAAATTGAGGTTATTTGCACCAGTCTTTCCGGATTTTGGCTATCAAAAAATGCCACTTCAATTTTTTCAAGAGTCACATCAGTAATTTTCGCTCTCCAGAAACATGCACTCCATCAAACTCTTCGAATTCTCGCTTTTCAAAAAAAAAATAATAATAATAATAAATTAAAATAAGGATTACAAAATCCTATGAGAATAAGAAAAAGAAATTTTAATTTTAATGATTTTTTTAAAAAAAAAAGTTTTAGAAAATTGAATTTCTTAAACTTTTTTTTTAAAAAAAATGATAGCCGTTAAGGCACTGTTTGTGTCAGCCAAACAGTGCCTTAATGGCCAAATGCGTTGTTTATGGCAGCAATTTAAAATTTAAAGCAAATTTTTTTTTAAAAAAAATCAAATTTTAAGGGGGAAAAAAAAAAGGTTTTTTAATTTATTTTTTCCCCAAATAAATATTTTTTTTGGACAAACAGTGCCTAAACAATAAATTTTTTATTTAATGAATTTTATATTATTTTACTTTTTAAAAAAAGAGCTCAAAATAACCTATTTTTGAGTTTTTGCCCAAAAAAAACCAGGCTGCCAAAGGCACTGTTTGCTGCCTGAAGCTAAAAAAAAAAAAAAAAAAGCCTTCAGGCTAAAGGAAAAGGACAAAAAAATAAACCGCGTTCGAGCTCGTATTCAGCGATCCAACCAGCCTGCGGATGTGGGCTCGCCCATTTTCTGCCAGGCCGTTGCAGTTCATTTGGCCCATTTTGCTCGCCAAAACAAGCTTTGAAAAGCCCGTTGTGGATGCTCTGAGTCCGATTTACTAATCCTTTAAAAAGTAAATTTTTTATCCTTGTATAAGTTGCTTATAATTATTATTTTTTTTCTCGTTTTTATATAACAAAGGTATTTCTGTTTTGTCCTCACCTCTCACAAAATAAAACAAACTATTCCTTTTTTTTTTTTTTTTTTTACTCTCAGCCCAAACATAACCCATAAATCATTTTAACCCAGTCCGCCTGAGACTTAAATGGGCTAATTGGGCCTTTGATGATAAATTGTGTTCGACTGATTCTCCTGGAGGCGTATTGGCGAATCACTTTATTAAAATGACCAGACCAACCACTCATCTATCAGTACTCCGTTTTCACACTTTTTGTCTAGATCCCTAATTCTGCGATTGAAAGACGAAGCAATATAGTGACTAGTGGGAGAGAGAGATTCGCCGAACCCTAGTTTCATCACAGAGATCTGAATGGAGCATGACGCGGCCGACCAGACGCCTCCGTCCGAGGAGATGGAGGCCCTATCGGTACCCTCCTCAGAGCATCAAGCTTCCCCTTCCACTTCCTCGAACTCCATAACTCAGTAAGATCCTATTCACATATTTCAAGACATTTATTTATGTATTTGTGTATATATGCAGATTTCTATATATAATTCAACATCAGTGATGTGAGTTTGTGTTCAATTGTTGAAACAGGATGAGTGCAGAGGAAAAATTTAAGATTGTGAGGAGTGTAGGAGAGGAGTGCATACAAGAAGATGAGCTCTTTAACCTTCTCTCCAAGAAGTCCCAACCTATTTGCTATGATGGGTTTGAACCCTCCGGTCGAATGCATATCGCTCAGGTCTGTTCTCAACTCCTAAGAACTTAACAATCTTATAACCCTTTTGGAGATTTTTATTACCACTCGGATCTAGAGTGGATTAACAGTCATTAAATATTTATGTAATGAAACTCAAGTGGATTTACAATCATGCTACTGGGATAAAGCTTTTTTTGTAGAATTTTTTACATGGCTAAATTTATTATTTTTTTTATTGTTCGATAGTTACAATATCATTCTGATAATTTGTTGGTCAATTTAGAATAGTCAATAACGGGTTGATGAGATACATTTTGGGTCTGTTTACTAACAGGAAGTAATTCCTACTTCTACTTTCACCAAAAGCAAAATTATGATTTTGGTTTCTTGGAGCTGAAATAGAAAGTAGAATCGTGTTTAGTAATGCCTCGTGTTTTCAAATTTTTGAAAGCAAAATAGCAGAAAGTAAGTTCAATAATTATGCTTTTTACTTTGTTTTCAAAATTGGGAATACTTGGAAATTTTTTTAGTTCTGGCATATCCAAACTGAAAACATGATAATTTTCTCATTGAGCAAAGAATATCATGAATTTGTCACATCAGTTCAACAATATCCGAAATGGGATCTTGGCATTTTTTGAATCTCTACATGCTTGGAAGGCTAGTTTATATTAAAATTTTGACTGGATTTAACAACTTGGGCTCTAATTCAACTCACAATTCTTGGCATCTTTCTTATAGGTATTGTTGGAAAAATGTAATTGAATCTGCATTTTCCATGGACTTGCAAAACATGAAATATTAAATCAAGATATGTGAACCGAGTAACAGAAAATTATTTGTTTACTTCAGTTGTAAATTTTCATAAAGTTTTGCAACATTTTTTTCCCGCTCATTTGTCATTTTGCTTTGCATAAGCAATAAATTCATACGTGGAAGGTACAAAATTTGTTGAAGTCTATGATTGAACCAGCCCCACCTACTACATATTCAACAAACATAGATCGATCCTTGAAGACCCCTGAAGGCACCTGTACACAATGTTCTAGCCTACAATTATGTCACAGTCTTCAATTCAAAAGAGTAGCTTGGTCTGTCTGCACTAGGCTAGCAAGCATGTAGGGACATATCTCCTTGAAGACGAGTAATTGCTGTTGAAATATCGAAATAACAAGGAAAATAAGAGACAAGGATTTAGGCTTGGGTTGGAGCTAAAATCAAAAATATTTTAGGGTTTGTTTGGTTAGTGTCAACTGTCAACTAGCTAGAAAGGAAAAGAAACAGAAATTTTTTAAATTGTTTTGTAGTTTGGTTAGCGTGAAAATGAAAATTTTCAGGAAAGTGATATTCCCGTAACTAGTTCATTTTCCTCAAAATGTTTCCTCTATGAAACACGCGAAAATTTCAGTTTCTCGTGAAAATTGTATCGTTATATGTTAGTTTCCAATTATACCCTTGTTAGTTATTTCTCTTCTTTCTTTTTTTTAGACTCACAAAAGGAGCGGACTTTTTTTTTATAAATTAGGACTCCTAATTATATTACAACTTTCTAACTCTTTAAATTCGGACTCCTAATTAAGTTACAATTTTCTGAATCTTTAAATTAGGACTCCCTCTATATATATATATATGCACGCACATATATTTTTATTCATAAAACAATTATTTATATTTTTTATTATGCTTGTTGCGTGATGTATTTTACTTAGTATTGAATTCATAAGGGTAGTTTTGGCATATAAATCATTTTCTTTTCACTTTCTTGCTAACCAAACTAATGAAACAACATTTTCCCACAAAAGTTTTACAAAAAAATCATGCTAACCAAATGCATGATAGAAACATAAGTTTCTTTTCTTTCACTTCACTTTCTTTTCCTTTCACTTTCTACCATCAATTACCGGCTAACCAAACGAACCCTTAAGCATAGCATACACATATATTTAACTATAATAACTCATGAATGGACTTAGAAGTGCTAAATGTTCATATAATTGACTCTTAAGATTGTGCATTTTAAAAAGTGACACAATGGTACTAAATATGGCTGTCATGTGAGGGAATGCCATACATTGCATGTAGAACTTTGAACAATGGATGTTGAAAATTGGGTACGTGTACACTTGCTTATATTCGTTTATTAATGGCTTCTTTTATTTCATTGCTGAACAGGGAGTTATGAAGATAATTAATGTGAACAAACTGATTTCTGCTGGTTGCAAAGTAAAGATCTGGATTGCAGATTGGTTTGCACAGCTAAACAACAAAATGGGGGGTGACTTGAAAAAGATCCAAACGATTGGACGTTATATGATTGAGATATGGAAAGCTGTTGGGTTAAATCTTGAAAATGGTCAAGTAGAATTTTTATGGTCATCAGAAGAAATTAATTCCCGGGCACATGAGTACTGGCCCATTGTAATGGATATTGCTCGAAGGAACAAGCTTCCTAGGATATTGAGGTTCAAGATTTATGACGGAGATTACTTCCTGTTGAATTGTGATTTACTACTAAAGGTACCCTTACAAACATGGAATGTTTCTCTTTTGCAGGTGTGTTCAGATCATGGGTCGCAATGAGCAAGATGAACTGACAGCAGCCCAGATTCTGTACCCTTGCATGCAATGTGCTGACATATTTTTCCTAAAGGTATGCATTATGAAGTTTTGGAAAGTTGTGTTCCAATATTACACGTAGCATTGTGCCTGCCTCTGAACTGCAATGAGTGTGTGTATGTGTGTTTGTGTGTGTGTGAGTGAGAGAGAGAGACTAATTTCTTTTAAGATCTGCATATGCTGCGATAATTGAAACATCAATTTTACTTCTCATATTGTGTCCTTGAGTTCTTCTTGTAAGACTTTTATGTTCTTTGCTTTTTGCAAGTCGGCCTCTGTGTGTGTGATTTATTGTTAATAATTAGCTTACTGAGGACCTCTGAAAGACTGGATTAGATTGTGAGTAGGACCAATAAAGTAATACAACAGCCCTCGGTTAAGATCCATGCTATTACTTGGCTACACAGATTTGATTTATATGAAGCTGTCTAGCCTTTCTTGGGTCCACAATATCTTTTGACTTAACTTAACAGAGCCTTGTCCCAACTGCTTCGGATTGGTTAAATGAATCTTGTTTCATCATTCTGCTATGTTTTAGTTAAATCATACTCTTTCATATCTTTCGTTAATATCTAAACCTATGTTATTGTGTTCTTACTTCTTTCTCTTCTCTTGCCATTACTCTTAATGTGATCGTGGTGTAGCTATTGGTCTCTGTTGCACAAAACAATTATAACCATTTTTCTTTTGTTTTTATCTTGGAAAGGTGACACTTCAACCATTTTATGAATGTAATAGGTTCTAGCGTTATCCTTTCTCGTCTTATATCCATCTCAACATTCGTACTTTGATAATTTTTATGAACACGTGGTTTGTTAACCTCCCAACATTTTGTACAGCGGTGTATTGTTATTGTTCTATATAATTTACTTTATAATTTTAGAGGTATATGTTGATCACACAATGTGGTAGAAGTATTCCTCCGTTTATAACTCATCATGCCTTAGTACTATGCGTAAAATCATCTACCATTCCTTATTCTATGTGAATATTAACTCTAGGTACAAAATTGTTCTCTTTTTGGTGTCTCTTGACTACATGTCTACTTATATTTTTCATTTTACCATCAAGGGTTGTAGCCTAGTGGTATTTACTCACCTTCCAAAATACAAGGTCAAGGGTTCAAGTCCTCATACTCTTCTATTTATTTTTAGTTCAGCTCATCTTAAACAGTTAAACCCTCTTGATTTTAGAGTTACACTTCCTACCCTTAATTAGCAATTATCCTTATTTAGTTTCATCACTCAAAAATTATCTTCTATATATAGCCAGATAGCCTACACCATGGAACATAATTTTGTATGTGTTTTATCAATTCATCTATTATAAAGGCCAATAAATATGAGTTTAATACTGGTTGCTGATGTAAGCCGCAATTATTTAAAATATTACTTGTTTCTCTTGCAATTGCTCTTGATTATAGTCACAGCTGACTTGTTTCTCTTGCAATTGCTCTTGATGATTATAGTCACAACAACATTATCCACATCCATCATCATTATGATCTTGTTGAACAATTTTTTCAGTAAAGACTATGTCATCCTCAAAATTTCCGTACCTCAATAGGAATATGATTTAGACTTGAAACCCTTTTTCTATTTCTCTTCCTCAATGAACTTTTAGCTCATGCACCCTAATGTGGGATTTCTATTTTTAAAATAAGCAAAATTAAAATCACTATTTTGGCATGTCCTTGTAAGCATCCTATGTACTGGCTTTTAACTTCCATTCCTATTTAGTTCCAGCTGTAGAAACAACTAGTACCACCTTCTTCATTTATAGGCCCTGATTTTAGCTTGTCCATGCTAATATATGATCATTATTTGCTTTCTAATATTTTATGTTTGTTTGCTTATAAACAGGAAGTTTCAATTTATAATAGGTTATTTTACTATTCAATACGTTGTGCATGATGATGATGTAAAATTATACAATTTGTCCAATCTCAACAGGCTGACATCTGTCAATTGGGCATGGATCAGCGGAAAGTGAATGTACTTGCAAGAGAATATTGTGATGATATTAAGAGGAAAAACAAGCCTATCATATTGTCTCATCGTATAAATCTGTCATCTTTCCTACTTCCCTGAGTTCATAGTTGTTCGCTATCCTGATATAGTCAGTTATTTACAGTCATATTGACTTGACTTGCAGACATGCTTCCTGGTTTGCATGAAGGGCAAGAGAAGATGTCAAAAAGTGATCCATCATCTTCCATCTTCATGGAGGATGAAGAGGTATCATATGGTGCTACACAATTGGAATTTACAGTATTTGTTTATTGAAAGCCGAATGTAGCATTGAACTTACCTGTTTATAGAAGCTTCCCCTAGAATTCAACCTTTTTACCCATGTTTAGGTGCTATAGTTATGGGCCTTATGGCATACCTTGTAATGAATGTGACAGGCTGAAGTAAACTTGAAGATAAAGAAAGCTTACTGTCCGCCGAATGTTGTTGTGGGGAACCCATGCTTGGAGTACATCAAATACATTATCTTCCCATGGTTTAATGAGTTCAAGGTTGAGCGCAGTGCAGAAAATGGTGGTCAAAAGTGAGTTAACCCTGTCAAATTTTTTGGTTCTTTTTACCTTGTGTTACATTTCATATTTGTTCAAGATTTTCTGAGCCTGTCTGTGCGAGGAGTATTTCCTCTACTTTCTCATTTGTTAAAAGCCTGGCAATTCTTACAGGTTCCAAAGCGCTATGTTAATCCGCTTCAAGATTCTCTTTCTTTTAGAATCTTGATTATACTGGCTTTAGTTGATGGCATCATGTGTCTGTTTGTTTTCAGGACTTTCAGCAATTTTGAAGAACTGGTTGCCGATTATGAAAATGGGAAATTGCATCCTCTAGACTTGAAAAATGCTTTATCAAAAGCATTGAATAAGATATTGCAGGTATGCACTTTCTTCTTTTCTATGTTCTAACTGGCTGTCCCGTGCGTAGTAATTTTCATAACCATGGGTTTCTGGTCTGAATTTAATGATCTCTATATATTTATGCTTTATATTTAAGCTTCTTGTTACTTCGGTTGCATTATCTTTGTCCAACTTAATGTGAAGCATTTGGGTAAGCATCTTTCAACACTGTTTTTGCATTGACCTCTTCAAACTGTCAATCAAAATCACGCAATCTATGAATGCATGCAATTTATATATTCATAATCAGCAATAAACAATAAGGAAGGTGTTCAACTGTTCTTTAATGTATGTGCATATTGTATGTGCATGTGTGTTTGCATGACATTTTTCCTTTTTCATTCTTAGCATATAACTTCATTCCCTTTTGCAGGGAGTTTATTACTTTCTTTTAAATTTAGTTAGAAAGCAACCACTATAATTGCGATTAATCTGTCATCCTTTAGCTATTGTCTCTGACAAGTATCATGTAATTGACAAGTGGTGTGATTAAAGAATCCTCATGTTGTGTGGGAGCAATCAATCACTTATTTGATGTTAAACCAGTATATGCATATACTGCCTTAATGTTAAGGTCTTCCTACTTGTAGTTTCCTTTATCCCCAATTGCCGCTAGACTTGTTTATGCTCCTTTGCACATGACTAACCTATTCAACATTCTGCAGTCCTAATATACTGTTTTTGACAGCTCTAACAGATTTCCCTGCGCTACCATGTCAAGTGCTTCAATTCCTTGTCAATTTTGCCGGAGCAGAACATATACAACCTGACACACTTTCAAACTTTTAAAATTGGTTGACATTATTTCACATACAGTTTTCTTTTCTTGGAGTTATGAAAAAAAAGAAAATAACTAAAATAAAATTCTCGGGGGTCGTTTGGTAATGTTTCTGTTTCCTAAAGGCCCAAAGTAACAAAAAAAAAAAAAAAAAGGTTATTTCTACCTGTTTATCACCAAAACACGGGAAATATGTTCCCAACTTAAATGCACCCATTATTTCAATCGTTTATACCTCTCCTCACTAGAAGACTCTTTCCGCTCATTCCATCCTCTCTCTTCTTCTCGGCTAAAGAAATACTAGGTTCGTCACCTCCTCGTGACGCCAGTTCATCTCTCCTCTCTTTCTCACTATCAAAACCCTAGAAATTGGGACAAATCAAATCCTAGAAATTGGGACAAATCAAAACCATATAAATATATCACTGACGCATTTAATGTTCCAAACCCACCTCATGCAAATAAGTTACAGAGATATATATACATACACACATACCATGTGTGTTTGTGTATATATATTTATTTATACACACCCAATTAAGTAGCAATTCACACAGACCACTTCAGACTCACAGTGCTTCTTCCCTTGCTATTTGTTTACGACTTGACTGTAAGTTTCTTCCTCATTACTTTCTTGAATACAGTGTATGGTTGAGAAAATATTGTCACGAGTTTTTGTGTCTGCATTTAATTTGACATAATATTTTATTCTAAGCTTTTGAAACTTTTCCTTCAAAACTTTTAATTTTTTATTTTTAAAATTCGTTAACATACACAAACACACCCACGTATGTGTTTTCAATCTCTATGATTTTTTTATTTTAGTAATCTTATTCTTTATACTCATGTTCATTATACTTTTATGGTTGTTTATGATAGTGGTTGTATTATGTGAAGTGAATCCTCATTATTTTACGGAAATACATTACCAAACATGTTTTTTTGTTTACTATTTACAATATTCTAGAAACAAACTAACATCACACCAAACATTGATTCTTGTTTTAGACAAAACAGGTAGAAATAGAACACCCAGAAATAGAAATAGGAAATGAAGAACACATAAGCATAAATGTTACCAAACGACCCCTTGTTTTTTTGTTGTCGAAATATTATTTTAGGAAATTAGTTAAAAAAAATGACCAGTTTTCCCGTAAACACGAGGATGATTATTTCTGTTCTCTGTTTTCTTTTTCCAGTTACAATTATTGAAAAACTGAGAACATTATGCCTCTCAAAATTCTTTCAGTAATCTCATCTCTGAAAACTTTTCTAATCATACCAATTGCATATCTTGCTCTTATTTATTTGCTGTCTAACACTTGTATTCATTTGTGTCTTTGGATTTTATTTTGGTGATTATCGTTGTATATCCCACTGCCATATTTTTTCATCAGCCATATATTTCACAAATGAGTGTAGAAGAAATGCAAATGTTAAGAAGGATGTTTGATTAGATAAGGAGGGATAAAATTAGAAAAAGCACACATTCTTTTAATGGTTGAAGTAGCAGCATTCAGAGATAAAAACGAAAGAAAATCAATTGAGATGGTTTGACCATGTATAACAACAGTCAATAACTGCACCAATGAGAAAGGATGACATGATCTGATTGAGGGTAATGCTAGGAGAAGGGAAAGATCAAAATTAATATGGTTGAAATAATTAGAAAGTATATGATAGCATGTGGTTTATTTAAAGTTGTGGTTCTAGATGAACATGAATAATAACATAGGATTCTAGTAGCCACCACCCCAAATAGTTGGAGAAGGCTTTTTGTTGTTGTATCCTGATGGCATATCAGGGTGGAATCATGTAGGACTTGGTTTATGATGATCTAATTTGTACTTTTGGGGTGGATGAATAATCAGCTTCTCATTCTTTTTTCTTGTGTATGCATGTGCAAAGAAAAATTATCAAATTGATCAACTGTATGCTTTGCGTTGGTGAAGGATTAGTTTCTTTCCATCCTCTAGAATTAACCGTAAAACATCATCTATTGCTGTATGTATGTACTGGACTTGCTTTTTGAATTTATAATACAACTGACGATCGAGACCATGGTTTTTGGCATTTGTCAATTCCAAAGGTCTCTCGTAAGAAGGTGGATTGTATGAATGGACCCTGGTGAGATGTATGGAGAAGTCTGCATGGCATCCCAGCCTTTTATAGTATTTTTATCAGCGCAATGACTTCATATTCCTTCTGCATTGCAGCCAGTGCGGGATCACTTCAATACTGATGCTAATGCCAAGGACCTACTGAAAAGGGTGAAGGTATGTTTTGGCTAGTATCATTTTTCTTGTTTGATATTAGTACTGCCCAACTCCCCTTCTATTTTATTTATTTATTTTTTCCGGTAGATCTCACCGACTGTTTCTTTTTATGTAGAACTACAAAGTCACAAGATGATGCAGATTGGAATTTGCACCCCGTTATCCCTTGCACTGCTGTCTTAACACACAGCTAGATTGAATTTTGCTTTTTGTTATACTCAACAATACATTAGGATCCTCGATGCCAAATAAAGTGGATGGATATTTTATTTTTGGAATATATCTACTTTTCCTTTGCTTAAAAACCTTGTGTAATTTTGTTATGTAACTTGATAGTAATGTGATATGAAGGGCCATGCAGAATGAAAAGGTTGCATTTGATTTATCAGATCAAACTGAATTAATCCACTCGGGGCTACATACACACACCATCAAGGGATTGTGTGTTTTTTGAAACCTTGACCATACAGCGAACTGTGCAGTTTTGGCAACGGGTGCGAGTTGTATAAGTCCAAAGACAATGATATACATATATGCAGTTTCGGTTTGAACTCACTCACTTCCTGGAAGAGCAAAAGTCTGGCACATGTTTAGGAATCTCGTGCAGCATGAGGTAAAGCAATAGAAAATAAAAAAAATATGTAAACAAGTTTCATAAAATAAGAAAATAAATAATAAATTAAGATATGAAAATTTGTTATATATACCCATGCACGTTACAAAACGAATTAGGACTCAAGTCCGGCTTCTATCATCTTCTCAATCGTTGGCAGAACGGAAAGATAAAATATTCTTTTAAAAAATGATAAATTACGTTACCTCGCTTTAAATTTGACGCAAATTACACACAAACTCGTCTTCTTTGACAATTTTATCTTCTCTTATAAAAAATACAATATGATACATTATTATAATGGATAAAGTGCATTTAACGCCCTTAACTTGTATCATTTTGCAATATACCCCTTTTAGTATTATTTTACAAAAAAAAATTGTGGGTTTTTTTCTAACCAAAATACCCCCCTTAACCAAGTCAAGGGGAATTTTATGCAATTTTTTCAATTGGGTGAATTTAGCTAAAAGTTTTTTTTTTTCTTTCTCTAATAATAATATTTCAACTTATATTTTTTGTTACATGCATCACCATACTTTTAATTAAAGAAAATCATAAAAAAATTTAAAAGTAATATTTATAGTTTTGAATGCAATTACATATAAGTTCAAATCTTATATGTGTACTCACATTATATATTTTTTTCCTGAATTACTCACATTATATATTGTTATACCATTATTATATTATTTATTTTATATATAATGTGTACATAAAAATATTTGAGATGGACATTTAATAAAAAATTAGATTGACAAAAATGAATTTTAATTACAAAAAGTAATTGGATGGAATCAATTAATAGTAAACTTTTCTCTATTTTTTTTCAATAAAAAGGCAAAAAAAGAATATCATAGGATTTAACTATATATGCTAGACATATACTAAAGAAGTATCATGTAATTGCACTCATAAGTATGTATTTTACTTTTTAATTTTATTTTTAAAATATTTTTCTTTAATTAAAAGTATGGTGATGCATGTAACAGAAAATATAAGTTCAAATATTATTATTCAAGGAAAAAAAAAAAAAAAAAAAGAGAAGAAGAAGAATATTTTAGCAAAATTCACATAATTGGGTAAATTGCACAAAATCCCCACCAAAATGGACATTTTATCAAAAAATTAGATCAACAAAAATGAATTTTAATTACAAAAAGTAATTGGATGGTATAAAATAATAAACTTTTCTCTAATATATTTTTTTCAATAGAAAAATAATGGGAAAAAATAATATTACAAGATTTAATTATGCTAGACATATACTACTAAGAAAATATCATATAGTTTTCTTTTGGTAAATATTATAGTTTTTCGTTATAAGAATGAATTTTACTTTTAATTTTATTATTTAAATAATTTTTTTTAATTAAAAGTATGAAGATGCATGTAACTGAAAATATAAGTTTAAAAATTATTATTTAAGAAAAAAATATAAAATATTATAACTAAATTCACGTCTTGTTACAATTCAAAATCACTTTTTTTGATAAAGTATAACAACGCCACCTTATGAGGTTTGCTAAAAAAAGATACAGGTGAAACTTACTTGTTTTTTGAACAAATACACCCCTGAAGGTTCAAAAATGAACAAAGACACCCCCTAACTTGAGAAATTGATCAAATTACCCTTTGATCGTTTATGAGACTTTTTTAACTTTACAATTTAGTAAATTGGACCAATTTAGCTCATGAACAATTTATGCATAAAAAAAAATAATAAATAAAATAAAATAAGAAGAAGAAAAAAGTCTAATACCTTCTCTCTCTCAATATACCAGATAGCGGCGGCGATGGTCTGGTCAACGGCCACCGCCACCGCCCTCTTCCTCATTCATAAACCGAACTTTCTGCTCTCAAAGCTCATTGATCTCAAAGACTTCAACAATGCTTCATTTCTCTTCTCTCATATGCCTGAACCCAGTGACTACGCTTTCAATGTAATGATTCGTGGCCTAACAACAACATGGCAAACAACTTGAAATGAAAAAGATGTTTCTGGGTAGTTGTTTATTTCGGTCACTAGCTTTTGTTCGCTGTAAACAAACAGGTCAAATGAAGATGACATCAATGAGCATATTGGCCATTTACATGGATCCAGGTGTCTTTTCTTTTTGCTTCAAAAAAGACGACCGAATATGGGTTTAATTCTTATAAGTTCCATTATAATTCTATTACCAAGGCCCAGTTTGGTAGAATGGAAATGGGAGGGAAGGGAAGGGAAGGTGATGGAGGGTGATTAAAAAATTGTGTTTGGGTAAAATGGATGGAAGGAAAGGAAAGGAGAGGGAAGGGTTTGGAGGGTTATGTATAACTTTGTACATTGATTTGCTTCTCCTCCCAAAAATGAGAGGAAAGGGAAAACAATGGCTAATGTAATATTTGAGATGTCAATTTTAGCCTCAAAACAATATATATACAAGTTACATACAAGTTAGTAGTTGCAGAGAGAATGAGAGATGACAGGCCAGCGGCTGAAGCTTGCGAACGGCGAACTGGAACAGCAGCGATGGAAACTAAAAAATATGGGTTTTGATGTGCTGAACAATCTAAAATGATATACCGATACGGGTTTTGAATTTTTGATTCTCGTAGACAGAAAGATAAACTGAAATATATAGGTTTAGGTTTTGAACTTCTAATTCTTGTAGTGCAAAGAGAAAGAGAGAGAGATATAGAGAGAGAGGGCAAGTTCAGAGTTGAGAACGAGAATAGAGATGGAGGCGAGATTCGAGAGGCTGAAATGATTTGCCCTAATTTTTTATTTATTTATTTATTTCCTTTTCTTGTGGCTCATCAGGTATAGGAGACTATATATATATATATATATATATATATGGAAGCGAGATTGGGGAGGCTGAAATGATTTGCCCTAATTTTTTTTTTTTCTTTTCTTGTGCAGGTATAGGAGACTATATATATATATATATATATATATTTATTTATTTATTTATTTTTTAAATATAAAAGGGTATAATAGTCAATTTATTAAAATAATTCACTTTCCTTTCTTTCCCATTCTTTTCCCAAACATGATTATTATCCTTCCCTTTCTTTTCCTTTATTAATCAATCAAACACAATAGGGGGTTAAAATTATCCTTCCCTTTCCTTTCCCTCATAACTAATGTTATCCTCCCCCTTCAAACCCACCGTACCAAACATACCCCAAATGAAGTTTTGGGGCTTAAAGTCGAATAATTTTACATTTCCATTCTTGTTTATTGCCTGTGCGAATCTTTTAGCATTGGAACACGGGAGGCTGGCCCATTTAATGGTTTTCAAGAATGGGTTGATTGTGGATGGTTATGTGGCTCATTCATTGATCACGATGTATTCAAGATGTGGTGAATTGGGGTATGTCCGGAAAGTGTTTGATCAAATTAGGGAGAGAGATATAGTGTCGTGGAATTCGATGACATCAGGGTACTTGAAGATGGGTTTTGCAGTGGGAAGCGGTGGAATTGTTTGGGAAAATGAGGGGTGAAGGGTTTGACCCCAACCCAGAAGCATCGGCGATAGTTCAATCCGGCAAGACCCAGAAGCATCGACGACAGAACAGATCTGTTAACGGCGTCGTTTTGATTTCTATGTCTTGGAAGCGAGGGACTGCTCTTCAAGACTTCCAACCCTTGGAACTGGCCTCAACGTTGCTTCCGGCCTTGTTGCAGGAGCTCCACGGTGGCGTGTGTAGGGAAAGTAATCTTGTTTTCGGCCTGTGGACTATCGCAGTGGGATTTTGCCTCTAATTCGCGACTCTTATCTTCGTGCACCATCGGTAGTTTTAGATCGACGGTGGTGGAAGGAAAACGGGTGGTGGTGGTGGTGGTGGCGCAATGAACGCGTGTATATATAGAGAAAGAGAGAGGGGGGAAGAGGGTGGCGACAATGGCGGCGGCGGGGCAGTGAACTCCGAGAGAGTGGGGGAAGAAGGTGGTTTGGTCAGGTGGGTGGTCTAATCTGGTGCCACTTGGCAGCCAATTTGTGGCTGAAAGAAATTGAGAGTAATTGTGTCTTTTTACTATATATTCCCTCCGTCCCAATATAAGTGACACTTACGGGGAGTAGTAATTTTTAAGGGGACATGTGGGACATGCATTGTCTGCCTAAAAAATTACTAATCTAGCCTTTTAAGTTTTGAATATTCAAATTTGAAATTTAAACTTAAAGGATATTTTTGGAATGATGTGAAATATATTATTTGAAAAAAGAAAGTGGTCACTTATTTTGGGACAGACAAAAAAGGAAAGCATGACACTTATTTTAGGACGGAGAGAATATAATATTTTATAATAAATTTGATTTTTATATTGAGGGGTAATTTTGTCTTTTAAGAGGATTTAAGGCTTTGTTTACTTTAGAGTTTCGCCTAAAGGGATGGCTTTGTCCCAAAAAAAAAAAAAAAAAAAAAAAAAAAAAAAAAAAATAAAGAAAAAGAAAAAGAAAAGGAAGCTCAATCTCCACAATTGAAATCAATTGTTTCTCTCCCCCAAATTTAACCACCGCTATACTACCTTCTCACAGGGGTTTTAAAAAATAAAATAAAATAAAATAAATTTAACTTAGGGCAAGTATTTCAGACGACCCAATCTGCTTCGACACTCCGCAGGGCGCAGCCTCCGCTATCGCCTCAGGATCAGGTGACAAGGTATGTTCATCGCCTCTCTCTCTCTCCTTTTGCACGAATCGATATTTTATATATGTTTCTCTCTTTCGTTCATCACATCATTTGATTTGTTCTAACTTTGGTTTGTTTGATTCGGGCCTTTACCTTTGTTCCAATAGTGAAAAGTAGCTTCCAAACTAGGGTTTTTTGTGTGTGTGTGATGGCTTTCAAAAGCTGAATGAATATATTATGGTTTTCTTAGTATTTTAATAAATGTGTGCCTTTCTACATGTGTCTTTCATGGCGATCGAGTCCATAATCTATGGCAGGTACTTTTTTTTTTTCCTCTCCCTAAGTCCACTCCAGGTTCACAACAGCTGCAACTATCCCCTTTTGCTCATAATTTTTTGCATTTTCACATTCAATCCCACGAAAATTAAGGATCCCTTCTACTAGTGGGTTGAGGTAATAATTAAGTTGTTCGATCTCTAAATTATGCTCGTACTTAAAAGTGCCAAATTAAGGGTTTTTTTTTTTTTTTTTTTTAAATTTTATTTTTATATGAAGATACCATTATTGATGTTATTTGAAGTTGGCTCAGCTAGAATCTCAGTTAATAATACTGTCAAAGGCTCAAAGCACTTGCCATCGTCAGAATGTACAAACACATGGAAATCAAGAGCAGGCTTTAACAAAACAAAAGTTAATGGTTTTTTTTATTAATTTGCACAGGTCTTCTGTAGCAATGTTCAATCAATCACTGCTACTAAAGTTGATTCCTCATCCTGAAATCAAGAAAGGGGTAATTGGCTCCCAATAAAAACACACACAGTGTAGTTAATACAAAGAGTGAAAGACAACCCTATATATGATAGTGGATGTCACATATAACCTAAAAGTCCCACTACTTCTTCAGCACTACAAGTTCAGCCTCCTATATATATATAGTCACCTCATCTCCACATATTTTTGTCATCTGTAATCATCAATTTTTAGCAGCTATATAAACAATGAATGTAAAAGAAGCTGCGGTTTTCTGTCCTCTTTTCCACTTTTGGACTGTATTTTGGATACTCTGTTCTGTCTTCTCTCCTCTCCTCCAGATTCCAGTGAAAACTCCAGCCAGGAGATCATTCAACCAAACGGCTTGATTTTAGATTTTGTTTTTTTGGTATTATATTTATTGTATGATCGGCAATGCTTAGTTATTATTGTTTCTGTTTGATTTTCCATCCGTTTTATGTTAATTGTGATCTTCTTTCACATGCTAGCAGGACACTCTTCTTAGGATCTCATTAGGTTATTTGTCTTGAACTTGAATCAAATCATTGCATATTGAGGTAATATATATTTTCTTTAAACAAAACAAATTATTATTATTATTTTTTTGAAGTCTAGTTTTATGTTGATTATGGTTCCTGTTATTTAGATTTCATTAAGTCTACAAGAAAATTTGAATATGGGCATGACAAAAAGGGAAAAAAAGAAGAGAGAAGAAGAATTGATTCAATCTCAAAAAGGAGATATTCATAAGTTTTTTTGGAGCAATACACAAATAGAGAGTTTAGTTGAAGATTTGGTGAATGAAGAACTTATGAATGCGAAAGCAAATGAAGAAAATCTCAATGAACATGAAGATTTAATGAATGAAGATCATATGAAGTTAGTCAATGAACATGAAGATTTAATGAATGAAGATTATAGTTATTAGTTGTCTTATGCAAAATGCACATGCACACAATTATATTAGCTATATAATTTAAAAACATCGTGTGAAAATTCCTCACTCTTATAATTTTTTTTGTGCGTGTGAAGGGCCTCACATTTGAAAGTTCGCCTGGGGCCTCTCAAAATATTTGGAATCTCAGGTCCGGCCCTGCTGCAGCTGTAGTATCAGACTCACCCTCTACAAATAATTTTGATTGATCGGTTGAGAGATGGGAGAGAGAAAGGTTTTGAACAAGTATTACCCGCCGGACTTCGATCCGGCGAAGATACCGAGGAGGAGACAGCCGAAGAACCAGCAGATAAAGGTGAGGATGATGCTCCCCATGAGCATCCGTTGCAACACCTGTGGAAATTATATATATAAGGGCACCAAGTTCAATTCCCGCAAAGAAGACGTCATTGGCGAGGTATTGAAACCTATACAATATCTATATCTATATCTATATCTATCTATACCTTCATTTGTATGTGTTTGGCGTGTGCTTGTTGATAACTCGTTTTGTGTTCGTTAATTTCCTTTTATGAATATGCATTTGGGGATTAATAGAACCTCAATATCCAAATTGGTAATAAATTAAACTTAGCACTTCATGTAAACTAAATGGCAAAGGTTAGGTCTTCACTAATGGTAAGGTTAGGACATACAAGCTTGAAATATTGATGTTTTGTTGTTTGGAAGTTGGATTGATAACATCAATTATGTCTTCTTTTTTTGGTTAATTTTACTTTGTTTCCCTTAGTTTTGTGATTTCCAAGATGCATGTTTTCTGATTTTCTCTTTGACGGAATCTGGATCTATACAGCCGCTGAACTGAATTGTAAATGTCAAAATCATTTGCAGACATACTTGGGTATCCAAATATTTAGGTTCTACTTCAAATGCACCAGGTGCTCAGCTGAGATTGCGATGAAGACAGACCCTCAAAATTCAGACTACGTAGTTGAGTCGGGTGCAACAAGAAATTTCGAACCTTGGCGTGCAGAGGATGAGGTGAAAATTAACTTGCTGTATCCAGCTATATATTTCATGTTGAAATCTCCTTACTTTGATCTAATTATTGTTTAGGGTTTCATCTACAACTTCAATATTTCATTTTGTCAGGAAGTAGACAAGGAGAAGCAGAAAAGGGATTCTGAAGAGATGGGTGATGCAATGAAATCTTTGGAGAATAGAACCTTGGACTCAAAAAGAGAGATGGATATCCTTGCTGCACTGGATGAAATGAAGTCCATGAAGGTATATGAAGCTATGGCTTAACCATATTGTCTTTGCATGGCATTAAATGACCCCAAATTGAACTCTGTCCGTGCTGATGCATATCTGTCATAAAAATACTTGTCAGTGTATACAAATGGCCAAAAAAGAAAAAACCTAAAATAATGAACTTCTTGTTCTGTTGTGTTAGTTTTAGGCACTCATTGTTGATGATTTGGTCAGTAAGGGCCTGTTTGTCTCAGTTTTCTAAGATTGTTTTCTGGTTTCAGAGACCTGAAAATAAAATAAAAATCAATTACCATAAACAAAAAGAACTTTAATATTAAAGGCCTGGTGGGTGGTTTTTTTTTTTTGTTTTGTTTTGTTGGGGGGGGGGGGGGGGGGGGGGTTGCGGTTGTTGTTAAAGAAGATAAGATAACAAAATTTCAATTACCACAGGGTGATGACTGATGAGTGCGAAGACTAAAACATTAGTGGGGACTGCTTTATATATGGTGGGTTTTATTAAATATTTTGTGGGGTTATTATTAAGATTTTAACAAAATCATGGGTATAAAATGTAAATTAAAAAAAATTCAGTGGCCCCCCCACTGGACATAACTGGATTAGTCCTTGAGTGGTGGTACTCCCCCCCCCTTTATTTATTTTTTTGAAAACCGAGTTAAAAAAGACCAGATTCCTGAAAACTGTCTTTTGTGATTCAGTTTTCATACATCTTGAGCTGCAATTTTAGAAAATTGAACCAAACAAACACTAATTATATATATATTTTTGAAAAACCGAGTTAAAGAAGACCAGATTCCTGAAAACTATCTCTTGTGATTTAGTTCTCATAGATCTTGAACCGCAGTTTCAGAAAATTGAACCAAACAAACCCTAAATGTGTATTTTTTATTTAAGTTACTATGTATGTTAAACTTAATTCTAGGTTGAATTTCAACCAACTAATTTAACCACCATTCAAATTTGTGTAATGTGTATGAAGTATTAACAGAACAAGAGGAGAAAACAAAAAAAGAGTAAATAAAATTGATTACCTGATGCTTGGTATCATTAGCATGATGGATGAATGTTAAGTTTTTCTTTTATTCGCCTTGCTTTTTTTCTTTTTTCTTTTCTTACTGTTCTGGAATTTGGCTACAGAAACTACTTAGGGTTTCTTATATATCTATATATATATTTGACATACTAAAATAAGCTTTTTTCTACATTTTTCAGTCGAGACAGGCAACTGTCAGTGTAGATGTGATGCTTGAGGTTTTGCAACGCTCAGCGGAGGAAAAGGTAAGATTGTTAAGCTAGTTTTTAAGTTTTACCCCTTCCATTATCCCACTACTCTTCTCCTACCAAACGGTCCGTATATAATTGGAATTTGAGCTTTATTCTCACCCACTCTTTTTCACGTTTGTTTGTTTTGTTGTCCTGAAACTTTCTTGGGGCATATCAATCATGTCTAAACCATCTTAATGTTCATTTGTGGATGAGAACTTATCTGATTATACCTAGATTTAAATGTAGCTTTTTATAGAATGCAACCTTTTTGGGATGCTAATTTCAGTCATCTCCATGTCTTAATTTTAGTTATACTTGCCTATGAACAGAGTCATCATATTTGCTTCCTTGATGACTAGAATTTTTTCTGCTAAGCAAGGGCTTTGTCACTGTGTGCAAATCACATCTCCTTCCCCGTCAAGATGTTTCAAATATTTGGTGAACTTAGGTGAGACATCTCATCGGATGTGAAATTGAATGGCAAAATGGAAACATCTGTCGTATGATTCGTGCTGGATCTGGCTAAAATATATATAGCTATCTGAAACCCCTTACATATATGTGCTTGGGTACTTGCATAAATATATGTGCAATGACGGGTTTCATAACTGTACTGTTGGATTTTCACGATAGGAAAAGAAGTTGGAAGAGGAGGATGAAGCGCTCATAAAATCAATATTTCAAGTGAGTTCTGATTATCTCCTGGTAGTTAGTTTACTTTTGTTCTCCTTTTCTCTGAGGAGTTAGTTTTATGAAGCTTACTTGGTGTCCATTTAACTCAGGGATCAAGAGTCCCTGTCCAAAAAAGAATCCATGACGAAGATCTTGATGATGATGATGATGATGAAGATTTGACTCATTCAACTGCCAATGGTGAAATTGGGAACAGTGATTTAAAGGTATGAATATGCCATGATTACGTTTCAGTTTTTACAACATTGTTTTTAAAAAGTATATATGAAATCTGTATCTATCAAAAAATAGTACTGAAAATGTCATGCTAGTTTGAATAAAAAAATAAAATGATTCAATCCTTACTGAAATTGCACGAAGAGAGTCATCCTCATGAAATTGGGTTCTTAAATCAGAAATATTTTTTGAGTTATGATTGGGAATATGTGATAGGGAATTGAGATTGGCAAAATATCCTTTTTTACAATGCATTCCCTGTGATTATTTTGTGTGTAATATAAATCTCTTAAAATTTGATGGTGCATCTCAAAATCATAGCAGAATTTTAAGGTTAAATTTTTATGGTTAAGTTAGTTTTCTGGAACTTTGATATGATTGCTTAAAGCACCGTGACTATGGCTTAACCCAGCATGTAAACTGCGTATAGATCCTACATAACTATCATTATACCTGTGTCACTCCTGGGCTGGATTAATGCAGCCAGACACAAAAACGAAACATGTTATCAAAATCAAGAATGTCTCCGGTATATTAAGATTAGGTCTGTGACCTTTCAACGGATCAGATTTCAATCCGAATCCGATCTGATAATATCGAAATCCGATATGATAATTTGGATGGATTGAATATTTTAATCTGATAATCCATTAACTATCAAAATACAAAACTAACAAATCGGATGTGCATTATGGTCAATCCAATCCAATAATAATATGATCCGACTGAATATAATATATAATAAGTTATACATATATTCATTCAACTGGTATATAGTTGATGAAAAAATAATAATTTAAGAAAAAATAATATTCATTCAATACACCTTACTTTCTTTCGACACCTTCCACCTCTCCCCAAGAGAGAAAAAAAGATAGAGAAGAAGATTGTCAATCTTAATTTAAGAAAAATTTCCAACAAGAAGCTTCTGGCAATAAGTGCAAAACAGAAACAAGGATCATAATTTCATTTCTGAGAGCCATCTCCATCTGCCGACTGCTGTTTTCATCAGCTTTAAAGCAGAAGTGTTTGGAGAACACATTGGGAGTGGCAAAAGGATCTGGTAACACATGGAAATGCTCGGTAGCGTAGTGTAAAGTCTATTATTGATTAGATAACCAAAACCAAACAATTGATTTTTTTAGATGTGTTGCCTACATACACATCCATTTATAGAAGAGTGTGCTTGTTAGAATTTGAGGAGGAAAAGCTACTATGAATAAGTTTAAAATTTATCTTGGATCTATCTTAGTAAGACAAGCATAAAATATTCAAACATGACATAATAAACATTGGTATGTAGTATGCGTGAACTATATGACATATTTTGAAGTAAACATTTGACACAAGTCACAAATAAAATAAAAAAACCTACTAAAAACAATTAACAAGTTAGGGTAGAGTAGTTACGAACCAAGTACTAAAAATAAGCACTTTTTCCTACCTTCCCTTGTATTTTTTCCTCTTACCTGCTAATTCTCAAAGAAGTCAGTGATTGTTTGTTGCATTCTTAGGTTTTAATCCTTCATTTTATCTTTTTTATTTTGCAAGAAAGAAAATATGGGGTTTTATTGGTCTTTGAGTTTACATTCTTAGAACAGAATTCATGTAGCTTAAAAAAAATGGATTCATGTAGTTGTTTTTATTTAGTTGGGATAAGGCTTCATTGATTTGGTTGAGTTGAAATGATGTTGACATAGATGAAATATTTTTAATCGTCTCTATAAATTCTTTTGTGTTGGTTTGACCAGTTTATGGTATCTTTCAATGGGAACAACATTGTATTGATGAAAGAAAAAAAAAATTGATCCTTGATCAACGAGAAACTTGAAATTTTCCCTTTGTCTTTAGTTGACTGCTGATTATTTCTTCAAATGGTAAGCTTTCAGTATCAAAAGTGAAAAAGAATATTTGTACTTGAATAACATTGTAAACGATTAAAAAACAAATAATGATGAGCTTAACTCCTAGGTGCACAAATGGAACTGAAGAGGATGTAGAATCAGTGCTGACCTTTGATCTTTATTTTACTTATTTCACTTAATTTCTTTTCTTTTGGTCTCGAAAGCAATTGTGCACAACAATTATATATCTGCTATGCCACTATTTGTATGTTAGTATTTTTTGCTTGAAAAATTGCAAAAATAATATGAAATAAATCGAAAAACTTGAAACTGAAAAAGAAGTGACTAGTTTACATAGGTTGGCATAGCGATTGTGCAGAATTCTCTGCTTACAGAGTTAGGTGGATAGGCCGAGTACAAATTGCTTTAGGAAATATATAGTGCACATTGCTATTTGGAGAAAAGAGAGAATATTTTATTGAAATTGAAAGCACTATCTGGACATTTCTTTGATTCTGGAAAATAGTGCATCCTGCATACCTGTGCTCCTAATGTTTGAATGTTTTGTTACAAACACCCTTTTGTCCCTCCACCTCAAAATAAAAATAAAAAATAAAGGAGAACCTCGAACTGCATCGTTTTCATGCTTCTAAATTTAGTATGGATTTCAGTTAATAGCAGCAGAGGGAACACCTGTGGGAATCAGTAGTTGAATTAATAAGAAAAGTTTCATTGTACTTGTTATAAAAATGTGAAATGATGAAACTGTGCATTTATGACTAAGCTTGTTAAATATCTTATGCAGAAGAGAAAGGTTTCTGAAGAGCTTCCTAATAACCCAACAGATTGTCTGACTGAAACAAGTATTCCCAACAGCTCCAATGGTGAAGGTTGGTTGAGTAATTTTAAATGAAATCTTCTTTTTATTCTGTGCAAAGTTTGGTTGAGTAATTTTAAATGAAATCTTCTTTTTATTCTGTGCAAAGTTAATGTGCTTAATTTTAATTTGCAATGCTTAAAGCCAAGTCCTGGTTGATTAATCCATTCCCAGCCTTTTTGCTTTGTTCAGCTGTTGAAGATGAACTACTAGTGTGTCCCAAAAACCCCAGGGCTTGTCTGTTTACTTTTCTCAACTTTGGAAGCATAGGCCTAGTAATTTATAATAATAGTAATTGCAATATGAAGTGTATAAAACTAGAATAGAAGTCAATAAAGTGGGGCTAATGGTCGGTTATGGAAGTCTATAATCGGAGAAATTTACTCCGTTGTGAAGTCTTACCAAGCAAGTCAGAATTTCCAGTCACATTCTTGTGGTAAATGCCTGAGCAGTGTCTTAGGAACTTGACTTTTTCCTTACTTGTGGTAAGAAAATGATACAGCTAACATAGGTTGATAGTATATATCTTTAGAAACAGTTCATTCTATTAAAAGGTTAATGACAACGGAAACTAAATTTGAAAAAAGAAAAAAGAGAAAAAAGAAAAGAGAGTGGTGGGTTAGGAAGGAGAGTAAGAAACTGCAGCAATCTGCTAATGAATTTCATCTTTACCATATTTTACGGAAACATTATTTATGGTTTCTTTCAGCTGAAATGCTAGAAAAGTACTTGCTAATATAAATTAGACAGTAACATTTTCTTCCCTTGGTTTTCTGTCTTCAGAATATATAATTGTGTTTGAAACTATGGGAATTTGTAAAATGCAATTTTCTTTACAAAGGTACCATGTGTTAACAAATTTGTCATTTTTATGGTTGTTGACAGAAAAATCGGTACGGCTTAGGGCGCCATCAGTCAAATTTAATGTTGTCAAGAAACCTCCAGTGGTTTCTAATAGTAACAAGCCAGCAGAACAGGAAAACAAAGCAAGCATCGGGCTACAATCATTATTCCAAAACTATGAAAGTGATGAAGACGATTAGATTGGTGCTGTAAACGACTACACTTTGCAAAAGCAATTGCAGATAGTTTATTGAGGCATGGAGTGAGCTGCTAGATCCCCAATTGGGGGATATTGAGGCAAAATTGAAGCCTTTGTTGATCATGACATGGAGTGAGCTGCTAGACCTCACCAACCTTGAGCTACCATTACTGTACTGGGATGTTATTATGCAAAAGTTGTGCAATAATGTTGACCATTACTGTACTGTACTGCAACTTTTGATTGTGTAATTCTGTTGATATTATCTTCAATATCCATTCAATGTGTTCAAAGCTGAAGATATCACTGCTGCTAATTGTAGCTTTCGGACAGAATACCGCTTACACCGTGCAAACCGTCCAATGGTGTTCTGATTCTCTCCATGGAGAGGTGTTTTAGTGTTTTAAAAGCACTATGTTACGATAGCATCTTTTTAAAAATTTGATTGGAATTAAATGATGGAGGTCCTCAAATAAAGATGTCTTAGAATTAATTAATTACGGGAAATGCATAAACATTTCCATTAATACTCTAATGTCATAATGCTTAAATCAAGTGATTTTCGCACTTCTGCTTTTCCTCCTTCCAACTCAAGGTAGCTTAGAAAATTCATAACAGCATTACTTTTTCATATAATTAACATCCCACGGTTGATGAATGACAGAAATCTAAATGGGATATCACAAGTACGTTACAAGGAAAAAAAGAATATTAACATATGCAATGTGGAACATATAACAGAAGAATGGAGGAGGACCAACGCAATAACATCTTTCAAGACAGTTTCTCTAGTACATTGGAAAAGAGGTCTCCAAAACCTAGCCCTAAATCAAAGAGCACAACAAGTTCACCCTGAAAGGCATGGATTCAACAAGATAGCACAAATTGAATCACAAATTCAAAATGGTAGTAGTTCCACTGGAAAAATAAAAAATAAAGGTGGTTTTCTAGGTCACAAAGACCAGAGTTTCTTATTTCTGGCCTTTCCTTTTCCACAGATCTCCAAACATTCTTATACCCCCTTTTCTCTTTCCAGTACCCAAACCATCATCCAGGTCATCACCCATACTAGGAGAACCTGCAAACCCGGGGTTGTACCCTCCTCCAACTGGAGTATCAAACATGCTGCTAAAGTGCTTATCCATGGAACCACCCCTCTCAGACACTCTTTTCCCACTCATCTCCACACCCCCAGCAAGTACTGCTGCTGCAGCATCAGCCGCTTTCCTCCATTGCTCAGTCTGGACACTCAGTTTCTTCATTTCCGTTTCCAATAAATCCTTTGCTTCTTTTTTAGCTTCCAGCTTCTCATTTAACTGAACTGTAATTGCTTTACTTTCTTCCAGCTCATGTCCTAGTTGGCTCAACCTTGTAGTCAAGTCCTCTTCCTTGGCTCGAGTAGATGATATCTCTAAAGTTGCTTCATTCAACTGACTTTTCAAGCTTTCATTTTCTTGATGGAAAGCTTCTAATTCCTTTTCCTTCTCTTCTAAATTGGCTTTCAACGAACTGATCTCGTCATTCTTCAAAGCCAATTCACTGGAATACAGTTTCTCATGCTCAGAAATGGTAGGTGATTCTGTTGATAGGCCAACAACTGGTTTACTTTCATGATCTTCTTGATCAATTGGTTGATTAAATTTAACCTGAGGCTCCACCGTCACTTTTTCCATTGGAACTTTGAAAACATCAGTTTCTAGCTGGTTGTCATCAGGAATTTCAAACGGGGCACTGCAATCATTTTTGTTTGATTCTTGGGTTTCAGTTGGATGAGATTGCTCCTCTTGCATTTTCATGGGGTCTGGAAGAATTGGTTTCCGGCTTTTCTTCTTTAAATTTTCTTGAACTTCTTTCTTCGCAGCCTCTACAGAGGATAACTGCTCCTTCAGAATCTTGAGCTCTTCTTGTGCTTGCCCAAGTTGAGATTCTAAATCTGAAATGCGGGTACCAAGTTTCTTTTGATTTACTGAATCAGATTGTGTACCTCTTGGGGATCGGCGATCCACTAGCTTAGAGCTCTTGTTACTAGTGGGTCGATTATGCAGCGGATCAGAATTGGAGCTTGATGATGACCTAAGTTGAAGTGGGACTCGGGGAGATTGCCTTTGAGGCATTTCTGACCCCCTATTCGACATATAAAAACATAAATTTCCATTAATCACACAAACATAATACATAAAAAAGTCAACTTTGAGAGACAAAACTTAATGTACATATAACAATAACAACTTAAAACATCAATTGCATGTGGGAATAAGGATTAAAGCTAATTTCTTGGGGACAATGCTTGCCTTAGGCCATAAAAGAAACTTCCTTCTTATATGGCCTAAGGCAAAGTATTGTCCATTCCTTGGCATAGAGAATAAGGTAGTATTTCCGTAACGAATTTGTGTGCCACAAATCAAGTTAGGTGCATGAAGAACTTAATTTTAGCAAAGGTAAAATAGACATTGTTTAAAGGCTTTACGGAAGAAAATGAAAATGAATGAAATGAAGCTATGCACTTCTGAAAGGAAGTTAATATTAGTTGATCCCTTCATCTGTGGATTATCCATATGGCTAGGATATAAAAGAAGGTTTGTAATATAATTACAGATTCTATTCCATATGATGCTTCAAAATTACTTTATAGTTTGCAGCATTCATTCTTTCACAAGGAAACAAGCACTCATCAAAAGCAGTGATTCACATTCATCAAATTTTGGTTTGACATAATGGCTTGCAAACACACAAATCATAGACAGAGAATGGAATATAGTAATTTGATCATTTAATCAATTGCTTAAGCAATAATCACATGGTAGCCATCATTATCATGCCAATGATGGATACTCCACGAATAAAACAGCTCAAACAGATTAAATGGTACACAAAACAATCTTTACAAACCAAATGAATGATACTGGAAAAGAGAGCTGCCATTTGGCCCATATTCTATAGATTAAAGTTCTCTAACCTTGATCTTGGCATTGATTTTGCTAGAAGTTCAGAAGGCAAATGGTTGAAGAAGATAATAAGACAAATTACTTTAAAGCTTGTGATCTACAAAACTTGAAGCTGTGATCAAGAGGAAAAATGTGTAAATGCAGAGGAAATGTACTACAAGAGCAACATACAATCAAATAAAAATACAGTTTGAGTATAAAAACATGAAATATCTCTAACGGGCCAGTGGTCTAGCGGTATTAGTCTCTTACTTCCCAAAGGGAGGTCAGGGGTTCAAGTCTCGGAAGAGACGTGTGTGTGAGTATCAACTAAGAAAAAAAAAACATGAAGTATCTCCTAGAGCTGACAGATTTGCCAAACAATTCCATATGCACAATCAAACATTAAATGCTATTATCCATATCAAATTTATTCCAAAATGCCCTGGGTTTTAACAACATAAGCAAACTGCTCCGGCACACCTGATCTTTATATTGGACATTACAATGATATATTTCTACTGGTAACATAGTATGAAAAAGCCTATTTTGGCATTCAACAAAAAGAATATATGTTGCTCTTGAAAACAAGGAAAACTTCAAATTGGTAATTAGAGAAACCTAATTACCTAAGGGGTAAACCATGACATGGCAAAAAAAACATCTTTTCCAGATATTTCCAACTAACAAATTTGTAGAGTTCGGATGCAGGGAAGTAGTATTCGTAATTTTTGCTGCTGTTAACCATAGTACATTAGGGGTTGAAACAACAACGGCAATGATCATACACAACTTCGTTGAATAAATTACTTGCATGTAATTTGGATTGCATTCAAACTCCTTTGTTCATGTTTTTCTTTTACTTTAGGCATATATAAAATATTGATCATGAATTTTAGATTTTATCATACCATGAAAACTACCAGCTATGTTGTTGGTCAAATATGGACAAAAAGTTACCTAAAACATTTTGAAAAAGTGTGTAATATATTCTATTGACACTCTACTTTGAACTTCCTGCACTTTACATTGTGAATGCATACAAATTCGTTTACTAAATGAACTTTAAAGAGATTAGCTAAAAACACTGCATGCCATTTAGCTAAAAGTCCCATAAACTCTTGTGGGGGATTTCAAATTTGACCTATTTTTGGTAGGGCGTTGCGTATCTCAAATCGATCCACTTACATTTTCTGCTGCTTTCTCTGACAAATCAGATGAAAAGAGAAGAAGTAGAGGAAAAATGTTCTTGATAGGAAAAAATCAGATGAAAAAATTTTCAAATTAAAAGCAGCAAGATCTGAAGATTACAAAGCTTGTATACATTTATGATCCACTTACATTTTCTGCTGCTTTCTCTGACAAATCAGATGAAAAGAGAAGAAGTAGAGGAAAAATGTTCTTGATAGGAAAAAATCAGATGAAAAAATTTTCAAATTAAAAGCAGCAAGATCTGAAGATTACAAAGCTTGTATACATTTATGATCAGGTACATAACATATTGTATGAGCCGAACTTTACCAAATAATCAGCTCAACCAAGTTGTTCCTCAATGTTTCAATCAATTTTCAGTGCAACATTAATTACACCATTCAAACTTAGAATTTCAATGAATTAGAGGGATATCATTAGATCTCAAACACAACAAAATATCAATAAATTAACACACACACTCTCTCTCAAGAAAATGTAAAATAAATAGAAACTTAGAAAAGTTGGTCATGATATTCCTAACCAAAATTTGTTTTCTTTTCCCTAATTTTTTATTTTGGTAAAAGTAAGTAAAGGTTCTTTCTTTTTCTTTTTCTTTTTCTTTTCTTTTCCCTAAATTTTTGGCAACAAAACAAGTACAAACAGATCATATTTTTTTGTCTCAAGAAGAAAACCCAAGTTAAAAAGCAGCAAAATGAACAGAAAACAAATAAAGCAGCAGGAAAGAAAATAGATCTCACCCCTGAAATCAGTCACAGCTCCAACTGTGTGATCTGAGCGAGAGAAATTAGTCCATCTCAAGAGACCCTTTACTGTGAATGCAAGATACGGAGTATATAACTAGAGATAGAAGAAACACCCATTCACTAGACAAGATACAGGAACTGAAGAAATTATTCTCTGGTTGAAGTGGGTGAGAATGAAATGTTACATACAAGGGTAGAGAGAGAGAGAGAGAGAGAGAGAGAGATGTGTGAAACTATGAATGAAATTATTCTCTGGCTGAAGAAATTATAATAGATGTGTGAAACTATGAATTTCTTAAGTATATATAGATAACAGCTCCTTCTTCAAAGCTCGAGTAACGGTAAAACTCCACTAACGAGGGTAGAGAGAGAGAGAGAGAGAGAGAGAGAGGGTTTTAGTTTGAAATTAGAGTTTGAAATTTAAAGGGATTGGGGGTGGCTGGGTGACGTGGGTCTGTGTGAGATAGGATTGTGATTTGTTGGAGGAGAATCAGACAGGAAGAGGACAAGAGGGTAATTTTGAACGTTAGAGAAAAGAAATCCCAAACTGTAAGAGTAAACCCTTCTCCCTTTCAATCCTTTTGGATAACAGTGCATGTTTGAGTTTTCGATTTTAATATTAAGATAACCTATATTGACACTCCTGAAGTCACACACACGTGTGTGTGTGAAAGTTTGGCTCTTTTCGAACAGCGACAATCCCTGGTAAAATTTATCATCCAAACATAACCTTAAAAAAAATTCACTTTACCCTTCACTATTTTATTAATTTTAATTATAAAATATCAAAACATTTAAATAACTCAAATTACCATTTTCATCTCTCTCTATATATATACGCGCACACACCGTAACCTATGTGAATCCCTACTGTAACCATGTTACTTATTTCATTACCGTCAAGATAATCGGGAGAGATTGGTGATTTCAATGGCGGCCAAAGATTCCGACGCCGGCGAAGTTGTGTACGATGGGTCAACGAACAGATGGTTTCGGTGTAGTGGGATCGCCGACGTGAAGGTTGTTGGGATCACCGGCGGTGAGATAAGACAACGTCGACGATTTCGAAGACCAAGGTCTCAACGACGAGAACGGTTTGCTGTGGAAGTTGCTGGGCGCGTGGTAGTGCATCGGCGTGTGTTGGACACGCGATTTGGGGGAAGAAGATGATTGACCACACGGGACGGTCTTTGCTTGGATTCGGTGTTGAAGAACGGCAGTGAGGAACTGAACAGTGGCGGCGAGCAAGGATGCCGACGGCGAGACTGAACGACGATGAAGGAGTGACCGGTGAAGAATAAGGATTAAAACCGTATGTCCATAGCTACAGACGGTGGTGATGGTGGCTCGGCGGCGCAGTGAGCTTAGAGGACGGCGGAACTGCAACCACCGTCGCCATCTCTACTGTAAGGTCGTCGTCGCCGCCTCTACTGCAACGTCGCCGCCGCCGCCTGTGTGTATATATAATTATCCTTGTGTGTATATACATATATGTATATATGTGTATATAAAAAAAAGAAAAAAATTGAAGGATAAAGAAGTGGATTGGTGGAATCAGGGGCGGTGAGGAGGAAGAGAGAACAGAGAGAAATAGGTACGAGCAAATTGAGGATAAAAAGGTCATTTCAACTTTTTAATTGGTCAGTATAAAAGTTAAAACATTGGGATTTTTTGGTAATTGTATCAAACTTGAGGGGTGTCATTGTTTGAAAATAGCTAAACTTTCATAAACTTTCATAGGTGTGTCCTCTCAGGGTGTTGATGTACTTTACCCTAACTTTTAATTTGGAAGCTTTTCAACTTTGAACATAAAGTATTGGCAAAAATAAATATTAATATTAATTGCACCCTCAGTTTTATTTGAAAATAGAAAATAATTTTTAGGCTGATTAGTTAGGAGGGCAAAATGAAAAAAAACACTCTTAATGATTTAATTTTGAGCAAATAACATTATTATCCTTTATTTTGGGTATATAATTATGATGACCTTGTGGGCAGGTGTGTCGTGGGCGGATGCCAGACACTGGCAAGCTACTACACTGACGAGCTACGGGTAAATAGTCCCACATCGCCTGGGTAAGTGAAAAGTGAAGTGGTTATATGTAGATGTGTCACCCTAATTGGTATGAGGCCTTTTGGGGTAAAGCCCAAAGAGTAAAACTGTGCGGGCTCAGGCCCAAAGCAGACAATATCATACCATGTGGTGGAGTGGGTCGTTACAAATGGTATCAGCGTCTGACCCAGCCGGAAATGTGCCGACGGGGACGTCCCTAATTTTAAAAGGATAGTCTCGGCATTTTGATTATTGTTCTTTAATTGTTTTAATTATTTGTTTGGTTTGATTTAACTGTTTAATTATTTTAATTAATTAATTGGGTTTAAGTTAACTGTTTAATTGTTTTAATTATTTAATTAGGGTTTTATTTAGGGATTTGTATTTGTCTTTTAAGTGATCACGTTGGAGGTTTTAGCCGACTTTTAATTAGCTTGGGATTAGGATTAAGATTTTCAGTGAGGCCTATAAATATATGTATTAAGGTTCTACCTAGGGTTTTAGAACCCTATTCACGACTGTGGAAGCAGAGAGAGAACAGAGAAGGATTATAGTAGGAATCGCTGGAGAATTTAGGAAGACGACGGTGCAAGGTTTCAAACTGAGACCTAAAGGCAAGTTCTATACCTAACTTTCTCCCATTAGCTCGTGTTCTTTACATGTCTAATACAATTCCAGGAACATATAAAGATTAAAATTAAACTGGATTGCATGTCTGAGATACTTTAAACGGAACATGTTTTCAAGTTACATATTGTTGTTTTAAATTCTTTCTTGCATAACTCTTGATTTATTTCATGTCCATTGATGTGTAAAGTGTTTAATTAGTCTGGAACACCTTGGGAAAACACTAAAACTAATCTGTTTGCATGGTTGAGTTGTTTGAAACAGTAGATGATCATCAATGCTAAATTGCTTGGTTTGAATTCTTTTTACGAAATACATGTTTAAGTTGATGTCGGTAGTTGTATAAAGAATTTAATTGCCTCTTGAACATACTGGAACCTAGTTCAGACACCTAAGAACCTTGACGATGGAGGACGGAAGTGATAGAAGTCACCGAAAATGAAATCGGTGAAGGAAAACGAGTGAACTGGGCAAACTGGGGAAGGAAACGGCTCCCCACAAGGGTGGAGCCGGCTCCAAGGGTTGTGGAGGCGGCTCCACACAAGGGGGAGGCGGCTCCACCCCTTTTTGATGGATTTTTGGCACGTTGTTGCTTCTGGGGTTGCTTTCTGACCTTTCTGGGGTAATCAAAGGCCTGTAATTGGGAAATTAGTTGTTACCTAAGATCTTGTTTAAGCTCCAGAGAGCAAGAATAATGGTTAATGAACCACTTGGGGTTTATAGCTTAAGCAAGATAAAAGTTCTTACAGAGTTTGGTATACTGTTTTGGAAGTGAATTATTTAAATTGCTTGACTTTGTTTGTAGCAATTTTTCTGTGAATGGTTTATAGTCTAAATCATGTTTTGGTGGTATCAAGTAAGCATGCTAATGTATTTATTATCATTATTATGCTTATCACGGATTAAAGAATGTTTATGTTTATTCTATGTGCTATAAATTATGCGAGAATCATGTAACAGTGGAATAAGACAAGCATGTTAGTTTTACAAAATTCTATTATGCTTTGTATGGAATTAATTGATATAAACATTTATTCATGTTCTATCAATAATATGGATTATGTGGATTAGTTGGTAGTTACATTTATTATCTGTGTTATCAACCATAGGATGTATGGATTGTATGCACCGGTATGGGACGGTGGCATACTAGGGATGGGTTAGTTTCAAAATACTACATCCTACCTATATGGAATAAGGGAATGGATTATAAAATAAATCCTACTTATATTTATGTTAGATCAGCCGAAACAGAGTTGAATGACTAACTGAATTACTTGATATGGATATGTAAGCTTGTGCAGCTGAACAAACTGAACGGCTAATTGGATCTATTATGGATGGATAGGATGGACTTTAAGTATATATATTTATGGTACTGCGATCTGAGCTTGAGTCTCAGAATCATCGGTTAGGAAGCGTATATACAGTAGGATGCGTAGCTAGATATGATAGGTCGTGGTATACCCTGTTAGGCTTAGATACTCATGTCCACTCAGGTGCGTTTTGCATGTTGTCTTCTATTTAGGTTGAGACCCCCTGCATAGTCCAGTGAGAGTCATGTAATGTGGAGATATATATATACGGATTATATAGCTATTATTGAGTTGGTTAGAATGTACATGCGTATCGAGTCTCTGCTTGGATTGTAGTAGGAAAGAACTTGTTCGTGGGCCTGACCCATTTCTATTTTTCAGGTGTTCGATAGTTCCAGTCGTAGTCTTGATCGTGCTGAGCGGAGACTATCACTCAATCTTCTGACGATGTAGGACTTTTCTCCGTGGTTTAGCTTTGGATGTTCTTTCAGTTATTTACATTTCAGTTTGGATTTTTATTAGGGGTCCACTAGAGATGGATTCCCGAGTTGTTTAAACTATTAGAGGTTTTGGAATGATTTGGATTTTATTAATCTTTAATATTGGAGGATTTTATATTTAGAGATCTTTCAGTTTTTAATATTTATTCTTAATTCATTTTTATAATCTGTGTTCGTTTTTAAATATTAATTGTTTGATATTCCCTCGAATTTGGGATTCGGCCTGATCAACCTATGTCTCGGATTCGTGGGGTATCACACGTCGGGCCTCCAAGGGGGGTGGATTGTGATGATCCTGTAGGCCAGTGTGTCGTGGGCGGGTGCGAGACACGGGCAGGCTACCACACTGGCGAGCTACGAGTGCACAGTCCCACATTACCTGGGTAAGGGAAATGTGAAGTGGTTATATGTAGGTGTGTCACTCCAATTAGTATGAGGCCTTTTGGGGTAAAGCCCAAAGAGCAAAACCGTGCGGGCTCGACCCAAAACAGATAATATCATACCACGTGGTGGAGTGGGTCGTTATAATAATTTCGTTAAATTTGTAAAAATGAGTAAAATTTTATTATTACAATATTTAAAATAATTTGGTAATTAGAGGGAAATGAACAAGGAAAAATGTTTTCCTTTGCTTCTCTTTTTTCTTTTATTTCCCTTTCCTTTTTCCTTTGCCTCGCTTAATCTACATACCTCCAAAATTATCTCACCTACGAGTTATTGTTACTTTTTATAAGTTTATCTTGCTCTGTATATCAAATTACGTTATTTTTATAAATCGGAAGGGAGATAAAGATAATAGGGTTATTTGAGACATTATCTTATCTTTTGAATTTTAAACAAAATTAAAATTTTAAGTTCAAATATGAAACAATGAACACTATATTATTTATCTTCTAATGTTTAATACTAGCAATTAGATATACATAATTATAGATGCAAGTTTAATAAAAAAATTTTTTTTGCTCAAATCACTATTAAAATATAAAATTTTGAAAATACCCTTTTCTCTTCCGGTAATGCCCTTATAAGGGCAAAGTGAGAAAAAGACCACTAATGTTACATTTTGGGCAAATAAAATCCTCCATATTTTATTTTGAGCATATAAGTCCGTTAAATTTGAAACAATGTGGTAAAGAAGGGCTTGAAGTCATTGTTTCGTTAAAAATTTAGTCATTTGCATTGCACATGACATTTTTAAGATTTAAAATTTTAAAAATACTAGTCTCTTCCGATAATGCCCTTATTTATATATAAACTTGTCACATTTAATTACTTTTTTTACCTATTTTTTATTCAGTTATAGAGGTATACTTTAGCCATTTTAGCATTCAGATCATTGTTTGCACCAAAATTAAATGTTAAGGAGGTTTTGGAACGTATAAGGAGTTATATACTCTATTTGCATACCATAAGGGTGTTTTTTTTCCGCAACCCTATATTATATATATAAAGAGGGACATTTTAATTATTTTACATTTAATTTATTTTTTTTACCTTTTTTTATTCAGTTATAGAAGGCTACTTTAGTCTTTTTAGCATTCAGGTCCTTAATTGATCCAAAATTAAATGTTAGGGACTTTTTAAAACGTATAGGAGGTTATACACTTTATATGCATACCATAGGTGTTTTTTGCTTGCAAATAGTTATAATGATCTGCTTGACTTTGATTGAATAATTATTCAATAATCAAATTCGATAATTACCAAATTCAATCAAAACGTTATGTGATAGGATTCATCACTCTTTTTATATAAATTGAATTTGATAATTGCCGAATTCGATCATTAAATCACAACTCATTTTTATTAGTTATGTATGAACCAAGGGCCTTGTGCCCCAGTGGTATCTCTTCTACCTCCCAAAATGGATGGTGAAGATTCGAGTTTCTAAATGAGCAAAATGGATGCGTGAATGGTGGGTGTGTGTGAGTTTCTTCCCAAAATAAATAAATAATCATAATAATAATAATAATAATATTATTATTATTATTATTATTATTACTATTATTATTATATTTACAAAAAATATATATAAAAAATAATATCCTATTCTATTATAAATATTTGATAAACATGATCAATCAAAAGTTGTATATTTGAAAATATTTAGTCTAGTGAAGAAATTTTAAAGTTGGAAATGCTATCATTAAGATTGATTCTCATTTGTGGCAATAAAAACTATGCATGTTTAAAATCATATAATACATTAATGAGTTAATTATAATGACATCCCTTGAGGTTTAGCTTATTGATAGCCATATATAAATTAGTCTTTTTTTGAACAATGGCATCCCCTCAGTTTTAATAAATTTAACAAAAGCACCCATATCACAACTGACACGTGATTAATTGACATTATTATTCTTTAACTTATAAATTAATTTATTTAAAATATAAAATTACCTTTTTAACCTTCTATTTAATCTCAAACCTAAATAAACATGTATGCATTTCTATATATATACATATAGATATTTTGTCCCGTCACTTTTTTTTGGGACAAAAATAGCCTCAATACAACCTCTCTACTTAGTAAAAACAAATGGGTATTCAAGTAATTTCGTAAACAAATGCCCACTAGGTAAGGGATCCTCGGCCTGCCTCCTCTGTCCTATCATGCAATTTCTCTCTAAAATGCATTGCAGGGACCATGTCGCTACCGCCGCGCTGGAGATCAAATCTGGCCAACAAACCACCACATCTCCCCAACAAAACTCGCCACCACCATCCAGCCGCACAACCATCAACAGCAAACGCATATTTCCCAAGGATGAACAACCACCAACACCACCACAATATTTGTCGACGTCATCACCGCCACCCCACTACACAACCACCATCGCCATCCCTACCAATAACCACCGCCGCCACCCCATAACCGATAACCACCGCCGCCATCCCTACCCACAACCACCGTCGTCATCCCCATAGCCGAAAACCACCGCTACCATCCCCATAGTCGGCAACCTCCATGTGGGGGCGCGTGAGGCCCCTTCCGATAACGCGTAAAGGCCCATCTGACAGCGCGTGAGGCTTCTTCCGGCAATGGGTTGGGGCTAAAAAGGAGCGATTTGACTGCATAGTGTCATCCCCTTCCCTTCGAGGATGACGATCTGAAACCTCCAACGCCGAATATCAACGGTATCCCAGACATTGATTGATCTCGATCTCCTCATCATACGCGCTAGTGCTCATTTTCAACACCAACCAGACGACGATTTGCTCCGATTACTCTCAAGCGACGGTATTGCAGAGTTGGTGAGAGATGAAAGGGTTATGGCCTTGGGGGCAGTTGGTGGACACGTGTAAAAGCCACACGCTATTCAAATCGCTAAAGGGTAGTTTCGTCAATTAAAATAATTGATATTTTAAATGAAAAATGAATATTTTTATTGGAGGGAAAATAAGACATTTTACTCTATTTTAGGCTGTGTTTGGATCCATATCTAATCAGGGGTGTCATCGTAAAAAAACAAAAGTTAACTTATACATGGTTGTTAAAAGTTAACTTATACATGGTTGTTAATTAACTAAATCTTAAAGAGTGTCATTGTAGTTAGTTAATAAAGATTTTTAATGAGAGAAAATTCATTTTTACAGTTCATTGACAAAGTGTGTCCTTATTAAATTCTATTAATTGAAATCGCAACTTAATTTTTATACTAAAACATAATGGAACCTAAAGCTCATATTATTAATAATAATTCAGAAAAGTCATTATTGCACGTGTGATGATGTTTCATAATCAAACTCAATTTGACTCATTTTTGTCAAATTCAATGAAGGTTATCAATCCACTTGACCTAGCAACTGTTGGCTCTTGTTTTTGTCCTAATTAATAGTGCAATGCTTATTTTATCCAGTCATTTAATTATCCACTTTTATCTATGATTTAATTTGTACACACCAAACATTTAATGAAGATAGCAAATATTCCTTAAGGAAAAAAATAATAGACAAACCTCTAGGTGAACATCTGTTGGACTTGCATGTTTTCTCTGTACAAGTGGACCAGTTTGACAATTAGATTACTCCTTCTCTAAATGTTATTTACTGTACACAAAAACACAATTCAATCTACCCCTCAAATTGAAGCTTACCCTTCTTACTTTTTGCTAGTATATTGATGATTAGTTTGATAGTCGAAGCGACATTATTCTCACTCATAGGAACAGTCGAATTAATCCGACTCAAAGAATTTTATAGAATTGACTTTCTATTAACTATTGAGATTAGAATTACTATTGATTGATTAGAGGACCAACTAAGAATAGGAAAATGATTCTTTTACTGAATAGTTGCAGTGAATTGCTAGACCTGATCTTTTAATTGGTCAATTATGTAACAAATAAAGAAATTGAGTCTTCTACTTAGTTGTATTTGATATAAATAGTCAATTAAAAATTATTCGATTAGATGATACACTGTAAGTGTTTGGTGTGAGTATCACTACTTCTAAAAATATAATTTGTGTGCTCATTAGATTAATTAAAGATTATGGTCATTGAATGAAAAGAATGGGCTAGCTAGGGTGGCAGTGAGACCACAAGTCCATAATATTCATGACAATGCATGTGAACCCACCCCTATGTTTTAAGAGAGAGAGACATTCCATGTGGAGCTTAAATGTTTCTTCAACTACTGCAACAACCCAATTTCATGAATCCCATCCCTTCTAAACAATGCACAAGATCACTGTATGGATATCCATATTAATTAGGTGGCCCCACCCATTTCATTTAGGGGACAAAATGTTATTACTTTGGAACCCCAATCACTTGATTATTCACTTTCACCTTGAGTGACAATTAATTAATTCACCTCAAAGTTGAATTGTTGATGTGCACATTCACTATCCTTGGGGCGATAATGGATTCACAACTTTTTAAATTTGACTATACGCACTTTCACTTTGATCTGGTTATTAATGATATCACATGAAATTTAAACAAAAAATTAAAATGAAGAGATTAAAGTCTTGGAAATAGTTTTATGTTCTCGAAAAATTAGAAACGAAAAAGGTACAAAAAATTCGGTTTGGTTTAGTTTTTTTAAAACTCAATTAAAAAAATATCTGTTTTAAGATAACAGTTTTTTATAGTTATCTGAAAACTGTACTATGTTTTCTGAATTTCTGATAACAGTTTTCAGAGTTACAAACCAAATATGCCTAAAATTTTGTCTCATTCACAATATAATTTGCAATAAAAAGTCAGTTTAATTAGATTTAATTTTGGATTGAGCATTGTCCTTCCAACATATTAACAGTTCCGATGTAATCTAACACAAAATGATACTCCATAATACCAAATCTTAAGCATCCCTATTGGCCTTTTCTTTCTTCCTCCTTTTGCTTTGCTTGGAAGACATTTTCCATACACACTAGGTATGACATATAGGCTCAGTGCCGGGTCAGGTTTGGGAATGAATTTTTAAGTCCCTGCCTAGTTTTTTAGCCAGGCCAAATTTGTGAAAGATGTTGCTAACCTGATCATCAATCACCACATTATCTCAGTGATGAAGAACGATGTCTTGTAAACTTTTAGGTGTGAATATGCAGCTGTCTTTTCTTAAAACAATCGGCTTCGGCCCACCAAGGGTGTCGAATGCCAGCTCACAGTCTAGTCTCCCTGAAATGATTGTCTAAGAAATATACATGATTAGTTTTTTAGTATCCAAAAGAGAAAAAATAAAAGTTAAGGGAGGAAAATGTCCTTCATTTAGCGGGCAATGCCAAAAAAAAAACGAGTCGGATGAAACCCAAGATGAGCTTTCTGTGGCATTTCTGATAATCATCATCAAGAAACACTTCCAGCTGACCATGCCCCTTGTTGACATGCAAATTTTCATCACAGAAAGCACCTCAACTTGTTATATGTGCCACTTTTAAACACCAAAAGGTTTGTGTATGTGATTTTTGTTATCTGGTATGCAATAATAAGAGCAGGACAGGTAATGTCCTTGCATAGTTTACAAAGTTCCTTTTTTTTTATTTTTATAATTGAACATTGTTTACAAAGTTGATCACATTAAGCTTTTTCATTGGACTTCAGACCACAATCGAATTGTAAAATTTGACAAAGAAATGCTAAATACATCATAAAACTGACCCTAGATGGTGGATGTATGCCATAAATTTCCATAGAAAGCGCCATGAAATGATTTTATTTTCATGGTTTTGCAATACCATTTGTTCTGAGAACTGTGTGTTGCAAATGGCATAACCCACCACTTTTCGTTCACTAAAAAAGCTGTTTCCATTTACTTCTGTAGATAGAGAGTCATTACTACCTTGAGCTCATAAACCAGTGCCATACTGCCATGCAACTACCAGTCTACCAGTGCACTTCTCCTTGCTCAAGCCTCAGCTACTGAAATGGCCATAGCCAACATCATCTGCTCCTTGAATCTCTCTGGACTAATGGTCCCAACAACAGTCTGAAAGCCACCCTCAATATCATCTTATGGTGGCAATGCAGCAATCCTACTATCAGGTGAGACCCTAATTTCATCTTCTACTGCATCGGAACTAGCATAGATGGTCCCTTCTTCAGCCACCTCCAATCCATGATTCAACCCCCATTCTCTGCCATCCACAGCCATTGCCATTGAACTATAGGGTGAGGCCTCAATTAAGCTCCCTGCAGGAGGATGATTCTCCGTCACTTGCTCCTCTATATTGGAAAACCTGCCACAAGGAAGCAAGCTGAATGCCGATATGTTTCCATTATATTTACTAGAGGATTCTCTGCCCATTTGCTGGCGCTCACCAAGTGCAGCAATTGCACAAGCCAGACCATCAGATGGAGGTGATGATGTTTCAGCCAGCGGCGACATGACTGCTAAGCCACAACAATCTTCTGTTATGTATTGTTCTAATCGAGCAGCTTCACCGTAGGCTGGACTTTTCTGTCGGCCATTCTCCTGGCAACAATTTTGCAAAACAGCATGGGTCATACTTAGAAAAATATAACAAATGGAAGCAACGCTCAGATTTTTCAACCTCATACGTAGAGATAGGAACTAAGATCATTTTGTTAATAAAATAAGAAAGTCTGAATGCAGCTTAATTCATTCTGGAAGAACAATAAGAGAATTCATGATTTGCTGTAACTATTTTAAGCTCAAAAGCTCCCATTTTAACTGGATGTATTCTCAATGACAGACAATAAATTGATTTAAACAATACCTGAATAGACAGCCAGATGGCTTCCATAACCATTATATCCTCAAGACCCAGGTCAAGTTCATCGTCCCTGCACATGAAGTCCGCATCAAGATCAAGAATACTAACATGGCATAAGAATCATCTTATTACTTATTAGGACCAAGTTGATTGCATTTGCCAAACAAGACGCAAGTTAAGAAGCGTGTCTGTAACATAGGTTCACCTTAGTTGGAGGCATATCCAAAAATAGATCATGCTAAATTACGCTATGTGAGGACAGAATTTGGAATGTGCCAAAAAGAATACCAAAAGTATCGATTCATGTAATTAATGTAATCACATTACGAGAATTCACGAATTCCAGCTTTATTCTAATACTTCAAAAACTGCACCTACAGAGGTATCCGCACACGTCCTAAAATATTTGTCAATTGGTAAATGAAATTTTTTGCATTTATTTATAAGTTTGTCCATGGTCATACTTCAGTTCATAAGATAACATGTACCAATATAGTCTTTCACTAGGTAATTTTTTAGCCAGACAGCACACATCCTATCCCTCTCATGCCCAAATAGCTCTTTTCACAACACATCTCCTTCAAGAAGACTTATGGTGGGCCATCTAATCTATTGTTCGTGGTTTAACAACACTGCCAATGGTGTGAGTTTGAGCCCCAGCGCATCCACTTTGTGAAATATCAAAAGTTATGTTTGTCTCGAATCTTCCTTCCCAGGACCTTGCTGTAGCAAGACCAGTACTGGATAATGCCCCTAATCTAATCTATTGTAAGCAAGGGAGCAATGAGATGATGACTAGAAGGTACTCATCAACTCATAATTTTTCTTGTGGTGGTGCATTGCGGTGTAACACTGGTCGACTATGGTACATGTAGTACTTCTGAACCATGCTGAAAGACGGATACTTCCAGCTCGATTTGAAATGACTCCAACTTCCCCATGTAAGGATTTAAAATTGATAACATAACGACTGACATTCAATAAACAGTCAGGCAGGAAACTCTTCAAATAAAACAGGACTAATACTGGATGCCATAAATATTTTGTAATAAATTGCTGAACCATCGGAATAGAGCTTGTAAGGAAACACATTTGAATTCCTTTTGTAGTTGAATGTAAGGTTGTTGACATATCTTTTCAGGTTACAAATTATTCCTGATGTATCCATACAACTGGTATTTTCTGAAAACCGCCCCAAACTCCAGTAAACTCATAATATATAAATGAAGTTACATCCATTCAAAGATCTTCTCATATGTCAAACCACGAGATAACTGTAATCACATTAATAAAATGCAAAAATACACCAAAAGATAACCGGTGCAACACAAGTTTTGGACTATAACTTGAAAAGTAGTGTAAGTATGTAACTGCCTCAAAACACCCATGCAACAGGATAGAATCCTACAATAGAAAATATTGTTTCATATGAATTCTATCTAAGATGTATTTAGATAGTCCCTACAAATGTTCATTGTTCACTAAGAAAATATCTTTGTTCAACTATAACATAACGGTGATTATCTTTGTTTATTACACACAACATAAAGGTAAGGAAGTCATATTGACAGACTGAATACAAGTAGAAAATCTGATGATATCTATCTTGAAAACAATTTCAGCATTATAAATAACAAAATCAAGATACAAAAGGAGAGCAATTCAGTTTAAGAGCAGAAACAGATATTATCATTTTTACTCTCTCAGTTCCACAAAATAAATAAAAATTCAGAAAATTCACAAAACAGAAAAACAGATATTATCATTTTTGAATTGTAGGAAATTAACTGAATAATTATGTATACAATAATATACCTGTTATTCCTAGAGTGTAGAGGTTGTCTGGTTGTTGAAGCAGCAGGTGAGTATTGAGAAGAAACAAATTCCTCACTTTCTACAAAAGATATAGAACACGACAATGCAGATGAAAGAAAATGTAATGCATCAATCAGAAACCATACAAGAAAAGGTACATAATTGTGATCATCATATCAAATAAAAAAGCATATATATATATAGATATTGAACCAATAATTTTAAAAGAATATACCTGTTAATGGGCGACATTCAACCTTTCCTGGTTCAATAATTCTGCTTGAAGAACTTATCTCATGTCTTTTATGCTTTCTATCTTCTTGCTCTTGAAGTTCCTGCTGCTGCATCCTTATTTTTACTTCTATAACCCTTTGATCTTCCTAAACACATGAAAAATGTGAACCAATTGCAAATTTGATTCTCTAAATTGAAGGTGCTAATTCCTAAAGGAAAAATAAATGAATTAAAAAAAATTATTCTCTGAGAAAGAAAACCTTACAATTTGCTCGAAACCTTTTTCCTCCTTTGTTTTCATCCCCCGATATTCAATACCATAATTCAAGCTTTTACAGAAGGGACACCTTGCACTATTAAGGAAAACAAGCATAGAACAAAAAGCTTAAAGGTAGCAATCCCAATAGTAACCACAAAAGGTAGGTGAAATATGCAACATGGCGGAATGGTTTGCATAAATAAAGGATACTGTGCAGGACGAGTTGGATTTGGGGTCTTCAGTTGCAGAAAACACTCTGTTGCAAACAGAAAAAATCAATAGGCATCCAAATATTAATAACTGCATTAATCACAGGAGAAATGTTCATAACATATACCTGTGCAAATGCCTTTCATGCAACATCTGGAGCGATTGAGACTTGGATAATACTAAAAGAATTTATACCCAAAAAAAAATTAGAAACTTCTATATTGCTACAAATAAAAAATAAAAAATAAAAAATAAAAAACAAAATTGAAATGCCGTTCAAAGCAAGAGGTGGTCCAATTGTAAAAGCAAAAGAAGATGAAATCGTATCAAAAACTTAATTTTCCACTGTTATGAATCAACTCAATTGTGTATCGTGCATTAATTGAAAATGCTGAAGGAAGACCTGAGAATTCAACTACAAACCTCGTACTAAATATCATTTGTGGTTCCAAAATACACCAATCAACTCAATTGTATCCCATGCAATAATTTAGCCCAATCTCAGTTAACCAAATGCCTTAAATGTCTCTTTACATTCCCTAGATGTCTCATAAACAGGCCAATTTCGAAAAACAAAAACACTTGAATTAAAAGCACATACCAAGAAGCAAATGGGGCATTCTTCCAAATCACAAGCACATTCTTCGTCTCCCGGATAGCATGGGGCGAGTTTAGAGTTGAGTATGAGCTTCCTAAGCTTCTTATGATCTACATCCTTTTGTTGGTACAAACCTTGTGGTCTTGTATACTTCTCGTCGACTACTCGTCTCCTCCGACTCAACTTATTCCCCATCAAATAATCTATCAAACCAAAGTAGAACAAAAACAACTACTTTTTTATCTTAAGAAACCCTAATTGTTATATCACAACATTCACAACATATTTTCACTTCCGGAACATATAAATACACTTGATGAGCACATTGTACCATCACAAACTCAAAGCAATTGACAAAAAAATAAATAAATAAAATAAATAAAATCAAATCAAATAAAATCAAATCAAATCAAATTATTTCCAAAAAACACAACAGACAGTATTGCAGAGAAGCACACAACGGTTCAATAATTTGAAATTGTGATTTGAGAAACGAACCTTGGGTTCTTGGGACGAGCGAATCGTAGACTGTATGGCTTCAAAAGACAGAGTAAGAACGAATATCGATAAATTTTGTAGAGAAGAACAGGAACAAGACAACAACTTTCTTTGATATATATATATATATATGGGTAACTGGATGCAATGCTTTATACGTTGAATATTAAGTAGTCTTATCAAATTCCTCATTTGCAATCTGTGTGGTTCGTGACAGATTGATGTAAAGAAGTAAAGCACAAAATCGAGACTTAGTTGTAGAGTAATAAAGCCGTAAAGAATCATTGGGTTCGTGAAGTAACCAATGTCATAACTCTAAAGGGATGAGGCCAATGAAAATGGTGGCTTTGTGTGGAGGTTTCATGAGTAGAATGGAAAATAATACAAGTCCGTAGCTCCTCGTCAGATGAGCTTATGAGTATTAGGGGTGTGGAACCTGAGAATCGATGGCAAGTCAGAACTGAACCGAAGAACCTAACGGGAATTGAACCGGACCGGTATTATAATAGATATATATATATATATTGAACCGGACCGGTATTATAATATATATATATATATATATAATTACTAATATATATGTTAATAGGATTTTTTTTTTTTTGGTCGGGAGTACAAATATACTCTCACTGTATCATGTTTGTTGGTCACCTAGAAAACTTTGACACATTATTATCTTTTATTTTTGAATAATTTAAAATCATTTTTAATAGTATTTTTTTATATATATTAATATATTATCTTTGTACTATATTAAATGTCCATATAATAAACTTTAATTCACAAATAATATTGAAGATAAATAATGTATAGTGTGATGCCCGTACCAAGACAAGGCCAAAGCCCCTACAAAATGTGAGCACCAAATGTTGAACATGATGCCAACATCGGATCTGTTGAATATAAGAGAGTGACAGAGATATATGTTGAATATGTTCTGTATAATCAAGTGTAAATAAATCATGTACAATGAGAGGTATAAATAGGTGAGAGATCACCAACGGCTATACAATGATCATGGCAACAATCTATACAACGGATATAATATAATCTAACTATGATAACAATCTATACAACGGCTATAATCTAATTATGTTAATATCCTCCCTCAAACTCAAGGTGGTAGAGTAGAAACCAACTTGAGTTTGGAAATTAATTCCCGAAATCTGCCTGGCGGATGAGCTTTAGTAAAAATGTCAGCGGTCTGATCAGCGGAAGTTACAGAATGAAGACGTACAGTATCCCGAGCAACATGTTGACGCACAATATGGCAATCAATTTCAATATGTTTGGTGCGTTCATGGAAGACATCATTATGAGCAATGTAAATAGCACTCCGATTATCACAATAGAGAACTGTGCCAGTAGAGTGAGAAATACCCATATCTGTTAAGAGCCATCGAAGCCAAATAAGTTCTTGTCTGGAATCAGCAAGGGCAAGATATTCGCCCTCTGTACTGGACCTGGAGACAACAGATTGCTTTTTGCTACGCCAAGAAATGAGAGAGTTCCCAAGAAAGAAGCAATAGCCAGTAGTGGAACGTCAGTCAGTTGGATCACCTGCCCAATCAACATTAGAGTAGGCACGTAACTCAAGTGAAGAGTGAGAAGAAAAGTGAAGACCCTGAAACATAGTCCCTTTAATGTATCGAATGATGCGTAGTACAGCAGTATAGTGGGTAGATCGAGGTGCAGATAAGAACTGGCTGACAAGATGCATGGCATAAGCGATGTCAGGTCGAGTAACAGTAAAATATACCAAACTGCCAACCAACTGTCGATATAATGTAGCACTACTGAGGAGTGTACCATCTAGAGGAGTGAGCTTGACATTGGTTTCAATGGGAGTGGGAGCGGTCTTGCAATCTGTGAGTCTAGCACGAGCAATAATGTCAGAGCAATACTTGGCTTGGGAGAGATAATAACCATCTGAATTAGAGAGCATCTCCAAGCCTAGGAAATAACTGAGGCGCCCAAGATCCTTCATATCAAAGTGATGACTAAGGAAATTTTTTAGTGCAGAGATACCTGCAAGATCATTTCCAGTGATTATCATATCATCAACATAAAGTAAAAGAAGAGTAATTCCAGAGTTAGTCTTGAGGATAAAAAGACTAGAATCATATGAGCTTGAAGTAAAACCAAAATCTCCAATAGTGGAACTAAATTTTGCAAACCAAGCCCTTGGAGCTTGTTTAAGACCATATAGAGCGCGACGAAGTTTACAAACTTGGTGTGGAGAATGATCATATCCTGGAGGAGGTTTCATATATACTTCTTCAATAAGATCACCATTGAGAAAGGCATTTTTCACATCCATTTGAAACAATGTCCACTTGCGGGCTGCTGCAACAGCCAGTAGGCTACAAACTGAAGTAAGGCGAGCAACAGGGGCAAATGTTTCCTCATAGTCAATGCCATATTCTTGGTTGAAACCCTTTGTAACTAGACGACCTTTGTATCGTTCGACTGAACCATCAGAACGAGTTTTTATTTTGTAAACCCATTTACAGCCAACAACAGTTTTATCAGAAGGAAGAGCAACCATGTCCCATGTATAAGCTTGTGCGAGAGCCTGTAATTCTTCTGCCATAGCTTGCTGCCAAAGGGGGCTAAAACTAGCCTCACGGTATGATTGAGGCTCATGATGAGACATGATAGTGGAGAAACACTGAAAATCACGTAAATGACTAGGAGGTTTTCTCACCCGATCAGATTGTCGGGAAGGTTTAATAGTGGTGATGATATTTGATGGAAAAGAGCCAATGGTAGGATCATCAGAAAATATAGATTCATCAGGTAAGGCCATTTGTAGGAGCTCAGATAAAGCCATTGGATCTGGAGTAATGCTTGGGATCTCAGATGAAACAGATTCATCAGGTAAGGGCATTTGTGGGATCTCGGATGGTGATGGTGTGTCTGGAGTAGTGTTTGAATTCTCAGATGAAGATATTAAATTTGTGTCATCTGGGAAGAGTGCGACGGAAGAATCGGTAAAGAAGAAAGGAATAGAAGATAAAGATAGATGGAATTTAGCTAGAGAAAAGAATATTTTGTGTTCCCAAAAGATGACATGACGAGAAATACGAAGACCTTTGGAAATGGGATCCCAACATCTATATCCTTTGTGTTTAATTCCATAACCTAGAAAACAGCACAGTCGAGCACGAGGTTCTAATTTGGTACGTTCATGAGGCTGAAGTAAGACAAAACAAGCACATCCAAAAACCTTGAGAAGATTATAAGCCGGAATTATGCCATATAAACGTTCATAGGGAGATTGATTGCCAATAATAAGCATTGGAACACGGTTGATCGTGTAAACAGCAGTGAGAGCTGCTTCCCCCCAAAAATGCTCAGGACAAGAACTAGATATTAGGAGAGAACGGACAGTGTCTAAGATATGTCGATGCTTACGTTCAACCGGCCCATTTTGTTGAGCTGTGCCAGGACAAGAGGAATGAGAGATTGTGCCATGTTGTCGAAGAAATTTTAGAAAATTTGTTTCATTGTACTCCATAGCATTATCAGCGCAGAAGATTTTAATGGATCGTGAAAATTGGGTTTTGACCATATTTGCAAAATCATAATAAAGTAATTTTAGCTGCTTCATTATTAGGGTTTAGTTTTCTTTTAGGTTTTACGTTGAGCTGACTTGTAGTTGGTTTAGGATTTAATTTAGGGTTTCAAATAAAACCTATAAATACATAAGTATATGTCTGCCAAGGGTTTTGTTAATCCTTTTCACATAGCCGAGAAATACAGAGAGTTGTGAAATTTTGAGAAAACAGCTAGTGAAAACTTGAGAGCTTACAGAGAAGTTCAAGGAGGAAGGAACGGGGTTGCTTCTGGGTTAGCCAAGAGTAACAGAGTTATGGAACAAAGTTGGAAATTCAGAGATGACAGTTAGAGATTTAAAACCAAAGTCTCGAAGGCAAGTTTCTGTTCTTGCTCTTTCCCTTTAATTCGTGTTCTGTGCATGCCTAGCTAAACTCCAGGGATTTAAATACATGCTAAAACTGATTTAATCATGCATGCTTAACTGGATTAAAATAGAGGGTATATGTCAGTTTCTTATTTTGAATGGTTGTGGAAGTTTTGATGCATGATTGTTGTTTAAGATAAATCTTTGCATGTTAAAATACTTCAAATAATTTAGTATGGACGTATGGGACGTAGGTTGAAGCTTAGAGGCCTTAACAATGGAGTTCTGGGGCTTATAGGGGCTGAACGGATAAAGAAGACGGCTTCAGCATCAACTTAGCCGACTCAGTTGGGAACTGAGCCGACTAAGTTGGTAACTTAGCCGACTCAGTTGGAAACTGAGCCGACTAAGTTAGCAACTTAGCCGACTAAGTTAGGAACTTAGCCTGCTCAGTTGGCAATTGAGCCGACTAAGTTGGGCCGCGACCTGGAACTTAGTTTTAATTGCCCATAATTGTTTTGGAACCTATTTTAAGTAATCTAAATGGGTTAAATGGACTTTAGGTGGTTCTAAAATGCATAATACACTTCTTATGCTTAGGAAATTTGGAATACAGATATGTAAATAAATTTTTATAAATTATTTAAAGGATGAATCAGTATAAAAGCATACAACTTAGCATACTGATAATGGATGGAAAGAACCAAATTGCTTAGCTTAATTTTGGGGCAACATAATGGATTATAATAAGATTATAAATCTTATATTGGATGCATGATAGATCATTTTATGTTTAAGGTTTGAACTATGCATGCTCTGGATGTTAATTGTTGGAATATCAAATTCTCTAGTGCAATTACAGGAATTAATGCTGGGATTTATATTGTTGAAATTTTAAATACTTTCCTGCAATGATATGGATAATGGTTTGGATTATAAATTACTAGCTTATTATTATGCTTTGTAATTTACATGGATATGGAGGATTGTATGCACCGGTATGGGACGGTGACATACTAGGGACGGTTTAGCTCAAAACGCTTAAACCTACCCTAATGGATTAAATGATGGATTGAAAAATATTGAATCCATATTGTGATTGAGTCAGATCAACTGCGACTAAGTTGAATGGCTTCCTGGATTAATGGATGGTAGTTAAGTCATATCAACTGAATAAGTTGAGTGACGAACTAGTTTGTATATTGTATGTCATCTCAATAAGTATTTGAATAACATACACTGGTTTTGGACGGACTTTATATATATGTTTATGGTACCACGAGATGAACTTGAGTCTCAGACTCGTTGGTTAGGGTGAGTATATGCAGTGGATGCGTAGCTGGTTAAAGTAGGTTAAGGTGTACCCTGTTAGGTCTAGGTGCTCATGCCCACCTTTGGGTGCGTTTTCGCATGTTGCCTTCTATTCAGGTTGAGACCCCTACTGTAGTCCAGTGAATGTCCCTTAGTGTGGATATATATATGTATGGACTAGATAAATATTGTTGAGCTATCTAAGATGTATCTGCGTATCGGATTTTTGCTTGGATTGTAGTAGAATAGGACTTACATGTGGGACTAACCCACTCTTTATTTTTCAGGTGTCCGTCAGTTCCAGGGTTAGAGCTTGGACGTGCAGAGCAGATACAGATATTCATTCCTCCGACTACATAGGAATATTTTCTATGTTTAGCTTTAGATTCTATTTCAGATATTTTAGTTTCTATTGGGTTTTAATAAGGGGTCCACTGGATGGATTCCAGAGTTGTAAACTTATGGAGTTTTGGATTAACGGATTTAAATAATTATGTTTCGAGGATTTTTATTCTAGTTTCTTTCAGCTTATTATTTTTATTTCTTTAATTTAATTTGTATTCCGTATTCGTTAACATATTAATTGTTTGATATTCCCTCGGGTTTGGGCCTGGACCTGATCAACCCCTGTCTCGGATCCGAGGGGTATCACATATAGCCAGGTAAATCATGAGTAATCATCAATGAAGATAACAAAGTATTGGGATCCCCCCATTGTATTGTGAGGAGAAGGTCCCCATATATCAGAGTATACTAGATCAAAATGAGCATAGGAAATAGACGTGCTTTTATTGAAAGGTAAAGCAGGTTGTTTAGCAAGTTGATAAGGTAAACAAGTTACATCATCATTTTTAACTGAACCTAATTGACCAGTTGACGCTAAGAAGCGTAAACGCCCAATAGAAACATGACCTAATCGGGAATGCTAGAGGCTAAATGAAGAAGTAGATGTTGCTGAGGCAACAGTGGAAATTGTAGAGAGTCGATGAGAAGAAATGCAGAGATGGATGAGCTCAAATAAACGTCCCACTTTACGGCCTATCCCAAAGGTCTGCCCCATCTGTGGATCCTGTACATGACAACCGGAAGAAGAAAATATGACATTAAGTCCAAGTTCACATATCTGACCAACAGAGATAAGATTAATTATGAGTTTTGGTATATGAAAGGTATTTGAGAGTGAGACATTGGGGGTAGAAATTTGAGAGTGAGACATTGGGGGTAGAAATTTAACCAATGTGATTGACATGTAAGTGAGATCCATCAGCTGTATGAATTGTAGTTGTATTGGTGGCAGGATGATTGAAAGAAAACATTGTAGAATCAGAGGTCATGTGATTACAACAGCCAGAATAAAAAAAACCAAGAATTACCCGAGGGAACAGACAGAGCAGTGGAAGGAAGAATACCATTTTTAGAGAGAATTTGCTTAAGGAGAGCTTCGATATCATTGGTGGACATTGTTTGTGACTGTAGGAGCTGGAGGACAGGATCACTCAGCAGTGACAGCAGTGATGGATGAAGATGGATGACTGTGGCTGGATGAAGAACCTTTAAAAAAATTGGTGCGAGATTGCCAATTCTTAGGACAATCATTATGGTAGTGACCTGGGCTTTTCTTGTGACAAAACTTGTATATTCTGGTAGGACAGGTTAATAAAGCATGATCAGTTTTGTGACAGTAGTTACACTCCTTTGGAGAGGAGAAAGATGAAGTCGGTTTCTTTCTGGGATAATGAGTAGCAAGTACTGCATCTGGAGCCTGAGGTTGAAATGTACTTAGACGAGTTTCCTCTAAAAGAAGCTCGGTTATAGCATCTTCTAGGGTAGGCAAAGGATGTCGATGAAGAAGAGAGGCTCGGACTGGTTCAAATGAGGGTTGAAGAGCCATAAGAAACATGATGACACGTTGCTGATCTCGATATTTAGTAAACTTTGTAGTATCAAAAACACACGACCAAGTAGGTTCAGAAAGAGATAGTTGATCCCAAATAGCATGTATTTCAGAGACAAAGTTACCGATAGATTGACCAGGCTGTTGAGTTTTACTGTGAAGATTGGTCAGAAGTTGATATTGATGAGCGAGATCAGTAGTAGTGTAACGATTCTTCAAAAAATCCCAGATGGATTTTGCAGAATTAAATCGGCCAAATTCGATACTGATGGATGAGATACAAGTGTTGCGAAATCAAGTAATAATTTGATAATTTTTGCTATCCCATTCTTCAAGACGATCACCATATTTTTCTGTTATTTCTGTGTCGAGTTGCACTGATTCGATGACATCACCTGTAATAATCCGTCATAATTTCTTACCTCTAAGAAAACTGGACATAGCTTGAGATCAAAAGATATAATTTGAGCAGCCTGCCAAAATAGTCCCAATAGGATTGGAATTTTCGGATCTGTCCATGACTGATAGATATGTGAGAGGTGATTAGTGGGCCCAATCTTGTCACAATAGTAAGCCCCAAATGGTTTTTTTTTTTTAAATACTGCTACCCAAACAAATGTCCACAAATAAGATGCTAGCCAAATAAATGTCCACAAATAAGAGAGATAAGATTGGAGAGAGCACCACCGTCAGTTGGCAAATAAGGCAGCGGTGTGATGACAGCGAGTATGGAGATGAGAGCGACGTGATGGCAACTGGCTGTTGGTGGCGGCTGGTTCGACTGTGGATTTCCAGCGGCGGCAGAGAGCAGAGAAATCGTCGGTGATGATGTTGGTGCTGCGGCGAGGCTGACTGCTTAAACGCCTAAGAGGGAGCAGCAGTGTGAGGCGCGGCGGCTTGTTGCAGGGGGTGTGAGGACTGGATTTGTTGAGGAAGGAGGTGGCGCGTGGAACAGCGGCTGAAGCTTGCGAACGGCGAAACCGAACTGGAACAGTAGGCGATGTAAACTGAAAAAGATGGGATTTGATATAGATAATGGGTTTTGAACTTTTGATTCTTACAGATTTTGTAGTTTGCAGAGAGAGAGATGAAGGCTCTGACTCAAATCAGATGAGTCGTAATGGTGGAATAAAAAAAAAATTGAGATGGTGCAGATGAGGATCAGAGGCATGTGTCACGGGCTTAGAGTTTTAGCACCACCCTAGCTGCTCCCGTGCGGCACCAAGACGTTGCTTCCACTCTCGCAAGTACTTGGTCAGCCTAACTCCCGTGCACACCTTAGCCAACACACTCCCCTCGTGCGCTTACTAGTGTTGTAGTTACCCTCGCCCTCTCCTCACTTGGCTTGCACACTCACACACACTAAGGCACTTAAGTTGGCAAGGAAAGAACACTTCTATTACTTCAAAGAATGCTTTGTACAAGGCTAGCACTCAAGCTCTCTACAAGGCTCTCAAGACTCACTCTAGGACTTGTTGGTTACAAATGAAGTCCTACTCCTATTTATAGGCATCCCCATCCCTAATGGATGGCTAGGATGCATTCTAACCAACGGTGGAGATCGATTCTCTAGAATCTTCTCCTACCTTCTTCACACTTCCATACTTATTTACACATATCTAGAATCTTCCACACAACTCCAGACAACTCCAGAAGACTCTAGAAACTCCACTCGCCATGCAATTGCCATGCAGTGTCCTCCTCAGCGTCTGCGTGTAGCCTGCGTGGCATTACCTCCATAAGCGGGGCGTAACATTCTCCCCCACCCATTTCCGTGACGCCCTCGTCACGGTTCCTTCAGCTGACTCAGCCTCTCATAGGTCATCAGCACTTGCACATATGTCCTTGGCCCAAACGTGCTTGCGCCCTTTGGGAGATGTGAGGTCCTCACGAGCTCCATCGTGTTAACTGCCACCTCTGGACTCTCCTTCCTGCCCACGAGCGGCACTATGCATGCGCTCGCCTCCAAGTCTCATCAACGCACCAAGGCATGGTAGTGGCGCGGCATTGTTCCTGTCCATGAACTCCAGCCCCAGCACCATGTCGTGGTCGTCCATCTCCGCAACCTAGAAGTCGGCCTTGCCCTTCCATTCTTGCATGCATAGTTCCACCTCCTTGCACACTCTACCCACACGTGCCTCCTCGAAGTTGACGGCCTTGATCCAGCCCTCCGTCTTGCGCATCTCCAAGCCAAGTCGCTGCACCTCCTTCGGGGTAATGAAGTTGTGTGTGGCGCCAGCGTCCACCAACGCTTGCACGGCTTTGCCACCAACCTGCGCATCCACATAGCGCACCCCAGCTACCTTCTTTGCATTGCCCTTCTTCTTGGTGTCATGTGCCATGCTACTCAGCATTTGCATAGCCCCCATACACCTGTCTTCGCCGCTGCCCGCATCGTCCATCTTGCCCTTGCCCTTATCCTTCATAAGGGCACTCATGGTCTTCTTGTTGGGGCAGTGTCGCAATATGTGCGGCCCTTCGCACAAGTAGCACTTCGGCGGCTCCCTCTTGCCCTTGTCGCGGCGCTCCCCTTTACCACTAGCCTTGGACCTCTCTCCATGGTCCTTGCCCTTATCATGGCGTAGGCGTCTCTCCTCATCGCTGTGCTCATCACTGGACTTGGGCGAGCCCCTTTTCTTGGAGCACCGGTCTCCCCCACCTTTGCCATGGTCCCTCTTGGGAGACGTGGCCCTCTTGTCATCGCGCCTAAAGTCTTCAAGGTGCTCCGCTATAGTCATTGTGGATGCCAAGTCTCTAGGCTCCCTCCTCCTCAGCTCCGTGGCCACCCAAAACTGCAGCCCATCTATGAACAAGCACACGCGTTGCTGCTCCGGCATCTCTAGGATCTCTAGCAACAAGTTGGAGTACTCTTTCACATACTCCCTTATGTTGCCCTTCTGCTTCAGGCGCTTTAGGTTGATCATGGCGAGGTCATCAACGCACTCAGGGTAGAACTGCCTCTTGAGCTGCCTCTTAAACTCCTCCCATGTGTCAACCGCTCTTGCGCCTCTACCGGTGAAGCGCCGCCTCCACCATAGAGCGGCAGTGTCCGTGAGGTACATAGTGTTTGTCTGCACCTTCTCCTCATCATCCTCGATCTCCATACACTCGAAGTACCACTCCATGTGCCAAAAGAAGTTGTCAATCTGGCGCTTATTTCTTGCCCCATCATACAACTTGGGCTCCGGCGCCTTCTTCTTCCTTGTCTTCACCACGACCTCGCGCGCCTAGGAGAACTCCTTCTTGCACTCAACAATCTCCACGCGCAAGTCGTCTACCCGATCATGCAAGTCCCTTTCCTTCTCTCGCGCCTTGTTGGCGATGCCATCAATCAGCTCGTAAAGCTCCACCATCCTTCTCTCGAACTTGTTAAACTTGGTCTCCGTGTAGACCAAGTGTGTGGCAAGTTTCTCCTCCAAGCTCTGCTCCAAGACGTGGACTTAGTGGTCTCCTCCGCTAGCCATGTCTACTCCAACAAAGCTCACTTGACGAACATGCTCTGTACCAACTGTCACGGGCTTCGAGTTTTAGCACCACCCTAACTGCTCCCGTGCGGCACCAAGACGTTGCTTCCACTCTCGCAAGTACTTGGTCAGCCTAACTCCCGTGCACACCTTAGCCAACACACTCCCCTCGTGCGCTTACTAGTGTTGTAGTTGCCCTCGCCCTCTCCTCACTTGGCTTGCACATTCACACACACTAAGGCACTTAAGTTGGCAAGGAAAGAACACTTCTATTACTTCAAAGAATGCTTTGTACAAGGCTAGCACTCAAGCTCTCTACAAGGCTCTCAAGACTCACTCTAGGACTTGTTGGTTACAAATGAAGTCCTACTCCTATTTATAGGCATCCCCATCCCTAATGGATGGCTAGGATGCATTCTAACCAACGGTGGAGATCGATTCTCTAGAATCTTCTCCTACCTTCTTCACACTTCCATACTTATTTACACATATCTAGAATCTTCCACACAACTCCAGACAACTCCAGAAGACTCTAGAAACTCCACTCGCCATGCAATTGCCATGCAGCGTCCTCCTCAGCGTCTGCGTGTAGCCTGCGTGGCATAACCTCCATAAGTGGGGCGTGACACATGGCTCTGAAACCATGTTGAATATAAGAGAGTGACAGAGATATATGTTGATTATGTTCTGTATAATCAAGTGTAAATAAATTATGTCCAAGGAGAGGTATAAATAGGTGAGAGATCACCAACGGTTATACAATGATCATGGCAACAATCTATACAATGGCTATAATATAATTATGTTAACAGGATCAAATCCAAGAAAATATCAGAGAACTAAACAGAAGAGAAACACAGTTATATTCTTGAAATCCCCAGAGTAGTTTTGCCTAAGTCTTCAAACTGATCCCGGGTTAACACTGTAATAGGAATTTTATCCGCGAAAATCAAGGATCCAACATAATTTAGGGGCTGTAACAATATTTTTAAGAAGCCAGAAACCCAAGACCTCTCCAGTAACAATTTTCCCTACTTTTAATCAGTTTTTCTGTTTTTTTGGAAAAATAATAATAATAATAATAAACAATGGAACCAAATCGGACCGGACCGATCTTCACAGTTCGGTTTCATGTCTCAACGATTCCGGTTTCGATTTTAATTCCAATTTTTAAGAACCTTTAAGAACAATTTCGATTTCAATTCCGATTCCAATTCCAATTCCGTCAGGAACTAGACCATGTGCATCCCAAAGAGTATTACTCTTACTAATGTATAAGAGTTGACAATAAAAAAAATTTGATTGTTTTCTTTTATGTTTAAAAGATAAAATTTAAGGACTTTTGTCGGCATTTAAAAATAATAAAATTTTTCTTAAGGGTTTGTTTCAAGAATCACACTACCACGAAAAAATTTAACACATCTAAAAACACATTATGTGAAAATAAAAAAATTGATACAATGTTGGAAAGTCGAACGCATCCTACCATATTTATGTGTCTGACTTTTTAAACTTGTATAAATGTAGCTAGTACTTTTGACATTGTATCATTTTCTTTATTTTCACATAAATAAAGTTATTTTTTCTATTTAATAATTAATTATCACATCAGCGTAAAAAAACCAATTGTTAAGTTTATTGTCTTCCAACATCTAAGATTATTTGTGACAAAAGTTCTTTTTTTCTAACATTAATTTGACAAATAATTCATATACCCGGTAATTCCACTGTAGAGTCACTAACAGGATCATACCCTCGATTTGTTGACAAAATCTGAATTTTTTTGACCATTGTCTTTAGTTTTACTATAACAGAGAGATAAATTAATTTTGCAATGACTCCTTGAAATAAAACTCCCATTAATTTACATTTATGTTAATGCTAAGCTTGGGTGCTGGGCTTCTGTTTCAGGCTAGTGACTGAGAGAGAACGTGTTTGACAAACGAGGTTCTAGGCCTAGTCTAATGGACTTACTAAAGCCCAAATACATGACTGACAGTATCTTCGTATTAAAACTCAACATTGGGCTTAAAATAGCGTTAACTTATACTGGTTGAGCCTTTAGTATTAGTTGACAAAAAAGTTTCATGACTCTCGTTTGGTCTATTTTTTTGGGTTGGGCCTTGATGCTCGCTCTGTTTCCGTTCTTCGTGTTGGATTCGGCCATTAAATGGCCCATTCCCATCATAGATATACTTGCTTCACCTTCAGAGAGAGAGAGAGAGAGAGAGAGAGAGAGAGAGAGAGCACCATTAACCATATCCATCCATGAATATTTCATATTGAGAGAGATCGATGAACAACTTTCTCCAGGTTAACAACTTGAAGTTTTACTAACAACCGAAGTCGCATAGAGCGAGAGTCGGAGCAAGGGGAAAATGAAAGTTATAAAATCTAAGTCATACAGAGTGAAAATGAGAGAGAAAATGTACCGATAATCTGAGAGTAAAAGCGCACATAGAGGTGAGAATGACACCATATTAGGAAGTGTTCAATATTTCACCTCTCAAAAAAAAAAAAAATTTAAATTAAATAAATAAATAGTATTCATTATTTCTCATCCATGCTTGATAACTTGAGCTTTTTCCATTAACCGTGTAACAATAAATCATTGCTAATTATAACCTAAATGTTGATATAACGAAGAACCAATGTCCTCATAACAATAATAACTTAAATATTTACCACGAATCATGTAATGAACCTATTGATCTCCATTGTCAATGATTTCAATGTATCAGTTTCATAAATCGTTTTTGAATTTATTACTCATCTAAAATAGGCATCAGAATTAGATTGGATCGTTGAATGAATTTTTTTGACTGGTCACTAAAACTTAAATTATTTTTTTTGATTGGTCACCAAACCCCACCTGATGAATCATTGGCATGAATGTAACCAGAAAGTTCCTCCATGGTGGGTTGGTTGGTTCTTAGCAAATTCCCAAAACCCTAAAAATATCATGCACAAGGGAGTGTGACATTGACAGGGACACCACTCACAGACATGTTGTGATGGTATATGGTTGGTAGGGGCTTTTTACACATCACAAGTCACAATATTATTGGTATAATTTGTCACCCCAAAAACAAAGTGATAGTGTGGTCGGTTTATATGTTTCGCTTTTGACCCTTGATTAAGGCGGGTGTCGGTTTCTTGGCGTATGGTGTACCTACACGTGGCTTTTTAGTCTAAGCAAGTCTTCCTAAACGCGTTGATTGATCAACGGTCGCTTTTAGCTACTTTGCATACGTGGCAACATTTTTGAGGGCCGATTCTTTTGAGACGGTTTATAGCAGTTGAACCGTTAACGTAAAAAACAACACTTTGAAAATATCTGAATGTCTTTTGACTCTCTTCCACTCAATCAGTCACAATCTTCACGTTTTAGATCCGTAAACAAGGAGCCATTTTTGCATGCTTTGATTGGAGCCTTTTTTTCTTTTTATCTAAATAATGTAGAACACAGGATAATTATATCTTAATCACTTTTTTTGGTATACGTACAAACATGTTTATATATATATATATATATAGTCCGCAAAAGAGGTTAGTTAAGGTACCTTAATTAAGGATATATATAGATAAAGTCACCAACATTAAATTAATATTAGTAGACCATCTGCATCATAGACGATTTCTAACATCTTATACCCAATGGATTGCTAACACGTATTTAATGTGAACCAACCCTTTTGGAAGGGGACAACTACTTAATTATCCACACGCATTTCCTAATTGATACCAAAATTTATAATTGAAGGCTTAACATTAATTTATATATTATAATTAATATCGATTTTACTTGGAATGATCAAACTCATTAACCTATCGTTTTCATAAAACATGTAGTGTTTTAGGAACTAAAATAATTTAAAACAAAATTTTTTACTATTGTCTCAACACTGAGTACAAAATTTGCTTAAATTGTATGATATTGAATAAGAATATATTTTTAAATTGTAAAAAAAATTTCAACACGTAACAAAATAAAATAAAATAAAATACAATAAGAAGAAAAAGGAGAGAAAAAGTAGGTGTGAATGTAGATGGAGGTAGACTCATGCCTCATCTCATGTCAAATTTGAATGATTAATGAATGCTATGGGGTAGGGCACCATGGACGAGCTGCTGCCCTTGTCATTCTCTTTTTAAATCATAAATAATGGCATGTTCAAGTGTTTTGTCCCATTCAATTCCAAAAATAAGAAAAGTGCGTTTAATTAGTTTGTCTAGATTAAGGATGTGACCAATGTCACTCCACAATGAAGTACAGGTGTCACAAGCAGCTCCAACCAAGTGTCCTTTCCTGATTAAAGTGGCATCAGCGCGATATTTTCTACACCAATTATTAAAGTTTCCAATAATGTTGTGAAATTGATCTATAATTATTAAATTAGACCAAAGCTTTAGTGACAAATAAGCTCTTTGGGAAATTTTATAGTTTTTCATTTTCTTATCCCGGAAAATATTCATGCTTTATTTTTGTATTTTTATATTATGGAGGTCTCTCAGGGACTTGAGCTTCTCAGGTTAGATATTCAAATAATTAAAAAAAGCTTTTAATAAAAGACGACTTTAATAAAGAAACAAAGAAACAACAGGCTTTTTGAATTGCCTGTATAAGATTAAAAATGTATTTGGGTGGGTAAAATTTATCAAAATTATTATACGCACTCTATAATTATTTCAAAATGATCCCTACTAGTTAATAGTCACGTTCCTTTTATAGTATATTCGCATTCCACTATACTCAACTTTTAAATGAATAAGTTTTAGGATGATTTTATATTTATTTATTAAAAAATTGCATTTTGCATTTTTCAAATAGAGGAGTGTAAATGTAATCCTCCCTTCTTTAATCTTCAAAATAGCCAAGCAAGGCCACAGGGCTATGAGCAAGTGGCAACACTACTCGGTCAACTGAACAGTTGAAGCCCAACATGTGTGGGTTTAGAAAATGATGTGGGCCCCCAGACAAGAAACTGACATGAAGAAGACCCCTCATCTTGGCCCACCGGGCCCGACCAACTCTTAATTCACCATGAACAATTGAACATTTCTTCCCTTCATTCTCCTATCTGATCCCCATTCCCCAATAATGTGGAGAGTCACATGGCTGTGAAGATTTAAACCAAATATATATATATATCAATTTCACATGCACGCATGTATTACTGGACCAATTATTCTCTTTCTCTTCATACATACTGTTGTGAGGATATAAAAATAATATATATACACATGCATTACTTAGAAAATTTGTAATTGAATGTTGCATTTGGAGCACAATTACAGCGCCTTAAAATTGAAATCAGAAAAAAAAAATTAGTTAAAATTTTAAACTAAAAGTTCAATTATAAATTCATTACGTCCAAACATACCATTGTATTATGAATTCTGTACTTAATTTTGATTTTGTATTCATTCAACTGTTTTCAGATTCTTGTAACGAGGCCAGAGACCCCACTTTTTGTTCAAATATCCAATCACCTCATATTTGTTGATCTTATTTATGCCTCCATGTGCCTTGCTACATAATTTTTACAAATTAATGGGCCATGATAAAGCCATATCAACACACACACTCTCTCCTACACATGTATGTGTAATGTGTGTGTATCGATACATATATTCTGTCAATGTATCTATCCATCTATCCGTTTATCTCTTCCCTAGGAGCCTACCCTACTTTGTCATGAGATTGACCCTTTACAAACACTACTCTAAGAATGGGCACCCATTAATTGTTTTCTCGAATCTTCCATCTTTTCTATATATATATATATACACACACACACAACACTATTACAGTATTACTGTTACAAATTAATACAGTTAGATTTTCGGTTGCTGTGTCTTGCAGTTGGTAGTTTTTTCAGGTAAGTTGGTTGGCAAAGGGAATCTTTGATTTTTTGTTGGAAATATGCTTTCATGACCAAGGGAGACATCGAAATTCCATACCATCTACTCATCTAGCTTAAGCATGAACTGATTAAATCTTAATTAATAATATAAGTCTTTTTATTTGATATCGATTGCTTAAAAAGTGCATTTTACTAAAAACCTCAGCGTTTCCACCACCATCCTTAATTTATGATTTTACCATACACATGATAATGGACACTTAATTAATTAACACGGGATCTACTAGTGCGATAATTTGCATTAATCTTCTATTCATGTTGAGATTCATACTAAAAAAGGATACTAAATATGTTTTTAACACATTACAATATCGGAATTTTCATCTAAAAATGAAAAAAAAATTATATTACAAATTATAAAATTATCAATTAAACTATCAATAAATAATAAATATGTAAAACTAGCAGAAGTCTCTTTTTTGGCTCATTCTTGAATTAGCTCATATGTTCAGCTGCTTTATCATTATTCTTACTTATAGTGCAGCTTCCGAACGGAAAAGTCGAAGCTACTTTTCCATTCGATTCATTGAAGTTGCTCCTCTATTTAATATACTGAAGTGGCTTCAATGCGTCGAATGAAAAAGCGACTTCCAATACAAATGGTAGAACAGATTTCATAGTCCAATATTTCAACTTCCTTGCAAGTCTATAATAAAACTGAAATTTTGATCACTAAAAGATTACATAATAATACCTAGTAGAGATCAGGTCACCGAGTGCATCCTCATCATGAAGGGACACGTAGGCAGGTCAAGAATGTTCTATTTTTTAAAAAAAAGATGTGATCTGAGAGGTATATGTGCAAAAAGATCATATCTATAAGTTATAATTCTATTTTTTTATTAACGAACAAAAAAAATAATAATAATATTCCACCTTTATTTGTAGATTAGAGTCATCCATGACACTAGGGGGACTAAAACCCAATTCTAAAACATTTAACTAATAGTCTAATAGCATAAAAAAATATGAAAAGTGGATATGGTAGTTAGCATTTGATTTGCAGTTAAAGAAACTCATTAACAGTAAACAAGTGCTGCTGGTCCTTGCCGCGGAAAACAGAGAATCTCTACCTACCATTGATCGATATGAAATGAAATAATAACAATAATGATATTAAGAATAATAAAAGTGATTATTATTTTCTTGGAGAGAGAGAAAATCGTTTTTATATGTTTATAGTTTTATTAATATGTGTGTGTGTTTATATAAGAAATGATAATGATCACATAAACAGATGATTGATGCAGATAATTAGGGCAGTAACCATCACTTGCCCCCTATTATGGAGTAAGCGATTTATTTATGGATTTCTGCAATATATAGTTTCTTAACATGATCACATGCATATGCTAATCTACTACCAGCCAAAACAGCATACGTTCATTCCTTAATTCAATATATGTCGTCTTACTTTGCCCATTTTTGTTCGAACATTAATCTCTGGGTAGAAGTACAACTCACCATTCTAATTTAGTTTTTTTTTTTTTTTTTTTCCCTTCATTTCATTTTGACTGTTATTTTTGTTGAAGCCAAAGTTCACTGAATAACGATAAACATGTTAAATCCACAAAATATGGAAAAACAGAACTCTGCTACGTTATTAATCAATGTGACAATTTTGTTCTATGCAGTACACGTATATATACAAATCAATCAAAACATGTAAAACCCTAACAACATGAGCAATGTTTCAAGATTCAAATTTCTCTAAAATTTAGGAAAAATCAGAGTAATTTGAATCCATTTAAACTTCTAATAGAAATCTCAAAATAATCAAACTTGAAAAAATTCAATTCCAAGGTCCTAAACAATGGAATTCGGTTAAAGAACAACTTTACATAAGCAGCGAAGCTCTTGAGTTGTGCTGTTTTGAGTGTCTCCAATCCGATGGGAGTCTTTTCGAGCCAAACACAAACTTATCAAAACTAATCTGAAAAATCATGTCATTTTCTCAATTTGACCTTCTAACCGTCCAAACGAGTCCTATAAACTGCAGTTTTTCATTGTCAAAATGCTCAAAGAAGATATATATATTGATATATGTATATATTTCTTCATGTACTGGTACAAGTCCACGTTTATATTTAGGTCGCAAGCGTGTGGGGGCCTTTGGTGTGACTTAGATTTTAGGTTAAGCAAGGGGACTAAACTAATACCACGTGTAATGTGTCTAGAGGGGAGAAGGCGGGATAAAAAGACGTCTAAAATGAACCAATAAGGTAATGACAACAAACCCCCAAATCCCCAAAAGTTTGTGCGTAATGGCCCAATAACAACACCAGCATTTTCCTTTTTAATAAAATAAAATGTTAATGTCATATTCAACGAGCCAAACTTAAACGCACGTGTCTCTCCAAAAATAGTAACCTAGAATTTTTTTACAAAATCAACACAATTATATAGACGTGTAATACCAAACTCACCCAACTAAAACCTTTGTAATACAGTTTTCATGTAATGGGCCAATAACAATTAACAACACTAGCATTCTCCTTCTTCAATTTAAATAAATAGTATCAAGACCCAATAACATGTTAATGTCATCCAAAAATTGTTACATATATAAATAAAATAATATACTATATCAAATCAATACATATATTGTATTTTTATATTATATTGGTTAGGGAGGGGGGTGAGGTGGTTGTCGTGTCAAAGTTTGAAGCGGCTATGCCCCATTGGTGTTGTTCAATTCCCTTCGGTCCCCTTTCTATGCATCTAACACGTGGTATTCTCATACATGTCTGAGGTGGCATAGCCCACTTCTCACTCTATATAAACCTCGCCCTCACCTCACTCGTCACTCATTGCACACACTTTCTCTCTCTATCATTCACCACTTTCTCTCTCTAGACCCCCTTAGACCCCTTAACCCTTTGTTCGAAGAAACATACATAATTACTACGTACCCATTAAGAGAGAGTCTAGTCAACCAAAATAGAGACTGCAAAGACATGTCTTCTGCTACAAGTACAAATACATGGGTTAAGCCCAAATTCCTCTCTTCATCAAGAGAGTTGAAATTGGGGTCTAACAACCCAATCTCTATCTCTTTAAACAAACCTAATAAACCTCACACCATAAATTGCTCTCTCCAAACTCCTTCCCTCCACTTTCCCAAACAGTCTTCAAAATATCAAACACCTGGTACTAGTGTTGTCACTGACACTACAACTATATGCCCAAAAGATCAAAACTCGTCCTCTACTTCACCTTCATTTTCGGTAGAGAGAGCCATTGCTAAGTCCACTCCACAGTGGAATTTTCTACAGAAAGCTGCAGCCATGGCCCTGGATGCCGTGGAGAGCGCCATGGTAGCACGCGAGCGCCACCATCCTCTGCCAAAAACAGCCGATCCCGGAGTTCAAATTGCAGGTAATTTTGCTCCCGTCACTGAACAGCCCGTCCAGCACTCACTTCCGCTTACCGGAAAAATACCCGAAAGTGTTAAAGGCGTCTACGTCCGAAACGGGGCTAATCCGCTATTTGAACCGGTCGCCGGCCACCACTTCTTTGACGGCGATGGTATGGTCCACGCCGTCAAATTCGAAAACGGCTCGGCTAGCTACGCTTGCCGGTTCACCGAGACGCAGAGACTCGTCCAGGAACGAGCTCTAGGCCGCCCAATTTTCCCCAAAGCCATTGGAGAGCTCCACGGCCACTCCGGCATAGCTCGGCTTATGCTCTTCTATGCTAGGGGATTGTTCGGCCTCGTCGATCACCACCACGGCACCGGCGTTGCCAACGCGGGCCTAGTTTACTTCAACGGCCGCCTCCTCGCCATGTCGGAGGACGACTTACCGTACCAAGTCCGAGTCACCCCCTCCGGCGACCTCGAAACAGTGGGCAGATACAACTTCGATGATCAGCTCAATTCCACCATGATCGCTCACCCCAAGCTCGACCCAGTTTCCGGCGAGCTCTTCGCTCTCAGCTACGACGTCATCCAAAAGCCATACCTCAAGTACTTCAAGTTTTCCAAGTCCGGTGACAAGTCACCGGACATCGAAATACCCCTGGAACAGCCAACTATGACGCATGATTTCGCAATAACAGAGAAATTCGTAGTAATCCCAGATCAGCAGGTGGTGTTCAAGCTGCCGGAAATGGTCCGCGGTGGCTCTCCGGTGGTGTATGACAAGAACAAGATGTCCCGATTCGGAGTTCTTGACAAGAATGCTAGTGATGCTAGTGAAATCAAATGGATCGAATCGCCTGATTGCTTTTGCTTCCATCTCTGGAATGCTTGGGAGGAGCCAGAGACCGACGAGGTCGTCGTGATCGGGTCGTGTATGACTCCGCCGGACTCCATTTTCAACGAATGCGATGAGGGGTTGCAGAGCATTTTGTCCGAAATTAGACTCAATTTGAAGACCGGTAAGTCCACACGCCGACCAATTATAACCAATTCGGATGATCAAATTAACTTAGAAGCAGGAATGGTGAATCGGAACAAGCTTGGCAGGAAAACCCAGTTCGCTTACCTCGCCATTGCCGAGCCTTGGCCTAAAGTTTCTGGCTTTGCAAAAGTCGACCTCTTCACCGGAGAAGTAAAGAAGTACATTTACGGCGAACAGAGGCACGGTGGTGAGCCTCTGTTTCTTCCTACAGGCTCCAACTCGGAAGCTGAAGATGACGGATTTGTCATTGCTTTCGTGCACGACGAGAAGACATGGAAATCGGAGCTCCACATTCTAAACGCCATGACTATGCAGTTAGAAGCTTCGATTCAGCTTCCGTCTAGAGTTCCATATGGTTTTCATGGCACATTCATAACAGAGAGAGATTTAGCAAAACAGGCCTAATTCAATCGTCTTGTTAGTCGATTGTTTTCGGATAATTAAGTCGGAGATTTGCCAGTGGGATTGTTTCAGTTCGTCCCCGGAAGTCTCCTATATGCTTACAGTAGAACCCCATTTGTTGGGTATGTGATTTTCCTTCCTTTTTTTTTTTTTTTTTTTTTGGTTGATTGTCTGTGAGAGGTTTTGAAGGACCAAGCTTGTAGCTTTTGGGTGTAGGTTAGAATTGGAGCTCAGCTGGTTCTTGCTTATTCTTTCACTTATAGTGTGCATAAGAGAGGAGGTATATAGATACAGAAGAATAATGTAACGGGTACGTTACCATGTACAATATATGTTTTCATGTTAATAATCTCTGTATCACTCTGTTTCTTGTGAATAATTGTATATATTTACTATATTCTTCCATTTTTTTTTTGTACTCCAAAAATATTTTGTTGCAGATTGTAAGATAAAATATATCTTCAAAGCATATATATATATATTTGATTGACAGTCTAGCTAAAATTGTTACTTGAAAATGTCTAAGATACCCTGTCTCTAATACTAAGTTACACAATACTTTTAAAGTGGTGTTGCTTTTGTATTCCGTGTGGAAATCGGTGCTCTAAGAATAAATTTTTCTATATTTGAGAACTTATTTTTTTCAATTAATGAATTCAATAACGATTTCTTATTCATTAAATTGTGAAATTGTGAAAAACTACATGTGAAACTTATTATTGATAACAATAACCAAATGTACTTTATAGTAAATTAAATAAAAAGTTAGAAATATAAAAAATAAAATTGTTAAAAAACAATAACATATATTGCTCATTTTTTTTTTTTGTTATTAAGTCTAAAAATATTAGATGTGTGTACATTGTATAGATACATATATATGTGTGTGTGTGTGTGTGTGTGTGTATGTATATATTTACAAACAAAATATATAGATACTTTTAGTTGTACTTTTATTAATTAATTATTTTATAATTCTTTAAAATAATCATTTCATGTATGAAAATTTAAACAATCTCTTTTTAAGAATTTAGAATAAATATAGGAATTTTCAGGTCTCATTTCTTAAAAAATATATATATGATATAATTTTGTATTTTAATTGATATTAATATTATATATTGGTTAGTATAAAAGAAATAAGATTATTTACACTTAAAAAATGTTTTTTTTTTAATTTTATACACAAATAAATACAAGTGTACAAAGCGCTTTGGAGGTGCTCCCGTTCTGACAAAATTTTAGATTTTGTTGCTTTTGCGCTCCTAATCCATATTCGCTCTCGCTTTGTGTGACTTAAAGTAGAACCTTGTCCCAACTAGGGATGACAATTTGTCCCGCGAGGGCGGGTACCCGACCCACCCCACCCATTTATGTCTATTTTGGGGAACCGTTTAAGTTATTTGGACAGAGATGGAGTTTAGAAGTAAAAACCTACGCAAGTGCTAGACAAGAGCGGGGGAGGTCACCCCACCCAGTGGGCTTAGATTACTAAATTATCCTTATTTTTATTAGTATTTATAGTTAGCCCTAGAAACCCCCAAATCAAATTCACTCGCTAAATTATCCTTTTGCCATTATAGAATGTTTGTAAATTGATTTTCCTTTTTTATGATTTTTTTTTAATAGTTATATAATTATATTTGAGGGGCAAAAAAAAAAATTAAAAATAAGGAGAAGTTTTGGGAGTAAACGGAGCGGGGGCGGATGCCCACATGGTGAAAAAGTAAAACGAGACAGAGATGGGTGGGAAGGTACACCATTTAAGTAGTTTTAGGCGAGAATGGGGTGGGGACTTTTAAACGGTGACGTGGGCGAGGGAGGGCACACTAGCCCAAAACCACCCCGTTACCATCCCTAGTCAACCCAACCAGGCTTGCAAGATTTGGTAATTTTGTTAATTTTTATAATTTTTTAAAAATTAATTTCTATTTTTATGATTATTGAAAAATGTTAAATAACTCAAGAATAATGGACCATCAGATAAGTCAACATTTAATATATTTTTACTTTAAATTTAAGAATAATTAAAGGACTAGAGAAGAAATTAAACTGCATAGTGCAGAGGAGTCAGGGAAATGATATTTTTGATGACCTTAATACTCCAGCTTAAAACTGACCTAGGTAAAAATATGACGTATTTTTATAAAATTTCAACTTAAATAAACATTATTACTATTCATGTTTGTTTTCATGAAATACATCAATTTTCCTTTCTTTATCTAGTTTTTTTTTTTTTTTTTGGTAAAAGGGTTTTTTTTTTGGTAAAAAGGTAAGCTTTATAAAATAAAAGAATTATGTACAACATGTCTACTCAGTTTTTTATAACTCTTTTCCTTACCTTTTCAGTTTTCCACAAACGTATTATTTTCTTTTTCGTTTTCATAGTGTCTTTCATGGTACTCAAATGGAAGAATTTGATTGGTACAAAATCTAGAGCAAAAACTGCAATATTTTTCAATTTTTCAATGCATTGTAATTTTTCTTTAAATTCCTCTCTTTGTTTTTGTTTCTGGAGTCACGTAGATCATTAGTTTTGATCATTTATATTAATAAACAAATATCTATCTAATCTTAAGAATCAATGCGTTAGGGATTCAAATTCGATGTGATATATATATATATATATATATATATATATATATATATAATTTAATATACATGGTGATTGAAACTTTTATAGTCAACAAAGATACTAAAAAATAAACTACAACTTTTTAAATAATTAATTACCTTATATTTTAAAATAGATTCCATTATATATTTGACAAATAGATAACCACGAAAACTTGATAAAGTGATAGGTTTTTATTTATCGGCTAAATAGCACTACTTAGGGTAAAATCACAGAGATAACGACTACAAAAACACGGATTATAAGCCATAAGCTCTTCAAAATGGGTAGAAGCTAAGTCACATAAAGTGGGAGTGAGGGTGAGAGCGAATTCGAGAGCGGGAGCGTGAGAATTGCAAAATTAGGTTATAAATAGTAAAAATTTGAGCCAAAATATGCACAAAGTATAAAAATAAAAATTCGTTCGGAACATGAAAGCGATATTCATCGAAAAAAAATTGTGTAATTTAGGTAGAAGTACTTAGTATCAATCAACACACACCGGTTTGAGTTCCCTGCTAATGGGGTAAAGTGATGGTGTAACCTATAATTAGTAGCCTCACAATTGATGGGTTGGTCGGCCATTTCAATCACAGCCTCACAGGTGTTCCATCAATTGGCAACTCCCCTATTCAATTACTTGCAAGTTATTATGAGTGAGATATTTCTGATTTATGCTAAAAGAGTGATTTGACTCATTAACATTGCTCGTGTCAAGTTGAATAAGACATTTCTAACTTCTCCAAACTTTCACATCATATTTATCGAGATCTTTTGTTTAATCTTATTTGAAGAGAGAAAGAAGAACCCTCTAGCTAGCTAGCATTAGGGGTGCAATTTGGCGGGTCAACTCAAAGCTAGCTCAAGTCCAATTTGAATTTTTACGAATTTGGATATCTACTTTTCCGATTATGGTTGAATTTGACTTAAAAAATATCAATTCGAGCTTAATTAAATTTAAAATTGAAATAAGGTGTCGGTAATCCGAACTCAATTCGAATCAATTTTTAATATTAATTTGATATATATATATATATATATATATTAATTATATTATCATTCAAATTATGATCACTTTTTGTTTTAACGAACTTCGTTTGAATTTTAATTTATTGCATATTACTAGCCAACATTTCCTCACAAGAAAATGACCCTTTTTTATAATCTAACTTTTTTGGGGTGTAGTTTTTATTTTTATTTTTATCATAGTGGTAGAGAATGAAATACACCCTTCTATGGTATTAAAAAAAATATTAAATTAGAAATATTAAAAAAATAGAACATTGGATTTTAAATTAAAACAAGTATTTTGGACAGCAAAAAATGGAAAGGTATACATTTTTTGTAGGATAATTATTTTGCTAATTTTTTTAAAAATGTGTGCTTAAGAGTATTCTAATATGAAACGAGCTCAAGATCACATTAATTAAATATTTAATATGGAGATTGGCCATATGTACAACTCGAATTAACCTGACTTTCAAACCCTAAATTCGAGTTTAATAATTCAAGGATGAGTTGATTTCCAGTTGAATAGTTAAAATTTAAGGTCGAATTAGGGTTAAAACGTTTTATATTTCAAGTTGGATTTGAGTTGTACCTCTAACTTGCCTGAGTTACAATCCTATCTAGCAAGAGAATAGTTGAACTATGAGCTCTAAGGAAGCACGGATACGGAATGCAAAAATGATATGATACGACAAATTTTAAAATAAGATACAGGTACAACGAGATACGTCAAAAGATAATAATTATAAATACATTTTTTTAATACAAAAAAAAAATACATTTTTTAAATACAAAAAATACATTTTTTTAATCAATTTCATGTAATAGAATAAATTTAAATGTAATCATTAATATAACATAAGAGTTCATTTCACGGTACATAAAAACAAGCATATCTATATTTAGTTATCACTTACGAAATTTTGAACTTTTCTTAGCAATTTTATTAATGTAATTATTATTGAAAAAATTACATTTTAATATTCAAAACTTATTAAAAATATGTTATGAATTATCCGAAAAGTATTGAGTACATAGTCGAAATATTTGAGAAGTATCAGATACGTGTTAAAAATTTAAAAATATATTTTAAAATTATTGATATGCTTACGAAGTATCATACACATATTTGTAAATATAAAAAAATATTAACATCGGATACTTATTCAATACGTATACATTGCTCTAGTAAATCGTAAAAGTCTCCGTACTTTTTAGACTCTCAGTTAAACTCTAATTAAATTCAGAAGCACATAAAATAAAATTAAAAAAAATTAAAAAAAAAACTGATTTTAGTGGTGCCGGGACTATAGGCTGCCCTTAATTTGAGGAGGGAAAAGATTGTTACAGGGACGGCTATGGGAGAACTTGAAGGCACATACTGACAATACCACAAAAAGTCACCACTTGGATTTGTCTTAGGTTTTTCTTAAAAAATAGTAGTATTCTAATGTTTAACCATAGCTTGTCCACTTGTCCACTTGTCCCAACACCATTCGTAAATGCATAGCCATTTGACACCAGTATACACTTAACCAGTCAGTTTTCAAGCATGATAGACGGTTGGACACCAAGCATGATAGACGGTTGGACACCAAATGAAAATGAAATTTTGATTGATGATCAAAGTTGATATTTGGTTACCATTCAGAAATAAAAAAGTTGATATTTGGTTTAGTGCTCTACAAGCAAATTTCAGGTGAAAAAGAAAATATATATATGTTCCAAATTAATTAAAATTAAAGTGATCTCAAAAATTATTTTTATTTAAATTCGTTTGTAAAAAATTACTTTCAGTCAATCAAATAGTTTTTTAAACTAATTAAAAAAAAAAAATCAGATAATGTAAAACTGAAACAGGATGAAATTATTGTTATATTTCTTGGCTATTAAGAGCTTGTGCAATCACATCATGCCTAGACAGAATTTATCACATTGCACAAATGAGTTGAAGATGCAAGAATTCGTTTCTTCTTTCTCTCTCTAGAATTCTTACCCTTCAATAGAATCCAAAAAATTCTCCTCCCTTATCCACCTGTAATGGTCTATTTATAGACCATTACAATTATTATTGTTAACTGATTACATTGGGCCTATATTCAAAAGTTTTCTTCCTTCTGGGTCTGATCTTCCTCGGTGGATCCTCCAGGTTCGGCCCATTCCGAGGTGCTTTGGCATGGGCCATACTTCAATTGTTCGACCCGATCCCGTTCCAGCGAACTATATCCGGCCGATGCCACTTGCTGCATCCTCAACTGTCCCCATAATTACCCCTTATTGATTAGGGAGTAATTATTAGAAGCTGCTAATCATGACCTGACGGCTCGAGAAGATCGCGTGGGAGAATGGACGGTTAGATTTAGGGGTCGGCGTTTCGAGATTCAAAAAACTCATCGCTTTCCTGACTCCTCGGCCCTTGGGCTCACCTTGTCTTTATAAGCTTCATAGATGTTCCATCGATCCTCTTTACCGTCTCCATCTCACTTTCTGTTGTTTGAATTCTCTCCGGCGATCTCTTACAAAAGATCCTCCTTCCAGTGGCCTTGCAGTACTTTTTGCCGTTCTCACTCTCTGAGGTTAGTTTCATTTGCATTTTTCTTTTGGAAGACTTCTTTCTCCTCCTCGAAATCTTCATTTATTCTCACCATGACAGTAGATCTAGACATTCTTCGCATGAAACTTCACCTCCCTGACGATGTAGAAATTAGAAATTGCCCCCGAGAGGTGAAATTAGAACCGGTGCTGGCCTTCTTCCCGGCGAGGTCCTGTTTTCACTCCTCCATCTTAATCTCCTTAGGTTTCCTTTGCATCCCTTCTTTTGCTATGTTTTCAACAAGCTAAATCTTTCCCCTTTGCAAATAAACCCAAATTTCCTTAAGATTTTGTCTGTTATGCTACTCCTGATTCGTGACAGAGGTCTGGATCTGGACCTCGTAGATCTTTTCCTCTGTTACAAGGTTAGCAAGATTAGAACTGATGAACCATTTTACCACTTTTTCCCCATTGAGAAGAGGTCCATCTGCACGGATAAAATCAAATCCGAGAAGGGTTGGAGGAAAAATATAATTGGGGTTAGGGGAGCCTAGTTCTCTCCAGCTGCGGAGGATTTCCCTATCCCGAGCACTTTTGGAGAGTGCTCTGTCTCTTTTTATAAGAAATATAAAAATCATAAAAGTGACTGTCCTTGCGAGATTTGCATTCCTCATTTTTGTACTTTCTTGTTCCATTCCTTAGGCATTCCTTATGATGATTTGAGCTACGGTGTGTGCAAGGATAGGGATAACTACCTGAAGCAGTACGTTCTGACCAACGTTCCCTCCTGCTCGGACCTCCTCACCTCAGACAATCTCTTCGATATCTCAGTCCTCGGCAAAACAATGAGCCAACTCCAGATCCCTTCCTTCGGCAGGAAGAAAACTGCCCCAGGCCTGTTATCACCCCTGCATCAAATTCTTCACCAGCTTCAGCATCTTCCTCTGCTACCCTTTCTGATACCATTCCTTCCACCGATCCATCCGTGACGGCTGCTGACCCGGTCGCTAACACAGCGACCGTCAGTCCGAGCGTTACCCCTTCTGTCAGCAATCCTCCTGGTTCTACTAGTGCTTCCGCACGGGAAAAGGCAAGAGGAAAAAGGCACCAACCTGATAGTGCCCTCAGCGTCGACGATGTTCCTTTGTCTCAGAGGGTTAGGCCCTCTGGGCCTAATGTGATATCCCTAGCGAGACCTCCTCAGACTAGGCCCCCTACCCCTTCTGGGCATGCCTCCGCTTCAAGAACGGCGCCATGGAACCCTCGCTTCATTCGAACAGACGGATCGTCTGTTAAACCGACCAAGACCATGTTCAAGGATGGTCAGACCGCAATGGCTTACTACAGGAGCATGTGGACTCCCAAGGACATTGAGGTAGCCAAAGGTCTGTCTTAGATGGAAGTGTTCAGCCGATTTCCCTTATCCGCCATGGAGGTAACTTCTGTCCCTTAGTCAATAAGTCTTTACACAGTCTTTACACTTATTTTCTTCTAACCATCTGCTCGGCTTAACCAGTTGTCCTGTATATCTCTACAGACCCTGTACGGGATGATGGCTATGCAGAAACAAGTTGAGCTTGTGAATGCCAAGGTCCGTGCGCTTTCTGACAGCCTTAATGCAGCGAACAAGGAGAACGATGATTTGGCTGCTCAGAAGACCGGGTTAATGGTTCAGCTTGGTAAGATTAAAAAGGAGAGGGATTCGCTGAAGAAGGAGACTGACTGTGATACCCCCGGATTTCCGGATGCGGGTTGGCCAAGCCCACGCCCGATAACCCAAGGATATCAAATCAATTAGCAATTTAACGAACACAGAATACAATATAGGAAACAGGAATAAATAAAATTTTGCTGAAAAGAACTAAAATGAAAATCCTTTAATGGAAAAAAAAACCTCCGAATAAACTTTATATGCAAGAACTAGTTTGAATACACCAACTTCTCCTTTACTTCTAATACAACTCGGGAATCCATCTCGTGGACCCCTACTAAAAATATTCCAATACTGAACATGAACAACTGCAAAGACAACCAACGATCATAATGAGAAAAAAATACTCCTACGTCGTCGGTGGAGTGAATAACTGTATCTGCTCAGCACGATCAAGCTCTAAGCCTGGAACTGATGAACAGCTGTAAAAATAAGAGTGGGTCAGGCCCACATGCAAGTTCTATCATAACTGCAATCCAGACAGTGACCCGATACGCAGATACACCCTAGACATCTCAGCAATAGCTATCTAGTCCATACATATATAAATATCCACACTAAGGGACATTCACTGGACTATGTAGGGGTCTCAACCTGAATAGAAGGCAACATGCAAAAACGCACCCAAAGGTGGGCATGAGTACCTAGACCTAACAGGGTACACCTCAACCTATTATAGCCAGTTATGCATCCACTGCATATATGCACCCTAACCAACGAGTCTGAGACTCAAGCTCAATTCGTGGTACCATAAACATATATATAAAGTCCGTCCAAATCCAGGGTATGCAGTTCAACTATTTATTAAACTGACATACAATAAACCAACTAGTTAGTCACTCAACTTATTCAGTTGATATGACTTAACTACCATCCGTTAATCCAAGAAGTCATCCAACTTGGTTACAGCTAATCTGACTTAGTCACAATTAGGATTCGATATCTTTCAATCCATTCCATTAATCCATCAGGTTAGGTTTATGCGTTTTGAGCTAAACCGTCCCTAATATGTCACCATCCCATACCGGTACATACAATCCTCCATATCCATGTAAATTACAACATATATAACAGTTCAATAATTTACAGACCCAAAAACCACCATCCAAATAATTGCAGAAAAATATTTAAAGCTTCAGTAATTTAAATCCAAGTATTTAACCATATAGTTGCAGGAGACGATTTAATAAATCAACAACTAACATCCAGAGCATGCATAGACCAAATTTAATATGTCAGGGACTCCATCATGCATGTGAATAGGTTAAATAATCCTATTATTATCCAATAAATTGCTAAAACAATTTCAGAAGATTGTTTAATATTTCAGCAATTTAAATTCAAGCATTAACCATATAGTTGCAGGAAACGATTTAATAATTCAGCAACTAGCCTCCTAAGCATGCATAGATCAAAATTAATAATTAAATGACCTTATCATGCACTTGAATGCATTCTAAAATAAGTTTTATAAACACATTATATTCCATCAAATTGCTGAAATTTAATTCAACAATTAATTTATCTTCCATTTGTTAGCAACATAGGGAGTGTCTTAATTTTTACACTGTTTGTCCCGACAATTTAGAATTAAACCCTAATCAATTTAAGGTCCTAATAACACCCAAATTCAGCCTTCTAAACTCTCTGTGGAACCCCAGACCCAACAGATTTAAAACCCATGCTCCAATAGTAAGCACAGTACGTAGAAAATTAAGAAAAAATTAAAACAAATCGTAAAATAAAAAGGGAGCCTACTCCAAATTTTGGAGCAGGCTCTTTTTCAGCCTATAGCCGGCTCTAGGACTCCTTAGAGCAGGCTCTACTTGTTGTGGGAGCCGGCTCCCACTTCTATGGAGCCGGCTCTCACCTCCTTTGAGAGCCTTCAATCCCCGGTGCTTCATTTCAATCTGTTTGTTCAGTCTCTGGACCATCCCTACCACTCTGTTGATTTCTAAAACTCATCTTAAGAATCTTATAACACCCTAGTAACACTCCCATGATTCGTTTACAAAAGTTGAAATCAAATTAAAACTAAATTTGTTACCGAAACGAAACATGCTTTAGGAATAAAACTGAAACTATTTTGCAATATCAATTCCATTCCAATCCCCTCTGTTCCTCTTCACTACTGAACTTAGGAGTCTTATCTAATCCCAGTAGCATCCCAATCATTCGTTTACAGTTGTTGAAAGAAAATACAGTAACTAAAATTCCAATAGAATTTACATGCTTTAAGAAAACAAAACAAAACAGACTTGCACGAATTGTAACAGATTTAATTTCAACAACGAACAGCCATCAATATAGCATATATTAACCATGTAAATTCTAGTTCCTGATTTATTAAACCCTAGAGACTATCTAGGTGCACAGAACACAAGCCAAAGGGAAGGAGGAAGAAAAGAACTTGCCTTTCGGTTTCGGTTTGAAACCTTTCAACGTCGTCTTCTTCCTAGACTTTCCGACGATCGTGATCGCCGTCAAGGATTCCTCTGCTCCAGTTCTAACTCTCAAACAGCCCTCAAGCTTCCTCCTTAGTCTGGTTTACAATCTTTGGCTCAAACCCTACCTTCCTCCCCTTCAGTTTTTCCCTTAAACTCTCTGTTTCACTCTCTGTATTTTCACTATTCGTGAATAAGGTTTGTGCTTACAACCCTAAGCAGACCCTTATTATTTTATTTATAGGCTTAGGAAAAGATATTAACCCTAATTCTACTTTAATCGTAGAGACGGAAATCAACAATTCCTTACATCTCTAAAGCGGCTTAATTAAACAAGGCGGCTTTATTCAAACGTGACAGTAAAGAGACAAAACCCTAATAATTTAACCTATTTAATTAAATAAAATAAAAAAAACAATTAACCAATTAATTAAAACCACAATTAAATTACATAAAATAATTAACCAACAAAACAATTCAAAAACAACCTAAATGACAATTAAATTAATTAAAGACTAAACAATTAAATCAAATAAAGAACGAACAAATAATTTAATCAATTAAACCTAAACACATAAAACACTTAAAATAAATAGTAAAATCTCAATTATATCCTTTTTAATTTTAGGGGTATTACACTGACTCTCTTCAGGATGAGAGGAATGCATTGCAGCTCGAAAAGAGTGTCTGGCATACCGAACGGGAATCCCTTAAGGCTGAAAAGGAAGAACTGTTACGCCTTCTGAGTGATGAGCAATCCGCTCGGATGGCCTTTGAGAAAAGGGCCTTGGACGAGCGCAACACTTTACTCGATACCATCAGTAGGGTAAACGGTGGTATGCTAGCTCTGCATGCTCGTTTTTCTAGAGTTGGAGCCCTCAGATATGCTCAGGGGTTTCGAGAGGGTTATGCCGATCGTTTTCCGGATGAGGGTCAGACCGGTTCTACCCCTGATAATGTTGACAAAGAACTGGATATTGACCCTCCTGGTGTTTATGCCGATCCAGACTCCACCGCTGCTGAGGGCATATTTGATGAATGCCAAGAGATTGCCTCTTCTCGGATCACTCCTACTCCTTATGCTGCTCTGACTTTGGACATTCTTCCTCTGTCCACCGTGACTCCATCTGTTATTACTGCTGAAGATAACCCTCAGCAGAATGATTCTTCCCACGCTATAGAGGGTAGGACTCAACAGAACGATTCTGTCATTCACCTCGACTCTCCACCTCGTGAGGATGGTGATACCAACAATAATGAGGAGACAGTCCAGCACCATCAAGAGGCTGACGAGGCAAACGCCTCTTAGTTAGAACTCTTTTTTTTTTTTTTTAATGTACTGAATTTTGTATATTCGCCATCTTTACACCTCATCTTTTTTGTAACTCTTTGAACTTTATTAATGAGATGGCCGACTTCTGATCAAGCTCTTTATGTAAACTTTTTTTTTTTTTTTTTTGGCAAGTGTTTGGCGTTCGGCTCATAGTGCCAGCTGCCACTTACTTTGCTCAGGCGCCTGGCGCTCAGCTAGAATGCCACTTGCCATTTGGCCCTCTTTTTTTTTTTTTTGGCAAGTGTTTGGCGTTCGGCTCATAGCGCCAGCTGCCATTTACTTTGCTCAGGCGCCTGGCGCTCGGCTAGAATGCCACTTGCCACTTGGCCCTCTTTTTTTTTTTTGGCAAGTGTTTGGCGTTCGGCTCATAGTGCCAGCTGCCACTTACTTTGCTCAACCTTTTAAAGAGGAATATAATCTTTATAAATCTCAGAAACTTGTACATTCGACTGTGTTCAATTGAAAATGAACAAAATTAAGTATTGAATCTCAACTTTTTATTGATAATACCTCTTCAGAGAAGTAGCATTCCAAGGCTTGTTAACCAGCCTTCCGGCCATGGTTTCTAAGGTATATGCCCCCTTTCCTATAGCTTCTACAATTCTGTATGGGCCTTCCCATGGTGGCATCATCTTTTTGACTATCCCCACCTTCTTTTTCAGAACCAGATCACCTGGTCTAAAGTCTCTGTGCTTTACTTTCGAACAGTCGGCACTAAGTGCTCGACTGGTATAACTGCCTCGGTACCATACGCCATGGTGAATGGGCTGTCTCCGGTCGGTCGTCTTGGGGTCGTTCTGTAGGCCCATAGGACGTTCAGTAGTTCATCTAACCACCTTCCTTTCTTTTCTTCTAGCTTCTTCTTGATACAAGTAAAGATTGTTCTATTTGTAATTTCCGCCTGTCCATTGGCCTGTGGGTGACTCGCTGCCACCAGCTTTTGATTAATTCCATATTCCTCCAACAGCTCTCTTACTTGCTTACTGTCAAGGTTGGTCCCATTATCCATGACGATTGACCTCGGAACACCAAATCGGCAAATAATATTACTCCAAATGAATCGTCTTACATGAGTTTGAGTAACGCTCGGATATGGCTCTGCTTCCACCTACTTAGTAAAGTAATCTGTAGCCAGCAGCACATACTTGTTCTGAGCTCTGGCAGTTGGTAGAGGACCAACTACATCCATCCCCAACTGTGCGAAAGGCCATGGTGTGGCCATTACGTGCAAGTCTTCAGGTGGTTGGTGAATCAGTGGTCCGAACCTTTGGCACTTATCGCACCTTCTGGACAATTCTTCCGAGTCTCGCGACATGTTCGGCCAGAAGTACCCTTGCGCCATTGTTTTGTGCGCTAAAGATCTCCCCCCTGAGTGGTTTCCACATACACCTTCGTGAATAGCTTGTAGTATTTGCCGAGCCTCTGTGGGGGTAACACATTTTAAGTACGGTCCGGAAAAAGATCTTCTGTACAACTGGTTATGCACTACGGCGTACTTCGCAGCATTCACTTTGATTTTCCTAGCCTCATCTCTTTGCTCAGGCAGAGTACCATCTCGGATGTAAGTTATGATCGGATCAATCCAGCTTGGCTCATATGGAATAACATTCACTTGCCAAGCATCCGAGCCTAAAGGTTCTTCGAAAATGGATGGCTGGTTTAATATTCCCATTGGAATCACCCTTGCCAATGTTTCTCCAGAACCCGAGGCACTACATGCTAGCCGGTCGGCATCTTCGTTATACTCCCTTGGAATTTGAATGAATTTAATTTTTTTTAAAGTTTTTGGCCTCCCGCATAACAGCAGAACGATATGTTTCCATCGTTTCATCCTTGGTTTCATACTCACCCCTCACCTGCCGAACAATTAACTGTGAGTCACTAAAAACATTCAAATTCCTGACCTTAAGCTCCTTGGCAAGCTTAATTCCTGCCAGCAACGCTTCATACTTTGCCTCATTGTTCGTGACTCCGAATTCAAGCCGAAGCGCTTGGCTTAAGGCTGTACTTTCTGGCGTCTGCAGTTTGATCCCAATGCCTGCACCCATCTGATTTGAGGATCGATCAACGAAGAGTTTCCATTAATTAGCAACCACAAAGATCTTCCTCCACGTCCTCTGAATCACATTCTAGTAAAAAATCTGCCACCACTTGCCCTTTGACTGCTGTTCTAGGTTCGTATGTGATATCAAATGAGATTAACTCTATGGCCCACTTCGTCATTCTTCCTGAGAGATCTGGTTTGTGCAGGATTATTCTGATAGGGAAAGTGGTGAGAACGATGATAGGATGAGATTCAAAATAATGCTTGAGCTTTCTTTTCGCATGCACTAGCGAGAGTATCACCCTCTCTGCCTTTGAATAACGTCTTTCGGCCTCTGTAATTGTCTTGCTAACATAGAACACTGGATATTGCTTCCCTTCTGCGTAGCGGATCAGAACGCCACTTGTCGCGATGCTGGATACTCCGAGATATAAAATTAGCTTTTCGCCCGATTCTGGAGCTGACAGTACCGGAAGGTTCTGCATATACTTTTTCAGAGCAGTTAATGCCAAGCGCTGTTCATCCCCCCAAACCTGCCTGCCGTGGCTTCGTATTGTGTCAAAAAATGGTTTGCATCGATCTGACAATTTGGAAATGAACCGGCTCAGTGCAGCAATCCGTCCCGTAAGTGTTTGCACTTCTTTGACTGTCGTCGGCTCGGCATTCTTAGTCAGAGCATCGGCTTGGGCAGGGCTTGCCTCGATGCCTCTAAGATTAACCACGTGCCCTAGGAATTGGCCTGAACTTACACCGAATGAGCACTTGGTCGGATTGAGCTTCATTCCATATCGCCTCAACACATCAAACACGTCTCGCAGATGCTTCACATGATCAGCTTTCTTCTTACTTTTTACCACCATGTCATCAATGTAAGATTCACTGTCTTCCCTATTTGTTCCTTAAAAATTTTGCTAATAAGTCTTTGGTAAGTTTCCTCGGCGTTCTTCAGTCCGAATGGCATAACTTTGTAGCAATACGTCCCGCGTTCGGTAACGAAAAAAGTTTTTTCTTCATCAGCGGGGTCCATAGGGATCTGATTATAACCTGAATAAACATCTAAAAAGGTCAAGCGTTCATATCCAGTAGTTGCATCCACCATATGATCAATCTTTGGCAGCGGGAAGCTATCCTTCAGACAGGCTTTGTTTAAATTGGTGAAATTAATGCATACGTGCCATTTCCCATTTTTCTTCTGCACAACGACCACATTCGATAACCAGTCAGGGTAGTACACTTCTCTTACAAACCCCGCATCAAGCAACTTGTCAACTTCCTCGGTAATAATTCGGTTGCGCTCGGGGGTAAACCGTCGCTGCTTCTGCTTTACAAGTTTTACATTGGGGTTAACGTTCAACGAGTGACAAGATACAGAAGGATCGATCCCTGGCATGTCTAGGTGACTCCATGCAAACACATCTGCGTTTTGAGACAAAAAATCAACTAATTCCTGCTTTTCCTCCTCAACGAGTCGTTCCCCCACTCTGGTTGTCCGTTCCGGTCGGAACTGATCGATATGCACATCAAACAGGGGTTCCTCAGTCAAGCCTACTGGCTACTCCTCTCCACTCTGCTTGGAGGGAGGCTCCTGTAATTGCTATCTCGGACTTGCTGAACGAATGGGAGCTTTCCCCTTTCCGGCATGTTTCAGTGTTACAGAATAACATTCTTTAGCTGCAACCTGGTCTCCATGAATGTCAATCACTTTGGTTCCGTCTGGCCTCAGGCATCTCATTACCTGATGCAGAGTGGAATGAACACCTTGAACTCTGTGGATCCACCCTCTGCCCATCAAAAGATTGTAAGAGGGATGAATTTCAACAACCACAAAGGTTTCCATCAATACCCTCTCGGCAGCATGTACCGCTACCTCCACCGTACCGACGAACTCCACTCGCTTTCCATCAAACCCTAGTAGTGGATTCCTGGTGGATTTCAGCCAATCCTATTTGATCTCGAGCCGATCGAATGTATCCCTTGGCATGATGTTCGCACTACTTCCAGGGTCAATTAGAACTCTGCGCACCAAGCATTTGGCCACTGTCAAACTTACGACCAGCGGGTCCTCATGAGGGATCTGAACACGCAACAAGTCTGTTACGTCAAACTTTATCTGCGTTGATGCGCTCTGTTGGTGCAGAGTGTTTACACTGCCTATCCTTCTCTTCATCCGTGCCTGGTGAAGGCGTGTTCGAAGCAGTTCATCTGACTCCTCGGCAGGTTCTGGCCGACCGTGAATTGCATTGATTACTCGAACTGGTTGCGTGTTGTGAGAATTCGACTTCTGATTCTTCTTCACGTGCTCCATTGGTCGGTTCTGTTCCACCGCTGGTCCTTGAATATAACTTGCGAACTCCCCTCTGGCTATCAACACCTCTACCTGTCTCCTTAGGTTCCTGCATTCGTTAGTCTGGTGACCAAAATCAGAATGAAATGCATAGTGCTTAGACTGATCCCTCTGTTCGAAAGGTTGTCTGATTGGTAAAGGAGGTCGGAACTTATCTTTATTTTCTTGGTACAGTCTTGCTAGGGTAACTTTCAATGGAGTAACCAGCTCTTCCTCTCTGGGCCTCTTCTCAGATTTCCACGAGGAGCGTTGTGGCTGAACCTGTTTTTGCCTGATCTTTGCTTTGGTCTTTTCTTCCGTGGATATGACGGATGTCTTCCGAGCGTTTGCCCCCTTTTCTTCTTCCAAGCACACAAATCCATCGGCTCTTTCGTTAAGTTCATCCATAGTCTTCGGCGTGTTCACCACCAAGCTTGTGTGGAATGGGGTGCCACGGTTCATGGCCAGTATGAATGCTTGAACTGCCGTTGAAGGGTGGCATTCAATAACCATGCTCTTGGTAAGGTTAAACCTGGTTAGGAAAGCCTGGAGACGCTCATCGGCATGTTGCTTCATTGTGAATAAGCTCGAAATATCTTTCGCTGGACGCTTGTTTCCATAGTATTGGCTTATGAACCGATCACACAAGCTTCAGAAACTATCCACTGAACCCCTCGGCAGGTTCTTGAACCAATTCAGAGCTAGTCCGGCCAGACTCGTAGGAAAGCACTTGCACATCAAAGAGTCATTCTCAGTGTTTAGAGCCATTTTCAACTGGATGTGATACACGTGATTGATCGGATCGGTCGTTCCGTCGAACAGAATGAAAACGGGTACGAAAAATTTCCTCGGACTCGGAGCATTCAGAATCTCATCGGTGAACGGTGAATCAACTGTTCGAGCTGCTGAACAGAGTGCTTCATTTTCCCTCTAGAACCCTGCGGTTGCTCTCTGGTCTACTGATCTCCTCTCTGAGCTATGATAGTCGAACGTCGTCATGGAAGGCCGATAGGTCGGATCGAATGACCTGTCCTTAACAAAGTCTTTGCGCCATGGAGGCATAGCTTTGTGACGATTCAACTCTGTTGCTTCACCTCGGCTGAGCGTTTCTCGATGTGGATCAAAAGTCATTGCTTCGTTTCGCCTGATTTGCTCACACTGTGGATCCATGTAAGTTGATCCTTCATGATCATCAATACGACGAAGATTTGGCGACGAACCGTCTCGCCGGATTTCCTCGTGATGAGGATCTACTAGATTGTTTCCGACCTCCTCACCGTGATGTGCTGCATCGGTACGTGCACCTTCTTCTCCTACCGGGAGTGGTCGTGGAATTACTGGAGCTTCTTGACGCTGCATTTCAGTCCTTAGATCCGCATTTTCCCTCCGGAAAGCTTCGACCATGTTCATCAACTCATCAAGTTTCACTTGCTGGACGTTCTCAACCGTATTGGAGTTGTCACCCCCTATCATGATTCCGGATTGAAGCAAAGGCATGAATTACGAACTTCGAAACAGATCTAAGCGTCACCAATGCAAACTCCGTTAGATCTGGGCTTAACTTCACCGAATCGTGATCACTGTTTGCTAGATTTGAACTTTTCTAGCTTTGAACTCACCGGATCTGACTGCAATTGAGCAAATCACAATTGCGTCATTCCGAAGCAAATGCCTTAGAATCCACAATAAGCAAGAATTCTCTCTGAACAAACTACAATCTCACTGATCTGGATTCAACTTCCAGAAATCACACTGTGTACTCACAAACTTGATTGAACTAATATGGTACTGATCGGGCTCGAATTGATCTTCTTCTCCGTTTCCCACAGACGGCGCCAATTGAAGATGCAAGAATTCGTTTCTTCTTTCTCTCTCTAGAATTCTTACCCTTCAATAGAATCCAAAAAATTCTCCTCCCTTATCCACCTGTAATAGTCTATTTATAGACCATTACAATTATTATTGTTAACTGATTACATTGGGCCTATATTCAAAAGTTTTCTTCCTTCTGGGTCTGATCTTCCACGGTGGATCCTCCAGGTTCGGCCCATTCCGAGGTGCTTTGTCATGGGCCATACTTCAATTATTCGACCCGATCCCGTTCCAGCGAACTATATCCGGCCCATGCCACTTGCTGCATCCTCATGAGTCCACCGACCAATTGCACCCTTCCGTCTCTCTCTCTACCTATATTCATACACATTTCTTTCATTTTATCAATTTTTTTTTTTTTTTTGTTAGGTACTTTGTCAATTGTTAGAAAATCTCATACTGATTAGTGGCTACGAGGAATGAGGGATTGTTCACGACTTTATAATTTGGTGCTTAGGTTCTCTTCTTTCCAAATTCAATTAAAAAATGCTATTAGGAGTCTAAATAATTTAATAAATATTTGTTTTATTAGTCCATAACCATGCATTAGGACTATCAATAAGGTATTAATTTGTTCACCCAAAAAAAAAAAAAAGTATTAATTCTATATGTCAATTAATTAAAATTTAAAGTTTCGTTTGGTTGGAGGGTTGGAAAAATGGATGAAATGGAGAGGGGTACTAGGGATGGATGAGGCATCTTAGAAAAGGGAATGTGTCTGCTTTAATTTTTGTTTGGTTGAATGAAATGGATAGTGAAAAAGATGGATGGGGTATTGGGGTGACACATTTTTTTTTTTTTTTTTTTTTTTTTGGTTGGAATGAAAGAAAAATAGTTTTTTTTTATTCATTTTACCAATATACCTTCATTATATATATATATATATATCCATCACAATTTTTTTTTTTAAAGATTAAAAGTTAAAAATTATATATTTGTTGGTGGTTACTCCTTCTCTCTTTCCTCTCTTCCACCCAATTTTGAGCAAATATAAAAACATAAAGTAACGAGGGATGCTTCATCTCTCCTTACTTTTTCCGTCTCTTTCCTTCTCTCCAACTAAATACAAAAACGTTCGTCTATCCTCTCTTTTATTCATCCCTGATCAATCCTTCCCTCCAACCAAAGTACAAAGTACAAAGCACAAAAGATTAGGTAGAACATATCTCCAATTAGGACACTAAGGGGAAGAAAAAATTATATCGACTTCGTTTGTTTGAATGTAAAATATTTTTCAAAAAATATTTTTTTATTTTCGGATATTTGGTTGTCATAAAATATTTACGAAAAAAAATATTAAAATTTAACAAAAATAACTTATCCATCAATTTGCGGCAAATTATTTTACATGTTCCGCCTGGTGGACTCGACCTCAATCTTAATGTAAACCTTTGTCAAACACCGAAAAAATAAAAATAAAAAAATATTTTAACTAAAAAAATATAATTTTTCTAAAATATATTTTACTTCAAAATAAACATAGCCTAATATAATATAAAGAACATCAGCTTGCACTCCATGTTGTGTATAAGACGTGTATTTCTTACATTGATGGAGGAATTGTTTAATTCATCCCAATGAAGGAAAAGAAGCAACAACGTTAACCCCAGAGAGTCACTCTCCCTCTTTAAAAGTTAAAAGAGGTGTTAGGGTAGGTTTCTACGGAAATGAGTTTGACAGCCATATTCATGATAGTCCTGAACCAACTGCACAGCTACCTTCGAAATCAAATTTTGACAGCCATATTATTCAAATATTTTAACCAAACAAAAAATTATTTTCTTACCCACAAAAAAAATAATATATATATATATATTATTTTTCGAAGGTTTTGTACTTTTTGAAATAGTTCGTGTTTAACTTTTATTTAATTATTATTTTTTTTTAAATGTCTTTCAAAAAAAGATAATTTTACGATTTATACCTTCTTAAAAAACAGATAAATATTCTATTTTTAGAAAAGCTATAACTATTCTAGAAGTTGATTTTTCACGTTATAAATACAATAGGTGAAACCATGTTAAAAACAGATCCCTTCTCTGTCTAGTTCACCCTTTTACAAAGAATAAATATTTCACTACTCATTTTGTTTCTTACTCTTTTCATTCTTTGTTATTAGCATTTTTACCCAAACGAAAACCTAGCTTATATTGTGCATAATTATATATCAAGTTCGGAATAAATTAAACTCCACAAAAATTGCAAAACAACGTGTTGTGAAGTTATCAATATTCGTACAGAATGGTTTAAAGTACAAGAAAATTGGAGAATAAACGAAGAAAATAAAACCAACATTCAACGGAATGTTGATATTATCTTTATCTAAAACCCTGAAGCCTTATGATACTCGTAACTATTTGGTTGGCAGATGTTAGTCGTACAGTTTCGCAAATGTTTTTTATCATTCTAAGTGGAAGATCCTCGAATACAGTTAAGAATACAGTTAAGAATTGTTTAAACTGTGCGTTATACGAACGCATGGTTGATGTATTTATCATGATAGTACGGGTTGACGGCGGATTGAAACCAAAACCAAAAACTAACGATACCCGTGGCTATTTGGTACAGCGATATCGTACCGAATTATTTTAACTAAGAAAAAATTGCAAAACAATAGAAGAAAATGAAACCAAATGCAGATATTCACTTTGTGAAACCTTCAAGAAAATTTCTGAAAACCCTAAAACCTTCCCAAAAATTACAAGACAACTTTAAAAAAATTAAACCAATAACCAACTAAATGGCACGTTCGCTCCCTAAACTAACTTTTTGTGTGTAATGGATCAGCATACTGCAAACTTCAAACAAAACAATCTAATCCAACAACCAACCGAATCTTTGATATTATATTTCTATAAAACCCTAAAACGTTATGATACTCGTACCTATTTCGTTAGCAGATATTGGTTATTCCTGAGCGTTTGGTTTGCTTTAAACAAAATAACTAATCCAACAACTAATCGGATGTTTAATACTACATTTCATTAAAAACTAATCCTAAAATGCTATTATACTCGTACTTTTTGGTTTAATATCAACAGTACAATGGTTTAAATTAAAAACTATTGAACCAACGGCATATTATCGGTTTCTTTCTTTAAACCCTAAAACCCCATGATACTCGTCATTATTTGATTAGACACATTCATCATCATTTGGTTCGTAAGTGTTCGTGATTCCTGATTGAATATCTGAATATAAGCAATTTCTTACTTGTGATGGTTCCAATCACGACGTGTGATTCAGAGGTGTGGATATGATCTCTCTAAAGCCCTAAACCGTATGATAGTCGTGGCTATTTGCTCGACTAAATTTTACGTCATTCGTGACCATTTGGTTCGCAGGTGTTCGTCATTCTTGACTACATGCCTGAATTTGGGAACTTCTGAGGTCTGATTGTTCCGGCCATGACGTGAATTTCATAACTAAAAGAAGAAAAATAGAAACAGAGAAGACTACATGCATTACTTGTCTAAAACCTATGGAGCATGACAAATCAAAGGACGTATACATCACATATAAAGTATTATATTCTGTCATCTAATTCAAAGAACCACACTTCAAACATTTAGAACACATAACAACAACGCTCCGCCTACCATTTACAGCCTATACAATCAATAAGAGCATGTAAAGAAACAAGCAAATACACATGAAACAAGGTACACCACTAGCTTGAAGTGGAAAATGCTTCCAAAATTAGGTACTCGTGCATTACATGACATTCAATTTTCTATTTTTATACTGAATACTCCTCGTCTTCAGTGTGAATTCTAGGATTTAATTTCTCGTGGTTGTGCTAAGTTTGAAATTTACATACCCTTTTTTGCAATGTAATTAGAACCACACATCAGTATGCACACAGCTGCCAACTGCTAGTGCGCACACACACAGGCAAGCAGATGATTACATAGGAGAAAGAGAGAGGGAGAGAGGGAGAGAGACAGAGGATGATTAAAAATGGGAAGGTTTATAAATGTAACAAGCACAATAATTACAAGTTATCACACACTATGAACCAACAATTTCACACAAAAACCATGATATTGCTCTTTCTGCTTCTTGCAAAATTGTCTAAAAACAGGATCAAGTGAGAAAATTCAATATCATACTACGTCAAATTCAAAAAAAAAAAAACATCAAACTCTTTAATAGCTTACTGAGAAGTTTCTACAATTAGCATTAAATTTTATGTTGGACTCTTCATTGTTCTGTTCACTAAAATGTGCTGCAATTATTGGTATTTGGTCCTTATAATAAAGTACTTGGAGACTCATGGCACAAAAAATGCATCACCACAGAGAGAAAAAAAAATTCAAGCAACACACATAACATACAAATATATATATACACATATAATATATAAAAGGTCTAAAACATCGCCAGGATTTCAGCTAGAAAAAGTAAAGGCCAGAGTCCGAATCTGAGAACATGAAAAAAAAAAAAAAGAAATGGGGGACTGGACACATGAAGTATGCGCCTATGGTGAATATATATTTTATATACATATAGAATATAAGCAACTCTCAATTCCGAGAGATGTTTCAACCACACAATCAACCTGCCAACTCTTAGGTCTAGAACACTCCCAGATTTCAGCTGTAAAATATAGCAGAATGCCCTAAACAAACAAAGGGTTGACACCAGCTTGGCCTTTCAAGCTCTTGCAGGCCAAGACCAATTATCACATATGCAAAGATATGCTGACATATTCTAATACAAAACGATTATATATGTTGATTCAATACTGTCAGTTCTTTTTCTTTCATTACTTTGCAAACAAAGCAAGATGGTAGATTAAAGTTAGAATTAAAACATGTTCAACCTGTTTAAAACTTAATCAACGTATTCGAGGGGATTGAGTCAGTTGGCAATATAATGGGAACATGGACCAGAGAGGCAGAAGGAAACAGAAATAGCTTAATCAGATTGAAGTATTGAATGGGTTAAAGAATCAACTTTCTGAGAATGGCACCAAATAAAAGAAATTGGTTTTCTAGCTCTCAGACTCATACCCACAATTTCAGATTCTCTAAACGGCCCACAAGACGCCTTTAGTTTTGCAATCAAACTCTTTTAACTCGCAAAATTCTGAAAGAAAGGACACAATGAAATTGGACTGAACCTGCAAGGTTGAAATCAAGCTGCTTTCATATGAAACAACTTTAAAACCCTAATTTCTCGCAACTGCTGGAGAAAGAGAATAATTCAACAAACGTGTCAAGAGGAGAGAGAGAGGTCCCAATAGAGCAACAGTGACATAGATTGAACAAATTGGGAGGGACAGTTTAGGTCACTTTCACAAGAATTGCTATGCGTGTCACCCTCCTATTGATTAATTCAAATATTCCACACCCTACCAATATACAACTGACATCATTGCATGCCTCACCCACTTGACTGCCAACTTCCACAATCCAAATTGGACAAATTTGGACAAATAATTGAAAGAGAATGATGAACTCAAACATGTATATACTTCCATCCGCCGTTCTGGTTAGACATGTTTGTGTTAGTGTATGTGTGTATCTAAACGATCAATTAATCCTTTGATAAGCCTAATTAGGTTATATAATCCTTCAACGTGGCGTATCAATGACCATAAGTATGTGTCGTGTATATTGTAATGAGTGTCAAAAAGGAAGAACAATGAAAAGTATATGTTATAATGAAGATAGTGGGACTTTTACCCACAAAAAAATGGAAAAAGAAAAGCAATTCTAACTTTGCAACCTAACATAGCACATACCATATCTAGAAGTATCGTTGCCAACCTTGCAAAATCAGATCACATTGAATTGTAAGTGTATTTCCACATGGAGAGATTTGATATCCAAACAAGAATTTTCCGCCTGAGAGGAAGTGGAGTGATTATGGAAAGGAATGCTTGTTTTACCTACTTCTTTGGCATGGAAGGGGGTTTTACAATTTTCATTTTTTTATTAATATTTAAGAGTTGACATTCTTATAATATATCTCCATAATTTTATTATACATGCAAGAAAATTATACATATATATATATAGATATATACATGAGTGGGGATTACTGATCAGCTTGTACTGGTGTTCAAGATGGTGGTACAACAAATATTATTAATGGGCAGATGACAAACAAAACTATATAGAAGAAGAAAACTTGCACATGTGAAAATTAATGATCAACCAGACAATCAATTACTTTCTTTTCTTTTTCGGCAATCAAAAAAGAGTAGAGAGAAATAAAATTCAATAGACAAATTGGTTTCAGTGTGAAATACAAACTATGTATGAAGAAGCACTGTATATGAAACACTGCCAGTGTTAAATCTTTTGAGCATATATTATTTTATTTTTTTTCGATAATCATATTGTCCGGGGCTTTGCGCCCACTAATTTATGAGACCATGCAGGGCGGCTCCCCTTTGTGGACGTGACCCCTAAATAATTGTTTGCACTTAAAAGGAATGATCCTATTAGACAGTAGAGCATATTTTGTAGTAGAGCTCCCAAAAAAATTGTTATTAATGGTTATTAAGTGTTTTGACAATCAAAGTATTTTTTAGTCCGTTTGGTAATAATACTTTTTAAAGCATTTCTCTTACTAATTTTGCAAGAATGTTCTTTAATAGAATGTTACCATATTTGGTAATTACAACTTTATAAAAGAAGGGGTAAAATTATTTTTTAACAAAAATTAAAAGGATAAAATTTTATAAGAAAAAACAGTTACATAAAATATAGAACCACTAAAAACCTTCCCTCTTTTTTCTTTTTCTTTTTCTTTTTTTTTTATTATATATATATAACATTGGCAAGACACACAACTCACACACACTTTTTGCCGAAATCCCGGCTGAAACCATTCCAATCCCCTTTGAGAATGGGAATTAAGGTTACGCCATTAGGTCTACAAATTTTAATTTCATTCAAAATTTCTAGTGAACTAAAATTAGTAATTATTAAAAGTGTTTTTAAAGGTTACCAAACCTAAAACTAATCTTTTAAAATAAAAGTGCTTTTAAAAAGAGTTGTAAGTCGGGTATTGCATCTCTTATGGTACAAATTTCAAGTGTAGCAAGCATCTCTATAAAATACTTGAGCCCAATCTCCTTTTCCTTATGTGCCCGAGTTCGAATTTTATTGTTTGGTAAATTAAGGGAAAAGAAAAAGAAAAAGAAAAAGAAAAGGAGGACAATGTAAGAGTGGGCTAGTCCAGCACTACCATGTAAAAAACATTTAAAAATTAAGCTGGCACTCCACCCTCCTATTTTCAATAAAAACTCGCCAATCTTTAATTATAGGTTTTTCTGTATGCTCGTACTTGATATAGGAGATTTCCAATGTAGTATCAAATTGCAATACAAGAGTGTGTTGTTATGTTATCTTCCACTATGACTTTTTTTTTGCATAGGGGTTCCTGTCATTCTCTCTGACGAGCTACCTTCCACTCTCAGGTTTCTATTCCTTCTCCCCTCTATTTATTCCAGCCTTTGTTCCCCTGTTTAGCACTGGGTGAACACACAACTTCGTTTCAGGGAAAATACGAAAAGAATCTGTATACACAAAAACAATCATTTCAAAATGAGATGATCCGAAAAATTTATTTTAAGCCAAGACATAATCAACCAAAAAAGAAAATCAGCCCACCTATCCTGTCACCTTCCTTCCCCGCAATCCTTTCTCCTTAATAGAGGCGTCAAATCTCAGACCATAATTTTGTCCGGTTTGGAGGAAATAAAATTCTGAAGAAAATGGTGTTACTTTGATATGGCTCTCGTTTTCAAACTAAAAAATAAGTTGCTCCCATCAAGCTACTTGAGCCATGTTAGGAACTCAACTCCATGGCAAGTTTAGGGCACCCAATAAAATAGAATATCATTTGTCAAATATTGGATTATATAAAATAAAAAAGAATGTCATTTGTCAAAAATTGAAAGCTTCTCAGAAACACTATTCCATAACAAGAAATAAGAAGCCAACCAAATGCAATAAACCGGCAAGGTATAATCTATAACGATCAACTGTAGTAGAAACCAACATCTGACTCGAACCAGATCTGCTTGCTCACAATTCCTTCAACTAAAAGCATCCCCATAAGTGCATTTCTAAAGAGTGCAGGTTCCTTCCCCGGAAAACCATGGAAATACCTGTAAATGAAACTTAAACCTTTTAGTGATACATATACAGCACAAATAGCATCATGAAAGTAATACAGTGTCATGGCTGGAATTTTCTTTCTTTATTTTTTTATGTTTTTATTTTAATTAAGAGATAGATATAGAGCTACAATTGTAAAGAAAATTTTACCTGTAAGATCAAGAGTAACTGCTGTAAATGAACATTCAGTCCTCTTCCATCGGCACGTCCGGTATATCAAACCAATCTTCTTTACTAGTTTTATTAATCACATAAATAGGAGATGGTGATACAGCGTCAAGGAAACAAAAATATATGAAGTTTAAAGAAAATGATAATGCCTGAATTTTTTTACTACTTTTTTTTCCTGGTTAAAGACTGAATTCATAGAAATTAATTAACTATAAATATCCGAACTCCTAATAACTAAAGAAAAGCTTTGACTATATGATTTCATGCACAGATATATAAAACATCTGGAAAATAACTAACTGGTGATTCAAATATCAAACACGAACTTGTGGTACTGCGGTACATTGAAAATTTTTTAGGGAAAAATAATCAGGCTTAGTCAATCAAATGTACAAGGGATCTTGACTACCAAAAACAATTTTCTTGCATTCGTCAAAATATTGTGAGTTTATGATGACATGGACACCATGAAAAGACAAATTAGGCACCGCAGATTAAACCACAAGTAACCATAATTTTTTTGTGCACAACCCACGTGGTCTTAACACGAGAACGGTAAACACAACTCCTCCACAATAAAGGGGCATCTATCAAATCCACTGTCAATAATTAATAGGATTCAACAAACCACATTCAACCTTGCAACACTCTTCATCGCCGCCTTTTCTACCAGATTCTAGTCATGCTCTAAGACTAAGTCGTTTAGAACCGGATATGAAATAATATGACACCTTGCAAACTAAATACTATAGTTCCGTAAGCCACATATAAAAGGGTTTTAAATGTAAAAAAAGAAAAGAAAAAGGAAGCATTTATTGATGGAAAATTCTGAAAATTGAAAGCAAAATTGATTTCATCTGTCACAATGCAGAGAAATAAGACACATTGTGTATATAAATATATATATATATATATGCGCAATAGAGGACATACATGAAAGACTTGGATCAAAATAATAGTAGTAATCAGTTATCAAGTAATACATATCATGTTAGCTATATTATACAACACATGATGCCACTATTTAAATTAAGACAAGATAAATGATTTTCTCATGTATTTTAGATGTCAATTTCTCCATGACCAATCAGAACCTGACATAGTTAACTTTAAATAAATCTTACAAAACTAGGATGCACCATAAGTTGAAAAGTGGAACTTCAAACTTGGAAGTATGCCAACACAAAACACACTATAATATATTGCCACAACCTTTTTTGCAGATTTTTATTTTTCCTGTTTCTAATTTTATTTAGCAAATTTAAGTACAAGCTGAGTATAGGAATGGTACACATTTGACAATTATGTGTGTATATATATAACCCAAGAAAACAAGAAACATCAAAATTAGAAATATAGGACCAATATATCTATATATATATGAAATTTCCATAAAAGCGAAGGATATATATTGACATAAGATCGTCCTCCTTCTCACCACGATTGCGGCTACTATTTAGCTCCCTGCATATTTCAGGTGTAACCTGCATTTGAAGAGGGACAAATCGGTTGGGTATTGCCACAAAATATTGTCAAAAGGAATTAGCACAGTATGAGAAATGAGTCGATCCCATACTAATTTATGCCTTTGTGTATCAACTAGAGTGTTGAGGTTAATTTTATCCTCCTTCGTCAATTCGTTTTTGTACCTGAAGAAAAAGAAAATCAAATTATGTCCTATGAGGGAAAAAGCAACTATAAATTAATTTAATGCAGTGAATGATATTAAAAATGCCATTTCAACGCTAAGAATGTTCGAAAAACATGTAGACAGAAATAAGGAACTCAACGATGCAAATTCCACGGGATATGTATCAATCTATGCATATCCTTTTTCACTGAAAATTAGCCAGTATATTGCTTATCAGTTCTACCATGTACAGGACAAAAGTCAACATCATATAAATCTGTACACTCGTATATGTAGCTTTCCGACCATACTGTTTGTAATCAATTGATGACAATTTGATATCATACATGTTTTTTGGCGTGTCCAACACGTATCAAGGCGTGTCCGTGCTTCCTAGCTTGATTGTAAGGCCAACTTCATAACTAAATATTCATTAATGCCTGTTTTCTCTCTTCACCATTTTGCTTCATGGACTGCTTTCAATTGTCAGGCAGGATGAGTAACTCCTTGAGAAAACTAGTAAGAGGATGGGTTAACAGTGGATACCATAAACTTGCTGGTTTATGTAAACAAATGGTCTTTTGCCATGGTCGGAGATTAGGGTTGGAATCCCTGACAATTGCAAGTGAAAACCTAATAGTTCTCTGTGGCTTGGGTTTTAACCATTTTAGAAATCATGATCGCTTTCATATAGCTGGAGACCAAGCCTTTCTGTGTAGCACTATGATTGTCTTTGCAGAGTAGGTATGCTTATATTATTAGATGACCATGACATATGTTTTATTCTTCCACTCTAATACCAGAGAGAGAAGGTTCCACACGAGCCCCCAGTTGCGTGGCGCGGTGACAGGACAACAAGGAGTTTGAGACTACTGAGGCATGTAGTTGACCCTTCCATCGTTGGGGAATGAAAGCAAGGGCCTAAGGACAACAAATTATTGTGGCAAAGGAAACTGAGACCTTAAAAGGCATGAGTACCCCTTGAAGGACCCCAAATCACAAATCAAGACTGGTAGGCAGTGGACCCTTTCTCATTAGGGAAGGAATGTGGGGCCCTAAGCACAGCAGATTCCATGTACTCTTAGTGGCAAAGGAAATTGAAACCTTAAGAACATTGTGCATCCTTGAAGGACCCCAATATAAAAAATTGGGAGGCAAGTTCCCTTCGGACTCCTCTGACCACAAGTTGCATACTTGGTCAAGCGCCACTTAGCCTAGTGCTCATGAGTCATGACATGCAATGGAACCTCACACTGTGGGACTCCATCTTGCCAGGGGGCAAAACAGATCATAGGAGTGTTTGAATTTCCCTGGATCCTGACTTTGTACGGAGGACAAGGCAAGGCTATAGTATAGTCCGCATTCATACCTACAACTGCACAACTTGCCTGGAGTAGGAAAGTACAGTTTGTACTAATTTACCATCTATCCGATGGGAATTACATGCTCTTAACCCGTCAGAAAAGATTACATTTGAACACACCAGCACCCAAAAAATGACTATAACGACAACATGATATTAAAACAACAGATGGAAAGCTTTCTTCTGTCATTTTTCCAAAACTTTTCTTTTTCTGGAAAATAACATCATTTTGGAGCCAACACATAGTAGGGAAAAGACTTAGTTGAGTTCAAGAAAATTTGCGCATCATCTGTACAAATGACTTCTGTAAAATTTGTGCTTGTACGACAGGATGACACGGGAGAAAGCAATGATGAAACAAGGGCAGCCAGTCTCCTTATTAGTGGAAAGCCATTAAGTTCACTTCCATGATGAATCTTTCTAAGATACCAATGCTCCTCTACTCTCCATCGTGTAAGGTAAGTAGCCAAGAGAAAAAACAAATACTAACCTTTGCACAAATGCAAGAAGCGATTGATGCCAGATTACTGGCATTGTCCTTGAATCCTCGAGGAATTTCATAAAATGAGCAACCATTGCATCAAGTACACGATATGGCAAGGCATATTTCTTCTCAATCAAAAGCTTTATAAAAAAACTGCATCAAATTGCCAATGCAAAATTGTCAACAATTTTTCATGACATTCTGTAAAACAAGGAAGTGTGATAACAAAACCTTCCAAGAGCATAAAATGATTTCATAATACATATATATAAATGTATATGTATTCGAGTATAAATGTATTATGTGTATATCCATATACTATTTAATTTATTATTTTATTTCATATCGAATATACATATATATGTATATATATATATATACACATAAGGTACACAGCATGGATAAGAAAATGGGAACTCCTAACCCCAAATAAAATTTACTAAGCCAACCCCTTTTGTTTTATTATTAGTAATGGCAAAATAGCACAAGTGTATCTCCATATGTGTGAAGGGTTCTCCTAGCACAGATATCAGATATCAGGAAGAGAGATCAAGAGTCCTATAAGAGTATCACCATATTGCAACAATTAGAACATCCCCTTTGTAAAGCCAAACCACTTCAGTAGTTGATTAAGTGTTAATAAAATGGCATTTTAAGAACCAATTGATTAGTTAAACCCGCACAAAAAAAAACTTTTATCCATGAAAAAACAAAAAAAAAAAGCCACAAACATTGGGATACATTATGTACCTTGTTGTGCCACAATACTCCATCTCAGCAAGCTTCAATAATGCAACACTGGAAGTCCATTGAGAAGATCATGTTAGATTATCAATAAAACTTCAAGGTGAAGATGAAAAAATTAAATTAAGAAAAATAGAAGTCTCACTTCAAAGCAACATATATAAAACAAAGAAACAATAAAAAAATTTATAAAGAGCAGTTAAAAGTAAAACTCACAACTATGTAATGCTTTGCATTTTCTGTCTATTTTATTGTCCAGAGGAGCATGTGTTTGACAAAATTTGAAAGAAGACCACAATAATTGTTCTACATCCTAGGGACCTCCCTCATAATTCAGAAACTTCATAATCAAATTACTGCAACAAATAATTTTTGGGTAGAACTCATAATTAATACTCCTTTTGTCCCGAAATGTGTCCCTTCTCGGGACTCCTGACTTTTTACAAATTTCGAAATGACTCCTTTCGAAATTTGGAGATTTAGATTGCTAGCTTCAAAAAAATTCTTGAAATAGAAGGATAATTTTGGAAACTTAAAATGTTTGTATATTTACTTTAAAAGAGTCATAGAACACCACGTTAGCAAGTAGCAAAAGATGTAGAATGTAGGGGCTAGATGGCGTCCCACTCTCATACACACATATATTATCAGCTAGAGTTTTGTGAATTTATTTATATTCATCAAAATTGATAGATTTTAGTTCGCAAATATTAACAAGCTAACACAGTGGTTGACATAGTTAACTATTGCACCTTCACTAACTGCACATCACGTTCAAGCTATCATAGAACTAGGATGTGCATTGTGTGTGGATATGTTTTTGTATAGTTGTTATAGACCAACCAAATAAGACGGGAATCAATTCGGCAGCTCCCCAAATTTCACTATAATTGGAGTATTTTTCCTGTAATTTGGGGGAATTGCACCAACTTCTTGCTATTATTTTATAGCAGTCACTAGCTGGATTACATTATGTGTTTACATGTTAAACCCATCCAGAGCTTCAAATCCTAGTTAGCAAGGACACAGCTAACCACTGAACTTTTTTTAACAATAAACTAATGCATAACAAAAAACTCTTAAAACAAGTTTGAAAATGCAGCTCTAATGTGATAGACAGACAGAGAATGAGCTATAAAAACCACAGAATAATGTTGAGAAGTATGGAGTTTTCTAAATTCAAAATTATAAACTGTGACTAAATTGCCCCAAATCAGCATGACATAATTAAGTCTATGAATATGACCGATTCCAAAACAGTAGATCAAGCTTTACACGAGCTCTCATCAAAGACATTTGGGTATTACAACAAAGCTTTAAATGACACATTATTCATGATTTCCCCGACCCCTCAATATGTGAGAATGCCTAAAGGCGAAAAATCTAAGGCCCCACCGAGGTTTAAAAGTTTGTTGGTCAAAGAAATTCATGCCATTAATTGTGCTATAATATGACTGAACATTCTTACCCATATGTACAACATTTTATAGGGCAATTGCTAACCCCTCCTTTCCTTCAATTAATCATACAGATTAGTAAAGTAGAAATGTCCAGCCAAGAGAGAGCTTATGACTATATTGATCGTTTTCACCCTTTAGCGATTGAAATCTGACACACTAGGTACCATACAGAAGCCAGAAGTTATTACCATCCTACCAGTGTTCAACTTTAAAATGTATATACTTGGATCTAAGACAAAGTTAGCAATATAGTAAACCAGATCACATAACCTTGAAACACAATCACTTACCTTGGTATGCTTCAACTGAATTCTATATACACAAAACTATAATATACAAACACAAAGAAAATTATATGTTTATAAGCATCCATGACCTCATGCTTAAACAAATAATACAGAGAAATTGCATACAAGAACATATAGGTGTTCCCAAGGTGCCACTAGCAAAAGCTTATATCTGCCCTCCTTATTTTCCTCCGATATAATCTTTAACCCACACTTGGGTATGTGAGGTCAATAGGACTTCGATTCACAAATTCCATAAAAACTGGAGTTTGTAATTTTGAGTTCCAACTTTGTTTATATTTTAAAAGTTAGGTAAGTTGAGTTACCTCAGTCCAAGGGCAATTCAGAGAATTCAAGATTCAACAAGGGTAAAAAGGTAAATTCAACTGTCAATATTGTGCACTCACCAATTTAGGGTTCATATGCATTCATTCGCATTATTAAACAAATTAAGTTTTAAAATTGCATATTTTGATCCATAAAAACGTGTTTTGGAATACATGACACTGTTTTTGGAAAGTCAAATCTGGAAGTTCGATCAATTGAAGGATCAACCGATGCTCACTGACCTAGTGTTGATCGACTAACACTTGGCTTGATCATTCGAGAGTCGCAAAAAAATAGTTTTAAAATCTGATTTGAACCATCTTAAGCCCAAACTATTTCAGCCTTCGTGGACTATAAATAAGATCTTGTGCTTTCAGAAAACTTACGCAAGCCTATAGAAACCATAAAGAGCAAAAATTGAGTATCATATTTTAACGAGGCATATAGTGCTTCCTAGCAATTCAATTGCTAGACTTTTTCATTCATTCATAATCCATGTACATAGGTCAGCGTTCTTGAGTGTTAAAATGCACAGTCCCAGAGCTTCAAGGATTTCAACGCCGCATCAAGTTACACACAAACAGCCAACCTAAACGACTAGCCAAAGAAATTAAAAAAAAAAATGTTTGTAGAGACATGGATCACGCAAGGAGCGGATCTGCTGATGGAGCTGACTGTGTGCTTGAAGAATTTGTGAGTGAGTTTGGCAGATCAGTTCGTGTCAGGAGGTAAGTAGAGGTTTTCTAAAATTTGGAAAATAGGTAACCTAGTTATAAAATTTCTTTCTCGTTAGTGGATTTGATCTGCCTGGACTAAGCCTCATACTCTCATGGTTTTTCCTGTTGGAGTTTTGCACGTAAAAATCGTATATTCAAGTGTGGTTTCATGGTTTATTTATTTTTGCTCTCTATCCTTAACTAATTCATATTGTTGCGTTGTAAATATAATTGTTGGGTTAACCCCCCCCCCCCCCCCCCCCCCCCCCAACAAAAGCATCAAGTTGTTGTAATAAGCAAACTTCATTAAAGTGCACTAAAAGGAGAACGCGCACCCAAAAACAACTATATAATAAAAAACCTCTCTCTAAAACTCTCAAGTTGTCCAAAAATCCACCAACCCTACCACAGATATACACATTTGCCTGAAACCCAAAAAAATAAGGGAGCTCATAATGTGGTGCTTCAACACCCAAACGACCTTCTCTTTCTCTCAAACCACAGGCCCCAACCAAATCAACAAGAGCTTGCCCCCCACGCATCTCAAGCATGCCTCTCCACTGTACATCCCTTCCAAGACTCAGAGTTCCACAGTGTAACCCGGCATAACCCAATGAACTCCAAATACAGCACGAACATAGCCCCAGTGTCCTTAACAACAGGGAAATGCAAGAGAAGATGGTTCACAGAATCCTCATCCCTCTTACACATACAACACCAAACATGCTTTGACAATCATTCCATCCCATCAAGTTACAATCCTAGATTTCTCACCCTCCTATTTATTTCATAAGCTATTTACAGTTTACAGATTTACCATATTTCCTATTCCGCAATCTTTGATTATAAGTATTTTTCATTTCTAGAGGTACAGTGTTAACTGCCTCTTAAAGGATTTCTTGCTATCTAATATGTGAGCAAAACCTTCATTGATATCGTCTTCTCCACATAAGAGTCCACTTTGGGGTTTAGACAACGTGAATTTTTTTATTCAAAATGCTACCTTACCCTCCTCCTTCCTCAACTCCACACACTCTACCTATTATTTGAAAATCACACATAAAATCACAAAATAACACACACCAAAATACTGCCAACATACCTTGAATGAAGCGGAGGAATAGAAACCTTTTGAATAATGCTCCCTATAATAACAGCTTCCCGCAGATTGCAAGTCCCTGACTGTGCATTAAAAAAAGGTGATGACAATTATTAAATATTCATATGCTAGTTTTTTTTTTTTTTATAAAAAAAGTATATTTATAAATTATTTCAACAGTAACCTGAAAATAATGGAATCAAGAATAATATAAAAATTACAATGTAATCAAAGTAATATAATATTTCCGTTAATTTAGTGGATATAGTGGTTCATCTTTAACATCATGAAAGATTTTATACCTCACACAATGGAAACAATATTCCCTTGTTGAAGGCAGCCGGTTTGTACAGAGACTTTTTCAAAGATTGATACAAGGCAAAATGCAGTCTCTTATTTTTCAGAATATCTTCTCTGACCCGTGGGAGTAGAACAAGCTTGTAAAAGCGTTCGGCTTTCTTCACACCTAAATTGGAAGCAAAGATTCTTGTGGCTTGGTACATTGCATTAGGCGACCATTTCTCAGGTTCAGTCAAGTAAAGAACTTCCTCCCAAAGTTGCAGTGAAGGTATGTGTTTGAAAGCTTTCGGCATTTTGCCAGAAGTGTATCGGTTGAGAAGCCTACCAACTCTGCAAGTCAAATTTATTGCCAACTTTTAAGTCTTTATAATCCTAATCACATACATAATCCCAAAGTCTGCAATCATGAGCATGAGATAGCTAAGATACCCCTTGTATAGATCAATAACGGAGTCATCCAATTTAGGCAAGGGTCGCATTTCTATCAAAAACAGAATCAAGCCAAATTAATCAATAACAGAAAAAAATAAAAAAATAAAAATATAGTACCTCAGGCACACAACAAAAAAGTCAAGATCATGCTGAATTGCTAAGTCACGATTTAGAGAGAGAAAAAGGAAACTAGACCTCAAGAAAGATTTTTTTCTTCAAATTTCAACCATCTTGAGCCATGACAGATATTTAGTAGCGAAGTTTCGGTAAACTAATCTTCTATTTTTAGCCCAAGTTGATAAAAGTTCATATCAAATAACAGTAGTATTTAAAAATAAAAAATAAAACAAATGGAGTATAAATTCACAGTAGATTTTTTTTTTTTTTTTTCCCTAGTTAACTCACAGTAGATTCCTTTAAAAAAAAATTATACTCTAGCATACAGAGTAGCAGTCCAAGAGACATATTGATTCATACCAACAATTTAAACTGGCAAACTCTACAGAAGGGAAGAAGTAAACAAAACCTGAAGAAACTTGTGCATCTTTTTCTTTAATTTTGTCAACAATGAGGTCTGCCAATGTGCGCTGTTGACTAGCATCCTTTGACATGAAAGCCTCAAGTAACTTCTCCTCCTCCTCATTGCTCTCATCCTGTAATATTAGGAAAAGGATCAATAAGACTAGTTCTCATTGTTTAGGAAATACCAGGAGTGAGGAGCTTCAGATTTGAATGTTATAATTAATTTCGTGCAAATCAAAATACATAAAACAGAATCTTAAGTTTATTTTCCTCCTTTTTTCTCTGCTTTTCCAGAAATCAAAAGGTGAGTGAAGAGAAATATATGAAGCATCATTAATCCACTGGTTGGGCATTCTGTCTCAAGCTTGATCATATCAAGCAGAGACGAAGACAAATTGATCTCGTAACACTATGTGCACATAAGTTCAACAAAAGTCTCTGCAGAAGGCCTTTGCCAAGAGGCTGTGCTAATCTAAGGAGGCGGATCAATGATTTCAAAGCATTTGCATCCCAAAGTGGCTCCCCTTCTATTTCCTTCAATTTCAAGCTCTCTGCAAGAGCAGAAAATGCCCTTCTGCATCCAATATAATTTTTATAAAAAAAAAAATTGGGAATCAAACGCACCACGGAACCACCAAATTGGCTTTGAAAATACTTGGCTGGGGCAGATAAAGTGATTTGGGGACCAAGTAGGGATGGAAATTTTTCAGTTCATGGTGCCTGCATAGTTGCAAGGGAGAAATTGATCCACAGGAGGCTGCCAATTACTAATAGAGGAGATTGGAGTGGGCAAATAAATCTGACTGGGCATTGGAGACACCTCTAGAAGCTTCCAGTTAAAGGTAAATTAAAGGCTTCCTTTGGAAATGTTTCCACTTTCCACAGTTGCTTGCCAGTTCATAAATCAACTGGAAGTGAAGAAATTAGGGGTGGATGATGTTTGTAGTTGTGTGGACTTGGCTCATAACTAGGGATGGCAATGGGGCGGTTTTACCCTCCCCCGCCCCCGTTTAACTTTTTTACCCCCGTGGGCACCCGCCCCGCCCCATTTAGTTCCAGAATTTCTCCTAGTTTTTAATTTGTTTTCCTTAAATACAATTATATAACTATTCAAAAAATTCATAAAAAAATGGGCAATCAATAATTTAACATAAAATTCAAGGGTATAAATGTTCTTAGTTTGTAGGGCTCTGCTGCTCTCTAGAACGGCTGAGAAAGTGAATGAATGTGACCTAGGGTTTCTAGAGTTAACTATATATACTAATAAAATAAGAGTAATTTAGTAATTTACCTACCTAAACGGGGTGGGGTGACCCCCCCCAACTCTCGCCCCGAACCCGCGCGGGTTTTCATTAATGAAAATCATTCCTGCCTAAATAAGCTAAACCGTCTCCCAAAATTGCTGTAAACCCGTTCCCGCGGGGCAAATTGCCATCCCTAATCAGAGCATATTGGACATTTGCTTTTGAGGTGTCCTTTTGCAATTGGAGATTAAGCCCTTCGAGAGAGGAAATTCCAAATGATATAAACATACCATGGCTCTCTTGGTGAATTTCTCAGTGCTTGGTTGACGTTAATGGTGATTAGTTACATGGTATGGCAGCATCTACTTGTTGGCAACTGTGGACGGATAGAAATTATCCTTGGTGAAAATTAGATTTTAGCAACCAAAATTAAAAAGAAAAAAATAGATTTAAAATGACCTTAAACTAAGAAAAAGATAAATAGTAATCAAGCTTAGAAATTAATTGTCAATTAGTGAACATTTAGAATTTAATGTCCTAAATACCCTTTTTTTAAGAAGCCTATTAACTCAAGTTCGCATATAGCCTAACATTCATATATATATATGCATATATATATATATATAGACACACACACACACACACACATTGAACAACAATGATACACGTTGAATAACCTAATTTATCCAAGTTAATATTTCCTAAGACTTGTAGCCTAACATTTCCTAAACTTTGATTACAAGTACTTTGTTGCAAAAGGTAAATTAATTGATAAAGATCCAAGAAACAAATAAGATGGCTACCAAGCAATATGAATATTGAAAAATGTTTGAATCAAAACTATCTTTCTCGTATGTCTTCACTAGATTTCAAAGGAAAAAAGTAAATAAATTTATAAAGACTGATAAGTAAATGAACGGTATTACTGATATGTGTGTGTGTGTGTGTTTACATAAATACTGACAAAAACAAAAACAAAGATATATACACTGAGTTGGTACTGATATCAAATATCAATTTCATCCCATCACATTGTCTTCGCTGCCCATTCGTTGTTATTGCCCTTTCACTACCCTATTTCTTCCTATGGTTTTGATTTAAAAATTACTTTCATTAAATAAGTGTTTTTGACTAAATTACCCTCGATTGGTCACTAATTAGCAATTAACTTTTTAATTTTGGTGGCTATTTGTCTTTTTTTTAGTTTAAGGTCACTGTAAAGTAAAGTTTTAAATTTTGGTCAGTAAGATCTAATTTCCCCTTATCCTTATTTTAATAATAAAGGATGGTTGCTAGAAGGATTGTGGAGGTGGCTGTTGCAAACTTCAATGAATTTTATGAAGCTATTGTGGGTTGTGAGGATGAGTACAAAACTGTTTCTGGGTCTAGAGTTGCTGTGAATGGGTGGACTCTGCAGAGACTCAAGGTGAGTGTGAACGCTGGGTTTAATGAACAAAATGCTGAAAGTGAAGGAGGCATTGCTGAGGGAAATTCCAATAGTAAAATTGTTAAGGCTGGTATTTGTTATTTTAATAATATAAATGAGACTTTTTTCTAGCGGAGGCTCTTAAGCTAAGAAGTGCCATCAACATGGCTAGAGATTGGGGTTTAGCGCGGCTTGATATAAGGGATATTTTTCTATAACTTATGAAACTGAGTCACTCTTGTTCTATCGATGCTGCAATTTTTCAAGATACCAAGTCCTGATTGAATAGTTCAACTAGGATAATGTTCTGAGTGGTTCCTATATGCTCTAATGGAGTGGCAGATTCATTGAAAGAAACATGTATGCATTGCGTAGGAACTAGGAAGTTGTTTTGTTTTGGGATGAATTCCCCGGTGGTTGCTTGAGAAGGATCTATCTTATTATACTGATGTGGGTCTATCAATCCATTGCAATTTTGCTACAAAGCAAATTACGTAACACGGAATCTATTTTTTTTTTTTCCTTTTCACCACTTTCCCAGAAACCAAGCAGATATTGAAGAGAATTAAATGGAGCTAAAGGCGAAATTTCTTTTTTTAAGAAAAATGATAAATCAAAGTGACCTCATAACCACCGTATTGGCTTTGAGTCTCTGAAAATCCATCAAACTCATCCACATCCTCTTCTTCGTATGCGGCCAGAGCGGGCGGCTCCTCGTCGAACACCAGTTTGTTAGGGTTTTGCTCCTCCGCCTCCTCTTGGACCTCCTTTTGCTGAATCAAAGCTTCCTTCAATATCTTGGAACTCATACCAGTTGATATAAGCTGCAAAACACAGAGAGAAGGTAAGTAAAGAGAGAAGGTAAGTAGGGAAAGATGAGAGAGAAAGTAGATAGACGATACCTTCTCTTCTTTCTGGTGTTGCTTGGAAGGTTTGTTTCGTCTCTTGGAGACCGATGCGGATTCTTCGGCCATAAAAGGCTCTGGATTTTGTTGTCTGCTTCGTTTCTTCGCCATTGATAGTCTGCTGTTCTTGTGGTTTCAGTGCGGCACTTTGTCGAGGGAAAAAACTTTCTTCTCAGTTACCCTCTTCGACCCTGCTATTTTGCTAGTATTAGTACCAATAGTGAAAAGACTTAAATACCCTTCTAAATGTTTGTAATTTACAAAACAACACGATACCGTAATTAAAGATTTTAAGTTTAATTTTTATTACCTTAATTAAAGATTTTAAGGTTTTTTTATTATTATTATTATTTTTTTTTTTCCCTTCTCCACTTGCACCAATCCCGCTATTCGACTTCTTGTATGGAAAGTATTGGACAGGAAGAAGGGTGAGTGTTCTAACCCTACGAGGGCATTGTGAGTTGTGACTTGTGAGTGTGTGCTTTCATTGTACCTTTTTAAAATTAAAAAAATAAAAATAAAAATAAAAATAAAAAACTGTAATATTATGTTAAACATTACAATAAATAAACAGTTAAGAATTTTAAATTTTTTATTTTGCTCCTGTAATACTATTTTATTTTATTTTTTATTAATATATCCAAATGACTTTCCATTGAAATTATTAGCAAAAGGTTTGTAATTTTTCAAAGTGGTACAACCGTACAAGTAAGAGGGGATAGTCCAAATAGTTATAAAACATAATAAATCAGTATAAAAAATTTAATGTAATTTATCCAATTGACATAAACAGACACAGGCTACAAACAAAATTAGATAATGTACGCTTTCGAACAAGGGACACACAGAGCCTTTGATTTACCAATTGGATTTAGGATGAAATAATCAATTGTCCGAAATAAGTATAGAATGAGATTTAATGTTTTTAGTATCATTAACACGTGTTGTCTTTAATTATTCTCTTTTTTACAATAATTGAAAATTGAAAATTATTCCAAAACCAAATAATAAGGATTTGTTTGGTTTACAACTATGAAAATAGTATTTTATTTTCTTAGAACGAACAATAGAAAACTATACAAAAATTATGCTTGCTTCAATTTTTTGAAATTGTTTTTAAAAATCAGCTATAAAAAAACTTGTTTTTATAAAATTGTCTTTTATAGTTATCTAAAAACAGTTTTTTGTTTTCTGAATTCTCAAAAACTGCTTTTAGAGTTGCAAACCAATTGAAGTCCTAATATTTTTAGATTTCTAAATTTGCTGGTAGAGTTGAAGTTTGTAAACATGACTGGTGTTTAGATTGTCAAATATATCCCCTCCTAACATTTGGATTTGGTTGGTTCCTAGTTAGGCACACTATCGGTTGGGCTTCGATTCATGTATCATTTGTAACTTGTGGACGGGTATACGTGGGCGGGTGCGAAGCATTGACAAGCTACAAGTGTATAATCCTATATCGTCTGCATAATATGAAGTGCTTACATGCGTTAGTACTATTTTCAAATGGTATGAGATATTTGTTTAGTAAAGTTCAAGTACAAGCCTCAAATACTAGTCTTCATCACATATCCTAAAGAGGGGTTAGATATTCGGTGTCATCCGAGCCGAACGTGCACAACACGCGCCGACACGTGTACGGCTCGAATGAGCCCAGTGGCCGGACGCACCCAATGCCTTCTCCAAAAGAGGGGTGCACCATGCACATTAACCATCTACAGCCAGAAGGAACCAAGTCCTTCAGGAACATGGGAATTGAATATCAATGGAATAAATTGCTCTACATAACTGTTCTCTAAGTGTCAACTCATAATGGGTATTGGCAAAAGTGTTGATCCAACTTTCCATTCCCTCACTCTCTTGCAGTGGCTTAAAATCATGAGTTTTAACCCAGCGGACATCAAAGAAGAACTCTCTTAGTCAGCTAGGGCCCTCCTTATCAACGCCTTAGTAGATAAACCAGCAGGGCTAGAATTTCTACCTTTTTGTGGTAGTAATAGCCAACATCTCTCCTCTCAACTCTAAATCACAGGTAAACAAACAGAACATTACAAATGAGATCACAAACCTCATCAGGCACAATTTTAAGTGCTGGTTTGAGTTCCTGTCCTCGTGTTTACAATGTCTTAAAGAGCCCTAAGGCTACCTACTATTTGCAGTTAAAGATCGATTACATATCTATGTTCTTGGAGGAATTAGTTCATTGCTGGGAAGAGGGAAGGAATGAGCCTTCCTTCCCACAAGATCCAAAAACAGACTGGGAACTGACAGCATGCATGTATCGTCTAACAGTTGGTATCTCTTCTAGCAAAACTTCAAGACAAGCATTTAATCATCGACATTTCAAAACATTGCCATTGCAGATCCCTAATAGACGAAACATCATTTTAGGAAGATCTGGCGGACTAAATAAATGATAACATGTTTATAAAAAGAATATACATTGAAGAAGGCGGCAGTGGCCATTTATGAAAAATATATCCATCCATCACCATTTTAGAAGGTTAACGTTTTTAGAATATATGTAGACTCAATGAAACAGAACTGAGATACTTCAAAGGAAATGCAGGCTCTTGAACACACATAGTAACCATTTTAGCATTACTCTGCCATAACAAATGCAGTTGTTCCCATTTTAACCGCATTCTTTTACAACCTGGGTATTGGGCGATGGCGAGGAAGGTCCCACTCTGTCATAATGTGGTCGCGGGTTATTTCTTTGAGTGAAGTGCAACCACTTAATGCCATAGTTAGCTCAAACTCATCGCGCAGCATCTGGAGAACTTTTCTGACTCCAGCTTCTCCTTCAGCAGCCAGTGAGAACACCACAGGTCGTCCAATCTAAAATTGAGAAGATGATTAATTGAGAGTATACTTTTTACAATAGAAATTGAAATCACAATAAGTATGGAACAGAATCATAGTGTCATCCAAGTAGTTCAAAGCGATGGGAAGAATATATACAGCATGAATGACCAGCCTAATTCTAGACAAATATGATTTTCCCACAGAAATTAGCCTCTGGCTGTCGTAATTGAAATCAGTTATCTATTAAGAAGAAGAGAATTATGCGGTAGTACTTCAATTCACATTTTAAGGTATCCACATACTTCTCCTCACTGAACTGAAACTACTTAGGGAAAGCAATAAAGTTCTCAATTCAGTAAGTTTAACATGGTACAAAGTTTTAGTTGCACGACTGACTTAAAAAGATGAACTTAATAGGATACCAGCTAAATCATGTTTTCCTGATTGGCGTATGACAGCCACCACCCAAAGGAACGAGAAAATAAAGGGATCTTTGTTACTTTACTTACAAATATGCCAGAGGCTCCAATGGCCAATGCTTTGAAGACATCAGTTCCACGCCTCACCCCTCCATCCAAGAAGACAGGCACACGACCTTGTGCAGCTTTCACAACCTGAGATTAACTCAACAGAAACCATGATATCATAATAGTATAAGTTTTCACATAACTGCAAGTTCAATATAAATATCAGGTGAAAGAGATGCACTAAAAAACAGGTATGAACAAGTTTGGATACCTCTTCTAGAGCCATGATAGTGGCAGGAACATAATCCAGTTGCCGAGCACCATGATTGGATACGATAATACCAGCTGCTCCAGCTTGTATAGCTATCCTTGCTGCATTGTCAGCAGAGAAGAATCGATACTCTGATTCATGAGCAAAAATGACGGTGAGCAAATAACCTTAAGTTCTAGCGTTCTTACTGTCCTCAGCCGTGAGTACTCCTTTCACCAGGATAGGCAATTTGGTGATTGTCTGAAGCCACTTCACATCCTGTTCATATCCGGAGAGAGATTATTCAAATGCAGTCATTCCTATGCAATCTTTACATATCAAGTGATCATGTTTTTCCGTTGTTCTTGCTGAACCTCCTCCAACCAAAATCCATTTCTCTTGTCAAATTATCAAATATGCAGCAGATTTCAGCTGTTGAAACCCCCTTTTTTTTTTTTTCTTTTTTTTTTTCCAGTTCATAAATTTACTAAAATTCATATGCATTTTACTCCCTCGTATTTTTTGCGGAATTCCATTTCTCAGTTATTTATTTATTTATTTAAATACAAAAAATAAAATGAAAAGAAAAAAAAGCAAAAGGTTTCCGAGCTCTTTCTGAACTATCGGAAATGATGAAATTGATCCTTCTAAAGAGTCCAAGTATGAGTGTGTGTGTGTGTATGCAATAAGCCAACGGATTTCAGAAGTATGATCATAACCTTAAAGCAATGCCACTTTGACCACAAGCCCAACTAACATACCTTCCAGCTCAGAGAACGATCAATTTGACCAGCAACATATGAAGCGAGTCCAGAGTCACTGCTCTGCATTTCCCCGGAAAACAAATCAAGAATAACATGAGGAAAATCTCATCATTTATGATAACCAGTGAGATAGTTATATCTTTCACTCACTTCATCCATCTTGCCAAGGTCCAATCCCTCAAAGTTCTTCAATGTCAAGAACGGTGGCAGAGTAAATCTGTAACAGAAGCAATCAAAAGTGTTTTTGGACATTAAAGTAACCTTAAGTTTTGACTCCTTAAAGCTGAACTGACTAAGTTGAGCTAAATACTGCTCAACCTAGTAGTTTAAACCTGTCATTCCTGTAACAATGTTTCAACTGAAAAGCGCACCTGTTCTTGATGTCAGCTTCCCTACGACCCAGCCTTGGGGTATCAACTGTAAGGGCTATAGCCTTGAAGCCAGCCCTCTCAGCTCTTCTCACAAGCTGAGCAACTACCTTCCTGTCCTTGTACACCTGAGAATCAAAAGCAACGGACTTATCCCCCATACAGAGCATAAATAATTATATTTACACGTCAGGACCAGATAAATAACAAATATGATAAAGAAAATAAAGTGAAGACGTTATTTCAAGCTTACATAAAGCTGGAAAAAGCGAATTCCAGGTCCTGTTGAAGCAACCTCTTCAACACTAGAAGTGGCCCACGATGATAATGTCTGGAACAACGAAAAATGATGCATAAATGAAGTGGAACGTACGCTATTTAGATCCTAGAAGCCACGAAGCATGATAAACTCCCATAAATGTAGTTCTCATAGATTTAAATTCTGAATGAAGATCAGTACTTGTAATGGTTAGTCCATGTGAAAATTGGAAACAATTATAGATTCCTCGTGTGCAATATAAACAGATTAATTGTCATCTGACATACTGCTACCACCTAAGTATTGCAATAATATACATAGTAAATACCAAAAACCTTGGTTATAAATGTCAAATATAGCTCAAAAGGTTTTCAAAAATCATCTGTAACATCCACTGAGAGTTCTAAAATATCACCGGCTCCTCTTAAGGTTAGACCTCTCTATATGACTTCAGGTCGTCTCAGAACTAGAACACACACACATACAAATTAGTGTTACCTAGAGTGCTATTTGTGTGGTAAACACTACACAGAACTAGAGTTGGTACGCAGTATGCTGCATACCATAGGATGTGATCTGACAAGAGTGAGTTTATATGACCAATGGGTCAGTGGCCTAACGGTATTAGTCTCTTTCCCCCCAAATAGAGGTCAGGGTTCAAGTCTCAAAAAGAGACAAGTGTGTGTGAGTACCAATTAGGAAAAAAAAAAAAAAAAAAAGAGTGAGTTTATATGGTTTAAAGCTATTGTAAGGATATCATGCCACCTATTTTTCAAAAATGTTGGCCCTCCAGTGTATTATGGTCATTGCCCCTATATATGACAGAATTACATATCCTTAATAGTATTCAGTTCCTTATTCTTGATATTGCCTTCCAGTAGTGAAAAAAATAACAAAGGAAATATAAACAACATTTAGGTCAGAAAATTTACTGTTCCAGAATGAAAGTGTACCACATTTAGGATCATGTGCCCAGGAATGAAGCTTAGTGGGGGTATTAGTGCATTATGATAAAATTTCTTCATATAACTAAACCTTAAAGTATACGAGTCTCTCTGTCCAGGTGTTCAGATCATTGTCTCATTAAATCAGATAGCAAAAAGTTATGTGAGCAGGTGAAGTTCATGGTGTTTGAAATCTGTAGTGTTGCTTGAGGAATAATTGGAAAATTAAAAATGTGAGAATCCAAACCATAATTGTTCCAGCTGCTGATGCGGCTCTTGCTGTTGCATACTCTCCTGCATGAGAATGAAGCCATGTCATCAGATTGGAAACCGTGTTCTTTTATTGACCATATTTTCATAATGAAGCAGATTGGTATTACCACCTCAGTAAAATCCTTTTATAAGTAGACTACTAAATTTGGAATAAAGCCCCTGTATCAGTTTGACTAGATCAAAACTCAACTAAAGTTAGATCCTATTGCTCCATTTGCAGGAAAACAATATACTTTCTTTCCCTATATATTCTCAAAAACCAAATGGAGTATAACAAAAATCAATTAGATGGTCAATACACATATAAAGGAAGTGCTTGAGACCTAGGCAACATTCAGAAAATGGGGACTTATTAAAATATGCATTTCAGTTGTCATTTCAGGCTTTCAGCAACGCCTTCCCATAACTAGGGAGTGAGAGAGCATTGATCTTAGATTTATTGTTCATGAATTTAATAAAGGTGGCTACTTGAGAACAAGCTAAAGATAAATGGAGATAAAAATAATATCAGTAAGCATGGCTGGATTCCAAGTCAAATAAATTAAAGTATTGAACCAAATATAATTAACTGAAGCTCCCAGAAAGGTTAAGTTTATAGACTGAAGACCGAAAAAATTTACATTCAATTCCCTTCTGTAACTCACCATAAGTTCTCAATTGTCATCTACTTAAGACTCAACCAAGTCAAGACATAGGAATCATTTTCAAAGGATTAATAATAATTAGGTATTTCATCAACCTTTAGAATAAAGTCCCTGCTCTAGAACTCACTACAAGTTCTCAAATTAATGAAATTATGAATAAGATTGAACTTTCAAGTTGATATTCATAAACTTGATAAATTTAGGACTTCAAAAGCATGGATGAAATTGAGTGCATATTGACATAACAACATACTTATAAAATAAAAAAGCAAACTAAGTTTTCAAATTATAGTCTGCTTCAATAATAAAAATGAATACGCTCAAGGCACATAGCTGCTTACCTTCAGGATGAGCCATTTTCTGCATGGCTGTTGGGGCAATCATAATGGGCATTGATATCTTGAAGCCCAAGACAGTGGTGGTCATGTCTATCTTGCTTACATCAATAAGGATACGGGGTCGAAACCTGCATTTCATTGAAACGATTTTTTGAGAGGACAACAACTTGTACCAGAAAACAAAACCATTTATGAAAACATGGGAAAATCGTTAAGTCGTGATTGTGGCAATTGCTAATCAAGGTATGAAGCTCACAGTATTTTTGAGAAAGCAAATCTGTTCTCATGCAGAGTCCATTGGTCCTCAGCACCTGATGCATAATAATCAAACACCATCTTCGGCAACTTTTGCTTGGCAATGGCCTCATACTCGCTGACATTGGTTATCTCCATATTTGTGGTTATTTGCTTGTGTTCGTCTCAGAAAGTCTTAAGATATCATGAGAATTACAGAAATCAGAATACTATATACTCATTCCACAAGAAATTGACTAAAACTTTCTAGTTTAAATCCTTCTGTGAACCAAGATAAATAAATTATATATTGTAATAAGATCTTAAATTCTGTGGAGATTAATTAGATAAGAAGGCAGGTGAATTATTAACATATAGTAGAATAACTTGAAAACAACTGAAGGTTAGATACACATAATAACTACAAGATGAGAAAAGGAAAAATTCATCACCAAGAGAAGAAAGAAATAAATAGGAATTTAAGAAAAGAAAAAAGAACGATAAGATGCACATGAGATGTTGAGAAGTTTAAAAAAAAAAATGTTAACTGTTGTATCAGATTCTACAAGACTGGTATAAAAGTAATTCCATTCCAAATCCACAAAAACCTTAATGGTATGTTTGGTTGTATGGAATTGGTGCTTTGGAATTGGAGACAAAATAACCGAACATGGCATAAAAGAAAAGAACAAGCATATACACATATTCATACTAGGAAAGACATATATACATAACACTACCAAATCTTGAAGAACTATACTGCCAAGCAAAAAAAAAAAAGGCAACAGGATTAACTACATATCTGCAATGAAATAGTGTCAACACTTGTTAACACCTTGTGTGTTTTGTGCATATGTGTATTTGCACAATCAATGAAATTGAGTGTGAAAAGAAGTGGAAAAAAAACAAAAAAAAAAACTGAACAGCATTTCCAATAACATAAATAAGTTGAACCCATAAGAATCACACCTCCTGTATATTAAATTCAGCTTAATGAGATAAATAAACTGAACTGAAATTCAAATAACATAAACAGTATGAGAATGAAAGGAGAGAAATAGACCTTGGGTTCCAAGACTATGAAGGAGAGTGCATGCAGAGAGGAACCAGAGGAGGAGGAGTTGTAGATAAACTTGATGAGTGAAATAAATAATTGGCTGAAAAAAAGTCACATCTTATAGAAAGCGAGTGATGACGACAAGAGGTGGGATGAAGACAAGGACGGTTGGGGTCATGGAGAGAGACGCACCATTTTGAGGATGAGCATTTGGAGGTGAAAATTCGAAACCACATCCGATCAGGGGCAAGTGGGTGGCTCTCCTCCACATGCATCTTGTGTGTTTCAGACTATTCCTTCCTTATCATCCCCATCCTAATTTTCAAAATTATATTGTATATGTACAGTATATATGTATAATAATATTAATATACATACATATATATATGTATAGGCTTCCTCTAATGTCGCTATCTTTTTCTCTAGGTGTCTGTACCTCTCTTCTAAAAAATTCCAGTTTTTACGTCTGGATAATACGGTATAGACTACGAGAGTGGTGTTGAAGGGAGAGAGACTATTGAGTTTTTTAGAAATTGAGAACAGGCAAGAGCTGGCTAGTGAAACTGGGCAATTGACAGGGAGTCCTTAACCTAGGGTAGTGAATTTTAATCTTATTAAGCCAAATCGAAATGCTAACGACCTACTCGGCAACCAGGAGTATTTTTTATTTATTTATTACTATTATTATTTTGGCAATTGGGTAAAAAACAAAGGTTTATCAACAAATTTAGTTACCAACCAACGAACTGGGGCTCAACGGTATGTGTGAGTGATGTAAATTTTGTTACCAAATATATTTTTATTTTAGAATAAATCAAATTACTTTAAAATACGGTTTCTGTGTTCGGTAGTGTTTTATTAAAATTGACATGTTTAACTTAAATGAATTGTGTTTATTTTTTAAATGAGTCTAATAATATAAAATTTGTAATTAAATGTCACTTATCATCGTTACATTACGTGTTAATTCATTTATTAAACAAGTACGGTGTCATGTAATTCGTTTAATAATTAGACAGTGTAATTAGACAGTGTTCATAATACAAATAATGATAACATGAGAGCAAATGCACCATATCATAAGATCCACACGTGATAGAAAAATTATTGCCACACCTATTTAAACTATTGTTCCGAGAATGCAAATGAACTGAGTTCATGCTTAATAGCTCTGGCCAGACGGAACTTAGCAATGCTACTATGAGTTCAAAGTTTTCCAATTTTTAAATATTTTGTTACTTTAAATAAAGTATGGGTATAAATAATTATTGATATGATACATTTTATTAAAATTTAGGATTAATTTCACTCACACTCTCTCAGGTTTGGCCAAATATCACACTCAAGTATCTTTCTAAAATTATTATCACTCACGTTACAAACGTTTGTTCCGTCTTTCACTCACACCTCAACTGTTATGTTCTGAACTCTAACACTATGTAATATGATTTAAATACCTTTGACTTGGTCAAGGGTGCTCTCTAACCAAAAGAATTAAATAAAAAGACTATAATACCCCTAAATACACTACAAATTTACAATTAATATATATATACCCGGTCGCCTCTCCTCCCTCCCTCGGGGGAGAAATCATCTCTAGTGCCTATTCCCGCCAGTTTGGATGTGTGGCCCAAATTGGGCCATGTCAATTAAAAAAAACACAGTAATAGTATATATATATATATATTTCATGTATTTTCTGAAATACTTCGTAATTATCCGAATAAAGAATTTTACCAAATATCCTTATTTTATATTTCAAAAAGTCTAAAATTCCCTTATCATTTTTCTTTCCAAATTTTTTAGATCGTGAAAGTGGAAGTGGGGAAAGCAGGTGAAAAATCTGAACACGGAAGTGGGGAAGGCAGGAGAATCAGAAGGGAAAATGTGATACCCCTCAATTCTAGAGCCACGGGGTGATCAAGTCCGAGCACAAAATACAAGGGATATCAAACAATTAATATTTAAACAAGCATTTGAATACAAAAAGAATAATAAAGAATAAATAAATAATAAGCTGAAGGAAACTAAATAATAAATCTCTATTTTAAAATTCTCAAATAAATAATAATTAAAAATTCAATAATAAAATTCTCCAATCTTCGGATACTAGTAATTAATTAAACTACAACTCGGGAATCCATCATGTGGACCCCTAATAATATCCTAACTGAAATAACTGAACCGAAATAAAAATAATAAGTAACTAATGAAGACGAGTCCTACGTAGAGTCGGAAGAGTGAATGACTGTCTCTACTCGGCACGAACAATCTCTAAGACTGGAACTGACGAACACCTGAAAAATAATGGTGGGTTAGGCCCACAAACAAGTTCTAATCTACTACATCCCAAACAGAAACCCGATACACGTAGACATCCTAATTAATTCAACAATAACTAAATAGTCCATATGTAGATATATACACACTAAAGGAACCTCACTAGACTATAGAGTTGTCTCAACCTGAATAGTAGGCAACATGCAAAACGCACACATAGTGGGCATGAGTACCTAGACCTACCAGGGTACACAACTACGCTATATCTAGCTACACATCCCTGGCGATATACGCACCCTAACCATTGATCCTGAGACTCAAGCTCATATCATGGTGTATAATTATATATTTAAAATCCGTCCTATCCAACCATCAAAAATAAACTATCCAATTATTATTTTAATAATATGTCATCCAACTATTCCGTTGACCTGACACGAATAAGTAGGACTTAACACTATGGTTAATCCGTTCCCTTATTAAAAATAGGTAGGACTTAACTTTTAAGTTAATCCGTCCCTAACATGCCCCCTTCCCATAATGGTGCATTAATCCACATCATAACCAATGAAAAGTTTCAAATCCAAGGATAATGTCAATAATGTTTACATATAACAATCCAAATAAATATGATATAAATCATATACACATCCTTTGCATTTACTTGAGCAAAAATATAAATTCCAAATAGTATGCATTTAATTTACATCACAAGAAATTAGCATGCATCTCAACTAAATTGTACATATCCATATTCTGATTAAATTAATTTAAATCTAACAATTGATTAAAATAATTTACTCCAAGAATATTTAATTAATTTATCTCTTTTATAATTAATTAAATTCCATACTTAGCATGTAAACTTAAATCATGCATTCCAATTTTTAATAAATTTATTAAATAAATATTTAATACTAATCCATCAATCAAAAATAATAATATCAGTTTAATATCACAATATTAATTAGTCTAACTTTTAAAATATTTAGCGCATAATTAACATTTTTTTTTACATACCAAATTCCTTCCTAATAATTTGAAATAATAACAAATTACTTTAAGTTGACTTTTCATTATGGCTTACGTAGGAATTGAATTTCAATTGCAAACTCAATGTAACAAATTGAAGATTCCTAATGCTATTCTTCCTCGTTCGGCGTGCATGGAAAGAAAACAAAATCTCATTACCATTTAAATCACATTCTGGATTTTCTTTATTAAATCAATTATCAATAGTTTCCTCATTCGGCGCGCACAAATTTATAAAGAATGCCTTATGACTTTACCCACATATGCATAAACTGATTGATTCATGCTAACATAAATAACATAAATTAAGTTAAAATCAAGACCACCAACAGCGTAGGCAGAAGAAAACAAATAATTAAAATTCATTATTGAAATATGAACTGAAATTCCTAAATCAATTCATATAATTAGATTCCAATTAATTTATTAAAAAAAAAAAAACCTAGAATTAATCTAGCATGCATAGAGTATGAATCAAAGGAGAAGAGAAGAATTAGAACTTGCCTTTAGGGATTTGATAAAAACCCTAGCCTCCTTCTTCCTTTTTCTCTTCCTTCCTCTTCCTTCTTTCTCTCTCTAAAATATAGTACGTGATATATTTTCTAACTTCTTGCACAACTCTATAGTTATATATTTATAGGCAACTAAAATAACCATAATCATTTTCCCATTCCAAGACAAACTAAAATGAAATAAAAATAAAATAAAATAAAATTTAAATACTAAAAAGGTAACTAAATATATGTTACGTATAATCTATGTGTACCCCTTTTTATATATAATATATAAATATATATCAGATTATTATTAAAGGGACTTTCCTTACATATATATATATATATTTATTTATTTATTTATTAAATATACATATACATGGGTAATCATCCGTACCCATTAAACCCCTTATCCAAGTAGTCCATGGAGCCCAATTGATTGGTCAATTACTACTATCCATATCCAATTCCTTAAAAATATAAAAATAAAATAAAAATAAAAATAAAACAATTAAATCACATTCAATTCAATTTAAACAAATAATTAAATGAATTAAACAAGTAAACAATTAGCCAAGAAAACAACTAAATAATTAAATGCAATTAAACCTATTAAAATAATACCGAGACTATCCTTTTTAAATTAGGGGTATTACATTCTTCCCCCCTAATAAAAGGAACTCTGTCCTCGGAATTCGCCCTTACCTTCTTCCACTATATCTGGAAACTGTGAGCGAATAACATCCTCTTGTTCCCAAGTAGACTCAGCTTCATTATGGTGATTCCACTGGACACGTACTAACGATATGACTTTATTACGAAGAACATGATCTTGACGGTCAATAATGCGACACGGTGGCTCCACATATGTTGCATTCGGCTGTAACTCAATCTCTCCCACATCGATATGCTGATACCGATCTTCATCTCGCATAAATTTTCGCAACATGGAAACATGAAACACATTGTGCACTCGATCCAAATGATCTGGAAGTACCAACCGATAAGCTACAGCTCCAACGCGATCGGTAATCATAAATGGACCCACAAACTGTGGTGATAACTTCCCTTTCTTCCCAAAGCGCATTACACCTTTCATAGGAGACACTTTGAGTAGAACCTGATCCCCAACCTAAAACTTGGCATACAACTGGTGCTCACGAAGCGTCTGTAAAACTATTCGAAGATGTCTAGCATGATCGTCCTCTGACCTCGAGTAAATCAAAATGTCATCTATGAAGACAATGACAAATTGATCCAAGTAAGCCTTGAAGACTCTATTCATTAAATCCATGAAAACCGCTGGTGCATTAGTTAACCCGAACGGCATCACCCGAAACTCATAAGATCCATATCTAGTGAGAAACGCTGTCATTGGAACATCCTGCTCCCGAACCCGAAGTTGATGATATCCAGACCGCAGATCAATTTTAGAGAAATAAGTAGCTCCCTTCAACTGATCAAACAAGTCATCAATCCTGGGCAAAGGAAACTTGTTAGGAATAGTAATCTTGTTCAACTTCCTATAATCTATACACAAGCGGAGCGAACCATCATTCTTCTTCACAAATAAAACCAGTGCTCCCCAGGGTGAAGTACTCCTGCAAATGAAACCCTGGCTGAGTAGCTGCTGAATTTAATCCCTCAGCTCGCGCATCTCCACTGGTGCCATCCTATACGGTGGCCTAGCAATAGGCGTAGTGCCTGGAGCTAAGTCTATCACAAAGTCGATCTCGCGACTAGGCGGCAACCCTGAAATCTCCTGAAATACATCTGGGTAATCCTGTACAATTGGTATGTTATCCAATAATACAGTAGTCCCCTCCTCCGCTTCCTCCTTCACATGAAACAAATAGGTGCTAGTGACCCCCCTAGAACGCGGTATAGCGATGACGTACACGTCCTAACCAAGTATGGTGAAAACTACGGACCTATCATAACAATCAACTTGGGCATGGTAATGCGATATTTTATCCATCCCAAGTATCACATCATAAGTGTGCATGTCCAGGACCAAAAAATTGGCTAGAAATCTGAGTCTACCAATATCTAGTGTAATACCCCTAATTTCAAAAGGATAGTCCTGGTATTTAATTTCTCAATCTATGTTTTAATTGACTTATTTTTGAATTATTTGACGTACTTGACTTATTGGTATTATTTGAATTAATTCTTTGGGTTACTTGTTTTCTTTGATTTATTAAATTGTTGAATTCTCAGATTTTTTTTAGCTTACATTAAGTACTATATCTTTGTGACTGATTTTATTATCTGTTTAATTGTTAATATTGCTTAAATTGTTTATTTAATTTTTTTATGTTTTTTAATTGATTTATTTGTAATTGGTTTAATTATTTTAGAGGCAACTTAACTGTTTTTAATTATTAGGGTTTTTGTTAATTTCATCATGTTTTATTCTGAGCCGACCTGTGGGTGGTTTAGGATTAAGGTTAGGGTTTCAACTTAAGCCTATAAATACATATGTTTACGTCTGCTAAGGGTTTTTGTAAACCATATTCACCATAGTCACGTATACAGTGTTACAGAGGGTTGTGAGGGCAGAGAAACAGAGAGTGAGTAAGTTACAGAGAGGGCTTAGGAAGGCAGAGCAAGGAAAACTAAAACTCAGAGACGTGGATTCAGTGTTTCAACTTTGAAACTTAAGGCAAGTCTTGTTCTTCTCTATCTCTTTAATCTGTGTTCTTTGCGTGTTTAGGAAGACTCCAGGAATTAAAATAAGGCTTAATTATAACCTTTATGCATGTTTAATTAATGTTCCAATTCATGGAATAAACCTGTTCTTGGTTGTTTTAACAAGATAGAAAAAAAACTGAAACTTTGTAACTTTGCTCCATTAAGTAACAGTTTGTTTTCCGATTCAAGTTTTGATTAAATATCATTGTATATCCTTGTTTTATAATCAATCTGGAATGGGAATAGACCTTAAAAACATGTAATAAAATACCACAGAGGACCGGTACTCACAGAAATCAGAGAAGACGATGAAACGAATGAAGCTGCTAAGGGGAAAAGGGAGCAGGCTCCCAAAACTCCTTAGAGGTGGCTCCTAGAAGGTAGAGCCGGCTCTAGGATATGTGGAGCCGGCTCTGAAGAAAAGAAGAGCAGGCTCTTTTAATTTCTAGAGCCTGCTCTCTCTTAAAAGGTCCAAAAGCTGTGTTTTGGGGTTCGTTTGGCTGAAATTGAATTTTCTGGAACGGTTTTGAAGCTACTGAATGTTGTAAATATGCGTTTGAGACTTATAATAATGTTAAGAAGCAAGTTCACATTCAGTTATTGAGGATAAGAATTAAGTTAAGATCAAATAGAGGGCTCGTAGGTGAATGGTTAAATGTTTACATTACACTGCTTACTGTTTTGGCAATTGGTTTTATTGCATGATCTTAAATTATGAATCATATTGGTAGCTGTGTTAAGAGCATATGACTGTTAAATATATATGTTCTTAGCTCGAATTAACTGATGTTTACAAACTAACATACCAGCATCAGTTATGGTATTATATGGAGAAATAAATTGTATAATCTTGATTTGTCAATTTAAAGGTTTGGAACTGTGATTCTAAAATTGTTATTGGAGGCACAATTTAGTTGTACACATGTTAAACTGTAATTATGCAAATTTTGGAGTGTGGTTGATTAGTATCTGATACTGTTCTCACCAACTGTGTTATCTGGAGGAGCTAAATGTACAGTCTTCTCATTTATAACAAGAACTATAACGGGATATCTAAATGTTATATTGGATGCATATATTGGTTGCGTACGTGCTAAACTATATTTATGTTTATTCTGGGATGTGGTTAATAAGTAATTATACTGTGTTATTAGTTACGGGAACTGGAGGATGGTATGCGCCGGTATGGGACGGTGTCATACTAGGTACAGATTAGTTCAGACACTAAGCCCTACTTAAGGTATGGATTAATCATAAAGATTAAGTCCATCACCAACATATGTCATATCAATTGTGAATTGAATGATCCACTATGGTTTCAGGATGGATTTGTTGTACATATATCAGACCACTACACCGATGGATGGTATACTGTATTAGGAGGAGTACGAACTTTATATATATATTATATGATGCCGTGGTATGAGCTTGAGTCTCATGACCATGGTTAGGGCGCGTATATCGCCTAGGATGGATAACTGGACATAGGTGTTGTTCCCTGGTAGGTCTGGGTACTCATGGCCACCTTAGGGTACGTATTTGCATGTTGCCTTCTATTCAGGCTGAGACAAACCTACTGGACTAGCGAGCGTCTTATAGTGTGTACTATATACTTATATGGACTACTCTAGATATTGTTGAGTCTTCCTAGGATGTATCTGCGTATCGGATTACTGTTTGGATTGTAGTAGATCAGGACTTGCATGTGGGCCTGACCCACTTCTTTATTTTTCAGGTGTTCGTCAGTTCTAGGGTTAGAGCTTGGACGTGCAGAGCAGATACAGTTATTCATTTCTCCGATTATGTAGGAACTTTTTCTATGTTAGCTTTGGATGTTATTTTTATTATTTCAGTATCTTTTTGGAGAATTTCATTAAGGGGTCCAATGGATGGATTCCCGAGTTGTAAACTTATGTAGTTTTGGATTATTTTGGGTTTCAATATTTATATTTTAAGGATTTTCAGTTAGCACTCTTCCAGCTTATTATTTTTATTTCTTATTTTATCTTGTATTCTGTGTTCGGTTACATATTAATTGTTTGATATCCCTCGGGTTTGGGCCTGGGCCTGATCAACCCGTGTCTAGAATCGAGGGGTATCACATCTAGTGTCACAGGCCCATCACTCTCATGAAGAATGGTTGTATTGCCTAACGGTGTAGAAATTCCATGTGGTCTACTGCATACCCGAGTCATCATCCCAGACAAAGCAACAAATGACCTAGTTACAAATGAGTGTGTAGCCCCCGTATCAAATAAAACACGTCCAAGTAAACCATGAATATGAAACTCACCCTCAACAGCCTGAGGTGCCCGAACATCCTGTGGCATGGGGTTGTACACCCTGCCATAGTGCAACTGCTGCGGTGCCTGTCCTTGAGGCTGCGGTGGCGCTTGTAGAGCCGGATATGTCTGTCCCTGAATCCGTGGAACCTGTGGAGCTGGTAAAGGCACTGGTGCCCTCTGCCCCTGCTGCACATGTTGTCCCTGTCTCTGTCCCTGTCTTACTGTAGGACACTGCCATCAGCCCCAACATAGTAGAATGGAACCTCTCCGGAAGCTATCTCTGCGACCTTGTCGACACACTGCTGATCGGTGAGTTGTGCTTGTAAAACCTTGCGAATGATGGAAGGTGTAACCACCATGCAAGCCATAAAAGCATCCGATAACTCATCCACACTCTTTAAAGCATTCCACTCAGTAGTGAATAGAGCAGAAAGACTACCAACAGGTCGGCGACTGAGTGCATCCGCCACTACATTCGCTTTCCCTGGATGGTACTGTATAGAAAAATGATAGTCTTTTACAAACTCCAACCACCTGCGCTGTCTCATATTTAGCTCCTGCTGAGTGAACAAGTACTGCAGACTCTTGTGATCACTGAATAATCTGAAGGACTCACCCAACAGATAATGCCTCCAAATACGCAAGGCAAAGACCACTGCTGCCAACTCCAAATCATGTGTTGGATAATTAAGCTCATGAGGCTTAAGTTTCTGAGATCCATAAGAAATCAGTCGCTCCTCCTGCATCAATACACATCCAAGACCCTGCAATGAAGCATCCGTGTAAACAAGATACTCTATCCCGCTCTGCGGAGTAGCCAGAACCGGTGCAGAAGTCAGTTTCCTTTTCAACTCATCAAAAGCTTGCTGACAGTGTTCATCCCACACGAACTGTACACCCTTCTTGGTCAGATGAGTGAGTGGTCCTGCTATCTTGGAGAACCCCTGGATGAATCTCCTGTAATATCCTGCCAGACCGAGAAAACTCCGAATCTCAGTAGGTGATGTAGGCTGTCCCCACTTAACCACCGCTGAAACCTTGGCCGGATCCACTGCTATCCCCTTTTCTGACACCACGTGACCCAGAAATTTCACCTCCCGCTGCCAAAATTCACACTTCTCGAACTTGGCATATAACTGGTGCTCACGAAGCGTCTGCAAGATTATGCGAAGATGTCTAGCATGATCGTCCTCCAACCGAGAATAGATCAAGATGTCATCAATAAAGACAATAACAAACTGATCCAAATAAGCCCGGAAGACTCTATTCATTAAGTCCATGAATACTGCAGGTGCATTAGTCGTCCCAAACGGCATAACTTGAAACTCATAAGAACCATATCGCGTGAGAAATGCTGTCTTAGGAACATCCTGCTCCCTGACCCTAAGCTGATGATACCCAGAACGCAGATCAATCTTGGAGAAATATGTGGCTCCCCTTAACTGATCAAACAAGTTATCAATCCTGGGCAAAGGATACTTATTACGAATCGTAACCTTGTTCAACTACCTGTAATCTATACACAGACGAAGCGAACCATCATTCTTCTTTACAAACAGAACCGGTGCTCCCCAAGGTGATGTACTCCTACGAATAAAACCCTGGCTGAGTAACTGCTGAATCTGATCCCTCAGCTCTCTCATCTCTACCGGTGCCATCCTATAGGGTGCCCTAGCAATAGGCGCAGTGCCTGGAGCTAAGTCTATCACAAAATCGATCTCGCATCTCCTGAAATACATCCGGGAAATCCTGTACAATCGGTATGTTATCCAATGATACAGTAATCCCCTCCTCATTTTCCTCCTCCACATGGAACAAATAGGTGCTACCGCCCCCTTTAGAACGTCGCATTGCTACTACATACATATCCTGACCAGGTATGGTAAAAAATAATAGATCTATCAAAACAAACAACTTGGGCATGGTAGTGAGACAACCAATCCATCCCAAGTATCACATCATAAGTGTGCATGTCCAGGACCAATAGATTAGCTAGAAATCTGAGTCTGCCAATATCTAGTGTCACAGGCCCATCACTCTCATGTATAATAGCTGTATCACCCAATGGTGTAGAAATACCCTGAGGTCTAGTGCATACCCTCGTCCTCATCCCAGACAAAGCAACAAAAGTCCTAGCTACAAATGAGTGTGTAGCACCTGTATCAAATAAAACACGTCCATGCAAACCATGAATAAGAAACTTACCCTCAATAGTCTGAGGTGCCCCGAACATCCTGTGGCATGGGGTTATACACCCTGCCATAGTGCAACTGCTGTGGGGTCTGTCCCTGAGTCTGCGGCGGTGTCGGTAAAGCCAGATGTGTCTGTCCCTGAATCCGTGGAACCTGTGGAGCTGGTAGAGGCATTGGCGCCCTCTGTCCCTGCTGCACATACTGTCTCTGTCCCTGTCCTTGTCCTGCTTTAGGACACTGCCTGGTGGTATGACCATACTCTCCACAAGTGTAACAACTACCCTGGAAAGTACCAAATGGCCTCCTCTGTCGATTAGCCTGTGGCTGACCCTGTCCTGCCTGTGGTCCCCTATTCTGTTGCCTCTGAATAGGTGCCCCATTCCGGTGAGCATCTGAACCACCTTTGTGCTTCTTCCAAGGCTGTTGTCCTTGGAACTTGCCTTTGTCATTCTGCCGGTGACCATTGCCATTCCCCTTTTCAGCTGACTGATTAGTAGAGTCTTTATCTCCCCGCTTCTCACCACGAGCCTGTCTGATGTCCACAGTCAACTGATACTGTTGTAGAGTGGCGTCTACCACCTGAGCATAGGTAGTATAGGCTGGACTACCTGTAATAGCTCTCTTAATAGACCACATCAGTCCCTTGACAAAACTGTTGCGCTTCTTCTCCTCTGTATCCACCTCCTCCGGTGCAAAGAGAGACAAGCGTGTGAACTGCTGCTCATACTCCGCCACTGTCATGTTTTCCTGCTGCAGACTTAGAAACTCGGTCTTCATAGCTGCCCTGACTGCATAGGAAAAATATTTCTCATCAAAGCGAGCACTAAACTCATCATAAGACAATGTCATCCTCTCCTCTGAGGTAGTAACTGACTCCCACCACTGTAGTGCATCCCCAACTAGCTTGAAAATAGCAAACATCTGCTTCTAAACCTCCGTGCACTGAACCAAACGAAGATGACACTCAATGTCCTGTTTCCACTGGTGAGCTGCTCTCGCATCGGTTGAGCCTGAGAACACAGGTGGACTCCCCTTTGTGAAAGAGCTCCTAGCCTTTCCCCAAGAATCCGTCTGAACCACTGGTGCTGGTACAGGTGCCGGCTGTACCTGAGGCTGATTCCGAAGTGCAGCTGTTACCCCAGCCTCTATAGCCCGAGCAACGAGGTCATTGAGGTAAGGAGGAATCTCTGGATCTCTGACCTGGTCCAGAGTCTGTTGAACATTCTCCTGTTCCTCCTGAAACTGATCCATGTCATCTTGAAACCCAAGCCTTTGCTGCTCTTCTTCCATTTACTGACGCCGTAGGAGATATTGTTGCCTACGTGCCGTTCTCCTTTCCTTCCTAGTTCCTTGCATGTTCTGTCCATTTCTAGCGTTAACCATCTGTTAACACGAAAAGACAGACGTCAGTACCCTTTCTATACGAACCATAAGGAATACAATGAATCATAACTTAAGCTCTATTCAAGGGAAAACGCTACGTGGAAGACTTAATACGAAACATCCTAGAGACACTTGAACCTGGAGTGCTCTGATACCAACTGAGATACCCCTCGGATCCGAGACACGGGTTGATCAGGCCCAGGCCCAAACCCGAGGGAAAATCAAACAATTAATATTTTATAATGAACACGGAATACAAAATAAATTAAGAAATGAAATTAAAGCTGGAAGGAACTAAAAATAGAATCCGCAAAATATTATAATTATTAAAATCCATCAAACCCAAACTCCAAAACTCCATCAGTTTACAACTTGGGAATCCATCTCTAGTGGACCCCTATTAAACATCCAAACGGAAGATAGAACAACTGTAATAAACGTCCAGAAATAAAACTATAGAGAGAGCCCTACATCGTCGGAAGAGTGAATAGAGACCTCTGCTCAGCACGAACACGTCTAAGCCTGGAATTGTCGTGTACCTGAAAAATAGAAGTGGGTCAGGCCCACGCGCAAGTTCTATACTACTACAATCCAAACAGAGGCCTGATACGCATATACATCCTAAACAATTCAACAATAGCTAATAGTCCGTAAAAATATATATAGTCACACTAAAGGACTCTCATTGGACTACAGGCCGGTCTCAACCTGAATAGAGGTAACGTGCTAAAACACACACGAAGTGGGCATATGTACCTATACCTAAACAGGGTACACCTCCAACCATCGTAGCCAGCTACACATCCCGATGCATATACGCTCCCTAGCCATCGGTCCTGAGGCTCAAGCTCATACCGAGGCACCATAACAGTACATATATAAAATCCATCCAAAATCCCTGGTATTGCCGCTCAACAAGTAGTTGCCATGACAATACAAATCCACGGGACTTAACTTTTAGTTAATCCCATCCTTATTCCAAGTAGGTGGGTAATGGTATTGTTTTAAAAACCAAACCCATCCTTAGTATGCCACTGTCCCATACCGGTGCCTACTTCCAATCCTCCAGTAGTCAATAATACCAATAAATCAAGTATATATCAACTAAATTCCAACATCCAACATTCAATGTTAGCAGTGATAAAATAAGCATTGATAAACAGGGTCACAACAACAACATATACATGCCCAATTTAAGCTGTTCCCTTTAGTCTGATATAAAGACAGAATTAATTAAAACTTCCATTTAACACCTTACAAATGACATACAGATATGTAGGGTATGTATCACAAAATCCTAACCTCCACAGTTGATACTAACTGTGATAATGTAAGCATCAAAACAATATTCACAGTATGTATGTAGACATGCTCAAATTATAGTGTTCCACAAAACCGATCTAGTGTTAAACTCAAATCCTCCTAGTATTTAAGTTCCAACAGTTGCTATTACAGAAGTTAAGATAGTTATCATCTAAACCCATCCTTCTAATAATTTATACTAGCAGTGGTAAGGAAAAACGTGAACCACAGAACCACAATGCATCCACAAACATGCTTAGTCTAGGTTGAACAAGCATACAACACTATTGTAACTACCAGTTTCATAGCAAAACAGATAACATTTTAGTTTGGTTTAATATTCATTAATCCTGAAATCATTTAAGAGTGCTAAGAGTATGAAGCCTAAGGGAAAGAGTAAGGATAGAATCTTGCCTCAGAAACTTTTGTTCAAAGTTTCAACGTCGTCTTTTTAAAAAATCCCAGCGAGTTCCAAAACCCGGTTACTGTTCACGGGTACGAAACACTATTCCCGAACTCAAAATCTGATCTCCACCGTTCAGATTGTGCGACACTGAGTCATGAACCTATCCTCCAAATTTCAGCTCGATCGAACTACGGACGAAGCAGAATCGGATGTTTGATGAAATCTGGGCAGAATGGAAAAAAAAACCTGTGCGACCCCGTTACTGTTCACGAGTACGAATCACTGTTCCCGAGGTCAAACTCTGATCTCCACCGTTCAGATTGTCCGTCACTGAGTAGTGAACCTTTCTTCCAAAATTCAGCTCGATCGGACCACGGACGAAGCGGGATCGGAGCTTTGATCAAACCTTGGCAGAATGTGAAAAACTGCGTTTTTCCTTCTCCACTTCCACAAAACGTGTGCTTTGTTTTAAAAAAACCCTACACAGACGTCTACCTTATACTTATAGAGTTTTCCTAAACCCTAGGTTCATTTAAGTCCAACTCACAATCCTAACCGGCCCATCCAATTAACGTAGAAACCTACGACGGCTATAATATAAAATCCTAATTTATACTGTAATTAAAACCCTAGTTAGATGTATTTACCTAATTACCTTTTTCACCATTAAATACTTAACAAATAATCTAATTGAACAAAATAATAATTAGTAAACCCAATTAAACCAAATAAGACACACATAAAATAAGACACACATAGAATAATTAAACCAATTACACTTAAACCATTAATGCCAATTAAATAATTAAAACACTAACAAGTAATTCCAATCAAATAACTAAACCAATTACACTTAAACCATTAATGCCAATTAAATAATTAAAGCACTAACAAGTAATTCCAATCAAATAACTAAAAATAAATATCATTTAAATAAATTAAATCACCACAAAAGAAAACAATTAAACACCTAATAAAAAAATAATGACACATAATCAAATAAAATGCACTTAAATAATAAATTAAATACCATTAAATACCAGGAATATCCTTTTTAAAATTAAAGGTATTACAAATGGCTTCCTGAAGTAATGGATGGTAGTTAGGTCATATCAACTGAATAAGTTGAGTGACTAACTAGTTTGTATATTGTATGTCATCTCAATAAGTATTTGAATGACATACCCTGGTTTTGGACGGACTTTATATATATGTTTATGGTACCACGAGATGAGCTTGAGTCTCAGACTCGTTGGTTAGGGTGCGTATATGCAGTGGATGTGTAACTGGTTAAAGTAGGTTGAGGTGTACCCTGTTAGGTCTAGGTACTCATACCCACCTTTGGGTGCGTTTTCGCATGTTGCCTTTTATTCAGGTTGAGACCCCTACTGTAGTCTAGTGAATGTCCCTTAGTATGGATATATGTGATACCCCTCGGATCCGAGACACGGGTTGATCAGGCCCGGGCCCAAACCCGAGGGAATATCAAACAATTAAAGTATTTTAAAACGAACACAGATGACAAAGAGAACAATAAAGATAGAATAAAACTAAAAGAAACATTAATTATAAAATCCTCCATGGACAACTGAAAAATGAAACTCCAATCCTCCAAAACTTCAAGGTTACAACTTGGGAATCCACTGATGGACCCCTAACCAAAAGTTCAACTGAAACTGAAAACTGAAAATTGATAATGCTAGAAACATCGAGAGAAGTCCTACGTATTCAGATGAAAGTGAGACTGTCCTTGACAAGCACGATCAAGTTCTAAGGCTGGAACAGTCCTGTACCTGAAAAGAATAATAAAGGAGTGGGCCAGACCCACGAGCAAGTTCCAATCTAACTGCAATCCATACAGTGACCCGATACGCAGATACACCGTAGACACCTCACAATATCTATCTAGTCCATACGTATAAATATATATCCACACTAAGGGACATTCACTAGTCTATAATAGGGGTCTCAACCTGAATAGAAGGCAACATGCGAATACGCACCCAAAGGTGGGCATGAGTACCTAGACCTAACAGGGTACACCTCAACCTATTATAACCAGCTACGCATCCACTGCATATACGCACCCTAACCAACGAGTCTGAGACTCAAGCTCAACTCGTGGTACCATAACCATATATATAAAGTCCGTCCAAATCCAGGGTATGCAGTTCAACTATTTATTAAATTGTCATACAATAAACCAACTAGTTAGTCATTCAACTTATTCAGTTGATATGACTTAACTACCATCCGTTAATCCAGGAAGTCATCCAACTTGTTTACAGCTGATCTGACTTAGTCACAATTAGGATTCGATATCTTTCAATCCATTCCATTAATCCATTAGGTTAGGTTTATGCGTTTTGAGCTAAACCGTCCCCAGTATGTCACCGTCCCATACCGGTACATACCATCCTCCATATCCATGTAAATTACAACATATATAACAGTTCAATAATTTACAGACCAAAAACTACCATCCAAACAATTGCAGAAAACTATTTAAAACTTCAGCAATTTAAATCCAAGCATTTAACCATATAGTTGCAGGAGACGATTTAACAAATCAACAACTAACATCCAGAGCATGCATAGACCAAATTTAATATGTCAGGGACTCCATCATACATGTGAATAGGTTAAATAATCCTATTATTAACCAATAAATTGCTAAAACAATTCAGAAGATTGTTTAAATATTTCAGCAGTTTAAATCCAAGCATTAACCATATAGTTGCAGTAAACAAATTAATAATTCAGCAACTAGCCTCCTAAGCATGCATAGATCAAAATTAATAATTAAATGACCTTATCATGCACTTGAATGCATTCTAAAACAAGTTTTATAAACACATTATGTTCCATCAAATTGCTGAATTTTAATTCAACAATTAATTCAACTTCCATTTGTTAAGTGCCTTAATTTTTACACTGTTTGTCCCGACAACTTAGAATTAAACTTTACTCAATTTAGGGTCTTAATGACACTCAAAATTCATTCCTTGATCCCTCTGTAAAGTTCCAAATTCATTCAAACAGTCTCCATGCTCCAACAGTGAACATAGTATGTAAAAAACTAAAAAAAATCGTAAAAGAAATTAAAATAACAAGGGAGCCTGCTCCAGAATTTGGAGCAGGCTCTTTTCCAGCCTAGAGCCGGCTCTAGGACTTCCTAAAGCCGGCTCCACTTTGTTGTGGGAGCTGGCTCCCACTTTCATGGAGCCGGTTCTCACCTCCTCTGAGAGCCTTGTCTCCGTTGCTTCGTTTCAGTCCGTCCGTTCCTTCTTTGATCAAATCCAACCACTCTGTTGTTCTCTAAAACTAATCTTAGGACTCGTAATTTAGTCTAGAAGCATTCCCCAAGATTGTTTACAATAGTTTTACAAACAATTACAGAGTTTAATCAAGCCATTTAAACTAGCATAGTTGAAGAACAATACTGAAACTAAATTGCGACATCAGTTTTATCCCAACCCCTCTGTTCTTCCTCCAATTTTAAATTTGAAGTCTTAAATTACATCTAGTATCCAATCAGACCTCGGTTGATTTCAGTAAGATTCCAAATAAAAATTAAACCAGTAAGACGTTACGCCAAAACAGAGTCAAGAAAACATACGTGCTATAACTGTTTTGTAAATAAATTTCACAGATAAAACGATCAAGTAAAACATATATAAAACATGCATGGTTCAGTTTAAGGCCAATGAATCTCCTAGAGATGTCCAGGTGCACAGAACACAAGCCAAATGGAAAGAGAAAGAGAAGAATTTGCCTGTGATTTCAATTGTGAAATCCCTGTGTCGTCTCTAAGTTTTCCTGCAATTCTGAACGCCGCCAAGCTTCCTATAACTCTGTCTCTAATCCTTACTCAACCTCCTTGGTCCTCTCTGTACAAATCCTCTTAAGCCTCACTCTGATTTCCCACAACTGCTCTCTGTTTCTCTCTCTCTGTATCTCACGGTCTCTGTTGTTTTTACAGAAATTACGTTTAATTATTCTCAAACCCTAAACCACCGTGACACACATACTTATAGGCTTAGTGATTAAACCCTAATCCATGTAACCTTAAAGCCAGAGCCCATCTCGGCCCAGGTAAACAATTACATCAAAACAAGAAATAAAAATAATGAATCCAAATAATCATGCAAAAATACAATAAAAATAATAAATAAATGCCGAGACTATCCTTTGAAAATTAGGGGTATTACAATATATATATGTATGGACTAGATAGATATTGTTGAGCTATCTAGGATGTATCTGCGTATCAGATTATTGTTTGGATCGTAGTAGGATAGGACTTGCATGCGGGCCTAACCCATTCTTTATTTTTCAGGTGTTCGTCAGTTCCAGGGTTAGAGCCTGGACGTGGAGAGCAGATACAGATATTCATTCCTCCGACTACGTAGGAGTCTTTTTTATGTTTAGCTTTAGATTCTATTTCAGATATTGTAATTTCTATTGGGTTTTAATAAGGGGTCCACTGGATGGATTCCCGAGTTGTAAACTTATAGAGTTTTGGATTAACGAATTTAAATAATTATATTTTGAGGATTTTTATTCTAGTTTCTTTCAGCTTATTATTTTTATTTCTTATTACATTATTTGTATACCGTGTTCGTTTTAACATATTAATTGTTTGATATTCCCTCGGGTTTGGGCCTGGGCCTGATCAACCCGTGTCTCGGATCCGAAGGGTATCACAATTGGTATCAGAGTACTCCAGGTTCAAGTGTCTCTAGGATATTTCGTATTAAGACTTCCGCGTAGCGTTTTCTCTTGATTAGAGCTTAAGTTTAGGATTCGTTGTATTCCTTTACGGTCCTAGTAAATCGTACTGATGTCTGATTTTCTGTGTTAACAGCATGGTTAACGCAAGAACCAGACGGAACAATTACTGACGAAGGGAAGAGGCGCGTAGGCAGCAAGATCTCTTACGGCGTCAGCAAATGGAGGATGAGCAGCAAATGCCTAGGTTTCAAGATGATGATAGCCAGTTTCAGGAAGAGCAAGAGGAAGTTCCGCAGACTCCAGATCAGGGCAGGAATCCAGGGTATTTTCCTCAGTTAGTTTACATCATTGCTCAGGCTATAGTTGCAGGTGTAGCAACTGCATTTCAGAATCAGTCACACATGCAGCAGACACTCGAAGTAAAACCAGTGGTGCAGAATGCGGTTCAAGTTCATCCAATCAGTGTCCTGGGTTAGCTCAGCGACAACAGAATGGGGGACCACCAAGACGAGATCAGTCACAGGCTAATCAGCGGAGAAGGTCGTTCAGTACTTTTAAGGGTACTTGCTATGCTTGTGGAGAGTACGGCTACACTACTAGACAGTGCCCTAAACGAGGAGATGTCAGGCCATCCAAGTAGGAAGGTACCGGATCACAAGGAGGAAGACTAGTTTAAGAGTAATAATTATTGCTAGTAATAGGGGAGATTTTAATAATGTGGCACTGATGTGATCCCGTATATTGGTATTTTATTAAAGGATATTTTACAATTATTTTTCCTTTGGAGGTTTTTGATCCAAAGACGTTCTTAATAAAGTGAACTAACGGTTTTGGCTATTTTATTGTGTTTTGTGATGGCATTTTTGTAATTTATACACATATGGTTTTATTAAGCTGTATTAGAATGTGTATGTTGGGCTCATAAATGTCTATCACAGTGGAGTGATTGGTCTTACTCAGGTAAACAGATATTTGCTTGTGGTATATTATGTTGAGATAGGATGGTTACCAAGGAATTTGTGTGATAACTTTTGTAAATCAATATGGTAGGTTTGGTTTGGAATGAGGACGTCCCAGGATAGAATGCTAATCTAAAAATGGGACGATTGTTGAGCTTTTCATTTTACATTATGTGTTTTGCTCTACGGAGTATTCAGAAATAGGGGATTTTCATGGATTGGGTGGTGACACACGTATGCAATAGACCTCAGGCTGTTTTTACACCGTTAGGCAATACTGTCATTTTGTTTTCATGAGAGTGATGGGTCTGTGACACTAGATGTTGGTAGACTCAGATTTCTAGCCAATCTTCTAGTCCCGGACATGCACACTTATGACGTGATACTAGGGATGGATTGGTTATCACTGTCGTGCTCAAGTTATTTATTTTGGATGGTCTATTGTGTTTACCATACCTGGTCAGGACATGTACGTCGTCGCTATGCCGCGTTCTAGCGGTGACACTAGCGCCTATTTGTTTCATATGGAGGAGGAAACGGAGGAGGGGACTACTATATCATTGGATAACATACCAATTGTACAGGATTTCTATGATACCCCCGGATTTCCAAACACGGGTTGGCCAGGCCCATGCCCGATTACCCGAGGATATCAAACCAATTAGTAATAAACGAATACAGAATACAATTAAGGAAACAGGAATAAATAAAAATTTGCTGAAAAGAAACTAAGATGATAATCCAAATATTGAAACCTCAGAATAAAATTAAATTAATAAAGAATTATTCTGATACATCCAAATTCTCCATTTCTAATACAACTCGGGAATCCATTTAGTGGACCCCTAATAAAATCATCACTGAGAAATGAACCACCGGAAAAGAATCCAATGCTAAACCATACAGGAACCTCCTACGTCGTCGGAAGAATGAAAAGTCGTCTCTGCTCAGTATGAACAAGCTCTAAGACCTGGAACCATCCGTTACCTGAAAAATAATAGTGGGTCAGGCCCACGAACAAGTTCTAACCTAACTACAATCCAAACAGAGACCCGATACGCAGATACATCCTAGATGTCTCAACCATAGCAATCTAGTCCGTAATAGATAAATATATATCCACACTACAGGACTCTCACTAAACTATGCTAAGGGTCTCAACCTGAATAGAAGGCAACATGCAATACGCACCTGAGTGGGCATGACTACCTAAGCCTAACAGGGTATACCTCAACCAACATAGCTAGCTACGCATCCTACTGCATATACGCACCTTAACCGTCGACTATGAGACTCAAGCTCAAATCGCGGTACCATAACTTATATATATAAATTCCCATCCAAACCAATGTAGTGCCGCTCAACTGATTCATTGCCATGACACGACATAAAATTAGGATTTAAATGTTTTAATTAAATCCCTAATCTAATTATATATATAAGTTCTTTCCAAATACAATGTTATGCCGGTCAATAGTTCATTGCTCAAGACACAACATATAATCAGGATTTAAACGTTTTAGTTAAAACCCTATCCATCCTAATACAGAAATATAAACAACCATCTAGTATGTCGTTCAACTATATTAGTTGACAGGATATGAAACCATGTAGGATTTAACTATTTTAGTTAATCCATTCCGTATGTATGAATGGGTAGGAATTAGCGTTGTGATCTAATCCATCCCTCCGTATGACATCGTCCCATACCGGTGCATACATGCAAATGATCAGTTAATGATGCAACATTATAAGCAGTTCATCAAATAAAGTCCATAGTATCCATATGATTGATAAACACAAAATTTAAACAAGTCATCAACTAAAAATCCAGATTCCATCCATGTAATTAAACAAGACAAAGTTTACTAATTCGTCAAGTTAAAATCCAGAATCCGTCCATGTAATTAATGAGACAAAGTTTAATGTTTCATCAAGTTAAAATCCAGAATCCATCCATGTAATTAACGAGACAAAGTTTAATGTTTCATCAAGTTAAAATCCAGAATCCATCCACGTCATTGATACTTTAATTTATCTAACTTAAAGTTCAACTAACCCCTAATACAGTCCAGCAGTTGATAACATTATCAATAGTAAAGTATCAATTTATAAATTCGAGAATGATATAATTTAAACTAAAAAACCAACCACGCATATTACATTTAATTATATTTGCATACAATCATATCAATCCTTTAACTTGCTAGACTCACAACAAGCAGTTAAATATTCCCTATCCGGTTACAGTATGCGATTAAATAACTAACAATCCAGGGACTGATATATTACAAATCCGATACCTAACAGAGCATATTATACTAAATTACATTTAAAGTATAATCATACCAACCCGTAATACTTGCTTAAACAGCAACCTACAGTTAAATCCTTCATTTCCATGGGCAACATACAACTAAGCGATTTAAATTTCATGAAGTCAATTTAGCTTAATTGCATAGACTAACCATCTTGGGACTTACACATGTTATTTAAAATTATATAGAAGCCCAATTACAATTCCAGATTTGTCTCACAGCCCCTGAAAATTCGAAAAAACCTCAGAATTGCACCTACAGGTGCAATTTTTGCCTGGAGCCTAGGGCCGGCTCTCCTTGCCCTAGAGTCGGCTCTCTTCTTTGGAGAGCCGGCTCTCACTCCTTTAAGAGCCGTCTGCACTTCTACAACTTATACGGCCTTCTGCCTTGTCTCCGGCCGCTTCCACCTCTTTTGATCTTCTTCTATACTGAGCTTAGGAGTCCTAGAAACACCCAGTAGCTTTCTAGGGGTTTGGTTATACCAGTTGGACTCAATTACAGAGGTTAAAAGTACTACCGATTTAACTTGCTTAATGAACAACTTGAAACTTAGTTATACACAAACCATTACAGAACGTATTAAGCACCTTACAGATCATCAATAAAGCATGAAATAAACATGTAAAGTTCAGTTAATAATCAGTTTAACCCTAGAGACTATCTAGGTGCACAGAACACAGGCCAAAGGAAAAGAGGAAGGAAAGAACTTGCCTTTGCAGTTTGGGATTCATAAACTCTGTTGCCGTCTTTCTAGGTTTTTCCGGCAACCATGACCATCGTCTAGAACTCCTTTGCTCGGGTTCTGATCTAAGAACAACTCTCTACCCTCCTCCTTAGTCCAGTTCACTCCGTTGGCCAAAACCTTAATAGGAACCCCTCTGTTTCTTCCTCACAATATCTCTCTGTAACTCTCTGTTTTCTCTATATTACTGTACACGAGTAGGGTTCTAAAACCACCTTCTGAAGACTTATAATTATATATTTATAGACACATATAAACCCTAAGTCTACATGTAATTAGAGCTAAAAACCCAACTAAAACCCTAGCCGGCCAAATACGTGACCCATAAAAACTAAAAAACCCTAATTTAAATATTACAATTAGAAATACTAATATAATCCAATTTACTCCATGTCTTCCATTTAAAATAACTAATGCGAATAAAACAATCAAAACAAATAACTCCAATAAAGAAGAATAAAAATACAATAAATCAAATAATGAAATTAAATAAGAAAATCAACTAATTAAAACAAATAATCTAATTTAAACAAAATTATTAACACACATGTAATTCAATTCAACACAAATCATGAAATCATCCAATCACATAGTCACGTAAGCACCTAAAAACAATACAATAAATAATAAAATTTCAATTTTGTCCTTTTTAAATTTAGGGGTATTACAATTTTCCGGATGTATTTTAGGAGATTCCAGGGTTGCCACTTAGTCACGAGATTGATTTTGTGATAGACTTAGCTCCAGGCACTACGCCTATTGCTAGGGCACCTTATAGGATGCCACCGATGGAGATGCGCAAGCTGAGGGATCAGATTCAGTAGCTACTCAGCCAGGGTTTCATTCGCAGGAGTACTTCACCCTGGGGAGCACCAGTGTTATTTATAAAGATGAAGGATGGTTCGCTCCGTTTGTGTATAGATTACAGGGAGTTGAACAAGGTTACGATTCGTAACAAGTATCCTTTGCCCAGGATTGATGATTTGTTTAATCAGTTAAGAGGAGCCACATACTTCTCCAAGATTGATCTGTGTTCTGGGTATCATCAGCTGAGGGTTAGGGAGCAGGATGTTCCTAAGACAGCATTTCTCACGAGATATGGTTCTTATGAGTTTCGTGTTATACCGTTTGGGACGACTAACGCACCAGCAGTGTTCATGGACTTAATGAACAGAGTCTTCCGGGCTTATGAGTTTCATGGACTATATTGCCCGTTCTAATAGTGCACTTAATATCTCAAAAAGAGAAATCTCTATAAACATGTCCTTAATTAATGTAGGACTCATAAGTTAACACCTTTTAAACAACGATGCACGAATGAAAACTCTTAAAAGATCGTCCACTCAAATCCCTAAGCAAAGCCATACTAATAGGCAATTTCGAAAGCTTTATTTAATACTCTCAACCAATCCTGGCTAAAACTAGCATTTATGCCCCATATGGAAATAAAAATCTCATCACAACGTCAGTACTCCCATACTCCATGGCATGAAATGACCCTTTTATATCCACTTTAATATATGAAGTGGTTACATTAACTCCATGATTTTTTATTTATTTTCTTGTCCTCCTGAATAATCGAGAACTGAGAATTAAGCTCATCAGTCAAGACTACTTTCCATAAAATTATCACGAAGACCTATTAGTCATTCCTTATAAGCCATACCATGTCGGATTATACTAAGTAAAACAATTCCTTCAAAAGTCAACTATTTATTTCCAAGGTGACCCTTAGTTTCCTTGTGATCAATTACTGGTGTATCAGCATTCCACTATACCTCAACCAGATAACTTATCAACAGACAAACCATTTTGTATAATGTTGACGTTCGAGATTATCTGAAACTACATTCATCCTCCCTGAACAATACTGAGTGTGGAAGTAATAACTTCCCACAATTTAGTTATCTACTATATCTCGCACCAGTGTTTACTATATGAATGTAAACTATCCACAATTTAATTCCCAAAACCAATAATGATTAAAAGTATTTAAATCACACAACTAGGCTTTGACAAATCATCCATGTCATCACCAGTATTATTTTATTAATATGAATAAAATAATACACTAACCTGTAAGTATTAGACTATTCTAATTTAAGAACATCTAACCCTAATCTAATCTATACATGCAATAACCATAGATGATATACTTTAATCATCTAACACATAGCAATAATTACACTTTGGCAAATCAACCATGCCATTATAAATATATTTATTTATATACTGGCAATTCAACCATGCCTCCTTAAAGTATATTTATTTATACCTTTGGCAATTCAATCATGCCTCCTTTAAGTATATTTATTTATACATTTGGCAATTCAACAATGCCTCTACAAATACATATATTTATACTAATAACCTAGTAACTCATCCATGCTTCCTATGTATGCATTTTTATTCATACAAATCCCTAGGTAATATAATTACGCCTATGGTAACTCATCCATGTACAAATTGTAAGCTCAACAATAACCAATTTATACATAGATATCTCATGCAAATTATAAGCACATACCTAACTTAATAACCAGTTTATCCAGATATATTAAATAAGAATAATAATCTTAATTAACATACATATATATATACACGTATATTATGTAATATATACGTGTACAATCCTTCCCTAATAACCCCCGATTATTCAAATACCATATACATACATACATACATATATATGTATATATCCTTCCTTCCATACTAATCAAAACTAAAACAAAAATCCATGTGTACACATATATGTAAATATATATATATATTTATACACATATATACACATTCATCCATAATAATATAATAGATTATTATATTTACTCAACAAAAATGCTACTAATCCTCGTAGTAACACTCTATGGTTCTCAGAATACCAAGAATACCTCTTTTAGTGGTTATTCTCAACCCTAACAGGCTTAAAACCAATTCTAAAAATTCACCGGACCCTACAGGACCTTTCCGGGACTCCAAACACCCCCCACGCGCCCCCACGCGCAGCCAAACGCGTCTAAAGCTTTTGCACGCGCCTCCACAAGCAGCCACATAGCTTCACGCGCGTACACGCGCTCTCACGCGCTTCCCACGCGCTTGATTACTACTCTGGATGACGTCGCGTTCTCTGGTTAGTCGGTACTCCATGTTTTGTTGAGTTGCGCCACACCGGATCATTTATTTGTTGACTAAACCTTATCTATGGTCCATAGGCGTGCACGTACCATGTCTCCATGCGCCGCGATGCACTGGAACAATCCAGCATCCACCCACTTCATCCAACAGTCCAGATCTGCGGTGTACCCTTTCCCCATGCGCCGTACCACACTGAAACTTTCGCTGGTCATCAGGACCATCCCATGGTCCTAATTTGAGGCGCACCATAGTGTAGTGCACCTGGCCGCACCGAATCGAAACTGTTTTATTGCGCCGCAGCCTCCAATTCGTCGTACACAGTGTGTATATATTATATTTATACATATAAATAATTGTATATAATTCTAAAAATATCAGAAAAATATAAACCAAATCCAAAAAAAAATACATAAAAATTCCAAGAAATTCTAGAAAAATTCCAGAAATCATTATTAACCCTCTTGTCACATATCAAACCTATAACTTAATTTTTAAATATATGCAACACCTATATACATATTTAAAATCCGATAAACCCACAAATCAAAAATAATAATTTATATTTTTAATTATTTCGATCTAACATGACTTAATTAATGATTTTAATCTAAAACTCTAGCACCCAAGGTGATAAATTTATGGGTCCTAAGAGGAGAGTTAGAAAAGAACTTGCCTGAAAATTTCGAAACGAAATCGAAGCTGTAATCTTTGATTGTCTCATCCAATTCCGGCATCCTCTTTCTCAGATTCGGCCTACTCCTTGTCCGTTTTCTCTTCTTCTTCTCTCTCTGTCTCTCTTAATTTTTCTAATGTGTAAACTTTTTAACCCTAATCCTTATGTGTATATTTATACCCATTAAACCCTAAATCCTATTCCTAGTAGGACTACCAAAATAAAATAATAAACTAATACTATTTAAATAACATAATATATATAAACATATATTATATTAGTTATATATATATATATATATCTCCCATAATTAACCATCGGTTAATTAAATCATAAATCATATATATATATCCATAAACATATATCTTTCCGTAACACCTATTATTTAATTATTATTTTTATATATAATTAAATAAACAAAAATGATCATTTAAATAATCCAATAACCATGGGCCTTTATTAATTAACCCATCAAGGCTTCATCCAAGTCCAAGACCATGTCCTTTGGTCCAATCTCCCTTAAGCCCAGTCCAAATAATTTAAATAAATAAAATAATTAAATAAACACTTAGATTAAAACAACTAATTACATAACCCATATAAACAAACAAGAATATACAACTAAGTCACATCATAATTACACGCTAATAATTCAATCAATAATTAAGTACACACACCACAATCATCATAACAATAATTCACGAAATATAAATAAAACAATTAATCTAAGCATCCAATAAAACAAATCAATTAAAATTAAAATAAACACAATTAATTCAAATTAAATCATTTAAAACAAAATAAAAGTAATTAATTTCAATTAATAAATCCTTTAAAATATCGGGGTATTACATATGCTGATCGTCGTACTCGGGCATTGGAGTTTAGGGTTGGAGATCAGGTTCTACTCAAAGTGTCACCTATGAAAGGTGTCATGCGCTTTGGGAAGAAAGAGAAGTTGTCACCGCGGTTTGTCGGTCCATTCATGATTACGGATCGAGTTGGAGCTGTGGCTTATCGGTTGGCACTTCCGGATAACTTGGATCGTGTTCACAACGTGTTTCATGTTTTATGTTGCGAAATTTTTTACGAGATGAGGATCGGTATCAGCATATCGATGTTTGGGAGATTGAGTTGCAGTCGGATGCAACTTATTTGGAGCCACCATGTCGTATTGTCGACCGTCGGGATCAAATCCTTCGTAACAAGGTTATCCCTTTAGTTTGTGTGCAGTGGAGTCATCACAATGAGGCTAAATCCACTTGGGAACGGGAGGATGTCATTCGCTCGCAGTTTCCTGAAATATTGGAAGAAGGTAAGAGCGAATTTTGAGGACGGAATTCCTTTTGTTAGGGGGGAAGAATGTAATACCCCTAATTTTGAAAGGTTATTCGTGGTATTTAATTGATATTTAATTTATTATTTAATTGCATTTTATTTGATTATGTGTCATTTTATTGGATTATTTGATTATGTGTCATTTTATTGGATTATTTGTTTCATTTAATTATACTGTGGTGATTATTGAATTAGTTATATAATTTGACTGTATTATATTATTTGTGTAATTTGACTTATTTAAATTAAATTAATTGCTTAATAATGTGTAACTTGTATTAATTAACTATTTTAATTACTTTGATTATTTAATTGTTTCATTTAGTTAATTCTCTGTTCATTTATTTTCTTTATCGTAACTTAGGGTTGTAGGATGTAACGTGGCTGACTTGTAGTTGGAATTGGATTAGGGGTTAAGGTCTAAGCCTATAAATATGCATATTACGGTGGTTTAGGGTTTTAGAAAAAAATAAACAAAATTTTGTAAAATAGAGACCGTGAGATACGGAGGGAAACAGAGAGAGATAGGAGAGGAAGGCTAAGTTGGATCAAAGAGGAAGGAACGTGGTTTTGTGGAATAGCAGTGAGGAGTTAGATAGACAATTCAGAGAACGGTGGTTTAGAGTTTCAAACTGAAACTCAAAGGCAAGTCTCTATTCTATTCTTTCCTTTTAATCTGTGTTCTGTGCATGCCTAGCTAGACTCCAGGGGATTAATACATGCTAAAATTGATTAGTCATGCATGCTTAACCGGATTAAAACAGAGAGTATATGTTTTTAGTTTCAATTTCTTATTTTGAATGATTCTGAAATTCTTGATGCATAATTTATGTTTAAGTTTAAATCTTTGCATGTAAAAACATCTAAAATAACTTAGTATGGACGTATGGGGCTTAGGTTGAAGCTTAGAGGCCTTAACAATGGAGTTTTAGGGTTTACAGAGGCTGAGCAGACGGAGAACAGATGGAGAAGACGATGTCAGCACAAACTCAGCCGACTGAGTTGGCAGTTCAGCCGGCTCAGTTGGACCGCGACCTGAATCCTCGTTTTAATTGCCCATAATTGTTTTGGAACCTATTTTATGTAAGCTAAATGGGTTAAATGGACTTTGGATGGTTCTAAAATGCATAATACACTTCTTATGCTTAGGAAATTTGACAATACGGATATGTAAATAATTTTTATAAATTATTTAAAGAATGAATCAGTATAAAAACATACAACTTAGCATACTGATAATGGATGGAAAGAACCAAATTGCTTAGTTAAATTTTGGGTAACATAATGGATTATAATAAGATTATAAATCTTATATTGGATGCATGATAAATCATTTTATGTTTAAGGTTTAAACTGTGCATGCTCTGGATGTTAATTGTTGGAATATCAAATTCTCTAGTGCAATTTCATGAATTAATGCTGGGATTTATATTGCTGAAATTTTAAATACTTTTCTGCAATGATATGGATAATGGTTTGGATTGTAAATTACTAGCTTATTATTATGTTTTATAATTTACATGGATATGGAGGATTGTATGCACCGGTATGGGACGGTGACATACTAGGGATGGTTTAGCTCAAAACGTTTAAACCTACCCTAATGGATTAAATGATGGATTGAAAAATATTGAATCCAAATTGTGATTGAGTTAGATTAACTGCGACTAAGTTGAATGGCTTTCTGAAGTAATGGATGATAGTTAGGTCATATCAACTGAATAAGTTGAGTGACTAACTAGTTTGTATATTGTATGTCATCTTAATAAGTATTTGAATGACATACCCTGGTTTTGGACGGACTTTATATATATGTTTATGGTACCACGAAATGAGCTTAAGTCTCAGACTCGTTGGTTAAGGTGCGTATATGCAGTGGATGCGTAACTGGTTAAAGTAGGTTGAGGTGTACCCTGTTAGGTCTAGGTACTCATGCCCACCTTTGGGTGCGTTTTCGCATATTGCCTTTTATTCAGGTTGAGACCCCTACTGTAATCTAGTGAATGTCCCTTAGTGTGGATATATATATATGTATGGACTAGATAGATATTGTTGAGCTATCTAGGATGTATCTGCGTATCGGATTACTGTTTGGATCGTAGTAGGATAGAACTTGCATGTGGGCTTGACCCACTCTTTATTTTTCAGGTGTCTGTCAGTTCCAGGGTTAGAGCTTGGACGTGCAGAGCAGATACAGATATTCATTCCTCCGACTACGTAGGAAACTTTTCTATGTTTAGCTTTAGATTCTATTTCAAATATTGTAGTTTCTATTGGGTTTTAATAAGGGGTCCACTGGATGGATTCTCGAGTTGTAAACTTATGGAGTTTTGGATTAACGGATTTAAATAATTATGTTTTGAGGATTTTTATTCTAGTTTCTTTCAGCTTATTATTTTTATTTCTTATTACATTATTTTGTATTCCGTATTCGTTTTAACATATTAATTGTTTGATATTCCCTCGGATTTGGGCCTGGGCCTGATCAACCCGTGTCTCGGATCCGAGGGGTATCACAAAATCTGCCAAGGGGTCTGGTTCCCGAGGAAATCGAATCATAAGAATACGGTTAGAAACATAGATATGAAGTTTCCTATATCTACGTCTACTAAGTAGCTTGAACATATCACCTATATCTATTCAAATGGAGAAACATACTGAAACAAGTTCTTCTTCTACCCATTCATTGAGGTATGTAGCGATGCGAGACTAAAGAAAGAGGAAGAATCGAGGAATAACCCAATTTAAATAGAACGAGATATATATATATATATATATATATATATATATATATATATATATATATATACCCCAATTAATGGATATATTATTAACTCAATTTTAACAAATTAGATTCCAATAACGATGATTAAAAGGATGATGAAAAAATATAACCTAACCCATTCATCATCAACACATCAAAATCGTAAATTATAGGAAGGTTTGGAGGGAATTTGACCTTTGACTCCTTATTTTCCAGGAGATTAATCCTCGCTGTTTTGGTAAGTAACATTAATTTCATTCTACCTTCCAGTAGTTTTATTTGTTCTCAGATTGTTTCATGAATAAACAATAAATAAGTAAATAAAATTATGGCAAAGAAAGCTTGTTCCCTAGATTAGATAACCTTTTTAATTATCTTCTTTTATCTACAATATGTAGTGAAAGATCTCAAATGTTATACAATATTAGGAGTGGTGTATTAATTAGGGGTAGAACGACAAATTTAAGTAATCTGATATTTTAGAATAAATATGATTAAAAAATTAGGGGTAAAATTGTCTTTTTGTTTCTTTTTAACGGATTCTGTGACGGAAAAGTAAAAATGGACTTAAGTGATAGTAATTTTCGAAGGATGTTTGAGTGTGATATTTGGCTAAACCTGAGAGAGTGTCAGTGAAATTAACCCTAAAATTAATTGTTTTGACCTCCCTTGAAGTTTGAGTGTATGTTCAACAATCCCTTCTCTATCAAAACTTGTAAAAAAATTCATAAAATAACAAAGTTACACTTACACTCATTTTTTAAATTTATTTACAATATTTTTTTAGTAGGGTAATGGTATTGGAGAGGAGAGAGAAGTAACAAGAGAGATAAAATGGAATAATTGTTTTTTTTTTTTTTTAAATTTATAATATATTTTTATAATACAAAATATAATATATTTTTATAATACAAAATATATTATATATAAGGGTATAATTGATTTTTTATAATCTTAAGGGAGGTCAAAGTAATAAACTTCAAATGCTCCACCCATGTGAGATTTGCCTAAACCTCAAGAGAGGTAAGTGTAATTTACTATTTTTTTTTTTTTAACCAACGGGGATATTATTTTTTTGTATAGATTTTACTTGGAGCTGTAGTTCAAGCGAGTTGGAGCTACAATTCGGGTAAACTCAACGTATAAAATTTTAACCCTAATAATCTTAACTATTCAACCCAATTTCAATTCATCTTTGAATTTTTAAAATAGATTTTTTGAAAGTTTAAAGTGATCTTTAGTTAGTTTCATATTAAATTACTCATCTGCACAATTTTTTTAAAAAACTTAATGCAAATATCTAAACAAATTATACACAAATTCTTAAAAAATTATTAATTCAAAGTGTTAACATACAATAAATTAAGATTTAAATGCTAACAAAAATTAAGACTTAACAAATGAAGTTGAAGAGAAAAAGTTTATTAGTATAATTTAATATCATATCATATTTTAAAAATAATATATATATTTATATAAATAATATTAGAATTTGGATTCGAGTTGTGCTTAGGTGGGTGACACTTTGATCCAATCCAACTCTAATTAAGTTTGGATTGAGAATTTTCAACTCAAACACAATTTTTATTATAAAAATAATTGTTCAAGCTCGTGAAAAATTAGACATGTCTCAAGTTGATCTGCCCAAATTGCACTCTTTTAATGTATTAATTGCTTTTTGAGCTGTTGATTTAGGTGGAAGTTATGAATATCTCTGTCATTCTGTGTTTTACCGGTAGGATTACAGATATGAGAATGGTTAGCTACACTGGCAAAAAGATACGACTCTCATGTAAGCTAACATTCTATGTTTTACCAAGAATGTGGCGTGGGATTATAAAAATGTGAATGGTTAGCTGCATTGGTGCATATCAGTTGAGCCACACCACATGATCAAGTGAGTTGAGATGTAACAACTAATTTCTTTTAGGGTGCATTCGGTTGCATAGAATTAAAGTTTTAAAATTGAAATTGATAAAATTTGAAAAAAATAACTAAGAAATATACACCAAATTTTTTTCAAATTTTACAAATTTTAATTCAAAAACTTCAATTCTATGTAGCCGAACACACTCTTAATAGAATTGAACCTACCTACTCTTCAATAATCTATATAAGAAGATTTTAAATTAAGGGTGTACATTATTTTATTTATAGTGCGACGCCCATATTGTATTGCAATAATGTTTATAATTGTTCACATGATCTTATCACAATTTACATGATCGTATCACAATGTGAATGATTGTGACGGTACAGTCCTACATAGCACCATGTTGTTACAACATTGGATTCAGGCTAACCTAAATCAAAATAATCAATTGGATTAGGTCAACGATTTGCTGGTGGACGTTTGAACAGTACGAGGTTTGGATCCGCCCCCTACCCAGTATCCATCCATGTCCAACCCGGGAAGGAGATTGACAATCGGATTCGGAGGACACTGCTCACATAAGCAACCTACCAAATAAACGAATTGACTCGTTTATAGGCGCAAATCCCCTGTTGTGCAGTTTTCATGCTGTCTCCTGCAGTGAGCATCGAGTGGTCTTGGTTTGGCCACGTTTTATTCCACTCAATAGACACTAAGACTGTGTTTGACAATTACACCACTATTTATAAGTAATATCACAGAAGTCTAAAAGTAATATCACATGAGTCTAAAAAGTAACATCACCATTTGTAATTACACCATTATTTATAAGTAACATTTCACTACCATTTATAAGTAACATCACAGAAATCTAAAAGTAATATCACATGAGTCTAAAAAGTAACATCACCATTTGTAAGAGGGTAACATCACTACTTAAAAAGTAAAGGGTTGTTGACCGTCATATACCTCATAATCCCTTTCAAATTCATCTTTAAATTAACATGTGACTATTTTTTTGGATGTTCTATTTTTATGATAAAATTAAACTTAAAAAATATATAAATAATATGTAGAATTGAGTTTGATTTATGTGTGACTATTAGTTTTTCAGCACTATGTGAATACTTTTTTTTGATGGTAAAAGTGGTGAGTGTGACAATTAATATTAAATTTTACCAAAATTTTTCTTTTGATGGTGAAGGTGGTGTGTGTGATAATTAATATTAAATTTTGCTAAATAATTTTCAAAGATATGTTAAATAATTTAAAACTAAGTGCATGTTTTTTTTTTTAATATTTTGAAGAAAAAAAAAAAAAAAAAGATGTGTGGCTTTTCGTTATTTTTGGAAATAACGAGTATTTTGTTTGTTGTCTAAAGTTAATCAAATTGATTTTAATTTTGGTTTAAATTCTTTAAATTAACATGTTAAAGTGTTTTAAAAATACTTTAATTTCAAAAAACAACATAAATGATATGTTGAATTGACTTACGTTTGTATGTGACATTACTTAATCTGCATCATATGCATACCTTATTTTGAGGGTGAAGATACTCATAAATGGTAGTGAAATGTTACTTATAAATAATGGTGAAATGTTACTTATAAATGGTGGTGAATTGAATTACGTTTGTATGTAACATTATTTAATCTGTATTGTGTGAATACCTTATTTTGAGAATAAAAATACTGATATATGGTGGTAAAATGATGTAATTGTCGAACACAGCCCTAGTATATATGAAGTGGAATAAAATGTGGCCAAATCAAAATCACTTAACACTTACCGCAGGAGACATCATGGAAATCGCACACTCACCGCAGGAGACATCATGGAAATCGCACAGCAGATGATTTGTTTACGGGATTGCGCCAATTGTAGTGCGAATTGAAAGCAACGAGCCCCACTGCTCACGTAAGTATCTTTTGCCTTTTCTTTCAACGCTTCCACACTCCAAGGTCCCACCTTTTAACCCCCGAGGGCTCGATTCAGCGATTGAGTTGTAGTGTGTTCCGGCAATGGCGGATCGGATCAGAAAACTCGTCAGAGAAGATGTCTTAACCTACTCTTACATTCTCCTCTACATCGGCCTCTCCAGCGGTCAGATCTTCTTCAACAAGGTCCAATTCCTTTCCCCTCGCTCTATATATATGCCTGACATTTCCATCTAATACTTTCGTTTTTGATCGGTAAATTCGTATCACATTCTTTATTCTCTGATTGAATCGTGCTTAGTTGACAATGCAATTGAACTATTTTGCTTAGTTGAGAGCTTGAAGTTAGTTTTTCATTTGACTAGATGGGATTGAGGAATAATGGATGGTCTTTACACCTGTGTTCAGTATTTTGGAAACTGCATACACATATAATGGATGCCACTTAATTGCAGCGAATTATTACTGCTGATTAGAGTACTTTAGATTTGTGAAGAGGAAAGTGACATTCTTTATTACTGAACTGCATGACTCCTCATTCTCAATGTGGCTTGATCAGGCAATTTTGGAATTCTTGGATTAATGATGGTGACTAATTTTACCCGTCTTACGTTTAACACAACTGGTCCATGGATAGAAAATGGAGGAAGGTTGTTTTAGGTACTAGACAATACAAAAGCGTGTCTAATCTTTTTGAGCATAGATACTGAGAATATTTGAGTTTCCACATTGAGGGTAATACTAGGCAAAGAGATAGACAAAAGTTAACATTGGTAGAGTTAGTAAAGAAGGAAGTGATAGCATGTGCTTTGACAGAGCGGAATAGAAACATAGGGTTCATGTGGTCGACCCCAAGTAGTTGGGGAAAAAGCTTGTTGATGTTGTATACTGAAAATGTTTGAGTAAATACCAAAGCCTGTGGTTTAACAGAGTAGAATGACAGGATAGGATTTATATTTCTGTTTCCAAATAGTCGGGACACAGTTTTGCTGAGTTGAGTTGGGTTAATGGTGGTGACTTTGGGCTTTTTTGTTTTAGTTATCTGAAAACAACTTTTGAGGACTATAAAAAGAAAAAGAAAAAACAAATTTTAAAGAACTAAAAAATAGTATGATCTGAAATTAGTCTTATTTTCTTAACTCAATTTTCAAAGAACAAATTCAAAAAACTGACATTCAAAAAGATTTTCAAATTGTTTGTTTGTTTGTTGTTGTTGTTGTTGTTTTTTTTTTTTTTCCCCATTCTATGAAAATTGAAAACTATACTAAAAACTGAACCAAACAGGCCCTTTGATTTTAAATTAAGGGGAGATACATGGTTTAGAGTTCTGATGCTTGAGCCATCAAAAACTAGTTATGATGCATAGCATTTATTTTGTGTAGCTGATTATGATCCGCAGCATTGGTTTCTTGTAGAGATGATGTGTCTCTCTGTGTATCTTTTTCATATATATAACATGATAAACATGGTTCTTGGCAACAAATATAAGTATTAAGCAATCCATACATACAATTTGTGTGCATACATTCTTTCACATAAGTAATGGTCTTTTTGTCTAAAGGTGCCAAAGAGAGTGTAACATGCTGTGTATATTCATAATGCTCAAACTGGAACACAAGTAATCTTTAGACTCTGGTTAGTGAATTTAGTGAAGAGTTACTCAAAATAACTACTTCCATTATTCATGATTAATATTACAAAAATACAGGGAGATAAATGGTGTTGTAGTAAGTAAGATTGGAGTAGGGTGGACACAATGATGGCAAACTAGTTGTAAGAAAGAATTTATAAGACGGTCATCAGGTCACCTATATTGTATGGAGCTAAATGTTGAAAAAGAAACAAAAACAATGCATTCATGAAGTGGAAATGAGCATGCTACGATGGATGATAGGAATGATTAGAAGAGTAGATATAAGATTAATAATGAATGAGTGTGGAAAAATCGAGAAAAAGTGCCTATTAACTATAAAATTAGAGAAAGTAGACTTAAATGGTATGGTCATCTACACCGTAATCCAAAGATGTATTGTTTAGAAGAGGAAGAGTTGCTTGCCGTCTTGCCTAGAAGGTAAGTGAAAAATAGGCCGACCAAAACTTAAATGGGATGAAATAATATAAAATAATTTAAAAAACCTAAATATTAGAGGAGCTATGGTGCATAATAGGAGAGAATGTAAAACGATAAATCATGTGGCCGACACCCCATCGATATGAGGTAAAGGCAATAATGATGATGATTATGATGCAGAATTGTGTTTTTGACGGACTAAAAGTGCCACTGTGCCAGTAGATTTTGTGAATTGACTTTAGTAGTTTATGTCCATTACATTGTAGACCTTTACAACAGTTCAGGCAATGGACCTTCACAGGGTTGAGCTGTTATAATTGATTGTTGAGATAAATTTTGCATATGCTTTGTCACGTGGCCTTGGTTTTCATTTTCATAATAAATTTCCCTCCCGTAAATTATAGATCCTTATTTCCTGATAAAAAGAAAAGAAAAGATGGATCAACTGCTTCAAACTGTGTAGGTCCTTAATTGTTATGAAAAAATTGATGGGTTGTTCATATATATATATATATATTTCTTACACTTATGCTGAAGGTCACACAAAAAATATTCTTTAAGGGTAATTTTACTGATTTGAAGATGGTAGTTCAAAGAGACCAATATCAGAAAGTAACAAATTGAAAATATGCTGATGGTTAGTGGAGAATCTCAACTTAGCCTGTCAAAAGTTACTTTTGGGATGTCTTCCAGCATAAAGAAGAAGAAAAAGTTTGTGAGATGACATTTCATGAAACACATGCCTCATGCCTAAAGAGTTCCCCATGACAATAAGGTTCTCAACACCAAATCGAGTGGCTGTGTTATCAATTTTATTTTATTTTTTCCAAAATTTATTCTTATTTATATTGTTCAAGCTAACACTCCATCTAGTAAATATAAACAGGCCATTTCTAAAAAGAAAATAATCAAACATTAGAAATCAGCTTTAGTGGATGGTTGAAGTAGTCATTGACTTGGAATCTTTTCTGTCCTTTCTGTTTTTCCCACCCATAACCTTTTGGTAGCCATGTCAGTGGAATACTTGTCCATTATTTGTTTGGTGAGTGAAATTAAAATTTATCCAAAATAAAGTTTGTCAATGGTTTCACTGTTAGAAGGAATATTCTTACTTCAGCACTTTATTGCTTCTTTCAAAAATGTCAGTGGTTTTGCTGTTTGAAGAAATATTCTTACTTCATCACTTTATTGCTTGTTTCAAATGATCAAATTTTATAAGATGATCATTTCTAATATTGAGTTGGTCTGTGTACCTTAATGTTCCTTGTGTTTGGGTTTCTGTGTGAATGGTGTGAATGTTTCTCCTTATGTTTTACAGTTCTAAACATGGAAGTAGAAGGCGAAGTTTTATTCCTTAGGTTTGTGCCTTGTGCTTTCAGAGGTCTCACTCTTGACAGCATCTATAGCTTTATTGCCTAAAAAATATGGAGCAGAAGTTGTGTAATCCAAGGTTGTATGAATTCCCCATCTTATCTGTACTTGGGATGGATGTTGTTCTACATCAGCCTTAAGAGTATTATTGGCTTTAAGTTTAATCATCTTATCACTATTGTTTGTTCTCAATGCAGTTGTTTGATATATCTAAAACAAGATGCTTCAGTAACGGTTGTTTCACATGACTAACCAAAGTTTATTTATTTCCCATCTCCTCTAAAATTGTGAAATGCAGTGGGTTTTGTCATCAAAGCAAATAAACTTCCCATATCCTCTTGGATTGACTTTACTTCACATGGTCTTCTCTTCTGTGTTGTGTTTTATACTCACCAAAGTTTTCAAGGTATTAGTTTACTAAATTATGGTGGGCTTTGTTGTCCAAATATGTGGCTCACTTCTGCAATTTGTAACCTTAGTTTTTATTTCCTCACAGATTATGAAAGTTGAGGATGGGATGACTGCAGAAATGTATGTACTAGTTGCCTTCCAATTTGGTGTTTCAACTTGCCTGATTATTTCATGCCAATGTTTTAAATTCTGTCATGGTAACTTAATACAATGGGTTCCTTTGTTGCCTTAGAAACATGAAAGATTGAATAGTAGCTCAGTAAGAAAAATGAATTTTATATTAAGTGCCTTCTGTCTTAATCCCATATAGATAGAGGTATTGTTATTTCAAATATTAACACAATTTTCTTCTTGGTTTTCTTTTGGGAGGAGCGGAGTAGGGGATTCATAAATTTCTGACCTTTTCTTTTCCATGTGCTTTGAGTTGCTATCCATAAAGAAATGTAACTCCATTTTTGAACTTTCAGATATGCTTCATCAGTTGTTCCAATTGGTTTAACGTTCGCAATGACCCTTTGGTTGGGAAACACTGCTTACCTCTATATATCTGTTGCGTTTGCACAAATGTTGAAAGCGATAAGTAAGTATTTGTTATTCTTCTCATTAATCCCTATTATTAGCTTCATAACACACCCTTCATAGGAATGATCTGGCCTTTACATATGAAGAGAAGTAGATCTACAAAAATATATCCTTTTGAGGCTCCGTTTGTTTTGATGTAAAATAATTTTTTATTTTTTAGTGTTTGGTTGTCAAATATTTAAGTAAAATATTTTATTAAAACCTAACAAAAATAACTTACACATCAACTTTCGGCAAGTTATTTTACACGGCCAGCCTGATAGACTCGGCCTTGACCTTTGCCAAACACCGAAAAATAAAAATATATTTTTTGTTTTTTTAAGGAAGATATTTTACGTCAAAATTTCGAAACAAATGGAGCTTGAGCATATCCACATTCGAACTAATCTCAGAATGCTTATATGTTGTCCAGTGTCCACTCCGGAGGACTATCTTATTCTTTGGGTGTAAAGAGATCATGTTGTTTAACAACTTCTGATTTAAATATTATATCTTATCCTTAGAACAGCTAGTGATATAACTTCTGGTTTTTGACTGAGATATGCAGTGCCTGTAGCTGTTTTTATTCTTGGAGTAGCAGCTGGACTTGAATTGATGAGCTGCAGAATGCTTCTCATAATGTCAGTAATAAGTATCGGTGTCCTAGTGGCTTCGTATGGGGAAATAAATATTAGCTGGATTGGTGTGGTGTATCAAATGGGAGGTGTTGTTGGAGAAGCTTTGAGGCTTATATTTATGGAGATTCTGCTTAAAAGGAAGGGTCTTAAGCTAAACCCTATATCTATGATGTACTATGTTAGTCCATGCAGGCATGTATTGTAATTGGCCTCTAAAGCTTAAAAACCATCATTATTTCTTTATACCATTCTACTTTGCATACAAAATTTCTGTCCATGTGAGGAGAATTTTGGCTCACTTTGCAGTGCTCTTTGCCTGTTCATTCCGTGGATTTTTTTGGAGAAACCAAAGATGGATGCTGGCGGGAAATGGAACTTTCAACCTCTTGTTTTAACACTCAACTCGCTCTGTACATTCGCACTCAATCTATCAGTTTTCCTTGTGATCAGACATACAAGTGCTCTAACAATTCGTGTTGCTGGAGTCGTCAAGGATTGGGTGGTTGTCTTGCTATCAGCCCTTCTGTTTGCTGATACAAAGCTGACAGTTATAAATCTGTTTGGTTACGCCATTGGTAATATATCAATGAAAGTTATGGTTTAATTACTTCAATTATTTGAATAATAATCTGGCATATTTCCTTGTATTGTGTGTGCTCTTTACTATTCTCAATTTGTTCCTGTACGAGCCAAACTCGTTACTTTCATATTGAAACTGCACTTCAACACTACAAAAACTGCCTCTATATAGGCGGTTCTCCTTTGCATTACCATTATATTCTTAGGTGTTTCCACATTTATATTTTTGGTCTGGGCTGTGGACACAACTGGTTACTCTACTGCCAGCAGGCGCGGATCTATTGTGTGCCCGGTGGGGGCAATTGCCCCCACTGAATTTTTATTTTATTTTTTATTTTTAGTATTATACCCTAATATTTTTAGAATTTTGATATTTATATCTATAAAATTATACTAATACCCCTCCTGAAATTAGTAAAAAATTTCACATTGCCCCCCCTAACTTATGTTTCTGGATCTGTCCCTGACTGCCAGCCTGCCAGACTATGGAAAATATACCAGTTTTCCATTTTTTCTGTTGACAGACTTTATTATATGTGGCATATATTTCTTTCTTCAGCTTCTTTCTCAGTAAACTAATCTTTCTTCCTTTTTTCATTTTGGATGTTTATAAAACTCATCATCTGGATAATAATCCAATGGTACTTGAGCAGTTAATTTGGTGTGTTGATCTCTCCTAATTTCAGATTCAATTTACTATAATAATTTGTCTCTTTTTTTTTGTTTACTTTTGGCTGGATAGAAGATATGTGATTATACAAAAGCAATGAAACCTAAGTTAATTTTATCTTTTATGCAGCCATTGCAGGTGTAGCTGCATATAATAATCACAAGTTGAAAAAGGAAGCTTCTCGAGGCACCTCTGATGAGTCTCAACAAGCTGAATCTATACCTTTAGCTTCATCCTCAGCTTCTAATAAGTAGAAAAATGGAAACCGATGTCAGGAGTTACTCTTGAGGTATGTAAATATACCATATACTTTCAAAACAATAGTGAGGTTTGATTATTCCCTCTAAACGAAGGGATTATGCGAATTAGTGGCACTGTTATTTTTGTTTTTAAAGAAGTCATTACATATTCATTGAAAAAGAAGAAGCCATTACAAATGCAGTTACTTTCATTTAGACAATTTGTATGATCTGCTGTTTAAGTCTATCTATTTTTGCAGCTGCCTCTACATTGATGGATTTTGTGGCGATAGGGGCCAAAAACAACATATGCGGTTGTAAGTTATGTGTAGATTTTAGAATCTCATACATTTGTTTTAGCATGACAAGGTTGGACATTTGTTGAAATCCATTCGTTGTTGGGAACTTGGGGTACCCCTAAATTGAGGGTGTTTTTGTATGTTAAAGCAATTACTGGAATCAACTCATAGTTACAGTTCAATACACTTTTATATACAAGTTGGGAATTTTTGGCATTGGAAGTCCAAATACATTTGATGATCTTGATGAAGTTTTTGTTACAAAACATTAGATGACCTGTTCCTGCATACTGGATTAGATTCCTAGCCCATATAATCATAGGAACTGATCTGTTATCTTTCAGTGAGAGGCATGGAAGATTTGGACTAATGGGGTTCGTGAAGATGCTCGAGTTTTAGTGAGAGAGGCATGTAGAGGAAAAATGAGCGCTTTGTACATGATACATAGCATTTTAATTTTGTGCTAGCTTGCTGATCATTTGTTCACTGTACTTGCGCGCAATTCGCAAATTAACTAAATCTTGTTTGCAAATTACCGATGCCGTTGAATCGACTTGGAGATAATATCTTGCAGGTATTGTGTTGATTTTCTTTGAGTTTTTGAATCGTATTTGAAGTAAACGGCTGTTCATATCCACTAGTCCTATGTATGTGTATATATATAATATATATTTACATATATATAACCTATCCAAAGGTTGGTGTATTGGTTGACTGACCATTGACCAAAGATGAATAAAGGTCGAGGACCATGGATGATGATTAGATGTTGTCAAGTTGAAGCTCATTTAATGTAGTAGGAATTATTTGAATATTTAGTACAAAAGGTCCACTCAATGGTTGTGTTAATAATTTAATATGTAAGAGGGATAAACTATCAACTAAAAGGTGCGAGGCAATCTAAACTCGACAATTGGAGGCAGTGAATCAAGGCCAACGCAAAAAAAAAAAAAAAAAAAAAAAATTGTTTTTCTCCATGGGCAATGAGAAACACATATAATCCTAAAGGTGTCACAGTATATTCTGAAATGTTTGAAGAAAAATCATGAACACATATTGGACAGACTAATAATCAATAGTTCTACTTCGCCAAATAATTAGTTTTATGTAAATCATTGAATAATATGACTGAATATTTGTCAAAGGACAGAGTGCCATGTGCCATGTAAACTAATCACGTGAGGTGGTGAGAGCTGTATATATATATATATCTATATATATATTTTTTTCAAAGTGAGAGTTATATGACTTATGAGGCTTTGTAGGCGAAAATTGAACAGTACCATTTGGATCAGAATAGTATATAGTAATAAATAATAGGGTTATACTATAAAAAAAAAAAAAAAAAAGGGATTCCGAATGGTTTCAATTTGAAAGCCCACTTTGTAATAACCCAAGGCAAGGCCCAATAGTAACGTTATAATAAGTCTTAAAAGGCTGCCCATTTTGGTGACCTAAATAATAAGGTCACTATTGCCCTACGGCAGGGAAGAGAGACCGTGGGGGGAGAGCACCCTTGGAAATGAAAAGGGGGATTTAGGGGTCGGTGAAGGAGACTGATACGATGTCTGTCTCTGCCCCTTGTTTTTCCATTGTAATAATACTACAATCATAAATCCCAAATCCACGGTGTCATCAACGCCATATCCAATTCCCAAATCCCAGCTAGATAACATCCCCACCCGCCGACTTAAACAACTAAACCCTCATTTTCCTTCACCCACAGCAACATTCAGACAAACTATACATACATACATATATATATATATCTGTAGAGAGAGAAAATTTCTGTAGAGAGAGAAAGAGGAAGAGGATGCGATCCTCGTGGTGGTGGGGGTTGTCATCCAATGCGGCGGAATCAGCCCAGAAAGGTCGTTAATGGCCTTGCAAATGACTTGGCAGCCGAGTCTCCTCCACAAACGCAAGAATGGTCCTCCCTTAGGGTTGAAGAACCTCGGCAACACTTGCTATCTCAACAGCGTCCTTCAGTGCTTAACCTACACCCCTCCCCTCGCCAATTTCTGCCTCAAGAATCAACACTCCTCCTTCTGTAAACACTTTCTCTCTCTATATTCAATTTTCTACTAGAATCATACATATATGATTTTTGCAATTTCTATTGATAATTAGACTGATTTGATTGTTGTATTGTGCAGGCGATTCGGTAACCGAATCAGACCGAAAGCGAGATTGTCCTTTTTGTATATTAGAGAAGAGAATTGCACGCTCTTTAACCATTGATGTATCCTTAGACACACCTTCTAAGATCAATAGTTGTCTCAGAATTTTTGCCGAGCACTTCCGCTTTGGCCGGCAAGAGGACGCACACGAGTTTCTTCGGTATGTTATTGATGCTTGCCACAACACCTGTCTTCGCCTCAAGAAGTTGCAGCAGCAGCGCCGGAAGGTCGCCAATGGCAGCGGTGGTGGTGGTGAGGGTCTCAGTGGCAGTACGGTGGTCAAGGAGATCTTCGGTGGTGCTCTGCAGAGCCAGGTGAAGTGTCTTTCGTGTGGTTCGGAGTCGAATAAGGTCGATGAGATCATGGATATAAGCCTTGATGTTGTGCATAGCAGTTCTCTGAAAGAGTCTTTGCACAAGTTTTTCCAACCTGAGGTTTTGGATGGCAACAATAAATACAAGTGTGAAAAGTAAGTTATACAATTGATTTTTGAACTTTTTTTTTTTTTTTTTTTTTAACACAGAAATATTCCTTGAGTTGGAAACTTATGCTTGTTTAGTTGTAAGAAATTGGTGACAGCAAGGAAGCAAATGTCTATACTTCAAGCACCTAATGTCCTTGTAATCCAGCTAAAGGTTGGTTTTTGTTATTCTAATTTTACTGCTATCATTTTTTCATTGTTGTTTTGTTGTTATTGCTTTTGGCTGATGGCCTTCTGATTGTTTTGGTTGCATAGAGGTTTGATGGCATATATGGTGGAAAGATTGATAAGGCCATTGCATTTGAGGAAGTTTTGGTGCTTTCAAGCTACATTTGCAAAGCGAGCCAGGTGCGTAAAGCCGTTCATGCATGGGAATTTAGCTGTATAGCCTTGTAGGTTCACTTTTCAGTCTAGATCTCCTTTCCTTTGCATGGTTTATTTTATATTGAACACTGAAGTTGTATGACTAGATGTAGTTATAGTTTCATAAAGATGATGCCAAATGACAGCATATTTTATATATGCAAAGTAGAGTATGTGTAAATGCAGTGTAACTAGCAAATAAATTCAGCATATAGCATTAAGTCTTTGGGGTCTATAACTTCTATTTAAAAGCTGAATAAAAACTTCATCTCTCAGAGTTGTCTTTAATATAGGAAAGGAGGTTAAAGGCAACATCTCATAAATTACAATTGTCTTTTACATAGTAGTTGTCTTTATTGTTAACTGGTGCCGCATGTGCAAGAGAGATGAAGAGTCCATAGATCACCTTTTGCTGCATTGCCCAGTGGCCTGGGACAGTTGGAGCATGCTTTTGGGGTTGTTCTAGGTCCAGTGGGCTATGACTCGGTCCTCTAGAGGCATGATAGAGGTTTGGAGAGGTTTTACAATGGGCCTCCAAGCTGGTCGACTTTTTGTGGGTGGCACCCTTGTATGTAGGGTGATGCTTGTGGAGCAAACGGAATAGGAGATCTTTCAATGGCGAGGAGATTCCTATTGCGGTGCTGAGATTCTCTATTATTAGTTTTTTTTTTTTGGTTGGGTTCTTGGGAGAAATTGTAAATCCATGGGGGAGATAGTAGATTTTTTTGGACATATTCAGAGGTTAGGGGCCCCTTTTAGTTGTGTAGCTTTTGCAGGATGCGTTACCCGTTTGAAAGCTTTCTGATATAACCTTATTAAAAAGGAAAAAAGGTGCTTTGGAAGGGTTCTCGTGTTCCTGCTCCAGCTAAGCACCATAATGTTCCGTCAAAAAAATTTCAGGCTTCTCGTGTTCCAGCTCCAGCTAAGCACCATAATGGTCTTCAATTTTGTCAGCATAACAAGCTTTGGTGTATAAAGAACCGAGAGGCTTTTTCTTTTACAATAGCCGCTTCTTGCCTTCTAGTAGGAATGCCCCCTAAAATGATTATCTTGATCGTTTCTTTGCCAGTCAGGTGTAGAATGAATAAGAAAAATTCATCAATGATGGGTATTGCTGGCAGCTCGGGCATTTTTATTGCATCTCCCTGTTTCTTGTCCCAATTCTGATATATAATACCTTATTGCTGCATCTTCCTGTCTGAGCTTACATCCTTAGCCACATGCCTGTCGACATTTAATGATGCACGGTTGCAAGTTTTTTCTTAGTCTCACAAGACTCAAAAATAGTTCCAACAGTTCTTCATGGTAGTGGTAGTGCAATATCTAATCTCTTAGATATATATTTTTTAAATTCTAAGATCAGGAGTAATCCCTCTCTCTTATCTAGTGTCCAAGTGTAGGGTCCTCTAGTTATTGGCTCGCCTTTGGAGACATTTTAAGCATAGAGCATGGCATCTCAATTGCTTAAAGATGTATGTTCTTGCATAACCATTTAGTCACATTGAATTTTGAGGCTAAAGCGCCGAGAGCATCTGGATGCCTTATGCTGGACTTGGAGCATGCTCGGTGTTTAATTACTTGACTCCACCCAAAAATTTTGTTGCAATGGCCTGATAACAGGCAATATTAGGTTCTATCACATTGTACTATCCAATTGTTTGGTTCACCCCATTCACCACTACATTAGAGTCAACCCTGATGTGTAGAAGTCTGATCTTGTTCGGAAGACAGGCTAACAACCCAAAAATTAAGGCTTAATATTCTGCCTTTTTGTTAAACCATTTTCAATTCAAACCTATAGGACAGTTTATTTTTAATACCAGCCTCGACAGAAATTAATGGTATACCTGCAACTCATCCTTCTACAATGGAGTACCCCTTGGAGCTTTGTATTGACTATCCACGCTTATCTATTTGTGCATCTCGTCTTCTTCTCCTGGATATTCTTTGTCAACCTGCTCATATTCTCCGTTTGAGAACTATGCAAAAAGATCAGCTATAGCTTGATTCTGGCATTTGGTAGTATATGAGTTATCTAAAATTCTTCTAAGATAGCTCATAGCAGCCATTAAGCCATTTTTTGGTAGGCCTGGAGACCAAATAATGTATGAAAATGCATTTGGTGACTACTTTGGTGGAGTTACTGGAGTGTGATGGCAGATAATGGCGGAACTTTTGGACAATGATTTCCAAAGCAAGACCATGCTTCTTAAGGGGGTGGAATAACTTCAGTGCCCCAGACTACTCGATTGATATGGTAAATAGGTCGCACACATTGTTGACCTCACAAAATGCCTTAAGTTACTTCTCCTCCCGGGCGAAGGGTTCCTTGTGCTTTAGTAGCGGTACTAATGGCTGGTTATCTCCATTAGGGCTGGAATTTACCTTCATTAGTAAAACTTTTCTCCCATAAAACTTTTCAAATGCTTCTGTGACTTGGGTGGCTATATGTCTGTGAGAGCTTTGGTTTTATATTGGATTGATGTTGATGCCATGTACAAGATCCACAAATCCAAAAATTTTTCCTGAATGCACATTTAAATGAATTCATCTTTAGTGATATATATATATATATATTTCTGCACTGGTCAAAGAATGTCCTCATTTTTTGTGTTCCTTCTCTTAGTAGCCCTCGGAACCATGCTTTACGTTTTTACCTTTTGTATCTTCTCGTGGCACTTATGATGACTTAAGGCTTTACTTCAGCAGTTCCTTGGCAGTATCGTTTGCGTCTGTGTTTTATAGCAATTTATTTATTTATTTTTTTGCCAGAAGCCCCTTAATTATTTAAGTTCATTTCCATTGGTCTCACTCATCACCGACCTCTCGTAGGCCACACTGTCCTTATTTCCTCAGTGCAGGCCCCGTCAAGGAAGGAAGGAAAAAAAGGGGGTTGGGGGGTTCTGTGTAACATCTTTTTTTGTCACTACAAGTCGAGGTGCTACACGTGCAATTTTGATAATTAATCCTTGTCAACATGTGTTTTTTGTTTATGTCAATGTGTCATGGTTTTAACCAGCTTCCACAGGTAGCTAACTGTTATGATAATCATGAACATGATGGAGCCTCCTTTTTATTACTTTTCTGTATCTGCATCCATAGCTTTTATGCTTTCTCATTTAGTATGGAGCTGTCCTGTATTTGACCGAGTGAAACCTCTCATATGACTTTTAACTAAGTCTAATTTATATGGTTTGCTTGTGGAAATGCTTCATGGTTGCTGTGCTACTTTTTTCCTTTATAAATGAGTCACTGTGTACTTCTGGTTCTGTTGTTGAATACAATTGATTTTTTGGTCACACTGCAGGATCCACATCCAGAGTATAACCTTTTTGGGACAATTGTGCATTCAGGCTACTCACCGGATTCTGGACACTATTATGCATACATAAAGGTCTCTCTATATATACTACTTGGTAAAGTTGATTTAATTTTTGACAGCAGCTTCATTCATTATTTTCTGATTTGTGTTTTCTACATTTGTACAGGATGCGATGTCCCGTTGGTATTGCTGCAATGATTCTTGTGTTTCACTTTCAACCATACAGGATGTTTTGTCAGAGAAGGTTTATATCCTTTTCTTCTCTCGTACTAAACAGAGGCCAACAGCAACCAGCACAGTGTTGGCTTCCAATGGAGTGAAATACCAAGAACGCAATGGCTCTGATACAGCTAAAATCCAGAAGGCTGCCAATCCGAGTAAAGCAATGCATTTGAAGATAATTGCTGATAATTCTTCTGAAAATGATAGTTTTATCAAATCTAAGGTTGGTAAAGTGCCCTCTAATCAGCAGAAGAAGTTAAGTAGCTTGGGAAACTCTGGTACCATAAAATTTCCTGCAACTATAAATGTAAAAGTTAATAAAATTCAGCCCAACGAGAAGAATGGGGATGTTAAAGCTTCAATTTGTACAGAGGAGAAGATTGAGAAGAAAATGCCATCATTAATAAACGGTAATGGTGTGAGCAAAAATAAAACAGTTGATGCCGTTGATGGTGAGAGCAGCCAAGCATTTCCTCTGGCAAAGGAGAAAGCTTCAATTTGTACAGAGGAGAAGATGGAGAAGAAAATGCCATCATTAATAAATGGTAATGGTGTGAGCAAAAATAAAACAATTGATGCAGTTGATGGTGAGAGCAGCCAAGCATTTCCTCTGGCAAATGGGAATGGTAAAATCCAGAGTATCCGTTTTAATTCTGTGAGGGCAGATTTGTGCAACGGTAATCATGCAAGAAACAGTTTGACAACAGAAAAGGGTCCCAGTTACCATGATTTACAGAATGGTGGTGTTAAATGTCCTGCTGATATCTCAGGCTCCAAGAGAAAATTACAGGATGAGAACCCATGCATTTTGCTTGCCAATGATGCTCATTCTCAGGCAAAACTCGAAGAATTAAAAGAAGTGTATGTTCCTTCATATTTCTGGTGCTTCTAATTGAATTCTTAATATAACTTCTGCAGAGTGATATAATTGAGAACTGGTGAAGTTACACCTAGTCTGTATTTAGTTCATGTTTGTGTTGTGCATATGAAGCTGATACTTTTGTTCCCAATTGAGAGTCATTAAACATGACCTTCTTGGAGTGTTACATCGTTTTGTTTTTATAGATGTCATTGAAGCTCTCCATAGGATGATGTGGTTTTATTATCCCCTTAGGCTTTAAAGTTGAAGCTTTAATGTGCCTTCTTAATCAGCATGATACATAGACCTCTCATGACCACTTTTATTATTTTTTTCCCCCTCCTATACGTCCGAGCAAAGAAGAATATAATTGGCATTTTTTTTTGTAGAAACATGTTTTGCTTGCTTTGATATAAAAAGGGCTAGATAAGCCTTTCCGTATGCCGAGGTAAGACTGTGTACATCTCTGCCCAGACCCTGCAATGGCGGGAGCATCGTGCACTTGGCTAGCCCTTGCTTTGATATCATTTAGTAAAATTATCTTAAAATGTAATCCTGTTCGTTAAGGTTAACCTTGTTTTGTTGTTTAAAATTACTTGTAGTCGATGTTAAAAGAAAAAAAATCCTTAACCATATCTCTTTTAATATGTAATTCTTAACCTTGTTTCTCCTTCTTTGTGCCACTTCTATTTTTCCATGCTTTGATATCCTATAATCTTGGTTGTTAATGTTACCTTATTTTGTTGGTTAGTGATGATTTTCTAAAGGATGTCTAACTGGTTTATGCTAATATAATTAATTTACTTTAAATATATATGTGCATATTTATAGGTTTAATACTTATAGTTTAGTATGTATAAATATGCTGGATTACAGTCTAAAGAACATGCATGCTTGCCTCTATGCCTTAAGGACTAGTATGTATAAATATGCTGGATTACAGTCTAAAGAACATGCATGCTTGCCTCTTTGCCTTAAGCACTAAATCCTGCTCTCAAGAGGGTAATTATTTTTGTTTTTGCATTTGAAGACACTAATTGAACCACAGTTGTCAATGGCTTGCCTAGGCTTCCGAAAAAAGCCCCAGGCTTGGTCAAGGCTCGAAGCTTTTGAGCTTCCTACAGTCAAGTTCTCTTCAGTCAGTTCCTCATAAAACCCTAGTGCACTTCTTAGTAGGCTTTAGGCTAAAAAAACACATCTTTGCTTTGTAATAGTTCAAGCAGATCTTTTTCTTTTCTTTTTAGTAATAATCTTTAGCTGACAGGTTCTAAATCATTTCATACTACTAATCTTTACATACTAATAGTTAATTTTTGAAATTCACGTGCTTATGGTTGTCTACTTGCATTAAATATGTTGAATGCTTTTTTAGTAGATATGATAATATATTATGTTTAAAATGTAAATGATTTGTAGTATTTTTTTGTTTGCACAGCAGCACACTTGAAATAGTATTTGATTTAGTTGAAGTACATGCCGTTGAGAAGATATATGCTGACCGATTTAGTTCTCTTGGTTGATATACTAAAAAAAATATTTTTTAAATTTTTGATTAAGTTTGTGTTACATATTTTGAATTCAGATGTATGTTTGTTTAATGCATGTACTACTTGAAACGTTATATGTATATTTGATTTGGTAAGCCACTAAATTGGTATGTCAAAAAATACCCTCATTTTTGATCTTCACTTGTTTGTGTTGCATATTTTTATTTTTTTCTATGATAACTATATTTAGTATGCATTTCTATGTTACACGATTTAGCTTTACTTGGGCCTGCACATGATGTTGCCTGGCGCTTAGGCTCTGGGAGACCTGGTGTCTTTGTGCACCTTGAATGTTTATTAACTGCGGACTAAACAAAGGCTGAATATGTGAAATTGGCTTTCATTTAAGTTCACCAGATTGCTTGACTTGCAACCTTTGATGAATGATCCATAGTTTGCACCTCTGATTAAAATTCCATAGCAATGTCATTTGTATATCCAATGGTTATTTCTTCCTTATTATTCACTAAGATGTCCTTTTTCCTTTTATTTTATTTTATTTTCATGCTCAACAATATCATCCCAGCTTTTCTTTGGTGAATTTTTTACAAGTTAATCATTATTTATTCTGATATTTTTAAGGATTACCTACCTCCCATATAGGTTTTAATGTATTTCACTTTTGGTATGTTTCAGTCTCAGGACAGAAGCTTCTTTAGTTCTGCGGTCATGTGGTTGGTCAGATAAAGTTTCTCGTTACATGCATTCTAGAAAGAATGTTTATGCAGAAGAAGCAGGCAATGCAGCATCAGATGGCAATGAATCTAAGTAAGTCTTCTTGAGCTTTTACGATTTTGTTTAGTGTATTGTTATTTTGAATTTGTTGGTGATTAAAATTCAAATTCTATGTATCTCCCTGCAAAAAAGTTTTTGCATGTGTGTTTGCCTAAGATTCTGCTTGGTATTGAATTTTGATACGGATCTAGCAAATTAAATGAATTTTCTGTAATTAGGAAAGTGGCATTGACCTGCTGTAATTTTAAACAATAGTTTTGATTGAAATTGTTGAAATTCATAGAAATTGATTGAAACTTATCATAATCCATTGAAATTATGAATTTTTTTCTATGTTGTGTATATTATTATATTTTTCAAACCTTGAGTTTGAAGTTTGGCTATGAAGTATAAGGATATTGTATGATATAGTCTCATCAGAAAGGAAAAAAAGGGTAGAATCAGTTTGATGTGAATGATCAACATATGGGTTGCCTATGTGATGTAGGATAATTGAGAGAATGTGAGAGAGAAAGAAGAGAGAGAGAGAAGCATGAGGATGAAGAAGTCATTGTTATCTCAATATTCAATAATCAATCATAAATAGGAATCAAGGATAACCCTAATCAAATCCTACTACCATAAAACAGTCCCTAAAATACCAAGTTACTAAAACATCCCTAAAATCAAAACATACTAATATAATATTATTATTAAATGAAAATCAACCCTAATTATCTATCCTTGCTACTCTCCAATAGTAGAGGTGATGCAGATGCACTTCAAGCTTTCAGACCATGTCCGATTCTCCCATCAATCCCTCCTGGTTGAGAAGAACTCTCCTCCGGAGAGTAAATGCTTATGTACAGCTCCAAAAAATAGGAGTCAACATAATAAAGTTCTCCAGCTATGCTTCATATAAAATTTGAAGTTGCATAACCTTTCCATTGAACAGGGTAATACTGGATAGTGGATATCTCCAATACGAGAAGCATAACTCCGACAATAAAAAATATCCTCAATTTAATCCAAATAATGCGGCTAAAAATAGGGAAGAACTAATGCTGGTGCCAAGGAAAATATAACTCCATTTGTAGGAACACATCCCAGTAAAATAGGAAGCTCAAAGGTGCAGTTGGGGCACAACGGAAGTGAAACAAGAAGCACAATCACAGAATAAAACACAACACAAAGATATACGGGGTTTACCCTAACTCTGGGCTATGCCCACGGATGAAGAGTTATTCATTATATTGATGTAGAGATATTACTATAGTAGAGAATTACCAACACCGTAACATGTACACATACTCATGCTCCAGGGTATAGAGGAAGATACCCGAGCCTTATACCGTGTACCACTCCCCGAGACTCACTCTCGCCATCAGTGTTCACTTTACCGAACCCTTGACTCTCTACCCTTCAACCCTCATGAGGCTGCCCTCCACTCTAGGGCTACATGCCTCTATCTTCTCTTTTCTCTCCTCTTCTTCGACCTCTCTTTTCTTTCTCTCTTTTTTCTTCTCCTCCACAATTCCTAGATACTGGATTTTTTTTTTTCACAACAAAATTATTTTTGTGTCTCCTTTTCCTTTTTCATCTTGTTTCCATGAACTTTTTCTCTTCTATGGATTCCTACTTTTATTTTTAACTAAGCCCTAATTTTTTATTTTTATTTTTTGTTTTTCCAAACTCTCATCCTCTTTGTTTCTTTGTTTTTTTCCTCTTTTCTTTACCCTCTTTCTAGCATTCTTTCTTTTTCCCAGCAAAATACATTTTTTTTTTCGATAAAAAATAATATTACTCTTAATTTCTTAAAGTATAGCATCATATATATATATATATATTTATATAACTATATATATAAAATATATTTATTATTTGCCGTGCCCCTATCTGTTCGTGTCCTATTTTTTTTAGAATTTGCCATGTTGCCGTATCCGTGTCGTGTTGTATCTGTGTCCCGTATCCGTTTCCGTGCTTCTTAGCTCAATATTCCATAATCAATCATAAAAGGTGCCTTAAGAATGTTATCGACCCACATATAAATAGGCATCAAGGAGAACCTAATCAAATCCTGCTACCATAAAAAAACCCCCCCTAAAATACTAAGTTACTAAAACATCCTAAAATCAAAACATAGTAATATGGTAATAAAATTGAATGAAAATCAACCCTGATTATATATCTTTGCCACATCTCCAGTCGCAGAGGCGACACATGCATTTCAAGCTTTTAGGCCATGTCTGATTCTCCATTAATATTAGACTGATTTATTAATCTCATATAATTACTTTTTTGTAATATAATTTTTATGTACTTGGTAGGTAAGATTTTCAAAATTTTCAATTAAATAGTTAAGTTTGAGAATAAAAGGTTATTTATTTATTAATTATATTTAAATTTGATTCACATTCAATTCAACCTATATGTCAATTGGTAAATAATATAATTGAATTCTGAATGAACACTAAAACATTTTACATTCAGAATTCCGTATAAATAAAAGAATTTTTGTTCATGTTTATCCATCTCCTCGGCACATCATCAGAAAGATCAGTTCTTAATTCTCGCTGGGTTCCAGTTTCCACAGAATTTGTTTGGTTGGCCTCATTGATGTTTTCTTGTTTAATTTGATCAGAAATATTATTTCTTATCCCATCCTCTAAAGAGTAAAAATGGAGGGATCTACGTAATCAATTAAAGTGATTTTCTTCAATTATGTATCATTTTTCATCTCCCCCCCCCCCCCCCCCCATACTATCCTTTTTTTTTTTTTGGGTGACTGTATCTGTATTTGGTTGTTAAGAAGTTTGGTTAATGTCCTATAATGTTCAGTGTTTTCTCATTGCCTTTATTGTGATTCTGCATTGTTGTTTGTCTAGCTGATTTCATTTGCCTATGCCCTATAGTATACATGATCATTTTTATTGCTTTATTTATTTTTTCTTTGGGGGAGGGGGGAAGGTGTTTCTTAAATGTTATTTCTTTTGCTGTCTGTCATTTTCACATGCCAGCAACTTTATCCAAAAGCTTAATTTTTTTATTTATTTTTCAAACACTTCCATGTTCTGGCCAATTGAGACTGCTTTCATAATGAAACATCAAACCATAATGACTGATTTGTAACTTAAGGAGTGGCCACCACGAGGCATGTTTTGCAATTATCTTTTTGTCCCATACGTGTTGAAGAATTACTTATATATAAGGGTGATTGTGAGCAAAAATGGAATGATGAGAGGGGGTTGTGCTCTTTTGAGGTGAGACTTCCAAGCAGGTTGGGGCCTGGAAATTTAATTGGAAGGGGTGGGATGAAGTCTCCAAAGTGGCACCTTTTTGCATGGACATCCATCTTAGGGAAGATTTTGACTCAAGATAACCCAAGGAGAAGGAGATAGATTGTGGCTAACTGGTGCTTTATGTGCAAGAATGATGAGGAAAAGGTTGGTCACTTTCTTTTGCATTGCCTAGTGGCACTGGATTGTTGGAATTTGATGCTGGGTTTGTTCGGATTTCAGTGGGTGCCGAGGTCTTCCAGATGTATGATTGAGGCTTGGAAAGGTTGTACGGTGGGGGTTTCAAGTCCGTGATTTCTGGAGGGTTACACATTTATGTGTTTGGTGGTGGACTTGAGGGAAATAGGAGATCTTTCAAAGGAAAGGAAAATCCTATTGGGTCTTTGAAGTTCTCCATTATTAGCATTCCTTTTTGTTGGGTTATTGGGAGAAATTGTAAGTCTATAGAGGAGTTTGTTGATATTTTGGGTTCTTAGAGGGTTTAGAGTCCCTTTTTGGCCTTTTCTAGCTTTTGAGGGATGCGTTCCCCTTTTGAATGCTCTTTAATACGTTATTTACTTATCAAAACAAAAAAAAAAAAAAAAAATTCTTACGTAAGTTTTATAGCCTAGTCTATGTTTCACTATGAAGCCTTTCCCTTTATAGCCGGGTTATAAAAGTCACTTGAGTTGTTAGGTATTGAGTTTATCTACCCGTAGCAGCCCATGGCAGCTACATTGAACTGTTACAGGCCAAAATATATGTGCCATTCAGCTAATGCACAGGGTCATAAAAGTCAGTTGAGTAGTTAGGTTAATAGTATCTGCCCGAGACACAATCTATGCTGGTCATATTAATGTGCAAAGTTATTAGATTACTCAAAACTATATATATATTTTTCCCTTTTTAATATTATTTTCAGACTTCCTCTCTTGTCAGGGGCTTGAAAAATCAAAATTTTAAGAAGTATACATTATTTTTAAAGATAAGAAATCATTTTTGGCCTTTGAGCAGCTTGATAAAATGAAGATCCGAAGACTGTTTAAACTTTATTTGATAACTATATGCTCTTTTGCAATTCACGTGATTTTTTGCTTATCCAAAATGAATATAAAAATAATGTGTCTTTGTTTGTCTCTCTTTTTTTTATTTTTTTTTATTTTTTTAATTTTTTATTTGTTGTATTTATGTCTTAGATGTGGTTAAGTGTGTTGCAGAGATTTGAATTTTCACAAACTTCACTTGTCTTAAGTTCCGATTTTCCTCTCTCCTTTTTGCTTTGTGTTTTAAGGGGTTTTTTTTTTAAATTTTTTATTTATGTATTTATTTTATTTTATTTTATAGAATCTTGCTTTTTTGGGGTTATTTGAATTGTATTTGCTTTATATTGATGGACAAATATGTCCAAAACTGCCATTCTGTCCATTCAATATTGGCAAATGACCATCGTAGAATTTTGTTGCTTAATTGGTGGCTGCAGCGAAAGTTACCACCTTTATACTTTATAGTGAGTTTGTTAATCACTTCAGTAGTTGAAAAGAGTAGGGTTTCTTGATCATTGTTACTCCTGTTCCAAGTGTTCAACACACTTTCAACTGTTGGTTTTTTCAGCTGGGTTGCCTTATTACTTTATCGGCCAATATTATAGTTCCATGTCAACAATGCAGAACTGTTGTGGGCCAGAACCTTTTTGCCAGTCATATGAATAGGCATATTTCCTACTTCTTAAAAGACTTCCCCAACTCTACCACATTCGCACTCTTGTTTCCAATGGCTTGAAATTTTCATTTGTATTTATGCAGCAATGCCTAATATTTTTAAAGATATAATACTTCCTCCGTCCCAAAATAATGGGCACTTTGGGAAATGTGACTCACTACCACATTCGCACTCTTGTTTCCAATGGCTTGAAATTTTCATTTGTATTTATGCGGCAATGCCTAATATTTTTAAAGATATAATACTTCCATGTAATATCACTCCTGACTCTTAGCCTGTTTGTCACTATTTTTTACAAGGGGACGTTATTGCATGAAAAACAATTATTATAGTATACCCAGAAAATAATTACCCAAACCTGAAAACAATTATTATATTATAGTCTTCACCACACCCTTATCCTATATTTTAAGAATTTGACATATAGTGGTGTCAGTATCCCGTGTCCATTTCTAAGTCCATGCTTCATAAATACTGAACAAAATTTGAGAAATACAAGCTATATGTTCTAGATGTACTACCCAAACCTGAAAAGAGAGTTTCTTCTTTCCTCTTTTATTTGTTATTCCTTTTTATATCCTAAAAAGTAGGTTAGTGTTATGATAACCTTTGAAGGAAGGAATTCTTCTGGTTATGCTTAGTACCTGTTTTGGAACCACCATAGACCTGATTCTAAATGGTTCTTTAGACAAGACCCAGAAACAAAACCTAAAGCCTTTGGTTTTACCATGTCAGACCCAAAAACTGGCTAGTGTCAGGCACTGTGGATAATTTTTTTTTTTTGTCTTATCCTGAATGTTTCATATGCTTTTTATATAACCCTTCTATTTGTTTTTTCTTTAGTTTGATTTGATTCTTGTTTCTTTCATAAGTTGGAAACTCGTTTTCATCCTTTTACTATTTTCTTAATGCAGGAGGAGGTTGATTACAGATTCTAAGCAAAATTTCATCTCCCAAATTCCCGAGTCGTTAAAGGAGAACCTTATTGAACGTCTCAGATCATTTAGCCAAGAAAAACAATGTTCAGGTCCCTAAGCGCAACTAAGCATGGTATGTATGGGAGCAAGTGTAGTGCTATTTTCTAGTTTTTATATGTGGAACTTAATAAATTAAAACGTAGCATGTCATGTTACTATCAGGATTTGTTTTATCATTATCATAATTATTGCAAGTATTTATACCAATTTGTAGTATTTATGTTGGTAAATTTTCTGCAGTCTCATGACATTTGTTGCTGGCGCGGCTTCGTGTAATATCTGTAAGACTGGTAAATGTTTGGTGATGGTCATACCTTCTTGTGACAAAATTGGGAATATGTTATACTCTATATCTCTACGCAAATGCTGGGAAGGATGGGGATTGTAATCGCATCTGTTATCGCATCAATTTAAGCCTGTGCAAATGGCAATATTTTATACTTGTAGGTGCTCAAACAGTCACCAAATGGCGAAGTTTGGAGCTTGCCAAAAATTCTCACTTTGAGGCTGTGCAGTTGGTTTTGGCAGAGAACAAATCTAGAATTCTATTCATTTTGTATTATATCAGTTTTGACAATAACTTTAGTATAAAATCCTCATTTTATGGACGCCTTTCAATTTTTCCATCAAAATGTGGTCGGATGTTACTCTTGGATATATGTATGCTATCAGCAAGATTTTTCATAAAACATGACGTAGTCAACCCTTATCTTTCTCGTTCATTTTATTTACGGTTTTTCTATTTACATTTCATCAGTGATTACATGAAATAATAAATATTTTACACATTCATTGTACAGACAATGATAGTCCTGCCCATGTGGGCCAACTTGGTCCTGATAGGTGATGTGGCCCAACAAAAAATTGAAACGAGTCTTGAAAAAATCATAAAATATCTAAAAACTAAAAAAAAAACCTAATTAGACCCTCTTCAATCTATTCTTTTAAAATGTTTTTTAAAAATAGTTTTAACAACAAATTGATTTTTTTTTATTTTTTATTTTTTTTATTATTATAAAATTTTATCATCACAGTTTGTTTAGCTACAATGAATATATATATATATTTTCGCTTAAATTTTTATCTATTTCTAAACAGATGCAATGTTGTGAACAAGTCTCAAGTGTACAAAATTCCAGTAATAAATTTAAAGAACCAAGTGAATAAAAAAAGAATAAGAGATAAAGAATTTTAAGAAGATAAAGAAAAACAAAGAAGAAGAAAAAAAAAAAAATATTGAGAGAACCTTAATGAGTAAAAAATTTAGGTTTGATTGAAGACATGGAATGCAAAATTATTTGAAGAGAGAGAGATTAAAAAAAAAAAAAAAAAACTTGAGAAGAAGATTAAGCAGGAAAAGAAAGAAAGAATTAGAGAAATTTTTAGAAATTCCAAGAGTATATTTTGTAAATTTTTATAAATTATATGCATAAAAAAAAAAAAAATTAATGGGGCAAGCATGGCCTCTCGGCACGTTCTCTTCTTGCAATCAAGGACAGACCTAATAAATAAATACCAATTGCTCGTATTGAATCATTTATTTATTTATTATATTCTACTTCCTTTCAGAAAAATGAATAAATATTAGGGCGCCGGATGTACGGTGCATTGACTCATTCGATCTGTACATGTATAATACACATTCACGCGCGCACAACATGTTCGGTGAGCCCAATGCACCTAATATCTTTCCCATAAAAGTAATGACGCACTGCTTCACAAATGTGATATAGATAGTAAAAGCTTGACAAATGTGATATAGATAGTCCCATGATATTCTAAAATTCTATAGACTTGTATGGAGTTGTATTAACTTATGTAGTCATTATTTAAAATTGTATAAGAGTCTGGTAAATATTCTACATATTTTTTAAAACATTCTAGAACCTAATTAAATAGCGTACACTTGTTTACATCTTAATCATTCGTTACGAGGTTACTGGCCAAAAAATAAAATGGGAGCTCATGAAATAGACTTATAAAGACTTCTTTAAATTTAAGATTTCCTTCTCATTTTTTAATGAGGAAGGTTCTGTTTTCTGTCTTTTTGCTGGGGGTTTGTTCAGTGTGCTGTTGCTTTTGCTGATATGCTGCAGAGTGCTTGAACAAATGTGTAGATTTGGTTCATCACATTGGACTGTCTTGTTAGAGTTGTTTTTGCTCCAAATCAGACTTGATCATAGTGTTTTGCCGGGGTCTGTTTGTCAGTTGGGATCTGCTGTATCACATTGGGCTGTCTTACATGGTTCTTTTGCATCAGAGTTATGTTTTTCATGTTAAAGCAGGATGATTGTTTTTTGATTTCATTTGGTTTATGTTTTTTCAACTTTGTTTTTTGGATTTTGTTTAGATAATTGATTTACTCCATTGCTTGACTTGTATTCGAGGAGTTGGCTTCCTTTTGTAATTGAATTTTTATGGATTATATATAAAAACAAAAAACATCCCATTTAGGGGAAAAAAAAAAAACGACTTCTTTAAATTTTGGTCTGCTGTTTAATTTATCTTATAGGATTTATGGTGAATTTTGAGAGGTGAGTTGCGGATTGATTTTGATCATAAAAATTGCAGATTATTTCCTACATTGGTATTTGAGTATGTTACTTAAATGTGTATGTATCCCACACTAAATAGGTATTTCTTAAAGGCAAAAAGCATAAAACCGCCATCAACTATCAAAAATCAGCATTTTACCCCCCTGAACTACAAAATTGAGCAAGTCAGTGCCTCAACTATCAGAAATGAGCAGTTTGACCCCCTGACAGTCATTTCCGGCTTATTTCCGGCAACAGATGGAGCGCGTGAGTTTACTTTCAGATATAATTCCAAAACTGCCTTTGCAATATGACCATTGTAACCCTGTGCCTATATATATATATATATATATATATATATATATATATATATATACAGATGGGTAACAATTGTCAGAGGAGCCGATACTTAACGCCGGCAACCACAACTTCACAGCGCCGAAAATCAGAGACTGTTCCGGCGATGTACGAGCAGTGAGTTGCAGACTGGCGGGACAAGGTTTTGAACAGGGGAAAGTACTGTAGCCATGGGGACAAAACAAAATTGTGCAACATCTTCCTTGGGACAGATAATCGATTGATATCGAATTTCTTGAAAATTTGTTGTACAACTATGACAAAGAGGTCATTGGCGTCGTCGTCATCATCATCTCCACCATCATCGACGTCGCCGGAATTATGTCACCACAATTGAGCCTATCCTTTACTGCCTCAACATCATCTGTCTACCGTTGTCAAGCACTGGGAAGGAGCGGAGGCTGATTTGGGCCAAGAAACCATGCAAATTCCAATAACATCCCCAAACTGTACAAGAAATTCGTCGACGATATGAAGTCCGTGAAATTCATAAACGAAACAGAGTCTGATCACAGTGGCCACCAAAATCCTAACCCATGGTGTGTTGAACCATTTTGATCTCACCCCGAAAAACTTGGGGAAAAGACCTAAATCCGCAATACCTAGAATTTGACAAGCACTACTGCTCAACAGTCCCGGTAGCCTCATTGGAATCAACAGTCCAGTAGCCTCATCGGAACTCGTAACGACGTCGTCCTCTAGTACCTCTGTTCACTCCATCAATCACCCACATCACCAACTTCGAATCTGTCAACAACACCCGATGCGACGTCATCAACATTTTCTTCTCATCTCTAAGCACCGAAGACCTTTGGATTTTACACTTTGAAATTTTAGCAATATAAGATGTATATAGCATGAGGGTATTGATGGTATTTTCCAAATTTAGTTTTATTTGTCTTTTTTTAAATGTTAATTATAATGGGTAATTTGTAAATGTGTAATGGTGGTGACAGGAAAGGACTGCCAGGGGTCAAATTGTACATTTTTATTAGTTGTAGTACTGACTTGCTCGATTTTGTAGTTCAAGGGATAAAATACTAATTTTTTAATAGTTGAGGGGGGTTTTATGCTTTTTTGCCATTATTAAATCCACAGAAGTTATCAAGTTTTAACGAGTGAGATAAAGTTGATATGATATTAAATTTTTTATATAATTGTTGATTTATTTGATCTCGATATTAAGCGGAGAGGAATTGAACTTTGAAAATAATTTTGAAATATGGATTAATTAATAAATATTTTTGGTTTTACCGTGGATGAGCCAAAGCAGCATAATGAGCAGGGTTGTGGGGATGTGTTGTTTATAGGATAACTCATGATTTATTTTGTACTAACCATTGTTAAAGCGAGAGTTTGTAAACTCTGCAAAAAACCCCCTTGACTATCATTCACTTGTAATAAACTCCTCTTATGAATTTTTTGACAAAAAAACTCCCTTAACTATCTTGAAGGGGGTATTCTAACTGATGGCCGTTTAATAAATTTTTGAGACAATTTTTTGGACCAAATTACCCCTTAGCATCACAACACACGTACACACACCTTCCAATTGTGTGGTGTAGAAATGTTGGATAAAGAGGCGATCTTTGATTTTCTTCAACGGGCTGGACCGCAAGGCGGTCCTGGGCAAGCCGATCAAGGCGAGTTGTTTAGGACTTCCAATTTAGAAGGAACTCAAATTTGGGATCACAAGACAAATATGGTAAGTATGTATATGTGACCATAATTAAACACACTTATACTAACTTATAATATCAATTGAGGGCTAATTCCATAAAACTTTTACTACTTTCATATTTTAATCATAAACACCAACCTTTTTCAGAAAACCCCCTATACTTTAAAAAGTGATCAGTTTGCCACAAGATCCGTATCTAACCCGTTAACCGAACTATGAAATGTAATATTTGACCATGCTATTTAATATTAAATTAAAAAATATAATTATTATTTTTGAAGTCATAGAAATATCCCCGTGTCTTCTTCCTCCTCCCTCTGAAACTTTTACCCCCTCTCTCTAAACCAAAACCACCACTCTCTTCAATTCTTCATTTTTGCTGATATATATATATATATATATATATATATATAATTATATGGAGTAATTTGAGTAATGATATAATGGGTTAATTTGAGTAATTTGGTATAATTGTAATGGGTTAATTTGAGTAATTTAGTGTAATTGTAATATATATATATATATTCCATATCTGCAAATCAATCCATATTTATATATGGTGGTTTATTTTTGGTAAATGTTTCCTTTTGGTTCGTGAATCACATAAATTTTCTTGTGATTATTGGAGGGTCGTAAACAAAATTGATGGCTTTGGTCTAGGTTGCACAGAATCAGCAGTCCATGGGGAGTGATGATCGGCAATGTTGAGATTTCCGGAACCACAAGCGTTGATGATGGGAGTGGGAATTAGCTCACCGTGATAGGCCGCCGTGAAGAGCAGCGACCGACCTTGGGTTTGGTAATGACCCTCACCCTGGCTAGACACAACATTGTCTGCTTTTGGCTCACCCAGACCAGAGACTTCCCAGGGGGTCACCCATCTTGGTACTACTCCAAGTTAAGCACGCTTAACTACAGAGTTCTGATGGGTTCACGGCCATCATGGCTTTAAAACGCGTTGTGTCATAGAAGGGTGTTGAATCTACATATAACACTTGCCCCATCCACACCCAGACGATGTGGGATTGTGCACCTGTAGCTCGCCCAGTGTGGTAGCCTACTAGTGCCCCCTGCACACGCTCACACACACCCGCCCACAAGGTCGCCACAATTACCCCCCCTTTGGGGCCCAACGTCCTCGTTGGCCACACTTCTAGCTGAGTCAGACTCTGATACCATTTGAAACGACCCTCACCCTGGCCAGACACAATATTGTCCACTTTTGGCTCACCCAGACCAGAGACTTCCCAGGGGGTCACTCATTAGAACTCTGTAGTTAAGCGTGCTACTCCAAGTTAAGCACGCTTAACTACAGAGTTCTAATGAGTGACCCCCTGGGAAGTCTCTGGTCTGGGTGAGCCAAAAGCGGACAATATTGCGTCTGGCCAGGGTGAGGGTCGTTTCAGGTTTGGAGAAGGTTGGGTCGCAATATGGGGGTATTTTTGTAACTTCAAAAATAATAATTATATTTTTTAATTTAATATTAAATAGCAAGGTCATATTTGACATTTCATAGCCCGGTTAACTGGTCGGACAGGGTATTGGGGCAATGTAATCACTTTTTAAAGTGTTCGGGGTTTTCTGAAACAGGTTGGGGGTTTATGATCAAACTTTGAAAGTAGTAGGGGTATTATGGAATTAGCCCATCAATATATATATATATATATATATATATATATATATATATATATATATATATAATGTAATACAACAATTTGTTTGATAACATTAATTTGTTTCTGTCCCCTCTCATAAAAAAAAAAAAAAATTAAAAATATTCTATATTTAAACTTAGAAACTTGTTTATTTTATTATTATATTATTTTTGGGCTCATGTGCATGCATGGCAGGCTCCGTTAAGCCCAATTTAAACAACCAAAATTTTAATTTTTGTGTGCAATCAACTGTCACATTTTTCAAAATAACCTTGAAGATTTCGTAATATATGACAATGTTTGTTAATGGGATAAAATTATTTTCAGAGTTACAAGCCTTAAGAGAAATTTTAGAGCATCTAAAATACAAAATGCTATATTTTCATGTCAAATCTATATTTTGAGAGGAGCTACAATGTCAAAATGCTATACTTTTACAATGCTGCTCCAATGGTGCATTTTATCCAAAATGTTATTTTTTGACACAATAACCATTCCATATTTTGAGAGCCTATTGGAGTGCCTTATTTTCATTTTAGCAACTTTTGACAATCTCAAAATATGAGAGGTCTTTTGAGAGAGCCTATTGGAGTGCTTATTTGCATCCACTTGCTATATTTTAATTTTGAGAGGTCATTTGAGAGTTGCTATATTTGAGAATACATTTGAGAATCTTAAATTATGAGAGGTCTTTCGAGAGGCCATTGGAGTGCCTTATTTTCATCCACCTGCTATATTTTGAGTTTGAGAACCTATTTGAGAGGGCATTGGAGATGCTCTTACCAAGAGGAAAAAAAATGCAATTGAGGTATTGGATTTTATAATAAGGTTAGGTTATTGTTTTCCAAATGCTTGGATTGCATATAGAGTATTATTGACTATCCCAGTTGTATTTACTGAGAGAAGCTTTTGAAAGTTAAAGCTGATCAAATCTAATCTACGGTTGACGTATGTTGGAGAAACTTAATTAAAACACATTAATTGATAATTTTGCTGTTCAAAATGCAAGACAATCACATTTATTTTGATATGGAGTTGAATTTTGATTTTTGTGACTAAGTTGTGTTGAATATTTTTTTTAATTTTTTGATGTAAACTGAATCGCGCTCTTTATAAAGCACCAAGATTGGGTTTTGCATTTTCAACGTTAATATATTTTATGTTTATAGTCTCATTTTATTGAAAATTTTGCACTCTTATAAAATTTTGGCACGTGTGAAACCTTATGTATAAAAGGCCTTGCATTTAAAAGTCCGCCTAGAACCTCTCAAAATTTTGTGAGTCTTAGGGCCGGCACTGCTGGGCTGGAACACATTTTAAGTGAGATTTTGGAATTACTTTTGTTGCCCAATGATTGACTCTAGAGGGGGGGGGGGGGGTGAATAGAGTCAATGGCCAATTTTCGCAATTTATAGATTTACAATTTCTAATCAACCACTTAAGCAATTATGCAATATTTAAGTTATGAAAGTAAACAATTAATAGCACAATTGTAAAAGAGATAATGGAAGAGAAATTGCAAACAATGACTCGGCGATTTTAGCGAGGTTCGGAAACTCCTACTCCTCGGCTCAAGACCTCTCTTGAGACTTCCCAATCCACTATGGCTTCTCCTTACGGGTGGAGAACAAACCTTTACATGAAGCAAGCCCTTGCTTCTCTTTCTTGTTAGAAGAACACCCTTCTTCTAGGCTTCTTTTGGGTCACACCAACCCTTACAAGTTTGTAGAGAAGTTTGTAATTGAAGTACAAGATTGAATCTCTCTCAAGATAGATATACAAATGTAAGCTCACAAGACTAGAGTATATATGAATATCAATGAAGCTCAAACTCTATGAATGATATGATGAGAGAAGATGATATAAGTGAAGAATAAAAGCTCTTATGAACTCAATAGGATCTCTCAAGTATAGAATAGAGCAAAAGCTCTTCGACTCCTTAGTTGAATCTCTCAAGTATAGTATATAAATGAATGAGAAAGATGGAGAGAAAAAATGAAACCAAAAGCTCTTTTTGATGCTTAATGAGGTCTCTCAAGTGTTGGCTCCCTTGCATGCCCACAATGTCCTTACATTGTGTATTTATAGACCGTTGGAAGAATATAGCTGTTTGAGGGCATTATGGTAAGTTCCCATAAGGTCAGATGGTTAAAATAGCCGTTGGGAAGCTTCTGCCTATTCATCTAACAGGTTACAAGGCTTAAACTAATCGAGTAGATGAGATTCATATCATATCTAACCGGTTACTTGAATGCAAATGATTGAAGACATTATTCTGGCTTAGTTCAACTAAACGGTTACAAGCTTCTTCCTAACTGGTTACAACAGATGCATTTTGAAGTGACTCATTTTTGTCTCAGTACAACTACTCGATTACAAGAGAGTTCCTAACCGGTTACAACAATTACAATGTGAAAAATGATCTTTTCTGCTTTAGTGTAAGTAAACGGTTACAAAGACTTTCTTAACCGGTTACAAGATGGTTTTTATAAGATGTGTATTCTGCCCAAGTGAAGGTAAACGGTTACATAGGGTCTCATAACCGGTTACATCAGCTAGATGACCTTTTTAGTTTTAGATCAACCACACGAGTACATAGGGCTTCCTAACTAGTTACATAATTGGCCAAGAGAAGTGACATTCTGTTTAAGTGAAGATAACCGGTTACATAGTTTCTCCTAACCGGTTACATCATTAGCCAAGAAAAAAATTGTTGACAGTTTTTCAGACAGTTCAACTGGACAGTGTCATTTACTTTAAGTTTACAATGTAAATAAGGAAGTACCCCCCATTTGGATTCAATAAAAAATATAAGAAAATTGAAATCCAACTAAATCAAAATGTAGAAATTCAGTTTTAGTACAAATTTGGATTTCTTACAGTTTTGGTAAAAATGAATCCTTATGTAGACCAATGTAGAATGGATAAAAAAAATCCCATAAAATCAGTTTAGGCTATTTGAAGTATAAAGAGTTATTACCGGGAAAAATTATTTTGAAATAATCATTATTTCAAAAATCTATTTTTCACACTTAGCCATTTTTCATACTTAGTCAAAAAGACAGTTTTTCATCAGGCAGATATTAGGTCCTAAAGTCCGTTACCAAGTCATTTTAATGAAGGCTTTATAGATGAGCAAATATGTTCTAAGCCTTAGCATTTACTTTCTAGAGACCAAAGTGAATTATGTAATTGATGTGCATGGTCTTAACATTTCTAGCACAAGTGATGAGTTCTTTCAAAGCTTAAGCAAGCTTGAACTAACTCATTCTTAAGCAATGACTTCATGTGTTAATTATATTGAATGAAGTGCATAGTCTATTGCTAATGGACATAGGAACTTATGAATGATGTAATGACATGCATGGTCCTATAGAGATGAGCTTCAAATAGATTCATAAATACTTTGACATTTAATCCTAAACACTCACCATTCTATCTACCCCTTTCTTCAAGCTTTGTCGATGATCTTTAGGCTTTGAGGTACTTCTGCTTTCTTCCTTTCTTTGAGTTGCTTGCTTGCTCATTGTAGTCCAAGCTATCTTTAGATGGACTTTGCATTTGGTTCCTTACAACTTCAACTCGTCTTTGTATCCATTTCTTTCATTGATATGATCTTGAATAATGGAATACTTAGAATGATCTTTATAGCTTCATTGAGGTCATTCTTTGAATGTGAATAATCTATATAACACTCAATATAAACATTAGTCCTTAAACACCATTAATGGTTTGTTATCATCAAAACATCTAGATTGTCATTGGATGAAATCTTTAAGGTCAACAACTTCTCTACCATTGAAAAACACTTTCATTTTAAAAAATTGCGGTCGAATATGCTCGGTGAACAAATAAAGCGATTATAGGTGGTAGAAATTACGTCAAAAAAGAGCGTTTAAGTGAAGTTAGGAATTATACTTTTAAAAATTGCATTACATCTGTTTAGGTAACTAATTTTTTTTAGACAATTAATGTAATCCCTTTTTAATTTTTATAAATACAATTTTGTCCATTCTATAAACAAATATCAAACGAATATCCTAGTTTTTTTTGGAACTCTGCAACACCAAATGAATATCCTAATTTTTTTGGGATTGTATCCGCCTTCCGATCTCACCAGCGCCGCCTTCCAATCTGCATATTGCTTATTTTATTACTAGAAGATCCAAAATTTGATACAAATTAATAATCATTAAAATATGTTTAACGCATTTATTTTTTTAGTACTAAATAAAAATACTATATGATAAACAAAATATGTGATATTTAAATAATAATAATAATAATACAAGTTGATCTTCGTAAAATTCGGTAAAATTTTATAATATTTAATATTAGAAAATTAGTACACGTTTATTAGTGTAGGGGTAATATAGTAAAATTAATAATAAAAGCGACAAATGTAAAAGTACTTCAAGCATAAAAAGTGATTTATATAATGAGTCACCAAATGTATAAATACTTTTTACTGACACGAATTTTATAACAACTCTATTATTAATTGTTTTTTTTAATATTTTAACTGCAATCCCAAATGTACTCTAATAATTAAAAGCCTAGCCAAGACTCTTCCGGATCACGTGACAAACTTAGCGTGGGAGGTAGAGTTACCTAAAATTGTGGCATGGGCTAAGAGGTGCATGGAGAAGGAGAGTGTGCCTAAGACTAGCTCTTCCAGATATTTGGAATTCTCTCACTTCTAATCTCTCTTTCAGAATTTAGTTTCGTGTTTGTACTTTTGTTTGTTTGTTGAGAGGTGTGCTCTTTTTATTACATTTACAATAAACACAGTACTTTTCTGTTCTGTATTGTAGCATTGAGAAGAAAATACAAATGAGAGATTCACTTTTTTTCTTGCTTGAAACAATTCTCTATTATCAATTTGAGACATTCTTGGGATTCCCATATTTTCAATATATTCAGTTCCTCCACACTAAGTTTGTCTAAGATTTTCATTTTCTTTTTTTGGAATGACCGAACTCCAATAAATATCCAGACAGATTTTCTTTTTCCCAAGTAATTAAACCTCAGAAATTAAAAAGTATATTCTTGAGACTAGTCATTTGTCTTTCATATATATATATATATATATATATATATATATATATATTCTTGGCAATGAGAGTATTATGAAAATAAGTACTCCTGATGCATTAGACTGAGAATGGTAAATTAATAATGATAAATTAAAAAAAAATGATATTTTGAACGACTAATTTTTACCGACAAATAACCGACCCACTTATTGACATAGCATGTCCCCACAACTTTATGCTTTTCTTTGAATATATCAACAAATTTCATCAAATCAATAACTCATCCCAGCCAGCAGAATCAAAACCCAAGAACTCATCCCAGCCAGCAGATTCAAAACCCATTTCTGGATCCCAATTCTCTTCTATCCGTCGACTCAAAAATTTACCAGTTTTGACTTTAAAAGAATCTTGAATTTTGGGGGTCTTATGTATAGGTCAAACCCAAATTACTAATCTTCAATATGTTTAGCCTCTTCGAAACCCTAATTTTCTCTAGTTTTGTCAATTTTATGCAATTAACTAATCAGTGTTGAGATTCTATGGATATTTCAGCCCCGGTTTGTAAACAAAACGAACATGATTATGAATTATCGTATGACATTCATTGCAACAATCTGATTGGTTAGAGATGAAATTGGCATCACACCACGCAACCCTCTTCATGCGCTGCTCATAGCATTCTCGATCACTTTAACTCTTCACCATTGACGTCGGAACATCTGTGTGCCACTTATTCCGGTGACATATTTGTGAATTTCTTGAAGCCAGGTTCTTCGGTTGCAAAAGAGAGGAATGTACACTTCTCTTGTGATGGAGATAAAAAGAGTTGCCAAGTTATATACTCGTATATTTTGATTTCCAGGCGATGAGGAATCCATGCCTACAACCACCACCCGGCAACTCCGATTTCCGGCTGAAGGAATGACCAAGGCCGATGAGGGAAGATAAGGAGTGGGAGAAGGGATAAAAGATTGATGTCTCTGGAAACCCTTCCGCCAAGGAGTTTCTTGCACACATGCTATCTAGAAAGGCAATATGATTTAGAACATTATTTCACATTCCAAATGGCCCACTGATAGATAGCCACGTAAAAGTCGTATGTTGTCGGTTTTTTTAAAGTCGGGTTGTATAGCATCACTCTAAATTAAATAGTTTGATAGTGTAACCATATTTAATTCATGACGGTGTTGCTCTAGACTCGTCTAGTGGAGTTGTAGACGCGGCTGATGGATAAATGCTTTTCTCTCGTTTGATCAAAAACTTCACATACACTTGCCAACGACTCCACAAAAACGCGTCATATGAATAAATAAAGTTTGGGTTGGCATAGGATATGCACTTTTTACAGCTAAACAAACCACTTTTCTGAACCCACCCCCACCCCCACCACCCAATACCCATTTCTGTGTCCAGCTCAAATCCTCCGACACACAGCCCCACAACTTGGTATGGGTTAGAACCTTCCTCTGCCTTTCCCATTTCTTTCCTCCCTATAAATAAACCCACCCACACATCCAATTCTCATCATCATCCCACAAGCATTTCTTTCTTACCCAACACTACACTTCTCATTAACATTCACTTCAAACTGTCTTCATATACTAAAAACCAATTATCAAACACCAATGGCCTTTTCTTCTTCAACTTCAGTGGTATTATTGGTGATCATATCTGCTATGCTTAGCTCTTTCATTTTTGCATCTGCTGCAAACTTATACCAACACATTGATCTCAGTTGGGGCGATGGCCGCGCTAAGATACTCAACAACGGCGACCTACTTACCCTCTCCCTCGATAAGGCCTCTGGCTCTGGCTTCCAGTCCAAGAATGAATATCTATTCGGAAAAATTGATATGCAGCTCAAGCTTGTCCCTGGAAACTCTGCTGGCACTGTCACCGCCTACTACGTAAGTTTCCTTCAGAAATGAATATTTCTTATACGACACAATTGTTTACATGTCAAATGGTAAATGGCCCGGATCATTGATCCCGAGACCATGTAATAACTTCTCCTTATGAGTAATGTCTAATCCTCATGTTTGTGTGTGTCCCCATTGCAGTTGTCATCACAAGGCCCAACCCATGATGAGATAGACTTCGAGTTCTTGGGGAACTTGAGTGGTGACCCTTACATTCTTCACACCAATGTGTTCAGCCAAGGCAAGGGCAACAGAGAGCAGCAATTCTACCTTTGGTTTGACCCAACTGCCGATTTCCACACCTATTCCATCCTCTGGAACCCCCAACGGATTATGTAAGTACACTTGTTATATATACATACCTAAAACTTACTGAATCTATACATGTCATTTTTTTCTAACTCAAAATTTATCTCCATATTTCAGATTTTCAGTGGACGGCACACCCATTAGAGAGTTCAAGAACTCGGAGTCAATTGGTGTACCATACCCAAAGAACCAACCAATGAGGATATATTCGAGTCTGTGGAACGCGGACGATTGGGCCACGAGGGGTGGGTTGGTGAAGACTGACTGGACACAAGCACCCTTCACAGCTTCATACAGGAACTTCAATGCCAATGCTTGCACCTGGACTTCTGGTGCATCTTCTTGCACTTCGAATTCTCCGTCTAGCAGCAGTGCGTGGCTAACAGAAGAGTTGGATTCCACAAACCAGGGTAGGCTGAAATGGGTGCAAAAGAATTACATGATATACAATTACTGCGCGGACACAAAGCGATTTCCTCAAGGCCTTCCTCCAGAATGTGCAAGCACTTAATTAGAGAGACTGCATAATGCTTGGATTATTTATAGTTGTTTTTCCCACGGCTATAGCCTTCTTATTCTTTTTTAGGATATACAATGCGATTCTTTTATTCTTTGTAATCAAATATTGTTTTTTTTTTTTGGGTAATTAATAATCAAATATTGTTGTTGCTCAATAAAGGCAGTGTAGGTGCAAAATTTCTTTCTATTAAAATATATAAAAAAGAAAAATACAACTCACTCGGAACAAGCAAGAATAAAACTCAGAATAAGTATATAATGCTCGATGATGTTATTGGAGGTCTAAGCCTCTATTTATAAGGAATACAGGGGTGTAATTTTGGTAGGATTCGCATGGCTTGTCCTCCAATTCATTCCATATATGATTTTCTTTACAATTATAATCCTTTCCTTTTTACAATTCTTTCCATGCAGAGTTTTCCTTGTACAGAACTTGCTCTTTTTTGTGATTCCTTGGCCTAGCAGGACTGGACTTCCCTTAACCAAGATTGGGTTGAATGTGGGTTGACCCAGACGATTCAGCTAATGGGCTTGGAGTTCACCCTTGGTGTTATGGGCTATCGACGTCTGGGCTTAGAAGTTGGGCTAGGTGGCCGGGGTCTGCGATCCATGTGGGAGCCAAGGCCTTGTCTAGGCTTGCTCTGGACTGGGCTAATCTAATTTGGGCTTGGTACCAATTGGGCCCTTGTGGTATCTAGAATAATTTTGTAATGTGACGACGTGGACGATTCTTACTGGAAGGGGGATTTTTTCCCTCCACACTTTGCCCCTAATTCCCTTTTTAATTAGACCACAGCTCCTAATTAAATGGGAATTGAAGTTACACGGTTGCCTACTTTTGAAAAGACGATTCGAGGTGTGCCTGTTGCTATTCTGACAAAAAAGGCCTCTTCATAGTTCGTTTCTGACCCCGCGACGTTCACTTTGCTCTTTGCTTCAGCGCGATCTCAGGTTAGTCCCTCACTCATTTGTCTAATTTCTTTTGCATCATGAGCTTCTCATCCACTCACGATTGTATAGACCTGGTAGATTCGGATTCCACCCCTTCTTTTTCTCCCAATCTCATCAGGATTCCTCCCCCTAGGGTTTCTGACTTCGTTGAAACCACGAAAAATTCAGTTGTTCAGATGGATGTCTCCCCTTCACAAGCTAAAACATCCACTTCAGGGTCCAATTACGTGTTTACTAAAGGAGAGAGAGAAAGTTGATTTTGTCTGTTCACCGTATCAAGTTCTCTATCGAGTTTGTAGTAAAAGATTATGAAATTCCTGAAGAAGTTGACATTGTCGTATACCCAGAAGGGGCTGACTTTAGTTCCGGTGAAGGCGTAGGAGACAATGAATTGCTTCTATCAGTTGGGCATCTTAACGCTCTTCGTTTCCTTCTTCATCCTTTCTGTCATCTAGTTTTTAATAAGTTAGGGATTGCCCTTCTCCAAGTGAACCCTAAATTCCTTCGAGTGATTTCGGCTCTTCTAGTTCACCGAAGGCTGGAAAGTCTCGACTTGACTCTTGTTGATCTACTCATTACCTATACCATCGCCAGGTATGGGACTGAGCCTGGCCGCTTTTACCCCACTTCTCCTCTTCATCAGAAGATATGCACGGACCTCCCTTCCTCCGAGAAGAAGTGGAAGGAGAGGATGATAATCATGAAGGGAAACTGGTTTGTGGATAAATCAAATTCCCTTCCCATTCCTCGCAAATTTGGGAAGTTAGGTATAGAGTACCTTCCCTCATTTCATGAAAAATGCTCTGGTTGTTTCCCATGTCAAGTTTTATTATTTCGCCATACTTATGAATTTCTTGGTCTTCTTTCAGCATCATTTCCTTCCTCCGTAGCTAAGAAGAGGCTTGCTTTTCTCGAAGCACAAGTTTAGAGCGAGCCCCCTTCGGTCGATGAGCTACTCACCTCATCCAACTTTCAGGAAATTGCTGTTAGTGCTTCAGCTGCAGATCTCATGGATTTGGCGGTTCCCTCTTTCAATAGGTTTCCCCTGACTGAGGAGGAAAAGCTGAGAGCTGAAGCTTTGAAGAAGAAGGCTGCTGAGGAGTAACCTTTGTTGGTCATTAGATCAACCGAGCAGGAGCAGGAGGTGGATAAACCCCCTCTCAAAAAAATTAGATCTAATCCTTCCTCCAGCAGCAAGAGCAAGACCATCCCCAAAAGCAAAGGGAAGAAAGCTGGAGAGACTAACTCGGAGGAGGAAGTCCGGGCTTACGTTCAGGTTAAGTCTGGAGAACCTTGGAGACCTGTCTTCTCAAGGGCTGACAAGTCAGTTCTTCATTTCGGGGATTCCATAGTCTCTGACCCCTCTGCTGCCTTGGCAGTTGCTCGAGGGATGTGGCTTCCCAAGGAAGAGGAGATCATTAGGAATCTGGGGTTGGACTAGCTGCTACCATCTGCCCTAATTGATGTTGTAAAGGTTTATTCTTTCTCATCTACTTATTCAATTCTTCAGATTTCTCTTCACCACAAATCTACTAACATTGTTATTGTTGACCATGCAGAGTCTGTACCAGACTACCTGCATTACTGCTGGGAGGCAAATGCAAGGACGCTATTCCACCATCGTATGCTTATCCAGTGCAAAAGCTTTCAGGTTCGGCTTTAGCCATGGCTCTGGTGACAAATTGAAGGACCTAGAAGCCTTCGATGCTGACATGGAGGAGTTTTTTCCTGAGGGTCCCAAGGCCAAGGAAGCTGAGGTGCTCTTTGCTGAAATGGTGAAAACTCATCCAGAGGTTCCTCCAGCTTTAAGCTTACTAGCTCCTCCATCCTCTGACCTATCGACTCCTCTTCCCACTAGTCTAAATGTGATGGATGCCTTTGACTCTACTCCTTTTGATCCAAAAAGGAAGTAAAGTTGTGTAATTGCCCTCTTTTTTCTTTTTCCTTGTTTTGAAAAAACAAATGTAGAAACCATAATTTTTGCAATGCAATGACTACATTTATTCTGAAGTCTTCTTCATGTTTATGAATGCCTCTGGTTTTTATACAATTATATTGTGATAATATGCTCCTCGCTTCAACGAGGAAGGCTTATTGCCTAAAAGCTTTGGATCTTTTGTGGTCCAAAGCCAAAAATAGGACAGATGATAAGAAGGGAATCCCTTTGACTGTTTAGTTATTACTTAGGGAAGGCTTCTTCATCGAACATTCTAACCGTCAAGGGAACCCTTCTTGCCATTGATTTATAAAGAATAAATATATCAATACTTGTTTTCCTTGTATTATTTTGATGTGGGATGGAATTTTCCACGGGTTATGCATCATTAGCCAATTAAGTAAGGATCTGTGGGTGTGTCGCCATAGAGAACTTTTGCCCCCGCTTGGTCTTATACCTTGCTGGCGCAGCTTCGGACTTAAATCATTTGAAGTGGCACTTTTTGGCTCAACCTTGAACTTGAATCATCCGAGGTGAAATACTAGTTGGCCAAGAGCCTGAAAAGAGTTGTATTATGCTGGATTCCTAACGTCCGAAGCAATATGCTTCTCGGTTATGAGCTCGGGAGGAGCTGTACTGCACCGGAGTCCCGAGGTCCGAGTGTTGTGTTCTTTGGCAATCAACTTGAGAAGAATTATATTATGTCGGACACTTAGGGTCCGAGGAGTTATGTTCCTCAGCTATGAGCCAGAGAAGAACTATTATGAGCTGGACTCTTAGGGTTCGAAGTGAAGTGTTCCTCTGCTGTGAGCCGCAGATGAACTTTTTTGAGCTGGACTCTTGGGGTCCGAAGCGAAGTGCTCCTCGGCTGTGAGTCGGAGAAGAACCATCCTGAGCTGGACTCTTGGGGTGCGAAGCGAAGTGCTCCTCGGCTGTGAGCCAGAGAGGAACTTTTTTGAGCTGGACTTTTGGGGTTTGAAGCGAAGTGCTCCTTTGCTGTGAGCCGCAGAGGAACTTTTCTGAGCTGGACTCTTGGGGTCCGAAGCGAAGTGCTCCTCTGCTGTGAGCCGCAGAGGAACTTTTCTAAGCTGGACTCTTGGGGTCTGAAGCGAAGTGCTCCTCGCCTGTGAGCCGCAGAGGAATTTTTTTTAGCTAGACTCTTGGGGTCCGCCTCTGTTGTGAGCCACAGAGGAATTTTTCTGAGCTGGACTCTTGAGGTCCGAAGCGAAGTGCTCCTCGGCGGTGAGCTGGAGAGGAACTTTTCTGAGCTGGACTTTTAGGGTTTGAAGCGAAATGCTCCTTGGCTATGAGCCGGAGAGGAACTTTTCTGAGCTAGACTCTTGGGGTCAGAAGTGAAGTGTTCTCGGCTTTGAGCCGGATCTGGGAAAATCATCAAGTACGTCAGGCTGGCCGAAGATTCAAAAATGATATGAAGCTAAGAAAGAGAGTAACTGTGACTGGGAAGTCCCCCATACATTTTTTTTGGAAGACTTTCCTGGACTTACTTCGTGGCAATCAAATGTAGCTTGCCAACTCTATATTTACTATATACCCTTTGTATTCCTATTCGATATGGGACAAAGGATATATGAGCCGCAAAACTAGTTTGTTGGAAAGAACAAAAATTATTGCGAAGAATGCCCGTTGGTACTAGGGCTTTGAGCATAACTTGGGCTGGGCCGTTACTGTTACCAATGGGCCCTCTTTGCAATACACCCAAATACTTTAATATTTCCCTATATAAAGGTAGTATAGAAACAATTTTTTCCTGATGTGGGACCATAGTAGATGAGCAATCTGAGCCACACCTACTTGTGGTTTGTGTCCAAAAATAAAAAAAACTGTAAAACATCTTTGGGCTCATGATTTAGATAGAGTCTAAATGTTCATTAAAAAAGAACTTGTAATATCAATAATGGGGTACATACTTGTACTTTTGTGCTTTTTTTTATGAAAAAGAGACTTGTAAGTACCAGTAAAAAACCAAAATTAATTGTTTTGTTTGCTTTGTGTTTTTTGTTTACGTTGTGTTGATATCCTTTTTTTGTTATAATATCAACAGTAGGGTACAGTAGGGTGCATGGTACATGCTTTTGGTTGCATGTATTGCCCCTTATTACGAGAAAAGAAGTAAGACCCCACTCTACTAAAAGAGTGCATGGATGTGCATAACTCAAAAAACTTTTATTATATAGGCCTAGAAGCAGCCATACTTGGATAAAAAATAGACATACGCTATTTGTGAATAGAAAGTAAACAAACTATATCATCTAATGATAGTACCTTTTCAAGTGTATTGCATTCCATGGACATGCAATTGGACGCCCATTAGCTTCTGCCAATCGGTAAGCTCCTTTCCCTACTACTTCAGTGACTTTGTAAGGTCCAATCCAATTGGGTTGCAACATTTTTACATGGGCCGTTTCCTGTTTTAACACCCAATCTCCTTCCACAAAACGTCTGAACTTAACGCTTGTTGTAATTGTTGCTAGTACGAAGCGAACCTAATTGTCACGGCATCATTTTTTTTTTCCTAAGAGATCGAGGCTGTGTTCAAGCTGCTGATCATTGTTGCCTTTGAGTACCAAATGGGTCCGAAGATTCAGAACTACTGATTTCGTGGGTATGACAGCCTCTGACCCATAGGCCATGGCAAAAGGACTTTCTCCCGTTGGCCTGCGGGGGGTGGTTCGATATGGCCAAAGTACTTGAGGTAAATTCTCGTACCATTTGGATTTAAGCTTCTCCAACTTTTTCTTTAAGCAACTAAAGATGGTTCGATTAGTTATTTTTACCTATCTATTCCCCTGAGGATGGCTAACTGCAGCTAATTTTTGCCTAATCCCATGCTTGGCAAAAAACTTTTTTGTACTTCGGTTATCTAAATTTGGGCCATTGTCCATCATAATAACATTTGGTACCCTAAATCGGCAGATTATGTTGTTCCAGAGAAAACTCTTCACTTGTTCATGGGTCACACTTGAGTAGGCTTCGGTTTCTACCCATTTAGTGAAGTAATCGGTGGCTAGCAACACATATTCCTTTTTCTCCACCGTTTTGGGCAAAGGACTGACCATATCGATCCCCCACTGAGCGAATGGCCATGGATTCGTTATTGCGTGTAAATCTTTGGCGGGTTGATGCTTCATTGGACTATGTTGCTAGCACTTATCACACATTCTAACATACTCTTCAGCATTTCGAGCCAAGTAAGGCCAGAAATAACCTTGAGTCAGAACTTTATGTGCCAAAGATCTACCTCTGGAGTGATTGCCACAATCCCCATCATGAATCTGCTGCAAAATTGTGAGAGCCTCTGTGGGCTTAAACATTTCAGGTAAGGACCTGAGAATGATTTTCGGTATAATTGGTTATTGATGATAGCATATTTGGCTGCGGTGAGCCTGATTTTCCGCGCCTCGGTCTTTTAGTTCGGGAGAGTCCCCTCCTTAAGGTAAGCTTCCAATGGATCCATCCAGCATGGTTCACATGGGATATCTGGGATCACCATTATCTCCTGCTAAGGGCTTATACTCGGTTCGTCCAGGATGTCAATTGGGACAATCCGGCCCAGATCTTCATCTAAAGAAGATGTTGTTGTAGCCAACTGATTTGCTTCAGAATTCTCTTCATGAGGTATCTGATGGAATTCGATCTGGTCGAACCCTCATGAGGCACTCTCCACAGCTTCTCTGTAGGCTTTCATTCTATCTTCCTTGGGCTGGTACTGGCCTGTTACCTGATTCACAATAAGTTGAGAATCACTAAAAACTTTTAGACATTTCACCTGAAGCTGGTTTGCTAACCGGAGTCCTGTGAGCAGGGCCTCATATTCTGCCTCATTGTTAGTGGCAGGAAAAGTCAGCCGGATTAATTGTTGCAGCTTGGTGCCTTCAAGAGTTGTGATAATGACTCCTGCCCCAGCACTAGTCAAGCTTGAGGAACCATTCACCTGAAGCTCCCATTGTGGTTCGGAAGGGCCTGGCTCCTCAGGCTTATCTTCATATTCCAAGAGGAAATCAGCTAGTGCTTGTCCTTTGTGCGGCACCTTCGGTTTGTAGGATATGTCAAAGGAACTAAGCTCGATTTCCTATTTAGTTATTCTTTCAGATAAATCCAGTTTAGAAAGAATGACTCGCATGGGGTAATTGGTAAGAACTTTGATGTTGTGTGACTCAAAGTAGTGTCGAAGTTTTCTTTTTGCATATATCAATGCTAGTATGATCTTCTCGGCTTTGTTGTACCGTGTTTCTGCATCTGTCATTGTCTTTCTGGTGTAAAAGATGGGATACTGACTTTTACCCTCTTCTCTGATCAATACTGCATTCATGGCTATGCTGGAGAGCTAAGTACATGATAAGAGTCTCACCAGGCTTCGGAGCTGACAGAATTGGGGGTTTCGCCATGTAACATTTCAGTTGATTGAGAACAGCTTGCTATTGAGGTCCCCATATGTCTTTGTCTTTGAACCTTATTGCATCAAAGAATGGTTTGCACTTATCAGACAATCGAGAGATAAATCGACTGAGAGCTGCGATTCAACCGGCCAATACTTGTACTTCCCTGCGGTTCTTTGGTTCTTGATTTTGTATAAGGGCTTGAGCCCGAGCCGGACTCACCTCAATTCCTCTTTTGTTCACAATATGGCCGAGGAACTATTCTGAAGAAACTGCAAAGGAACACTTTGAAGGATTTAGCTTCATGCCATACTTTCTTAAAGTGTCAAAGACCTCTTGGAGGTGCCTAGGATGCTCTTCCTTCTTCACACTTTTAACCACCATATCGTCGATATAGGCCTTGACTGTCTTTCGCAACATCTCATCAAAGATCTTGTTAACGAGGCGCTGGTAAGTTGCTCCAGCATTCTTGAGCCCGAAGGGCATAACTCTGTAACAGTAGGTTCCCTTTTTTGTTATGAAAGCAGTTTTCTTTTCATCCTCCGGATTCATAGGAATTTGGTTGTAGCCGGAGTAAGCATCAAGAAACGTGAGCCTCTCAAAACCAGTAGTGACATCAACCATCTGATCAATCTTAGGTAATGGGAAGCTGTCTTTAGGGCAGGCTTTGTTGAGATTGGTAAAATCTATGTAAACCCTCCATTTGCCATTCTTCTTCTAAACTACCACCACGTTGGAGAGCCATTGTGGGTAGTACACTTCTCGGATGAAGCCTGCTTGAAGTAACTTGCTTACCTCTTCAGTTATAATTTAGTTGCGCTTTGGAGTGAACCTTCTGTGCTTCTGCTTGACTGGTCTGTACGCCAGATCCACTTTCAGGCTATGGCATGAGACTAAAGGATCGATCCCCACTATGTCTGAATGCTCCCAAGCAAATGCATCCGCATTTCGTCGAATGACATTAATTAATGCTTCTTTTTCTTCGGCTGTGGGGGAAGAACCCATGTAGGTGATTTTCTGAGGATCGCCGAGGATTACCTCAACAGCTTTCAGAGACTCCTTGGTAGGCTTTTCCGCTTTGGCCTCATCCTCTGCTCTCAGATACCTGGGCAGAGGATTCTGTAATTGCTATTTGGATTTGCTTCTCGGAGGTGTGATCGGTTAGGACTGTTTCGTTACCTTCTTTGCCTCATTCTGTGTTAACATGTAGCACTCTTTGGCAACTACTTGATCTCCCCTGAGGTCTATAACCTCTTTCTCGTCCGGAGACAAGCATCACATCACCTGGTGAAGGGTAGACGGAACCCCATTCATTCGTTGGATCCAACCTCTTCTTATAATAAGTTTATAGGAAGGGTGGATCTCTGTTAAGACAAAGTTTTCCTTCAGAGTCCTCTTTGCCGCGGTTATGGATAAGTTAATCACCCCAAAGGGATCTACTTTTGTACCATCAAACCCCATCAATGGGCTGGAGGTAGGCCGAATTGATGATGATGGGATCTCTAGCTGCTCAAAGACCACCTTTTTGATGATGTTGGCACTACTCCCTGGGTCAATCAAAACCCTCTTAATCATGCAATTCGCCACCAAGAGACTGATGACCAACGGATCCTTGTGGGGAAGTTGAACTCTAGATAGATCTCTATCGCCGAACTCGATGTTGATGCTTCCCAAAGCAATAGCGTTTACTGAGGATAGCCTCCTTAGCTTATGGGTTGTTCTCAGTCGGGATCTATAAACCTCTTCTAACTCCTGATCATCCTCCGATCTTCCATGTATTGCATGGATGAATTTCACTTAATTACCTTCGACTTTTCGAGGGTTGACCTCCTGAGGCTTCACGTACTCCTTTGTTGTAAGGTAGTTTGCTATTCACCTCTCAGTATCATGTTTTCCACCTACCGCCTAAGGGATCTGCAATCATTAGTCGTATGCTGATAATCTCTGTGGTAAGCGCAGTGCTTAGTCTTGTCTCTCTGTTCCAATGGTTGCCTTATTGGCTGAGGGGCTGTAAACTTCATTTTATTCTCCTGGAATAATGGAGCCAAGGTGGTGCGAAGAGGCGTGAACGTTTCCTCTGTCCTTTGCCTTTTTTTCGGGTATTTGAATGGCTGGTGCCGATGCGTGCTGGCTTCTTTGGCTTTTTGAGTTTGAAAACCTTTCCTGAGGTTTGTTCTCCATCGTGATGAGTGTGGCATGTTGAGCTTGGTGGGTCACATTCTCCTAACCCGGATGTAGATCTGTGTTATAGTATTGAGAGTCTGCATATCCGGAGGGGAATACTTAACTAAGAAAGTATGGAACTTGGTTCCCTAAATCATTGCAAGTTTGAATGTTTCTATTGCGGTAGCAGGATGGCAATCTGCTATCACCGAAGCCTCTATATTAAATCTAGACAAGAAGTCTTGTAATGTTTCGCCCTTCTTTTGCCTTATAGTGAAAAGGCTAGCAATACTCTTCTTTTGCTTCTTATTACCGCAATACTACGCCAGGAACATAGTGTATAGAGTTTCGTAGTCTGGAATAAATTTGTGTGGCCTATTCTTGAACCACTCCAGCGCAGCCCCCGTTAAACTGGTAGGGAAAACTTTGCACATCCATGGGTCATTGTGATCGTCCAGAGCCATCTATTTGCGCGTAGTGATCTAAGTACCGAGAAGGATTTCCCGTACCATCAAACTGGGTAAAAGCAGGCATAGTGAATTTTTTAGGTCTGTCAATAAGGTACACATCATCAGTGAATGGAGTCTTCACGAGAGAGTTCTTATGTTCCCTGGCCATCTCTGCAAGCGTTTGAACTCTCAGGAGTCTCTTCTCGTCGAAGGCCTCTTTTACTCCTGTACCATCTAGAACATCATTAGACCATACCGTGAGTTTACGGCTGGATTCGGCCTGTTCATCCTGTGTGCGACGAGGAAGATTGTCCGAAGCTACCGCCTCGGACCTAGCCTTCTGGTCTTGATGAACTTCGGTAGGCCGAACTTTATTGAGCCGAGCCCCCATTGACTTAAGGTTCGTTTTGGTTGGGAGGAGGCGCAGCCCCGTCAACTGGTGGTGGCCGAATTTCATTAGGTCGAACCCCATTAACCCGAGGCTCGTTTTTATTGGGAGGAGGCATAGCCCTATCAACTGGTGGTGGTTGAGGTGTCAACTGAGCCATAGCCATTTGAAGGGTGTCATTTTGCTGTTGAAGTAATGCAATCTGGGCTACGCTGGCTTCATTCGCCTGACGAAGCGCTTCGAATTGGTGCAAGAACTCTTCTCGCATCTTTTGCATCAACTCCATTTGTTGATCTGCCGTCGTTGATTCTCCGTTCGACATTCCAGTTCGTGTAAACAAAAATAATTTGAAACAAAAGTGGGAGTATCTTTCTATATGTTTCCCACAGACGGCGCCAAAGTGTAGGTGCAAAATTTCTCTCTATTAAAATAAATAAAAAAGAAAAATACAACTCACTCAGAACAAACAAGAATAAAACTCAGAATAAGTATATAATGCTCGATGATCTTATTGGAGGTCTAAGCCTCTATTTATAAGAAATACAGTGGTGGAATTTTGGTAGGATTCGTATGGCTTGTCCTCCAATTCATTCCATATATGATTTTCTTTACAATTATAATCTTTTCCTTTCTATAATTCTTTCTATGCAGAGTTTTCCTTGTATAGAACTTGCTCTTTTTTGTGATTCTTTGGCCTAGCAGGACTGGACTTTCCTTAACTAAGATTGGGTTGAATGTGGGCTGACCCAGACGATTCAGCTAATGGGCTTGGAGTTCACCCTTGGTGTTACGGGTTGTCGATGTCTGGGCTTAGAAGTTGGGCCAGGTGGCCGGGGTCTGCGATCCATGTGGGAGCCAAGGCCTTGTCTGGGCTTGCTCTAGACTGGGCTGATCTAATTTGGGCTTGGTACCGATTGGGCCCTTGTGGTATCTAGAATAATTTTGTAGTGTGACGACGTGGACGATTCTTACTGGAAGGGGGATTTTTTCCCTCCACAGGCAGGCATAATTGTCTCCATGTAATTTTATTCTATTTTTTTTTAGGAAAGGTATCTCCATGTAAAATGTTACATGGGTAATAGGGTAAATAATTTATTATCTAATTCAGAATGGGATTGATTCATTACAAGTACTGTATTTAATTGTAACTAGGATCGAATCATAATGAACTAATTAGACGTATATTAATTAGAGGTTCAAATGATCTTTCCATAATCTATTCATGTAACCCATGTAACCAATACAAGAAGGCATGGGTTCAAATAATCAAAAGGCTTTGTTGCCTTAGTGGTGCGTTCTTTTATTTTTTTAAGTGGAAGCTGAGTGTTGGAGTGTGAAGTTTCTTGCCAATAATCCAACAAAAAATTTCACATTTTTATTTTTGGTAAAATAATTGTCCTAATTCAAAATCTAGTTTATTGTTTTTTTTAATATTCATAATTTATCCACATTGCCTTTTTTTTTTTTCTTCTTTTTTCGCAAGCAAGATATCCACATTGCCTTGAAGTTATAAAAATATTTGAATTGTATATTTAAAAATTAATTCCCTACCACTATAATAAAAAATAGGGTGAACTACATTAAACTTCCCTTTTCTATTTGCGTTTTGCACTAAACCCCCCTTTTATATGCGACTAAGATTGATAATGGAGTAAATATATATGTGGGGTATATTAAAATATATATGGGGATATTTTTGTTTAAAAAATATATGAGAAAATTGAATGTCAAAATAACTCACATTCAGCTAACTTCCGTTAACATATTTAGAAAAAAATGACTTTCAAAAGTATATTTTGTAAAATTTTATAAAATATATTCATTAATGTAAAAAAAAAAAATTAATGGGGGCAAGCATGACCTGTAGCAATCCATGTATAGTATCAGGCCCCCTCCAAAAAAGGAATACATATTGGTGATGAGTGCTGAAAAGTGTGTATTTAAACCTCTTAAGCTTAAGCATTCTAGTACCTTTATCTATCTTACTTTACCGTTTTAGATTGATTTCGTATTATTTCCATTTTCAGGCACTCATCCCGAAAACAAGCTAACTCAGCCAAATAAAAGCTTAATTGAAGCAATTCTGGGATTAAACAAAAAAAAGGAGCAAAGTGGAGAAAGAAGGAAGCAAATGAAGCCAAAGTTGGGAAGCAGCAAAGTTCGATCGATCCAACTTCAAGGTTTGATCGATCGAACACTGATCGATCTCATCATTTCAAGATAGATCCAAACCTTGACCCAAAAGCAAAAAGTCCAAAGTTCGATTGATCCAACACCACCCTTCGATCGATCGAACACTTTTGTCCTTATTCAAACGATTGATCTCATCCACAGCTGTACCACCCACTAACCACTTTTTTCCTTTTCCCAAAAATATCTCCCAAAATATCTCGGATTTGTCTTTTCCCAAAAAACTCAACCAGTTGGATTGATCCAGCCTCAGTTTGATGGATCTCAGTTAATTCGATTGATCCAAGTCCAAGGTTCAATCGATCGAACTTCCTCTAGTGCGAAAAAGTTAAAAAGCCAGCTTGTTCAATCCGTCCTCTATCCAATCATTAGAGAATATTCTTTGCACGACCCTAGCTCATTTGGTGTGTCACTTGACCTACCTATAAAAAGAATATGATGCACTTTTTTGAGGGGGGAGATTTTAGCATTTGGTAGATACAATTTTAGAGGCTATTCTTAGTGTAGAAGAAAAGAGGAGAAGGCTAGAGACACCATTGGAGTTCTTCATCAACAAGGAACAGATTTCTTCCATGGAGTTAGCCCTTGAGGGTTGGAGCAACATCACCATGAGTGGCTAGACATCCTCCTGGGGCTAGAGTTAGCCCAAACATGCTTTCTATATCTTAATCTTGTGTATTATTAAGGGATTAGTGTTGTAATTAATATTTTGACACTTTGATATATATAGATCTTGATTGTTCAATGATTTATGTGGTTAAATGTTTTCAATTGATCATTTCATTCTAACCATATATCTATGTATGCTAGAATCGATGTTCATGTGCTTGTCTTTAGATTTTGTGTTATTGATGCATGTCTATGTGTATTGATGCTATAGATTTACTGATTGTCAAAACATAGTGCTTAATAGAATGCTCTTGTGATTTTCTTGATGGTTTATACTTATTCCTTGATGGATTGTGCCTCTCCCCCTAGTTTATTTTCATGCTAGTAGTGTAAATGTAGTGTAGTTATAGCGTAGTGTTAAATGAGAGGACAATCCATGCTTGTTGTTTGATGATCCAAGCTTTTGAATGCAAGTAGTATATGTCTCTAACCTTGTGTTGTATTTGGATTGTGAGCTTAATGAAAGGATTAATGACTTGTTTTGATCTATTGTGCCTTTCACATGTTGTTTAGACAATACATGCTTCATTGCTTAGATATATTGTGCCTTTCACATGATGTTTAGACAATACATGCTTAACTAGTCATCCTTGCTTGTTGAATCAACCAAACACACACACACACCAATATTGCAACACACCATTTGCCCTCATTAGTCACTTGTCAACGGTATAGAAATGCCTTGCTTGGTGGTGATTTCTAAACCCCAAGACTCTTCTCTCTCTTACTTACTCTTAGTTGCATTCTTTTGTTATTACTTAATTCAATTTAGTTGCTCTCTAATCAACCAATCAATTAATTGTTTGATCACTTGACCTACTAGCCCTAATAGCGATTCCACAACCTTGTCCGACCCTCACAATCCCTTGGGATGATCCCTACTCGCCTTAGCTATATTTATAGTGAAAGGTAGTAGTGGCTTCTATAAATGTAAAACTTTTGGCTCTCGCCTTAAATTTCACACTCTCAAACTTGACGGTAGTGCGGCAGAACCAGTCAATTGGTTCGTTGGGTGTACGGTTCACCGTGTACACAACACGTGTTCGCACATACACAATACGTATGAGTCAGTACACGTTGCGCCGGGCACACCAAACACCTTCCCTATAAAGGTGATTATAAAAGTGATGCCACACAAGCGTGACAACTGTGATATACATACTCCATGATATTTTAAAATCCTATAGATTTGTATAGAGGTGTATTAACTTGGGTAATTATTTAAAATTGTGGTGTCAAAAAAAAAAAAAAAAAAAAAAAAAAAAAAAACAATTTTAGAATTGTATAAGAGGGGTAAATATTCTAGATATTTTTTAGAATATTATAGAACCTAATTAAATAGCCTTACACTTGTATATATTTTGATCATTCATTATAAGGTCATTGACCCATAAATAGGATGGGATAATAGATTTATAAAGGGTTTTTTAAAATTTTATTCTACCATTAAATTTATGTTGTATGATTTATGGTGAATTTTGAGTGGTGAGTTGTGATTGATTTTGATTATGAAAATTATCGTATATTACCTACATTTTATTTGAGTATGTTTCTTAATTGCGTGTATGTTTCTTAATTGCATGGGTGTCAGACGTTAAATAGGTATTTTTAGAGTGAAATAAATCGATAAAGATTTAATTCACGATTAAGAGTGCAAGTCCAAAGAAAAAACAAGTTAGGCCAGCAGTCACACGACAATAAAGATAAAGTGGATGTGATCTTATTGTATTATGAAATATTAAGGGGAGACTTGAAATATGAATTAATTAATATGTAAATGTTTAGTTGGTTATATTTTACAGCTAACTTAGATGCTTAGTTCAATTTTTTATTTTGGAATGATTAATATTATTTCTTTACATTTAATAAATTATTAAAAAAGAGTCATTTTTTTTTTTTTTTTTTTCAAAGCTTTTGTTCAAGCCTCTCGCTGGGCCCTTTGAGCTCACATTTTTCATAAAAACTTTTCAGGTTTTAGTGTGGTTGAACCAAACATGGTCCAACGACAAGGGAGCATGATGAGCGTTGTTTTGGGGATGTGTTGTTTATAGGACAATTATTCATAATCTATTTTGTACTAAACATTGTTCAGCAGGAGTTTGGAAACTTGGACCATATAAGTATATAACTGTATACTGTATAGTATATAATACTATATATAATGTGCTGTAGAAATGTTGGATAGCGAGGAGATCCTTTGATTTTCTGGCTGAACCGGAAGGCATTTTACGAATTTCAAGCCTCGCCAAGACTCTTCCAGACCATGTGGCAACCTTAGCATGGGAGGTAGAGTTCCCTAAAATTGTGGCTTGGGCTTAAGAGGTGCATGGAGAAGGAGAGTGCGTCTAAGACTTTTCCAGACATTTGGAATTCTCTCACTTCTAATCCTTCTCTTTTGGAGTTTAGTTTCGTGTTTGTACTTTTTTTTTTTTGGTGTGTTCATTTTGTTACATTTACAATAAACAAGGACTTTATGTTCTGCATTGCGAGAAAAAAATACAAATGAGATATTTAATTTTTTTTCTTGCTTTAAACAATTTTCCATTATTAATTTGAGACATTCTTGGAATTCTTATATTTTAATTCAGTTCCTCCATACCAAGTTCGTTTAAGATTGTCATTCTCTTTGATTGGAACGACAAGTCTCAATGAACTCCAATAAATCTCCATAGTCCACATATATGTTTTTTTACCCAAGTAATTAAACCTTTAGAAATTAAAGTATATTCTTGAGACTTGTTATTTGTCTTTCACATATATATATATATAATCATAACCAATTTAACATTCTCAGTCTAATGCATCAGGAGTAGTTTTTTTTTTTTTCATAATAGTCTCATTGCCAAGAATATATATATACAATTTACAATTTACAATGGGTTTACAAAGAATTTTATTTGGAGTTTTTTTTTGATTGAATCATTGTTTTCGTGAATCATTTCCTAATATTCAAACTGCCTCCACTCATGGCCAACTTGTGTGTTTTTTCAATTGTGCATTTTATTTCATCCCAGATTATAATCACATCGAACATTTATGTCTTTATCCTTCTACTGTCCTAGTCTTTAGAGTGAGAATTGCCTTGGCAGAGAGAAGGGGATTATTAGGGCCGGCCCTGAGATTGACAAAATTTTGAAAGGTCCTAGGCGAACTTAAATGTGAGATCCTTTATATACAATTATTCACATGCATAAAAAAATTATAAGAGTGCCAAATTTTTATTACAATGAAAAAATATTCACATAAAATATATTAATATTGAAAACACAAAAAACAAAATACAGTCTATATAGTTTCTCTCAAATTTAAAACCTATCATCTCTCATAATAAAGTAAAAAATATATATTTTCTTAACAAATGTTTAGTTCACTCCTCACGGGATAGATGAGCTAAAGAGTTAGAATGATACACATTAATTTAAGAGAAGTGATAGGTCTTCCAACCTCAATTGCTGACTTATTCTCTGAATACAACTTGGTTGGGAATGAGTTGAAAAGAAAGAGATGTTTACGGGATTTTGTTTTAAGAGTTCCAACGTGATCTAACTACGTTGTATTCGGAGGATAAGTCGGCAATTGAAGTTGGAAGACCTATCATTCCTCTTAATTTGAACTCCAAAATGATTTTCAAGTTTTCAAATGGATCAAGTTTAGAACTTTCAACACATTTAAATTTCTAAAAAAAATGTAAAATTTTGCCCTAACAGAGTTCTTATCAACTTCAAACTTAGACCTAAGCATTTCCCCTTTATATCAAATCAATTATATAGGTAATACATAACTAATTTATGTTTATTCAAATTTCATCAAAAATATATTATCTACCCCAATAATAAAGGATTACATTCAATTTCAAACCCAATAATAAATGATTACATTCAATTTCAAAGTACTTACATACATATTAACACATAAAATTAGTAAATGACTATATTTAATTTTAGAATTAATTACTGAAATACACACTATTAAACACATAAAGTAATAAAGGGTCATATATAATTTTGAATTTAATCACCAAGTTTTTAAGGGCTCCAATTTTGAATGAGCTAATAAGAGGGTGAATTTGTTTAATTGAAGGACTCAAGTTCTTATTTTTTTTTGGGCCTATCACTCATGGGCATGGCCTAAGTTTTTTTTTTTTTTTTTGGGGGGGGGGGGGGGGGGGGGGGCGGGGGCGGCCCGGGGGATTATTGATGTTAGAGGTTGGTTCGATCCCACTGGTGACTTCCCGAGTGTGTGCACAAAATAATTCACAACACTTTGAGTTTGGAAATTAGTGTCAAGTGGGCATCATAGTTTAAATTTATAAACCGCTTAATACCTATACTATGTAGTATGAGTGAGAAGAGATCATCTCAAAGGATTGAGGGTCGTACTAGGTTGAGGAATCAAGATTAGGGTTAGATGGTCAAGTGATCAAAGTAGTGGTTGGTTGGTTGAATTACATTAGATGCAAATTAAATTAAAGTAAACAATAATACAATAAGGAGAATAAAAGAGAGAGAGAGATCTAGGGGTTTAGAGATCATCACTAAGTATAACTTTTCTACACCCTTAATGAATGATTAATTAGGGAAAAAACATGTATTGCAACGAAGTGTATGTGTGTGGTTGTTCCAACAAGCATGGATGACAAATTAAGCATATATTGTCTAAATAACATGGTGGATAGCACAACATATCAAATTAAGCCATTAATCCTTCCTTTAGGCTCACAATCTAAACACATCATCAGGTTAGAGATAAATGTTACTTGCTTTCATAAGTATGGAACATCAACAACAAGCATGGATTATCCTCCCAATTAACATCTAAATTACAACTATACTACAATTAAGCTAATGACATGAAATTAAACAAACTAAACTAAGGGAGAGATACAATCCATCAAGAAATGAGTATGAACCATCAAATAAACCACAAGAACATGCCATTAAGCACTATGTTTTGACAATCTCTAGATCTATAGCATTAATACACATAGATATGCATCAATAACACAAGAAATAGAGACAAACACATGACCATCTATTCTAGCATGCATAGACATATGGATAGAATGAAATGATCAATTGGAAGCATTAAACCATACAAATCATTGAATAAACAAGATCTATATATATAAAAGTGTCAAGACATATATCACAATACAAATCCCCTCAAAAATACATAAATCAAGAAGTAGAAAGCATGCTTAGGGCTAACTGTAGCCCCAAGAGGATGTCTAGCCACTCATTGATGATGTCCTCAAACCCTCAAGGGCAAGCTCCATGGAAGAAATCTGCTCCTTGGTTGATGAAGAGTCTCCAATGGTGTCTCTAGCCTCCTCCTCCCTTTTGCTTTCTCACTAAGTATTATCTTCTCTAAGTATGTGTATATGTGTAAAAGTGGCTCATATTCTTTATATAGGTAGGTCAAAAATCACCCCAAATGAGCTGGGCTCGTACACCATAATCCTCTAATGATTGGATATGAGACAACTTTTAATGAGCTGGAATTTGGAATTTTCTCGGGATTTGGGAAGTTCGATCGATTGAACCTGTGGTGAGATTGATCGAACAAGGCCTCAATCTATCGAATTGAAGCTGGATCGATTCTCAATGGCGGCGCCTTTTTGGATAAAAACAAATCTGAGATATTTTGAAGATATTTTTGGAAAAAGGACAAAAGTGGTTGGTAAGGTGGTACAGCTGGATAAGATCTGGCATGTGGATAAGGACAAGAAAGTTCGATTGATCAGAGAATGATATTGGATCGATCGAACTTTTGGGATCTCTGCAGATGAAATTATGGTCTGGTTCTGTCTTGAAGTGCTGAGATCGATGAAAGTTGGATCGATTGAACTTTTCTTGAGATCGATCGAAGTTGCTGAAATTCCACCATTTCCTTCCTTTTGCTCTACTTTGCTCATTTCTTTGATTCATCCCAGAATTGCTTCATTTTTGCTCTTATTTGGCTGAGTTAGCTTATTTTAGGGATAAGTACCTGAAAATAGAAATAACACGAAATCAATACAAAACGGAAAAATAAGATAGATAAAGGTTTTAGAATACCTAAGCTTAAGGGGTTTAAATGCGCACTTTTCAGCGTTTATCACCCACAATGAATTTGAATGGAAAATGTAATTTATACAAATGGGATGGGTGCACCTAACATCTTTAAATTTTTGGATCGAATAGTGAAACACCCGACCCTTTACAGTTAGTATCACAATTTATCCCATCCCACATCGGGAGTAAGCATTATAGTACCAATATATATATATATCTTACATGCAGACAAACTAGTGTTTTTTATTTTTGGTTTTGTAAAAATAAGATTCCACTTAGGCTCGTATGGCATGTGCTTTGTTTTTGGCATTTTATTTTTGGCTAAAACAGAAACAGTATTTTTGCTGTAGGAGTGTTTTGGAAAAAAATTGGAAGCACGTTTGGGAACGATGTTTTGCTATGGAAATGTCGGAAACAGAAACACGAACAGTAATGGTTTTGGACCATGAACAGTTGTCAAAACAAGAAAAAACAACTTTTTGGTGGTTTGGTTTTGGGCCATTGTTCACGAAGTGTTTTAGCACTGTGTAAAATAAAATAAGGTCACACCAAACATGCTTTTGTTACCATAATCGACACTATAGTAGCCCAAATATAAAAACAGCAGAAACAAAGCGCATGCCAAACGGGGCTTTAGTGTTAAGTTCATAGTGTTGGATGAAATGTGGTGTTTGTTAATGACATAATTTTATTAGATGCTTTTAAGGAAACCCAACAAAGTTAAAAATATAGAGCAAGGCATTAGAAGCAAAAGCTCTGGAAAAAAAAAAAAAATCAAAATATATTGAATGTACATTTGACAAGAGTAAAATAAGATGACAATATAAGTAACTTAATAAAATAAGATGACAATATAAGTTATTTAAAACAACTTTATGATCAATTTTTTTATTAAAAGATGGAGAGATAGATATATGATAATATGGTAACTTAGTAAGTAAGATTAAAGAAATACATCAAAGGCCAAAAAAAAAAAAAAAAAAAAACAACTAAGATTAAAGTATGATGAAATAAAAAATAAAAAAAATGATTTTTAGGAGTACATGTTTTTTTTTTTTTTTTTTACCCTTGCAAACAAGCAACAACAGCCTGATAAAAACCACAATCTTTGGCTGCTAGGACAAGAATATCAGTAGGGATATGAACCAGAGCAGTATCATGTGTAATGTGCTGACGTGAAAGCTGGGCAAGAGCATGGGCGACCCCATTACCATGTCTAAGCACATGGCTAAGTTGAGAAAAGGAGAATCGCCGAAGAGCCACCCGAACATCGAATGATACGGACTGGATTTCAACCGGACCACAATCACTGCCATTAACTGCCTGAACCATCAACAATGAATCGCTTTCAAACCAAACCTGAACATAGGATGAAGTTAAAGCCTATAGAACTGCTTTACGCAGACACATAGCTTCAGCCAAAGTAGCAGAAGAAACATGGAAGGGAGAAAAAACCACTGCCTGTAAAACAGTTCCCCTAGAATCCCTAAAAACAGCACCCCTACCTCCAACCTGGGCAACAGATGAAAAAGAAGTATCTACATTACATTTAACGATACCCTCTGTTGGAGGCACCCAAATGGACGGGGAAGGAGGGGGATGCAAAGCGGACAAAGACTTGACCGAAGCAAAATTCAAAGCAAGACCTGTGGAAGTAGAAGCGTCCTTAAACTCCCAAAAGGAAGAACAAGCCAACGAAACCACCTTAGATGGAGCAAAAAACATCCCATCAAAAACAAACTTATTCTGAGCTTTCCAAATACCCTAACAATAGAAGGCCACCATACCTAGAACATCCAGATCCTCATCTTTCGACATTGACAGTCTCTGTAAGTTCAGCCACCAATCTGCAAATGATAAAGGCGATTCCATCAAGAAATCAAACCGTAGAGGCAATAATTTCCAAATCTGCAGAGAATGAGGACGAAGGAAAAACATATGTTTTATAGATTCCTCCTCATTACCACACCTGGGGCACACCACATCAATAACCATTCCATGGACCTTAAGAAGTTGGTGAACTGGTAACGCAAGATTACAACATTTCCACAAAAATGTTGTAATTTTGGAGGAATTTTACATTTCCATATGCTACTCCAACTAAATTGTTGTCATGACACAAGAGAAGCATCAGCCTGGGAGTTGACCTCTGCTTGCGGCCTCAATCGATTAGCTAGATAATATGCTGACTTCACCGAAAACTTACCATTAGGCTTACCAGTCCACCCCAAGTTATCTTCCGGGGAAAAGAAACTGAAAGGACACTGAAGAATAGCGTCGACAATGGGAGGCGAAAATAAAGATCGAAACAAATCCACATTCCAACCAGTCTGCCGAGAATCGAATAACTCCACCGCTAGATTAGGGAGTACCCCACGAGGAGGTCGAATCAGCTTACCAAAATCACCGGGACCCAGCGATCATTCCAGATATTAAGAGTACATGATTGAAATACTTAAACAGTAACCTTTTATCAGTCAGAGTGACAGACAACACCGTCATACCAAATTAAATAGTTCCATATTATAAACATACTTAATTCATGACAGTGTTGCTCCAGACCCCCGTCTGGTGGAGTTGTAGCGGCTGATAGATAATGATTTATTTTATTTTTATTTATTTATTTATTTTTTTCTTCGTTTGGTAAAAAACTTCACATCTACTTTACTCCACAAGACCGCATCATATGAATAAATAAAGTTTGGGTTGGCATTTATTAGGCATAGAATATGCACTTTTTACAGCTAAACAAACCACTTTTCTGAACCCACCCATATCTGTGTCCAGCTCAAATCCTCCACACTCCCAACTCTCCACCACTCAGCCCCACAACTTGGTATGGGTTAGAACGTTCCTGTGCCTTTCCCTCACTCATCTTTTTCCCATTTCGTTCCTCCCTATAAATAAACCACCCACACATGCAGTTCTCATCATCATCCCACAAACATTTCTTTCTTACCAAACACTACACTTCTCATTAACATTCACTTCAAACTGTCTTCATATGCTAAAAACCAATTATCAAACGCCAATGGCCTTTTCTTCTTCAACTTCAGTGTTATTATTGGTGATCATATCTGCTATGCTTAGCTTTTTCATATTTGCATCTGCTGCAAACTTATACCAAGACATTGATCTCACTTGGGGCGATGGCCGTGCTAAGATACTCAACAACGGCGACCTTCTTACCCTCTCCCTCGACAAGGCCTCTGGCTCTGGCTTCCAGTCCAAGAATGAATATCTATTCGGAAAAATTGATATGCAGCTCAAGCTTGTCCCTGGAAACTCTGCTGGCACTGTCACCGCCTACTACGTAAGTTCCCTTCAGAAATGAATATTTCTTACACCACACAATTATTTACATGTCAAATGGTAAATGGCCCGGACAAATGGTCCGGAGACCCTGTAACAACTTCTTATGAGTAATGTCTAATCCTCATGTTTGTGTGTGTACCATTGCAGTTGTCATCACAAGGTCCAACCCATGATGAGATAGACTTCGAGTTCTTGGGGAACTTGAGTGGTGACCCTTACATTCTTCACACCAATGTGTTCAGCCAAGGCAAGGGCAACAGAGAGCAGCAATTCTACCTTTGGTTCGACCCAACTGCCGATTTCCACACCTATTCCATCCTCTGGAACCCCCAACGGATTATGTAAGTACACTTGTTATATATACATACTAAAAGCTTACTGAATTTATACATGTATGACTTTTTTTTTTCCAACTCCGATTTTATCTCCATAATTCAGATTTTCAGTGGACGGAACACCCATAAGAGAGTTCAAGAACTCGGAGTCAATTGGTGTTCCATACCCAAAGAACCAACCAATGAGGATATACTCCAGTCTGTGGAACGCGGACGATTGGGCCACGAGGGGTGGGCTGGTGAAGGCTGACTGGACTCAAGCACCCTTCACAGCTTCATACAGGAACTTCAATGCCAATGCTTGCACCTGGACTTCTGGTGCATCTTCTTGCACTTCGAATTCTCCGTCTAGCAACAGTGCATGGCTAACAGAAGAGTTGGACTCCACAAACCAGGGTAGGCTGAAATGGGTGCAAAAGAATTACATGATATATAATTACTGCGCGGACACAAAGCGATTTCCTCAAGGCCTTCCTCCAGAATGTGCAAACACTTAATTATATAGCCTTCTTATTCTTGTCTAGGGGATATACAATTGGATTTTTTTTTTTTTGTTTGGGAAAGGTATCTGCATGTAAAATGGTCTAGTGGTGTTTTCTTGATCTCTCAAAAAGGAAGTGAGTGTATGTACAAGTGTGAAGTTTATTGCCAATAATATATATATTATTTTTGGTTGTCCTAAGTCAAAATTTGTTAATTTAAAGGGATTTTAACATATAAATGGGGTTAGGGCCCCATATTTACACATTGGTGGAGTCAAAATCTTATATTTTCACAAAAATGAGTTTGACCTAAATGGTGACATGGCACATGAAGTTTTACTGTTTAAAATTTTTGTTGTCTAAAATGCCCTTCTCCCTATTCCAATACATTTACCTTATTACCCTTCTTATTTCCTCATCTAATTTAAGCCATTGGAGGCCTAATCATTCAGAATCCTTATTCGTGTGCCCTCTCTGGCTGTTTGGGACTTTCCGGGAAAACAGCCATTGACGGCGAGCTAGAGCACCGAAGTTCTCAATCTTCAATCTGGTGGACAACAGTAAGACGGAGGAAGGTCCAATCATGAAGAATGGAACTTGAAACAACACAATCCTTCAACAATCCCATTTTAAGGGTCGAAGAGATGGTAAATTTGGGTTTCTCTGTTCTGTTTTCTAGCATGTGTAATGAGATTAGGGAACACAAGATTTGTGCATGATTTTGTGTATTTGGTGTTTGTTTTTTGTTACAGATTCAATTTTTGTTGTTAAATGTGAATGAAAGTGGGTTGGTCTCTATTGATTATGGTTGATTTTTGGAGTTTTTGAGTGTTAGGGTTTTTGGTTGCATACCTTATGAATCCTGCCTCGTTTTTTATTTTTTATTTTTATTTGGTGCCATTAGTTTCATTTATTTTTCTCTCCATTTTTTACTTCTCTCTTCATATATTTGAGCACCAAAAGTACAACCATTATCATTTTCTCGACTGTGAATGCTACAGGATTGGCACATGTTTATAAAACTGGCATGTTCTTAAATGTATTTATCTATTTGGATGTGAAAAATTACATGTATATTGTACAAATTTTTTTTTTTTTTTTTTTTTTTTTTTACTTACTTATTTTCCAAAAAAAAAAAAAAAATTACATGTATATATGGAGTATCCTAGTATGGTTATCCCGAAGTCTTAATAGAATAAGATGAGGTTTCTGTAATGATTGAGTGGCTAACTATAGTTGTCTGGAAAATTACATCTCCTATATCTTCTTTCTTGGGAGCTACAACTTCCACAGTTGGTTCATGTATTGGGCGAATTGAATATTTATATCCTACAACAAGGAAACAAAAAACTCAATAGCCCTAATATAAAGCAAAATTCATGTTATTATTTCCCTTTTAGAATTAAAAGCTAATTTGAAAAATATTAATGGCATAATACCAAATATAATTATCAAAACCACAAAACAACATATCTAATACTAAATCACAAAAACCCATTTGGAATTAGAGTGAGTAATGTAGAGAAAATATAGAAATGAAAAAATATATATATATGACACAATTGTAACCTAAAATGAAAATTATAGGTGTAGTATATATGTGTGTGTATATATTACCTGTTTGGAAATTGGGATTATATGAAAGGGTTCTATGAAGAAGAGGGTGTGAAGAAGAGGCATGGTGTCTAGTTCTGAGATAGCGAGGGATAGAGAGAAGAATTGGGTTTACTTGTCTTCCACCTCTAAAATCAAACTTCCACTTCCATTTTGCAAATAGAGGACCCTTTAACATAAATGAAAGAGCCACCTTTCTAATTTTGAAAGGATGTTCTACAGTGACAGGCTGATTGTGTGCAGCAATGATTTTGAAAGGATGTTCTACAGTGACAGGCTGGTTTTCCAAAGGCCATTTGTTGGTAGGAATTAGTGATTTTATTATTATTATTTTTTGAAGTTATCTTTTATTTCTTAATATCAAATATATATATTTGGTACAAATCTGTGAATTCTTTCATAGTTGTATTAATTGGGCAAATTTTTATTTTTATTTTTATTTTTATTTATTTTTTTCGTGTTACATGATAGTGCTGTCTTTTTGTATTTGATGTCGTAATAGATTGCATTTTTCAAGAGCTCTAATGGAAATATTTAACCTCTTAAGTAAACTCAAAATTCTTATGTAATTGTTCAGAATGTTTTAAACAGTAGTAGTGCTAAGTTGGATAATAAGGTCACCTGCAAGGTGTTGGGCAAATTATAAATTCTTTTATAATTTTGATGATTCTTTTAAAAATTATTATTATTCAAAGTTTCGAATTATTTGTTTTTATATTACTTTTGTTTCTTATTATTATTATATAATGCCTTAATACCTTAATTTTTATTGCATATGATAGTTATAGAGACAAAGTGGTTCTTTTGTTCCAACTACACACAAAAACAGAGAGAAAGTATGTCCATCAAATACACAAACAAGAGGACTCTCATTAGGACCACACAAAGGAAAAGGGCCACAAATTAGTTTACCACAGAACAAGGAAATACATACCTGTATTTGCCCAATTGGGAGCTAGAGGAAGTGGGATAGGAGGATCTCAGAATCCAAAATGTACTTGAAACGATGTGGGATATGGGACATTTGTAATGTTGAACAGTATCATTTTTTTTTGCTGGTATTTTGCAATCTGTTGGTTGGTGCTAGCTATTTTTTAACTTTTAAAGAAGAATAGCTTTGCAACTTTTGATTGTGGATTAGGTTGGTATGCTTTTGCAACCATTGTATTGCTTATTATACTGGCATCTAGCTTAGATGGAATGAAATGAAGTTGCTCTTTTGCATTGGGTTTTCATGAATTAGTATTGTATGGCTTATTATACTAGGGTCTCATTGAATTTTCTTCGACTATTACATGAATGTACTATAAAAAAAATATATATATACATTCCAAACTTGAAGTAGTTGAATGAATGAAAATTGGCCTATTGTTTCTTTGGTTCCATGGTGTCGAACAAAAGAATAATTTAATCTCAATAGTTGTCAAAGAGATACCACACTCTCTCAAAGGCTAATTAAGTTGCACATTATATCCATAAACAGCTCCATTAGCGCCATGAATAATACAAAATATTCTCCAAACTAGCTAAGTGAGTGTTTAGAAAATATGGTACATGGATGTCAAAAGGTGGTACCTTCAGTTCAAAAACGTGGTACCTTTGGAAAAAAAAAAGTGGTACCTTCGTAATAGGGACTTCTTTTTGCAATTGAAAATGGAATTACACTTCACATCGCTAATTAAGTTACACATTACATCCATAAACAACTCCATTAGGGCCATAAATAACACAAAATATACTCCAAGCTAACTAAGTGAGTGTTTAGAAAACATGGTACCTAGACGCCAAAAAGTGGTACCTTTAGTTCAAAAACGTGGTACCTTTGGAAAAAAAAGTGGTTTCTTCGCAAAATGGACTTATTTTTGTAATTGAAAATGGTATTACACCCTACACCGCTAATTAAGTTGCATATTACATCCATAAACAGCTCTATTAGCGCCATAAATAACACAAAATATTCTCCAAGCTAGCTAAGCGAGTGTTTAAAAAATATGGTACCTGGATGCCAAAAAGTGGTACTTTCAGTTCAAAAATGTAGTACCTTTGGAAAAAAAAAGTGGCACCTTCGTAAAAGGGACTTATTTTTGCAATTGAAAATGGTATTACACCCCACACCGCTAATTAAATTGCATATTACATCCATAAACAGCTCCATTAGCGCCATGAATAACACAAAATATTCTCCAAGCTAGCTAAGCGAGTGTTTAAAAAACATGGTACCTGGATGCCAAAAAGTAGTACCTTCAGTTCAAAAATGTGGTACCTTTGGAAAAAAAAGTGGTACATTTGCAAAAGGGACTTATTTTTGCAATTGAAAATGGTATTACACCCCACACCGCTAATTAAGTTGCACATTACATCCATAAACAGCTCCATTAGCGTCATGAATAACACAAAATATTCTCCAAGCTAACTAAGCGAGTGTTTAGAAAACATAGTACCAGGATGCCAAAAAGTGGTACCTTCAGTTCAAAAACGTGGTACCTTTGGAAAAAAAAGTGGTACCTTCGAAAAAGGGACTTATTTTTGCAATCGAAATTGGTATTACACCCCACACCGCTAATTAAGTTGCACATTACATCCATAAGCAGCTTCATTAGCGCCATGAATAACACAAAATATTCTCCAAGCTAGCTAAGCGAGTGTTTAGAAAATATGGTACCTGGATGCTAAAAGGTGGTACCTTCAGTTTAAAAACGTGGTACCTTTGGAAAAAAAGTGGTACCTTTGCAAAATGGACTTATTTTTGCAATTGAAAATGGTATTACACCCTACACCGCTAATTAGGTTGCACATTATATCCACAAATAAATCCATTAGTGCCATCAAGAGTACAAACTATATTCCAATCTAGCTAACTTAAGGGAATGAATAGTACAAAATATACTCCAAGATCACTTGGAACATTGTTTCTTTGCTATTTTTTTAATTTTTTATTTTTAATTTTACAATATATCCTAAACACAATTATTCTTTACTTGATAGGTAAAAAAGCTGCTTTTAAGCCAGTTCTATAATTCTACTTTACTTGATATCTAGCTGATTGACAATGTTGAATAAATAACAAAAAACATTCTTAATAATGCATTTGTACATCTAAATGGAACATTACTAATCAGCTAAATATTAACAAAAGGTAAGGAAGATACAAGTATTTTTCATATATAGAAGCCCTTTTACTTTCTAATGGAACTAACAATCTATGTCTTGCGCCTGTGTTCAATAAATAAATGATGCATGTCCTTAATATGAAAAAAAATAATATTAATGCACACATCATATCATATCACCACATACAACATAAAACGTATTAATGAGAATAACAAAAATCCATTACTTTTCATTAAGCAAAAAAATTAAGTCTAGTACGATGTTTACAAAATATTTAAAGCCACCATGAATATTAAAAAAGTTCCCATCCATCCAATATGATAATATCAATAAGGAATAAAAACTAAACTACTAAATTTAAAAAGAAACAATCATCTTTTTCAAAATAAGAACATAACCATCAATTTTGAACATATATTAGATCCCCTCGTTTGTACAAAATCTTGATGGCAACAATCGATCCTTCAATCACATTCTGTAATAAAAAAAAAAAATTTAAGTTTATTACATTTAATGAAATCAGTACATGGCTCTATTAAAAATTTACTAACACACGATGCAAAAAAATAATATTTGAACAAATTTAAAACTTACTTGAACATGAAAAGTCATAGTGATGCTTCGAATAACCCTTGTAGCCTCCTTTGATTCCTATAGAAAAGTCCTTAGCTCTTAACCTGCTAATTTTTGGATTTCATCTACTATATATATATATATTGTGCAAATAGTTGAGAGAATAAAATGCATCAGTAATATATGTTACTTCCCTTGGGAGAGATGCTAAACATAGAAAATTCCAAAGTAGAATTGAAACAAAGGTACATTAGAAATTGATTTCATATCAACATCATTATATATATATATAAGTGTTACAAATTTATATTAAGCACTCACCTTAACTATGAAGATTTATGTCTTCAAAGAAAGAATAAATCCCCTTTAGAAGGTAAAATCACCCCAATCCTACCCAAAAACCTGCAAATAAATTAATTGCGTTTTATTTAATAATTAAATTCAACAAATTTCAATCTTAATGTTTCTTGATACTCTAAATTAAAGATTATATGCCAAAAATGCCCTAATGGCAATTAGAGATTTAGATTTTTAGAACATAAAAGGAAGAATTTAATGAGCCAATCCTTTGTATGCTAATTCATGAACAACACATTCAAGGTATACTGCCAGATTAGCAAACCAAATAGTACTACCGCCACAAACTGCTTAAAATGTTAAACCAATTCAAATATATACACATTTTCTAAAACGCAAAAATGAAAATCAATTAAACTAACCCATCATTAATGAAAATCAATACAACCCAGCCCACCATTATTAGTTATACACATCTGTATATTCATCTATTCATCTCTAAGATGCAAAATAGCTAGGTAGAGATAGAAGAGTACTAGGAACAATCACAGGGGGGAATACAAATTCAGCACATGGCATTATTACACTTGTGAAGAATGGAAGCCAAGATATATATATATATATATATATATATATATGTATATATATATATATAACCTCAATCTCTCAATCAAACGAGCTAAGAACATTGGCAGCAACATTGTCAATAATCTCAGCACTGTAGAATCTCAGGTGTTATAAATTTATTTATTTGATTGAAACTGAATTTAGGAGGAAATGGCTCATAATGGCCATTAGAATCCACATCTAATAAAAATGGACACACTTTACCTTTGTGCATTCCTACTAAGTGAAGACAAATCATTTGTATGTAAACAAAAATGTAAGTTTTGCAAGTTTTACTATATTTAGAAGTATTAACAGGCATGATTACTATCTTATTCTGTCACGTTTGCTAGACATCCCTTCATTTCTAATTTCTAATGATTATTTATAGTCTAAACTGAAACAGAAGAGGAAATTAGATATTAAGGACCAAATATATGTTAATGAATTTACATACAGGAGATGTAATTTTCCAGACACCTAAAGTTAGCCACTCAATCATTACAGAAGCCTCATCTTATTCTATTAAGACTTCGGGATAACCATACTAGGATACTCCATATATACATGTAATTTTTGTTTTTATTTTTTTCGAAAAATAAGTATGCAAAAAAAAAAAAAAAAAAAAAAAAAAGTCTGTAAAATATACATGTAATTTTTCACATCCAAATAGATAAATACATTTAAGAACATGCCAGTTTTATAAACATGTGCCAATCCTGTAGCATTCACAGTCAAGAAAGTGATAATGGTTGTACTTTTGGTGCTCAAATATATGAAGAGAGAAGTAAAAAATAGAGAGAAAAATAAATGAAACTAATGGCACCAAATAAAAATAAAAAATAAAAAACGAGGCAAGATTCATAAGGTATGCAACCAAAAACCCTAACACTCAAAAACTCCAAAAATCGACCATGATCAATAGAGACCAGCCCACTTTCATTCACATTTAACAACAAAAATTGAATCTGTAACAAGAAACAAACACCAAATACACAAAATCATGTACAAATCTTGTGTTCCCTAATCTCATTACACATGCCAGAAAACAGAACAGAGAAACCTAAATTTACCATCTCTTCGACCATTAAAATGGGATTGTTGAAGGACTGTGCTGTTTCAAGTTTCATTCTCCATGACTGGACCTTCCTCCGTCTTGCTGTTGTCCACCAGATTGAAGATTGAGAACTTCGGTGCTCTAGCTCGTCGTCAATGGTTGTTTTCTCGAAAAGCCCCAAACAGCTAGAGAGGGCGCACGAATAAGGATTCTGAATGATTAGGGCTCCAATGGCTTAAATTAGATGAGGAAATAAGAAGGGTAATAAGGTAAATGCATTTGAATAGGGAAAAGGGCATTTTAGACAACAAAAATTTTAAACAATAAAACTTCATGTGCCATATCACCATTTAGGTCAAACTCATTTTTGTGAAAATATAAAACTTTGACTCCGCCAATGTGTAAATATAGGACCCTAATCCCATTTATATGTAAAATTCCTAATTTATAAACTCCTTGTCATGAAATTTTAAAAATATGTAGATTGGTATATTTGAAAAGTCATTTCCTATCACAATAATAAAAAATATTACTGCAAGAATTACACTTATAAAATTTGATTATCAGAAAGAGAGATTTTAATTAACTTATCGGAAAAAAAAAAGTTGATTAGTAAAGTCTCTTTATAGTTTGGAGGATTGAACTACACGTTTCTAGTCCAGATAAAAAATAAATAAAAAACTATACATTTTGTGGGCCATCGACATGGAACCAAGAATGAAAGAAGTCAAAGCAAGTTCCAAGGTTTTACTCACATTCTGACATAACTGTCAAGAAATTGAAAAGACTTCTAGTTAGTTCTAGAATTTAGAAGAATAGTCTAGAATTTACAAGAACCTCAATGACATTTAGGACTTAACTCATTGAAGCAACAGGCCCAAGGTGCATAAAATCCAAATAGAAAGGCACTAGGCCTTAACTCATGGAAGCCCATAATTCCAAATCCAACAGGAAACTCAAATCCGGTGAAAAAATTCCCATGTTATACGTCCTGATAAATCATTTTCTTTTTAAAACAAACTTGATTTATCGTTGGCGGTAGTCTAAAACTATTACTCTGAACAGCAATACCTTTAGACTAAAAAAGAATGAATCCAATTTCTTTCAATTTCAAAGTCATCCTTTTTGTCCAACTCATTATTAGGACAAAATTTCTAACCTAATAACCAATACTTTAATCTTACATCAGATCTCATTCCTATAGGGCTGCTACGCACAAAATTTCTAGCATACTTGTGAGGCATGCCATGACGACCGTGAGTTGACAATTCTATAACAAATTTCCCCATCAAAAGTTTCTTATAAATACTTGCTCCAACTTCATTCATTTTCATATAACATAAGCAATCTCAAATACTACGTACAACCCATTTGCAACTACCCATTTCTTCTTCTTCAGTCTTTGTTTGAGTCATAACAATGGCTGACGAATTGATTCTCTTGGAGTTCTGGCCCAGCCCTTTTGCACAGAGGGTGAAAATTGCCTTGGCTGAGAAAGGCATAGACTATGAGTCCAAAGAAGAGAACTTGTTGATCAATGGGAAGAGTCCTCTACTCCTAAACATGAACCCTGTTAATAAGCAAATCCCAGTTTTGATCCATGATGGGAAATCTGTTGGGAAACGTGCAAGTTTTAAAAACTTTTCGAGAGATTTTGATTAATAGATCTTGATTCATCACATAGAGACAAGTTTTATGTAAAAATAAAAATATGATGTATCATTCAATTAATAGATTGAATACTTATATCAAAGGTCTGAGTAAACCTTTAAATCTTTCCTCTAAAGTGAATGTTCTCACTTATTGTAGATCCCTTAGCAAAATGCCTTCTCCTTAGATCTCCATCTTCTTGGTAATTGTTTTGCCTTTAGGAATCACTCATAAGCCTCCATGAATAACCTTGGATAACTAGGCTTGTGGGAGCCTCCATTAGATGAGAACATAAATCCTAATTTTCTAGAGAGAGAAAATATATTCCTTTTTCCTTCTACTAAAAATCACACCTAAAATATACATAGACCATGTATATTTATAGGCAACATAAAGGTAAAGAAAATGAAACAACTAATCATTCTCAATCTCTAATTTACATGTCTCAAATCTAATATGATTCTAATATCAAGTTGGGCTATGAGTGAGAATCCATTGGGCCTATTATTTTATTGGCTACAATGAATTAATAATTGGCCCGATCCATGGACCCAATTCAATTAATTCATAAATTAATTTCTACTCCACTAAAAGAAATTAATTGAACTCCAATTAAATAATAAATAATCTCTAAGTCAATATTACACTTTGACTCCTCTATGCATAATTAGTTATTGGATAAATAAAGCCATCAATCCGACTACTTAATTAATATATTTATTTTGGTACCTTTGATTATTTCTGACTCGATCACAATAAAACATTTGTTTGACAAAAATAATAATTTAAATAAATAAATATATAATAAATCATTTTGTTTAAAAACACACGAAGGCCTTCGAATTTACTTTGTGATCAACCATAATCAATACAAAATAAATACAAGTAGCAATGATGCAAATATTGAAAATATAATCCTCTAACTATTAATTACATAACTACCCAAAGTGTCGGTCTAAGGATTCCGAATAATCCGCCGAACAAATCAAAGTAATTATTAATTAATAAAAGAGTCTATAATTTTCTCATACTTAAGAGTCAAATGCCATGACGGTGATAGGGAGCAATTGCATACGACGGCTCTCGCAATATATCTCAACCTAACGCGGATCCAGTTCAAATCTTAATTAATTATGAGTCCATCCATAATTACCGACTATGAACCATTTATGATTACTATTTATATATCATGCATTGATTGCCATCACAAACATATATATAAATATCTCTTGTAATCAAATGGACACTATCAATTCTATAATGAATCGAAATATAATACATTGAATTCACCAATTGTATAAAACATAAATATTTCATAAACGTTAGGAACATATGTCACTTTAATCCAAATAGGAATTTGCTATGCCAGGGCATATAAATCCCAACAGCTCCTACTTGCCCTCATAGCCAATTCAAATTGCACCTAACTCCAATGTTATCCAGATGATGATCAAAATTATTGATCAATAACACCTTTGATAATGGATCAACAAAGTTGTGTTCCAATGCAATGTTCTAGCCACAAGTACATTTTCCTCATAGCCAATTCAAATTGCATCTAACTCCAATGTTATCCAGGTGTTGATCAAAATTATTGATCGACGACACCTTTGTTAATGGATCAACAAAGTTGTGTTCCAATGCAATGTTCTAGCCACAAGTATATTTTCTTGCCGGACAATATCATGTAGAACATGATACTTCCTATCAGTGTATTTTGTTCATCTATGGAACCTTGGGTCATTGGTTTGGACTACTTCTGCACTATTGTCGCAATATAGCTCGATAGGCAGGCTAGTATGCTCCACAACCTCTAAATCAGTGAGATCAAACCAATAGGCTTCTTTTGCCGCCTTTAAGGCTGCAATATATTCCACCTGCAGGTTTGAGTCAGCAGTTGAAATCTGCTTAACAATCTACCAACTGATTTCCCTTCCATTAAGTGAACATACACTAAGTCATGAACCTCATAGTATCTACTTCTGATTAAAATTCAGAACTAGCATACCTGACTAGGACCATATCATCACATCCATAAATGAGTATGATATCATTGATTCTTCTTAGGTACTTAATGATATTTTTCACAACAGACTAGTTGTCAAGTCCAGTATTGGACTGATCTTTACTGACTATCCCTACTATGTAGCGGATGTCCTGTTTAGTATAGACCATGGCATATACAAGACTCTCATATGCCGAAGCATATTGTTCCAGTCTCATTTGCTCAATCTTCTTTGATAGTCTTGAAAAACTACTTACTAGAGAGAGCAATCCATATCAATAAAGCAAGAACTCATTTTTTGAGTTATGCATACCAAACCTGGTCAAAACTTTATCAATGTAGGATTATTAAGATAAACCTATTTTCCTTTTAACCTGATCTTGCAAAAGCTTGATCCTAGGAATATAGCTTACATCTTGAAAATCCTTCATTTAAAAGTAATTGAACAGCTACCTTTTTATTGATGACAAAACTTCCACGTCATTATAAATGAGTAGGATGTCATCAATATATAGAATTAAGAAAAATAATGACATTCCCTTGTACACTCATGATTTATTCACTAAGAAATCTTCTGGTATCTTTTTGTAGATTAACTTGCCTTCCATAGGTATCACCCTACTAGAAAGTTCTACAAGATCCCAGAATTTATTAGAATACATAGATTCCAACTCTGATTTCATAGTAACTAGCCAAAACGATCTGTATCCATATCGGTTCACGCTTCCGTGTAGCTTACTGGGTCCAACTCATGTTTAACAGGGATGTCCATAATGGTCTCACCTAAAAACATGATTCTATCGGTTGGATGATAATCCTCCCACTACATTAATGTACCGATGCAGGAATCTGTGTACTAGATGATGCTGACGCATCAATAGAGAATTCATATATTATTCTCAATCTCTATAATAAGTGTGTTCACATGTGGTACATCTGGTACTCATACCATATTCTCTAACACTATGTTACTAGGTATGTGATTCATAATATGATTCTCCTGTAGATAAACAGTGAGTGTAAACAATCAACTTTTATCTTTGAGATCATAAAATAATCCATCCTAGTGACTTTAGAGTAGCTATCAAATCTAGCATGCCTATGATCTGCTTCCAACTTATTCGTCCATATCAAGCGCATATGTGCAAGACTACCCCATATGTGTATGTGATTCAAACTAATAGTTAGTAAAAAACACAGCTCAAACGGTATCCTTAAGACAGACTAAGATGGAATGCAGTTCATAATGTGCATCGATATCATTAACACTAAACTCTTAAATGAAAGAGATAATGTAGCATAATTGTTCACAGATCTAACCATGTTAAGTAGAATTCTGTTATTCCTATTTGACACCTCAATCCATTGAGCGTCAATTGCGGAAAACTGGTACACAACACCCTCATTGACTATATAGTCTTTGCACTATCCCAAGAAATACTCATATCCACAATCAGATCGAAGTATTTTGATAAGTTTACCTAATCTGTGCTCCATATCAGTCTTGACACTTTCAGAATATATCAAAAGTTTAAAACTCTTGTCGCATCAAATAAATTTATCCAAAACTTGAGTAATCTTGCTTGTATGTTCATAAGACCACACGTGTCTGTGTGTACCGACTCCAATTGTTTTTTATGTCTATTTCATTTGGCTGATTAAACCCTTAGGGTTTTCTATCCTTCAATATAAGATTCACAAGTTGGTTTAGGCTCATCTGACTCACTAGGTTATAAACCTTCTTTGACCAATCTTTGAATCTCATTTTGATTGATTACAACCCAATAATAGACACTAAAAATACAATGAGTCAGGAATAACAATTTTTCTCTTAACATTCAATCTAGAAGATGCAACATTAGTTTCTACATCCTGCAAATCTTAAGAGTTTGTGATTATAGTATATTAACCATCTTTCAATGCACCAGAAGCAATCGCAAATCTATTCAATTTTATTAAACCAATTTTACAAAATAACAACACAGTTTTTATAAACCACAAGTGAAACAAGAATAAGATAGCGTCTAACTTTTGTGCATAAAGATAGTTCTCTAATACTATTATCCTCATACTCTCAAATTTCAGATGTAAAACTCCCACTGACTTGGCTACAACCTTGACATCAGGTCAGGTACAAATATATTCCATATCATCGAGGCTTCTGGATTCCTGAAATCCTTGCAACGAATTGCAAAAATGTTTAGTAGCTCCAAAATCTATCCATCAGGAATTAATAGATATAACCACATAACATGGCTCAATGATTAAATATATATTTTTCTATGCCACGTCATTGCTTAGACAATTCGTCCTTTAGTGTCTTCGTTAGCAGCAAAAGAAACAATTTAATTTGCCCTCAACATACACTGCCTTATTCCCTTTAACCTTTTGGATACCCATGTTTTGTGCTAGCCTAGTCCTATTATCATCCTTCTTCTTTGCTTTATCCGTCCACTTGGGCCTAGAAGAAGATGGTATAGACTAGGTTAGATTGATAGGAACGCCCATACTCTTGATTATCCCTTCATCTGTTACCAATTCTATAAGAATATCAGTGAGTGTGAACTCAAACTGATTTCTTATTTAGTTCACTCTAACTGAGTCGAACGAGTTTGGTAACAATGCAATAATCATGTCAACTTGAAACTTATCACCCAAGTCAGCCCTATTGATCTCCAGCTAATTTTTAAATAATAAATAATCATTTTCAAAATACAATTTCATACTGGAATTCCTTAGGCTATCTTGATGATGTTCAAGTCTGACATAGTACGTAGGCATACGTCCTATCTAATATCACTAAAACATCTCATTAAGTATCTTAAAGTAAAGGAATTAGGTATAGGAGTATTAAATACATTTTGTACCCTTACGTTGTGAATAAAATATCTAAGTTCCTTTTCTAGTCATTATAAATGAGGTCCACATACATTGAATATGTTAGCAGGCAGATAACATGGATTAGACATAATAAATCTGAATATAAATGCATTCATACAATATGCAAGGTGAATTATTAATACTATCATGCATATTTAAAATTAAAATGAGTTTGTTAACCACATAATACAATAAATCTCAAATAGAATAAGAGATCATTATCATTATTGGTAAACAATCCCTTTTAATTAATGTGGGTTCCTCAACTCTGTAGCATAATAAATCAATCAATCAATATGTCAATAACTTATCCTGTTGGAGGAGTTCATTATTACTGTTGTTGAGATTCATTTGCTATTAGGCGAGCACTTCCATTAAAATAGTATGTGGGTCCCTTAACCACTGCATGAAAAATCGGATACCAATATGCCAATAACTTATTCGGTTGGCGAAGTTCATTATTGCTATTGGCGGGCAAATCCCATCATCTCAATATCTCTTAAGACAATGCCTTGTCTATCTATATGAAATGATTCCCGATTTATGTTTAGCCTTTTGAAAATCACCTAGTATAGACCACTCCGTTGGGGAGCTAACACTATTGATTTTAGATTGAGTGTATAACGTTATTAAAGCTCTAATGAAAAATAAAATATTAAATATCTTGTCATTATAATCTAGACTCTTTAAATCATGCGTAGGGCCTTATTTTTAAAGATCTAAATACAATGAACATTTAATATTATTATTTTCATGAGACAACCATTCTTGTAATATTAAGACTCTTCAAATCATGCGTGGGGCCTTATTTTTGAAGATCTAATCACAATGATTTTAATAACGAAGGCCATGGGGTAATGTATAAAAATCCTCGCTCCCACTCAATTTTTAATCATTCATAATTAGGGTTTTATTTATTTATTCATTTACATGATATAATGCGTGCAAAACGTCTTAATTTTAATCCAATTAAATTTAGAAAATATTTGGACTTTAAATGATTCACTAATATTTAATTTGAGGCACACTTTCAAAATAATTTACAAAAATAATTTTTCGTTTCTCAATAAGTGCTCTTAAATTAATTAGTAATCAAATCCAATTAATTTTCATAATTTAATTAATATAAATCAAGTCATTTAATTAAATATCATGGATCCAATGCATGAATAATAATAATAAACAATTAATTATTCCATGCATCAGTTAATAAATAAATAACAGACAGAAGCAATTTAAATGGCCAATGGATTTAGCTTTTAACATTTATATGCTCTAAGAAATGCGCGAGGGTCTATCATTAGCCGCGTCACATGGGATTATTTCCCATCAATCCCTCTTGATCTCCGGCCAAAACCTTGCCGCCGACAACTCTCTGGTCGCCGGAAAATCGCCGAAAAATTTCAGAAATTAAATTAGGTCTTAAAAAATTTCAGAAAAATTTCGAAAAATTTCTAAAAAATCCCAGAAAATTCCTGAAGCCTAATTTAACCCTCTTGGACCTTCTTGAAGCTTCATAGCATCCTTTGACGAAGATTACATGGCTTTAAAAATATTTACAATTTAAAATACAATGGAAAAAATTAAATTACATCATTGAACTTTCAAACGGCTAAATCAAAGCCTTAATTACATTCATCCAAAGATAAAATTACATTAATTTAACCTATAAGCTTCATCCATGGTCCAACCATACATCATCATTCATTCACAATTATTCATACATCATCATGTATCAATATATATCAACATATTAAATCATACATCAACATACATCAATAAAAATATATATGAATATAATTTTGGATTCATGAATGATGATTTTCATAAAATCATAATCTCTAGTAATGAATCAAACCATGCTCTGATACCACTATTAGGAAACGTGCAAATTTTAAAAACTTTTCGAGGGATTTTGATTCATAGATATTGATTCATCACATAGAGACAAGTTTTATGTAAAAATAAAAATATGATGTATCATTCAATTAATGGATTGAATACTTACATCAAAAGTCTGAGTAAACCTTTAAATCTTTCCTCTAAAGTGAATGTTCTCACTTATTGTACATCCTTTAGCAAGATGCCTTCTCCTTGGATCTCCATCTTCTTGGTAATTGTTTTGTCTTTAGGAATCACTCATAAGCCTCCATGAATGACCTTGGATAATTAGGCTTGTGGGAGCCTCCATTAAATGAGAACATAAACCCTAATTTTCTAGAGAGAGAAAATATATTCCTTTTTCCTTCTACTAAAAATCACACCTAAAATATACATAGACCATGTATACTTATAGGCAACATAAAGGTAAAGAAAAGGAAACAACTAATCCTTCTCAATCTCTAATTCACATGTCTTAAATCTAATATGATTCCAATATCAAGTTGGGCTATGAGTGAGAATCCATTGGGCCTATTATTTTATTGGCTACAATGAATTAATAATTGGCCCGGTCCATGGACCCAATTCAATTAATTCATAAATTAATTTCTACTCCACTAAAAGAAATTAATTGAACTCCAATTAAATAATAAATAACCTCTAAGTTAATATTACACTTTGACTCCTCTATGCATAATTAGTTATCGGATAAATAAAGCCATTAATCCGACTACTTAATTAATATATTTATTTTTGTACCTTTGATTATTTCTGACTCGATCACAATAAAACATTTGTTTGACAAAAATAATAATTTAAATAAATAAATATATAATAAATCATTTTGTCTAAAAACACACGAAGGCCTTCGAATTTACTTTGTGATCAACCATAATCAATACAAAATAAATACAAGTAGCAATGATGAAAATATTGAAAATATAACCCTCTAATTATTAATTACATAACTACCCAAAGTGTCGGTTTAAGGATCCCGAAAAATCCGCCGAACAAATCAAAGTAATTATTAATTAATAAAAGAGTTTATAATTTTCTCATACTTAAGAGTCAAATGCCATAACGGTGATAGGGAGCAATTGCATACGACGGCTCTCGCAATATATCTCAACCTAATGCGGATCCAGTTCAAATCTTAATTAATTATGAGTCCATCCATAATTACCGACTATGAACCATTTATGATTACTATTTATATATCATGCATTGATTGCCATCACAAACATATATATAAATATCTCTTGTAATCAAATGGACACTATCAATTCTATAATGAATCGAAATATAATATATTGAATTCACCAATTGTATAAAACATAAATATTTCATAAACGTCAGGAACATATGTCACTTTAATCCAAACAGGAATTTGCTATGCCAGGGCATATAAATCCCAACAAAACCAATATGCGAGTCCCTCAACATAGTTCAATACATTGATGAGCTCTGGAATGATAAATATCCTTTCTTGCCTTGAGATCCTTACAAGCGCCCCCAAGCAAGGTTCTGGGCTGACTACATTGACAAGAAGGTCAGTTCAACCATTAGCCACTATGAACATATATTGTTGTAGTATCTTGTAAACTTAATTAATCTTATCAGTGTCATAGCAAATTTAAGTGTTAGCAATCCTTTATATGCAGATATTTAGCACTGGAAGGAAGTTAGGTATGAGCAAAGGTGAAACCCAAGAAGAAGCAAAGAAGGAACTCTTAGAGTGCTACAAACTATTGGAAGCAGAGCTAGGGGAGAAGACTTATTTTGGGGGAGAGACCTTTGGTTTTGTGGACATTGCTCTCATACCCTTTTTTGATTGGTTTTACATCTACAAGAAACTTGGCAACCTTAACATGGAGGAAGAGTGCCCTCAAATTGTGGCATGGGGTAAGAGGTGCATGGAGAGGGAGAGCGTGTCCAACACTCTTCCAGACCCGTACAAGCTCTATGACTTCTTCCTGGAGCTCGCAAAGGTGCTTGGTGGTCAGTAAAATTCCAGAAGATCGAGAACTGCTCTATGAAGAAGACATAATAAGATATTGATATAAAGCTTTCATACAGTTAATTACCATTTGGAATTCTCTCTCTCACTTCTATTCTCTCTCTCTTTTTTCGAGTTTTGTTGAGGTTTGTGTTGTTTTTGTTACATTGACAATAAACAAAGGACTTCATGTTCTGAATTGCAGCAATAAGAAGAAAACACAAGTGAGACGTTCAGTACTTTTTCCTTGCTTAATTGAAACAAATTTTCACCATCAATTTGAGATATTGTTCTAATTTTATTTTTATTTATTTATTTATTTTTTTTTTTTTTTGCAGTCCAAGTCCTTAAACTCATCTTTCAATTCAGTATCTCCACGCCAAGCTTGTTCAGGATTTTGTTTTCTTCAAAATCCTATCAATTTCATTTTTTGATAATATGAAATAAATCTTTGTTATGAAATTTCATTTGGCTTCATATAGGTTCTTGTTATGACTGAGAATGTCAACTAATTATGATAACCACTCTTATACAAATTATAATGGCGGGTTTTTCAAAGAAATTAATATGCAATTTTCTCGAATCATTGTTTTTGTGGACCACTTCCTAATATTTATGCAGCCTCCACTCCAAACATGCATGGCCAACCACTACAGACTGCATTGTGTGTTTTTATCCGTGCATTTGATTTCTTCTCGAACTAAAACCACAAGGTACACAACGGACATTCACTACAACAAAATAGGGTTCTAGCTACGAAAAATTCCATAGTAAAATGAATATTCACTTCTCTAATTTTCTTCTTTGCGCATGACGAATGACATTGTTTTCTTAGATTACTGACTGTGAGGAAAGGATTGATCACTAGAACAAGGATGAGCATTCGGCCTATAGAAATACTGGTCTCCTTTTGAAGATGAACCAGATATATACTTCAGAAAATCGCAATTTTGATCCATAATGGCGGGTATTATACCCTTCGACGAATCTCACATAATATGTTAAGGGTTGAAGACTTATCATTGTTGCCTTCTGATCCTTACCCGGAGCAAGATTTTTAACCAAATTGTTTGGTCGCAAAACTTTTTACTTTGGACTGAAATTCATCTACACTCAGATTTTTAACAATGAGGACGTGAAAAAACACTCAGAATTTGTAAGGGCTTATGACTTAGTAATAGCAAAAATTTTATTTATTTTTTTAAGAAAAGAAAAGCACACTAAATTACCTTGAAGAGTGATACAAGCAAAGGTGATTCCCCTGAGAAAATCTAACAAATTAAGGTTGAGTACTAGCATTAGACTCATTGATTAAAGATTCAGTCAACAAATTAATAATAAAAGGACATCAAAACATAAAACGAAAAGAATTGAAAGGTAATAAAGGGATAACATTTAGTGAAAAATTATTACAAGAAAACAATGAGATTGGAAAGACAAAAAAAATAACTTGTGGTAAAAAATGGCATGTTATTTTAGGAACAAGGCGAAGGAAACTTATTCAGTTCCCTTTGTTTTTCCAGTCACAGAACTTCTTATCTCAACTTCACAGCATTGCCCCACCCTCCAATTCTCGTGAGAAAGTTGAATGGTTACCTAGTCCTACATTGGATTTCTCCTTGGCACATGCTATCAGCTACTTCACTCGACCTTCAATTATTTTCCCTTGGCACAGTCTTCTCTGGTTCAAGCATCATATTCCCAAGCATGGAATCATTACTTGGTTAGCAGTCAGGAAGAGATGTTACACTCTTGACTCCAAGCCAATGCTGAACAAGCACTACACAAATGCTTGTTTTTTGTGTAACTCAAACTATGAATCCTTGGACCATCTTTTCTTTAGCTGCAATTTCAGTACACACATTTGGAGGTTTATTCAGCAAGTTGCAGGTTTCACATTTCAGCCTCACTCATGGACTGACTTGATTGCTTGGTGCTCCATTCATTGGATTCCAAAGGAATTTCTTGTCCATAAATTGTTACTGTCTGCTGCAGTGTACTTCCTATGGATGGAAAGGAACTCAAGAGCCTTCAGGAACAAATCTTGCCCCCCTCAGCATGTTATCTCACAGATCCAATCAAGTGTGCGTGCAAGGTTAGCTTCTGTCACCTTAAGATGCAGCTCTGACCTCACTCAAGTCGTACCCTATAATGACTTGCAAAACCTTTACTTCAAGGGCTGCTTTGTTGCTGGAAGTCGCTTATGGATGACCCCCTAAGGGCTAATGGTTGGCGGATGGTTGAAGTTGAAGATGATTTCTTTTGAGTTGTTGCAGTTCTCTGTACCACTATCTACTTCATTTTAAGTTTAGTGTACTTCTTCCTTGTAGCTTGTCCCCGTTAAGTAGTTTTAACTGGTTGTCGGCTTATGCCTGTTGTATTTTCTTTTGGTGTTCTTTGGACACTTCATGTATATTCTTAAGCTTACCTTTTAACTAAAAAACAAAAAGGCCGAGGAAACTTTGGGAGTGAATAAAAATAAACGAACGAGTTTTAAACTGTGAAACAACAGTACTAAGAGAAATAAAAATATTTAAATGTGAAGTTAAAAGATGATAGATAAAACTAAACAAAATGCGTTAAATGACTTCTATGAAAAATTATGTACAAAAGAGGGTGAAATGACTATTTACAAATTAGCAAAACATAGAGAGTAGTTGACGGGAGATATGGACCAAGTTAGGTGTATCAAAGATATAAAATTATAAATCAAACAATATTAGTTAAAGAAAAAGATACATTAGAAACATAGAAAAACTACCTTAAACACTTATTAAATGAGAAATATGCTAGAGAAGAAATTGTAAATAACAAACTTCACATGGGACTGGTAAATGAAATTAATAATAAGGAATTAGATGACCCAATTATTGAACCTAATAACATACATACTTAGAGGATAAATAGGAATTGAATGGTTAACAAAATTTTATAAGATGAAAGAATGCTAAGTGAATGGAGAAAAAGTATAATTATACCAATTTATAAAAAGGGTTAAGTGCAAAAAACCCCCCTGATATATCGATTTTGTGCAAAACTAGTCCTTATTTTTTGAAAATATGCATGTAAGTCCACAAAATTCAAAAAAAGTATATAACTAATCCCTCTGACCACTTTTTACAAAAAGTAAAATTGAAAACCCCATTTTATCCTTTTGTTTTCCATTTTGCCCCTCACCATTTGTGCATAAAAGGCCCTCACCATTTGATGGATGAAGATTTCTATAACGATCCTATTTACGGTAATGAACTCATGATCAGATGACCAATCTTGCCACCACTGATGAACTTGATGTTGTTTACAGTTGGACTACTCCGATGATGCACATTTTGAATTTGAATATCGACGCAATTGGATTGCTCCGGTGCATTTTGAATTTGAATATCGATGATTCTTTACAGGCATTGAAGCATAAGTGTGGGGGTGGTGATATCATTCAAAGAAACCTACTTGCACACCATAGATTCTACACCCAATTAAATCACCACACATCAATATATATATATATAAATGTGTGTGGGTTTGTGTATATAGTGAAGGCCATAGAATTGGGATGTATAGATTATTACGAAGAGCATAAGTCAAAATTTAAGTGGACCAAGAAGGAGACCTCAAGTATCCCGTGTCTCACTAAACAACATAACCCTAGAAGTTAAAGTGAACCACTCCCCAAACAAAGATCAGAGCTTGTGAAAATTTGCTGACCTCCCTCGCAATGCAAAAAGATGCGTAAGTGACCATGTAGACGAGACAATCTTGTATGCAATGCAGAGCTTGTACACCCAAACACTACACATTGGATAAATACATCACAGATGGCACTGATATATAGTGAATTACAGTCTTATGTTTCATATTGTCCTTAAAGAGTCTAGTAATATATAATTGAACTGGTAGAATTGATATATGTCGAGTAATTTTCTTTGATTAGTGTTTTTTATATTTATTCATTCTGTAAAAATTAAATATAAACTTGTAGACCTAAATATCAGTGAGGTACTGAGGTATGTACAGAGAAGTTCTAGACTCTTCTTCAAAATACTAGATCTAGGTAGAAGTCTTCTCATTTCTTGACAGAAAAGAAACAGTGATGTCAGAAACTGTGCTATGTGGAACCTTGGAAGGTGTCTTGATGATAAAGTTGGGAATTAATGAAAGTCTCATTCTACTTTACCTTGACTTCTGGGTTCCATGTTGATGGCCCACAAAGCGTGTTGATTCCTCTGCCCATAATTTCCATGTTGATGGGCCACGAAACGTGTAGCTTCCTAAGCCCATAATCCTCCAAACTAAAGTTTTAATGCACATTATGGTAAGATTATTTGAATTTTTCTTTTAATTTAATTTTTTATAATACAACTAATTTATCCCTATTTAATCAATCATGCTTCAATTTTACGTACTGTCTAACTCCTCATCTGTCAGTAATAAATTATAATTGACGATATACTGTCAGCTTATTATACTTATCATATGTATATTCATTATTTATTTATTTTTTCTAATTCTTAAACCACTTGCTTCCAAAGTCTTTTTGGGTGTTTCTATATTTGTCGAAAAGACTGCATGGTGTCTAATAAAATTATGTCATCAGCAAACAACACATGCTGCGGAATATTTTTTTTTTTTTTTTTTTTTGAATATCTTTAGTTATTTCATTTAACATTATTGTAAGCAAGTGTGAACTTAACGTTGATCCATGGTGTAATCTTACTTATACAAAAAATAAAAATAAAAAGCATTAATTTCTTGACATGTAGTAAAAATTCTTATCAACGTCCGTTACTGTTTCAACTCAACATCTCACTATACATATTTTAAATATGATTTATAAAGTTTTTTTGGTACTCATTTTATTTGGAGCGATATTATGTCACTTGAAACTCTTCCATACACCAGACTATGAAAAACAAGTGTAAATCTTTTGTTTATTCCTATATTCTTCTATTAATTATCTTACTATATGGCTTCCACAATGGATCTACCTAACATAAATTCAAATTGATTTTTGGATATTGAAGTCTCTTTTCTTTTCTTAGTCTTTGTTGGCTTATACTTCCAATTGGGAAAAATGCAAGTGTGGTTTGACTGAAACTGTTATTCAAAATAAAATGGAATAGAAACATATGATTCATATATATAGCCGATCTCAAATAAGTGGAAAAAGGCCTGGTTATTGTAAATCATTAACTTAATTACTCTATAATTTTACACAATTTCTTAAATCTTCTTTATTTTTATAAGGGTTAAGTGTAAAAAATCCCCCTCTACTATTAATATAGTGCATTTCAGTCCATGTGTGGTAAAAAAAAAACCCTTATACTATTAATTCGGTGCAAATAAGTTCCTTGTGATATAAAATAACGATAATACCCTCACTTCAGTTGAATAAATTAATAAATATAAATATAAGCCATGCAAAATGACCCTTTTATCCCAAACACCACCTAAACCTAATTTCCCTCAACCCAAACACAGCCTTATGCCCATATGTCACTGTTCATCTTCTTCAACTCGCAAACGCCCAACTCATCACTATTCATGCCAAACAGGCAAGCCTTCTAATGTTGAGCCTTTAGTTCGTCTTTTGGGAACGGACTTGACTTTCAAGATTGGGCAAAACACTTTCTGCTATTGTCCTTTCCGCACACCCTCTCATCCTTATAGATAAAGATAAAGACAATCTGTGAAAAGGTTGGTGTCGTTACATATTGATTCGCCAATAATGACAATCTGTAGTTATTTCCAAACCCAATCCTACGACCTCGCCCACCGAAATCAATTCGTTCCTCCACAAACACACTGTAGATTGCTGCCGGAATCAATGGATGCCATTTCACCGGAATCCATAAAGCCCCATAGTTGCTTATGAGGACGATTTCTTCGCAAACGATTTCTTCGCTTCCGATTTCCGAACCCAATCCTACGACCTCTTCCTCCTTCAACGATTTCTTCGCTCCCGAAGAACTAAATTGCAGTTCTTTGGCTCGCTTTGCACAGCGACGGAGAGAGAGGAAAAGGAAGACAGAGATGGCCCCGGTGAGCATAACACTGGTGGTGACTTGGAGAGGCGTAGGGTCGTCGGAGGTGGCGAAAATGGATGGAGTGGATGGTGGGAGTTTGATGGGTCCGTCCTCTGTTGCAGCTGGGGTGGATTCGGGGACTTGGGCGAGCCATGGTTCGGAGGTGGGCTGAGAGAGTGTGGAGTGTAATGGGTCTGTGGAAAAAGTCGGGAGGAGAGAGCACATACTTATGATAAAACGGAAAAACAGAGCTCATAACATCTCCTATTCATAGATCTGCGCTCGCCTTTATACAGTTAGATACAAAATTATCTATTTTTGAAACAGGAATTAAAGTAGTTGATCTTTTAGCCCCTTATCGACGTGGAGGAAAAATTGGACTGTTCGGAAGAGCTGGAGTGGGTAAAACAGTACTCATTATAGAATTGATTAACAATATTGCCAAAGCTCATGGGGGTGTATCCGTATTTGGCGGAGTAGGTGAACGTACTTACACCTCAAACCACTCTCGATCTCTCTCTCTCTTCGTATTCTCTCCCCTTTCCTGCAGCCGCAATGAACATGGTTTTTCATCGCCGACTATGGCGCCGCTGGTGTAGGTGTGGGGACGGTGAGGGATGGTACTCTTGCAATCACTTGTTTACTTACCATTGACCATGATTGCTGGCGAGTGATATTTTTCTCTTATGATAATAAAAGATTACAAAATTTGTGTGATATGTTAAGATTTTCCATGCTACATAGATCCTAAAGTGTCACGTTCATTTTTAAATTTAAACCTGCTTTATCACGACAGAAAGTCTATAACACTCTTAAAAGTCTAAACTATTAGGGAAAATTATATATAAATGGAGTCAAAGTTTCATATTTACTTAGAGGCTGAGTCAAAGTTTCATATTTCTCTAAAATGGATTGCTGAGGTGGCACAAGGTTTTTTACTGTTTAGAAATTGTGGTGCCTAAAATACCCTTCCGCGAAAGTATTACTTTTTCTTCGAAGGTACTACTTTTTTGAACTGAAGGTACTACTTTTTGGTGTCCAGGTACCATGTTTTTTAAACACCTGCGAAGGTACTACTTTTTTGAACTGAAGGTACTACTTTTTTGTTATGGAAGGGCATTTTAGGCACCATAATTTTTTAAACAGTAAAAAATCATGTGCCACCTCAGCAATCCATTTTAGAGAAATATGGAACTTTGACTCAGTCTCTAAATAAATATGGAACTTAAACTCCATTTATATGTAATTTTTCCAAACTATTACTCGGAAACCAATCCATTAGACCCAAAACGGAAGATCCCAATTTCATTTAATTTCAGAGCCATCCTAATAACCTTTCTTTAACGTTATATTAAATTCATTCCTACGCACGCCATGACGACCCACAAAAAAAGTAGTAGGAAAATGATTTAACAATGAAACCCACTCAAAAGTATCTTATAAATACTTGCTCCAACTTCATTCTTTTTCATATAACACAAGCAATCTGAAACACTTGTACAACCCACTTCTTCTTCTTCTTCAATCTTCGAACTTTGTTTTTCTGACTCGTAATTAGAATGGCATCCCAATTGACTCTCTTGGAGTTCTGGGCTAGCCCTTTTTCACAGAGAGTGAAAATTGCCTTGGCTGAGAAAGGTATAGACTTCGAAACCAAAGAAGAGAACTTGATGAACAAGAGTCCTCTGCTTCTAAAGGTGAACCCTGTTAATAAGCAAATCCCAGTGTTGATCCATAATGGGAAACCAATATGCGAGTCCCTCATCATTGTTCAATACATTGATGAGGTCTGTAAGGATCAATCTCCATTGTTGCCTTGTGATCCTTACAAGCGCGCCCAAGCAAGGTTCTGGGCTGACTACATTGACAAGAAGGTTAGTTCAACTCTTCCATTTGTTGTTCATTTAATCACTTGGTAAATGGGATCCTATATATATGTGTATATGTTTTGTTTATACGTGTGTGTGTATATATAACATACGCGACACTATTAAGCTTATCAGTTTCTTAGAAAATTTAAGTCTTACAATCCTTTATATGCAGATATATAGCAATAGTAGGACTTTAGTTTTCACCAAAGGTGAAACCCAAGAAGCAGGAAAAAAGGATCTCATTGAGTGCTTCAAAGTGCTGGAAGCAGAGCTAGGAGATAAGACTTATTTTGGGGGAGAGACCTTTGGTATTGTGGACATTGCACTTGTACCCTTCTACAATTGGTTTCACCTCTACGAGACATGTGGCAACTTCAGCTTTGAGGAAGAGTGCCCTAAAATTGTGGCATGGGGTAAGAAGTGCATGGAGAAGGAGAGTGTGTCCAAGGCTCTCCCAGACCAGTACAAGGTCTTTGACTTCTTCATGGAGATGGCAAAGAAGTTTGGTGCTCAGTAAAATTCCAGAAGAGAACTTCCTTACCAAGACATAATAAGAAATAGATATATAACTTATCCCAAAGAGTTAATTACTATTCCAATTCTCTATCTTCCTTCTATCTTTTTCTTTTTTTGGCTTTAAATTTGTCATTGTACTTTTGTTTGTTGAGAGGTGTGTTCTTTTGTTACATTTACATTAAAGGAAGGACTTCATGTCCTGTATTGCAGCAATGAGAAGAAAATAAAAACGAGAAACACTTTTTTCTTGCTTGAAACAATTCTCCATTATCAATTAGAGATATATATTCTTGGGATTTCTTTCGGCACAAGTCCTTGAATCACCTTTCTATTCTATTCAGTTCCTCCACTGTCCACACTAGTCTAAGGTTTTGTTTTCTTCATTTGAAATGACAATTCTAAATAAACAATATATATCTACACATATTTTCCTTTTTGGTAGTTAATCGTTTAGATAATGTGGAATTAACCTTTGTTATAATATATCAAGTTTTTTATTTTTATTTTGACTTTAGTATGGTTTACAAGCTCCAAATATGTGCAAAATCGATGGCAATTCAAGTTCTCATTTGTTTTCATGTAGATTATTGGCAACGAGAGTACTATGACAGAAAGTACTAATGCATTATGACTTAATTAATGATGATTACCACTCTTATACAATTTAGGGCAAAATGCAAAAATTATCCCCAAGGTTCATCACATTTTGTACACCTAACACCCCTTAGTTTATATTGTGTATACAAGTCTTTCATGTATTCAAAGATGTTACAAACAAGGGCTCACTGTCATTAAGCCGTTAGAAAATGACCGTTACCCAGTCACGTGTACACATCACATATTTAACTTCTACAACAATCCAGCATGTTCAAGTTATATATAAATCATTTACCTAAAAAAAAAAAAAAAAAAAGTTATATATAAATCATATAATGTTGTACACGTGCATATCAAACATGTGTGGGATCCCAAATATCAGTCTAAAACTCCCATGATTAGCAAAAAAATATTTTAATGAAAAAAAAAGTTAATTAGCAAAGTCTCTTTATAATTTGGAGGATTGAACTACAGGTTTCTAATTAGGATAAAAAATAGTAAATAAAAAACCATACGTTCCAAGTGATATTGATCTGATTCTTATCCCAGCTGATATCTTAGAACTAACAGTAAAAGATAGTTAGTTGTGTTGTCTTAAGAAAAAAAAAAAAAAAAAAACATGGAACCAAAAATGAAAGAAGTCAAAGAAATTATCAAGGTTTTACCCTAGCACCCAAATTCTGACATCACTGTCAAAAAATTGAAAAGACTTCTAGCTAGTTATAGAATTCCAGAAGAAGAGTCTAGAATTTTAAAGAACTTACCTCAATGACATTTAGGACTGTCATGTCGCTCGAGTTAAATTGCCAGGAAGATGGGTTTGATGCTAACATATTAATTTGTACCGGATAACAAATTGGGAAAATTACATATAAATGGAGTCAAAGTTTCATATTTACTTAGAGACTGAGTCAAAGTTCCATATTTTTCTAAAATGGATTGCTGAGGTGGCACATGGTTTTTTACTGTTTAAAAAATTGTGGTGCCTAAAATGCCCTTCCCTAATAAAAAAATAGTACCTTCAGTTCAAAAAAGTAGTACCTTTAATTCAAAAAAGTAGTACTTTCGGAGAAAAAGTAGTACCTTCGCGAGTGTTTTTTAAACATGATACCTGGACGCCAAAAAGTAGTACCTTCAGTTCAAAAAAGTAGTACCTTCGAAGAAAAAGTAGTACCTTCGCGGAAGGGTATTTTAGGCATCACAATTTCTAAACAGTAAAAAACCATGTGCCACCTCAGCAATCCATTTTAGAGAAATATAGAACTTTGACTCAGCCTCTAAGTAAATATGGAACTTTAACTCCGTTTATGTGTAATTTTCCCTAACAAATTCATATAAAATAATTATAGACATCACGAATCACAAAAATAACATTTATGTTGCCTTTGGAAGTATGGAATTAGTGTTTTGAACTAAAAATTAGAAAAATTTTAATTCAAAATTTTAACTAAATTATATCTAATTATAAATCTAAATCTAAATCGCGAATTCTCCTGTGCTTTCAAATATAGCATTATAAATTTCAATTCTAGCATTTATATTTATGAATTATAAGATATAAGCACAAGACATAGTATGAAACTGTAAGACCCTAATTTACCATATTTTACTTTATTTCATATCATTAAAATGATCGAGCAAGACAAGGGCAGACTCGCTAGATTTTTTATTTTTATTTTGGGATAATTTAACTGACATCTTTTGAAAATAATTATCACTCACATTATAAACGTTTGCTCTGTTTTTCACTCACACCTCAAAAGTTAGTTCACGGGTGTGTCAGACCAATTTTTACATGTAAAAAGATATTCTTACCATTTGACTTTGGTTTGACTTAATAAATTGTTTCTTTAATGATTAAATTTACATGTTTATCCTCATTTGACTTTAGGTTGACTATTCAAATGACACGTTTACCATTCCTTTTCCATATACAAGAATGAATAAAATAGGTGATCAACATCATACAATTTGATATTGAGAGCTATTATGCGCTATACAAGTATTCGGTTCTATATTTTTTTAAAGAAATTAATGAAATTTTAAGTAAGAAATTTTTTTTTTTTTTTAAAGGAAATTAATGAAATTTAAAAAGACGAAGAGAAAAATAAGAAAAATTTTAAAAATTAAAATAGAAAAATAAAATAAAAAAAAGCACCCATTCATATATATAATGAAATTTTAAGTAAGAAAATTTTATTTTTATAAAGAAATTAATGAAATTTAAAAAGAGAAAAATAAAAAAAAATTTAAAAATTAAAAGAAGAAAAATCACCCATTCATATATATTTTTTTAAGGAAGTTAATGAAATTTTAAGTAAGAAATTTTTTTTAATTTTTTAAAGAAATTAATGAAATTTAAAAACGAGAAAGAGAAAAATAAGAAAAAATTTAGAGTGAAAACGATTCCATTAACTTCCATATTGGATTTTACTGTGTTCGCCGGCGATCAATTTACCAGTTACAGGCGATTTGTTCTGGGTCTTCATCATTGTTCGAGCTCAGAGCTCAGAGCTGAAAATTCAAAGTGGCAAAAGGTACCGGGATTTGAAAAAGCTCTCTCTCTCTCCCTCCCTCCCCCTCCATCCTTCTCTTCCTTCAATGCCTTGCTTTTCTCCTCTGTATCATTGAAGAGAAAAGTTCCCCGGATTTGATAGTTCTCTCTCTCTCATGGGTCGCCAACAAAGTGAAGCAGCCAGGAGTTGAAGCTCTGAACTCACAAGATGGAAATCTTCCTCAAATTCATACTCCTCATCTCCCTTTTCACACTTGTTTCATGTAATTCATGCAACACCGCAGATCATCACCTCCTCTCCAGAGCCTTCAGTTCAGTCTCAAACTTCAACTCCTCCTGGTTCAAACCCACCAATTCCAACTGCCCTCCAATCAGACAAATCAACCTCTCCTCCAGAAACCTCACTGGTATTCTCTCATGGTGATTCCTCAGAAACATGTCTCACCTTCAAACCATCGATCTCTCCAACAATTCTCTCAAAGGCTCTGTTCCAAGTTGGTTCTGGTCCAGTCCATCTCTCACCAAAGTCAATCTCTCCAAGAATCAATTCGGAGGGACCATTGGGTTCGAACCCACTTCAGATATGGCTTCATTTTCATCGATTCAAGTCCTCAATCTTTCTACAAACAGGCTCAGTAAGTTGGCTCATCTCTCTGGTTTTCGAAACCTCTCTGTTCTTGACCTCTCCCATAACAATCTCAAAATATTACCCTCTGGTTTTCCCAACATAACCAAACGTCAATAACTCATCCGCCATGAATAATTCCACAGCTTCATGTGAAGCGAGCGTCTCTTCTTCTGGCAATGAAATAGCTGTTGGGATTTATATGCCCTGGCATAGCAAATTCCTATCTGGATTGTATTGACATATGTTCCTGACATATCTGAAATATTTATGATTTATATAATTGGTGAATTCAATGTATTATGTTTCAATTCATTATGAAATTGATAGTGTCCTGTTAATTACAAGAAATATTTATATATATGTATGTGATGACAATCAATGCATGATATATAAATAGTAATTATAAATTGTTCATAGTCGGTAATTATGGATGGACTCATAATTAATTAAGACTTGAACTGGATCCGCGTTAGGTTGAAATATATTGCGAGAGCCGTCGTATGCAATTACTCCCTATTACCGTCATGGCATTTGACTCTTAAGCATGAGAAAAGTATAGACTCTTTTATTAATTAATAATTACTTTGATTTGTTCGGCGGATTCTTCGGGATCCTTAGACCGACACTTTGGGTAGTTATGTAATTAATAGTTAGAGGGTTATATTTTCAATATTTGCATCATTGCTACTTGTATTTATTTTGTATTGATTATGGTTGATTACAAAGTAAATTCGAAGGCCTTCGTGTGTTTTTAGACAAAATGATTTATTATATATTTATTTATTTAAATTATTATTTTTGTCAAACAAATGTTTTATTATGATCGAGCCAGAAATAATCAAAGGTACCAAAATAAATATATTAATTAAGTAGTCGGATTGATGGCTATATTTATCCGATAACTAATTATGCATAGAGGGGTCAAAGTGCAATATTGACTTAGAGGTTATTTATTATTTAATTGGAGTTCAATTAATTTCTTTTAGTGGAGTAGAAATTAATTTATGAATTAATTGAATTGGGTCCATGGACCGGGCCAATTATTAATTCATTGTAGCCAATAAAATAATAGGCCCAATGGATTCTCACTCATAGCCCAACTTGATATTGGAATCATATTAGATTTGAGACATATGAATTAGAGATGGAGAAGGATTTGTTGTTTCCTTTTCTTTATTTTTATATTGCCTATAAATATACATGGTCTATGTATATTTTAGGGGGTGATTTTTATGAGAAGGAAAAAGGAATAAATTTTCTCTCTCTAGAAAATTAGGGTTTATGTTCTCATCTAATGGAGGCTCCCACAAGCCTAATTTTCCAAGGTCATTCATGGAGGCATATGAGTGATTCCTAAAGGCAAAACAATTACCAAGAAGATGGAGATCCAAGGAGAATGCATCTAGCAAAAGGGATCTACAATAAGTGAGAACATTCACTTTAGAGGAGAGATCTGAGGTTTACTCAAACCTTGATGTAAGTATTCAATCTTTTAGTTGAATAATACATCATATTTTATTTTATTTTTTGCATAAAACTTGTCTCTATGTGATGAATCAAGATCTATGAATTTAAATCCCTCGAAAAGTTTTTAAAACTAGCACGTTTCCCAACAGTGGTATCAGAGCATGGTTTGATTCATTACTAGAGATCATGATTTTATGAAAATCATCATTCATGGATCCAAAATTATATTCATATATATTTTTATTGATGTATGTTGATGTATGATTTAATATGTTGATATATATTGATACATAATGATGTATGAATAATTGTGAATGAATGATGATGTATGGATGGGCCATGGATGAAGCTTATAGGTTAAATGAATGTAATTTTATCTTTGGATGAATGTAATTAAGGCTTTGATTTAGCCGTTTGAAAGTTCAATGATGTAATTTATTTTTCCATTGTATTTCAAGTTGTAAATATTTTTAAAGCCATGTAATATTCATCAAAGGATGCTATGAAGCTTCAAGAAGGTCCAAAAGGGTTAAATTATGCTTCAGTAATTTTCTGGAATTTTTTGGAATTTTTCTGGAATTTTTTGAGGCTTAATTTAATTTTCTGGCATTTTTTCGGATTTTTTGGAATTTTTTCGGCGTTTTTCCGGTGGCCGGAGTTTCGCCGGCGGCGAGAAAGGGCGTCGGAGGTGGCCCGGATCTGGTGTGGCGTCAAGATGGTGAGCCTGGCGCGTGTTCCACACGCGCCAGGAGAGTGCACATGCTGGCGCGTGCATTGCATGCGCCAGCCAAGGGAGCTTGAACTCCACGCGCGTGAAGGCGCGTGGAGGCGCGTCCCACGCGCCCCAGGCGCGTGGGAGCGCGTGAGTGTGCATTCCACGCGCCCCAAACGCGTGCCGGCGCGTGGGAGCGCGTGGGAGCACGTGCAGCTTGCCCTAGGCGCGTGCCAGCGCGTGTGAGGTCCTCCGGGCTCGTTTCAAGCGGCGTTTTGCTTCTCCTGACGCGTACAAGCTTCCTATGGGTGTTTACAGACAGTTGAAGGATGCCCGTACAGCAAGAATAGTTTTTAAATGTTAAAAGCTGAATCCATTGGCCATTTAATTTGCTTTATCTGTCATTTATTGTTGTATGTGATGCATGAAATAATTAATTGCTAATTATTATTGTTCATGCATTGGATCCATGATATTTATTTAAATGGCTTGATTTATATTAATTAAATTATGAAAATTAATTGGATTAGATTACTAATTAATTTGAGGGCACTTATTGGGAAACGAAAAATTATTTTTGTAAATTATTTTTAAAGTGTGCTTCAAATTAAATATTAGTGAATCGTTTAAAGTCCAAATATTTTCTAAATTTAATGGGATTAAAATCAAGACGTTTTGCATGCATTATATCATGTAAATTGAAAACCCTAATTATTAATGACTAAAAATTGAGTGGGAGCGGGGATTTTTATACATTACCCCATGGCCTTCGTTATTAAAACCATTGTAATTAGATCTTCAAAAATAAGGCCCCACGCATGATTTGAAGAGTCTTAATATTACAAGAATGGTTGTCTCATGAAAATAAAAATATTAAATGTTCATTATAATTAGATCTTTAAAAATAAGGCCCTACGCATGATTTAAAGAGTCTAGATTATAATGACAACATATTTAATGTTTTATTTTTCATTAGAGCATTAATAATGTTATACACTCAATCTAAAATCAATAGTGTTAGCTCCCCAACGGAGTGGTCTACACTAGGTGATTTTAGAAAGGCTAAACATAATCGGGAGTCATTTCATATAGATAGACAAGGCATTGTCTTAAGAGATATGGAGATGATGGGATTTGCCCGCCAATAGCAATAATGAACTTCGCCAACCGAATAAGTTATTGGTGTATTGGTTATCCGATTTTTCATGCAGTGATTAAGGGACCCACATACTATTTTAATGGAAGTGCTCACCTAATAGTAAATGAATCTCAACAATAGTAATAATGAACTCCTCCAACAGGATAAGTTATTGATATATTGATTGGTTGATTTATTATGCTACAGAGTTGAGGGACCCGCATTAATTAAAAGGGATTGTTCACCAATAATGATAATGATCTCTTGTTCGATTGAGATTTATTGTATTATGTGGTTAACAAGCTCATTTTAATTTTAAATATGCATGACATTATTAATAGTTCACCTTGCATATTGTATGAATGCATTTATATTCAGATTAATTATGTCTAATCCAGTTTATCTACTTGCTTACATATTCTATGATATTGGACCTTATTTATAATGACTGGAAAATGAACTTAGATATTTTATTCACAACGTAAGGGTACAAAATGTGTTTATTACTCCTATACCTATCTCTTTTACTTTGAGATACCAAATTTGACATTAATGCTTTTAATAAATTAGATAAGGCGAATGATATGACTTGGTGCAATATTCTAGAGTTTAGCTCGAATATACTCCAAAGCTAACATTTGTATTATTTTATTTTCTTCAAGCATCATATTAAATGTCAATGAGATATTTTGGTGAGATTAGATAGAGCATATGCCTAAGTACTGTGTCAAATTTAAATACCATCAAGATAGCCTGATGAACTCCAGTTTGAAATCAAATTTTGGAAAATGATTGTTTATTATTTAAAAATTAGCTGGAGATCAATAAGGCTGACTTGGGTGGTAAGTTTCAAGTTGACATGATTATTGTCTTGTTACCAAACTCATTCGACTCTGTTAGAGTGAACTAAATAAGGAATCAGTTTGAGTTCACACTCGCTGATATTCTTATAGAATTGGTAACAGAAGAAGGGATAATCAAAAGTATGGGCGTTCCTATCAATCTAACCTAGTCTATACCATCTTCTTCTAGGCCCAAGTGGACGGGCAAAGCAAAGAAGAAGGATGATAATAGGACTAGACTAGCACAAAACATGGGTATTCAAAAAGGTTAAAGAGAATAAGGCAGTGTAGGTTGAGGGCGAAGAAACCTGTTTCTTTTGTCGCTAACTAAAACACTAAAGGACGAACTGTTTAAGCAATGACGTGGCATAGGAAAATATATATTTAATCATTGAGCCATGTTATGTGGTTGCGTCTATTAATTCCTGATGGATAGATTCTGGAGCCACTAAACATGTTTGCAATTTATTGTAAGGATTTCAGGAATCCAGAAGCCTTGATGATATGGATATATATTTATCTTTTGACCTGATGCCAAGGTTGTAACTAAGTCAGTGGGAGTATTACATCTGAAATTAGAGAGTATGAGGATATTAGTATTAGAGAACTATCTTTATGCACAGAAGTGAAACGCAATCTCATTCTTATTTCACTTTTGGCTTATAAAAAAAAAACTAGATCGTTATTTTGTAAAACTGGTTTTATAAAATTGAATAGATATGTGATTGCTTCTGGTGTATTGAAAGATGGTTAATATACTATAATCACAAGCTCTTAAGATTTGCAGGATGTAGAAACTAATGTTGCATCTTCTAGATTGAATGTTAAGAGAAAATTTGTTATTCCTGACTCATTGTATTTTTGGTGTCTATTTTTGGGTTGTAATCAATCAAAATGAGATTTAAGATTGGTTAAAGAAGGTTTATTACCTAGTGAGGCAGAGGAGCCTAAACCAAACTTGTGAATCTTGTTTTGAAGGATAGATAACTCTAAGGGCTTAATCAGCCAAATGAAATAGACAAAAAGAACAATTGGAGTCGGTACACACGTACACGTGTAGTCTTATGAACATCCAATCAAGATTACTCACGTTTTGGATAAATTTACCTGTTGCGACACAAGTCTTATACTTTTGGTATATTCCGAGAGGGTCAAGACTGATGTGGAGCTCAGATTAGGTAAACTTATCAAGACACTTCGATCTGATCGAGTATTTGAGTATATCTTGGGATAGTGCAAAGACTATATGGTCAATGAGGGTGATGTGTACCAGTTTTCCGCAATTGACGCTAAATTAATTTAGGTGTCAAATAGGAATAACAGAATTCCACTTAACATGGTTAGATCTATGATCAGTAATGCCACATTATCTCTTTCATTTAAGAGTTTAGCGTTAATGACATCGATGCGCATTATGAACTGCATTCCATCTTAGTCTGTCTCAAGGATACCGTTGAGCTGTGTTTTTGACTAAATCTTAGTTTGAATCACATGCACATATGGGGTAGTCTTGCACATGTGCGCTTGATATGGACAAGTAAGTTGGAAACAGATCATATGCATGATAGATTTGATAGCTACTCTAAAATGTCACTAGGACTGATTATTTTATGATCTCAAAGATAAAAGTTGATTGTTTTCACTCACTGTTTATCTATAGGAGAATCATATTATGAATCACATACCTAGTAGCATAATGTTAGAGAATTTGGTATGAGTACCAGATGTACCACATGTGAACACACTTATTATAGAGATTGAGAATAATATATGAATTCCCTATTGATGCGTTAGCATCATCTACTACACAGATTCTTGCATCGGTACATTGATGTAGTGGGAGGATTATCATCCAATTCGACAGAATCATGTTTTTAGGTGAGACCATTATGGACATCCCTGTTAAACATGAGTTGGACCTAGTAAGCTACACGGAAGCGTGAACCGATGTGGATACAGATCGTTTTGGTGAGTTACTATGAAATCAGAGTTGGAATCTATGTATTCTAATAAATTCTGGGATCTTGTAGAACTTTCTAATAGGGTGATTCCTATGGAAGGCAAGTTAATCTACAAAAAGATACCAGAAGATTTCTTAGTGAATAAATCATGAGTGTACAAGGGAATGTCATTATTTTTCTTAATTCTATATATTGATGACATCCTACTCATTTATAATGACGTGGAAGTTTTGTCATCAATTAAAAGGTAGTTGTTCAATTACTTTTAAATGAAGGAATTTCAAGATTTAAGCTATATTCCTAGGATCAAGCTTTTGCAAGATCAGGTTAAAAGGAAAATAGGCTTATCTTAATAATCCTACATTGATAAAGTTTTGACCAGGTTTGGTATGCATAACTCAAAGAATGAGTTCTTGCTTTATTGATATGGATCGCTCTCTCTAGTAACTAGTTTTTCAAGACTAGCAGAGGAGATTGAGCAAATGAGACTGGAACAATATGTTTCGGCATATGAGAGTCTCATATATGCCATGGTCTATACCAAACAGGACATCCGCTACATAGTAGGGATAGTCAGTAGAGATCAGTCCAATACTGGACTTGATAACTGGTCTATTGTGAAAAATATCATTAAGTACCTAAGGAGAATCAATGATATCATACTCATTTATGGATGTGATGATATGGTCCTAGTCAGGTATGCTAGTTCTGAGTTTCAATCAGAAGTAGATACTATGAGGTTCATGACTTAGTGTATGTTCACTTAATGGAAGGGAAATCAGTTGGTAGATTGTCAAGCAGATTTCAACTGTTGACTCAAACCTGCAGGTGGAACATATTGCAGCCTTAAAGGTGGCAATATAAGCCTATTGGTTTGATCTCACTGATTTAGAGGTTGTGGAGCATACTAGCCTGCCTATCGAGCTATATTGTGACAATAGTGCAGAAGTAGTCCAAACCAATGACCCAAGGTTCCATAGAGGAACAAGATACACTGAGAGGAAGTATCATGTTCGACATGATATTGTCCGGCAAGAAAATGCACTTGTAGTTAAAACATTGCATTGGAACACAACTTTGTTGATCCATTATCAAAGGTGTCATTGATCAATAATTTTGATCATCATCTGGATAACATTGGAGTTAGGTGCAATTTGAATTGGCTATGAGGGCAAGTGGGAGCTGTTGGGATTTATATGCCCTGGCATAGCAAATTCCTATCTGGATTGTATTGACATATGTTCCTGACATATCTGAAATATTTATGATTTATATAATTGGTGAATTCAATGTATTATGTTTCAATTCACTATGAAATTGATAGTGTCCTGTTAATTACAAGAAATATTTATATATATGTATGTGATGACAATCAATGCATGATATATAAATAGTAATTATAAATTGTTCATAGTCGGTAATTATGGATGGACTCATAATTAATTAAGACTTGAACTGGATCCGCGTTAGGTTGAAATATATTGCGAGAGCCGTCGTATGCAATTACTCCCTATTACCGTCATGGCATTTGACTCTTAAGCATGAGAAAAGTATAGACTCTTTTATTAATTAATAATTACTTTGATTTGTTCGGCGGATTCTTCGGGATCCTTAGACCGACACTTTGGGTAGTTATGTAATTAATAGTTAGAGAGTTATATTTTCAATATTTGCATCATTGCTACTTGTATTTATTTTGTATTGATTATGGTTGATCACAAAGTAAATTCGAAGGCCTTCGTGTGTTTTTAGACAAAATGATTTATTATATATTTATTTATTTAAATTATTATTTTTGTCAAACAAATGTTTTATTGTGATCGAGCCAGAAATAATCAAAGGTACCAAAATAAATATATTAATTAAGTAGTCGGATTGATGGCTATATTTATCCGATAACTAATTATGCATAGAGGGGTCAAAGTGCAATATTGACTTAGAGGTTATTTATTATTTAATTGGAGTTCAATTAATTTCTTTTAGTGGAGTAGAAATTAATTTATGAATTAATTGAATTGGGTCCATGGACCGGGCCAATTATTAATTCATTGTAGCCAATAAAATAATAGGCCCAATGGATTCTCACTCATAGCCCAACTTGATATTGGAATCATATTAGATTTGAGACATATGAATTAGAGATGGAGAAGGATTTGTTGTTTCCTTTTCTTTATTTTTATATTGCCTATAAATATACATGGTCTATGTATATTTTAGGGGGTGATTTTTATGAGAAGGAAAAAGGAATAAATTTTCTCTCTCTAGAAAATTAGGGTTTATGTTCTCATCTAATGGAGGCTCCCACAAGCCTAATTTTCCAAGGTCATTCATGGAGGCATATGAGTGATTCCTAAAGGCAAAACAATTATCAAGAAGATGGAGATCCAAGGAGAATGCATCTAGCAAAAGGGATCTACAATAAGTGAGAACATTCACTTTAGAGGAGAGATCTGAGGTTTACTCAAACCTTGATGTAAGTATTCAATCTTTTAGTTGAATAATACATCATATTTTATTTTATTTTTTGCATAAAACTTGTCTCTATGTGATGAATCAAGATCTATGAATTTAAATCCTTCGAAAAGTTTTTAAAACTAGCACGTTTCCCAACAATAGCACCAGCAAAATCAACAACAAAGAATAAGCGAATTTTGGTCGCCGGCGGCTTGGACAGCCGGTACTTCGCCCGGCCGCCGGTGAGTGAAGGGGAAGAAGGGGAATTTTGGATCTGCGACTTGTAGTTAGAGAAAGAGAATGCTAACAATAATTTCTCTGTATAGAGATAGGGGAGAGAGAAATAGCGTGTGCAGGGTATAGAAGTTATTTTAATTATATAATATTTTCAAATAAATGTGATTAAAAAATTAAGAACAAGCATAGTTTTTTTTTTTTTTTTCAAATTTTTTACTTGTAATGGGAAAGTAAAAATAGTCCTAAATAATAATTATTTTTGAAAAGTGTTTTAAATTGATATTTGATTAAATTTTTGAATGATTAGTAAAATTATTTCATTTATTTTTTGTAATGTAAGTGGTAATTGTATGTACAAAGCCCAAGGATGGGCCCTAGGAAGAGAAGCACCAGGCAACAGGCCCAGGGTGCATAAAATCCAAATAAAAAGGCACTAGGCCTTAATTCATGGAAGCCCATAATTCAAAATCCAACACGGAACTCGAATCCGGTGAAAAAAATTCCCATGTTATACATCCTGATAAATCATTTTCTTTTTAAAACCAACTTGATTTATCATTGGTGGTAGTCTAAAAAAGAATGAATCCAATTTCTTTCAATTTCAAAGTCATCCTTTTGTCCAAGTCATTCTTTGGACAAAATTTCTAACATAATAACCATACTTAAATCTTACATTAGATCTCATTCCTATAGGGCTGCTATGCACAAAATTTGTAGCATAAAAACCATACTTCAATCTTACTTGTGAGGCATGCCATGACGACCGTGAGTGGACAATTCAATAACAAATTCCCCATCAAAAGTGTCTTATAAATACTTGCTCCAACTTCATTCATTTTCATATAACATAAGCAATCTCAAATACCACAACCCACGTCTTCTTCTCCTTCAATCTTCAATCTTTGTTTGAGTCATAACAATGGCTGATGAATTGATTCTCTTGGAGTTCTGGCCCAGCCCTTTTGCACAGAGGGTGAAAATTGCCTTGGCTGAGAAAGGCATAGACTATGAGTCCAAAGAAGAGAACTTGTTGATCAATGGGAAGAGTCCTCTGCTCCTAAACATGAACCCTATTAATAAGCAAATTCCAGTTTTGATCCATAATGGGAAACCGATATGCGAGTCCCTCGTCATAGTTCAATACATTGATGAGCTCTGGAATGATAAATCTCCTTTCTTGCCTTGCGATCCTTACAAGCGCGCCCAAGCAAGGTTCTGGGCTGACTACATTGACAAGAAGGTCAGTTCAACTATTAGCCACTATGAACATGTATTGTTGTAGTATCTTGTAAACTTAATTAATCTTATCAGTGTCATAGCAAATTTAAGTCTTAACAATCCTTTATATGCAGATATTTAGCAATGGAAGGAAGTTAGGTATGAGCAAGGGTGAAACCCAAGAAGAAGCAAAGAAGGAACTCTTAGAGTGCTACAAACTATTGGAAGCAGAGCTAGGAGAGAAGACTTATTTTGGGGGAGAGACCTTTGGTTTTGTGGACATTGCTCTCATACCCTTTTACGCTACGTTTTACATCTACAAGAAACTTGGCAACCTTAACATTGAGGAAGAGTGCCCTCAAATTGTGGCATGGGGTAAGAGGTGCATGGAGAGGGAGACTGTGTCCAAGACTCTTCCAGACCCGTACAAGCTCTATGACTTCTTCCTGGAGCTCGCAAAGATGCTTGGTGGTCTGTAAAATTCCAGAAGATCAAGAACTGCTTTATGAAGACATAATAAGAGAGAGATATAAAACTTATCTCATACAGTTAATTAATTACCATTTGTATTTCTCTCTCTCACTTCTATTCTCTCTCTCTTTTTTGGACTTTAGCTTTGTTGAGATTTGTGTTGTTTTTGTTACATTGACAATAAAGAAAGGACTTCATGTTCTGAATTGCAAATATAAGAAGAAAACACAAGTGAGATGTTCACTTTTTCCATGCTTAATTGAAACAAATTTTCACCATCAATTTGAGATTTATTTATTTATTTTTTATTTTTCAGTTCAAGTCCTTAAACTTATTTTTCAATTCAGTTTCTCCACACTAAGTTTGTTCAAGATGTTGTTTTCGTGGACCACTTTCTAATATTTATGTAGCCTCCACTCCAAACATGCATGGCCAACCTCTACAGACTCCATTTTGCGTTTTTATATTTGCATTTTATTTCTTCTCGAACTAAAGCCAAAAGGTAATTAATAATCAAATATTGCCGTTGCTCAATAAAGGCAGGCATAATTATCTCCATGTAAATTTTTTGTTTTTTTGGGAAAGGTATCTCCATGTAAAATGTTACTTGGGTAATAGGGGTATATAATTTATTGTCCAATTCAGAATGGGATTGATTCCTTACAAGCACTGTATTTAATTGCAACTAGGATCGAATCATGATGAACTAATTAGAAGTATATTAATAGAGGTTCAAATGATCTTTCCATAATCTATTCATGTAACCCACGTAACCAATACAAGAAGGTGAGGATTCAAACAATCGCGAGGCTTTGTAACCTAGTAGTAGTGCATTCTTTTATTTCGTAAAGTGGAAGTTGGGTGTTGGAGTGTGAAGTTTCTTGCCAATAATCTAACAAAAAAAATTTTGGTGGTCCCAAAATAATTGTCCTAATTCAAAATCTAGTTTATTAATATTCTTAATTTATTCTCATTGCCTTAAAGTTATAAAAATATGTGAATTTGTATTGTAATGACCCGAACCCGATGGTCCGAATCGCTAACCAGGTCTTCACCCGAATCCAAGATCGTCTTAGGGCACTATGGTCAATTCTAAGGTCGATACATAATATACGTGCCATCCCAAGACTTATATAAAAAAAGAGATCACAAATACAAAAGATGTCAAAACAGTCCACTAACCCATTCAAACTTATGAAGGAGTGTTGTCCGCCACTTCCTTCCCGTGACCTGAAAAATATAATAATATGGTAAGGTGAGCCAGCCGCTCAGTAGGAGGTGTCTAAGACACACCTCTTAATGACCCCGTGAATCCACACAAAGTATAGGGTAAAAGTAAACGGGATCATGTCAATCGGGGAAAAAACACAACAATGACAACAATATCATTAATAACTACAAAACAGGTCATCCAACCATATGTATACAATGCATGCCAATGCAATGCAATGACATGCCAATGTCGCTCCCCATTTTCGAAACATTTCTGTTTTACCATTCCAAACTGCTAATACAATCCGACCCATAGCACCCCTATGGCGTCGCGAGAGAAGGATTGACTAGCTATTCTCGATCACATGGCACCTCCATGGTGTCGTTCTAGCCTAGGTAGCTCAACCACACTAGGGTGTCTTCCTAGTTTCCTCTAGATCACATTAACGCCATGAACCACTAGGCACCTCGTAGGCGTCCAGGTTTTTCGCAAAACCTTTTCAAAACATTTTCCCTAAAGTAATTTCCATTTATTTTTCAAAACATTTTCCCCTTTTCTTTCCCAATGAAATGCATGAATCCATCATGTTTAATACAATTATGTCACTATATATAATTTCCATCAATTGAAATTAATCATAACATGCCCTCATATAGAAATCTAATTCATTGAACATAGTAAAAACATTTCATACTTTGAGAAACATAAAATTTTAGCAATTTATACACATAAAATGCAGCAATAAATTTTCAATATAGCATACTTCTTCATATCATTCCAAGAAACAAGTAATTTCAATCATTTAGTCATATAGAACACAATTAAACACAAAACCCTTGAAGACGTAGGCAAAATAATTAAGTTAAGCATGCTTATACTCAAATAAAAGGGGAGAAATTCACCAAAATCAAAGAGGTCATGGATTAGAACACCCCTACCTCACTAGATAAAGAAAATTCCAAAATCAGCCCAAAATTTGAAATCCCAAATGGTGGCCAAATGAAACTTTGCTTCTATCAAAACGAAGATCTCGACGTGCTCACCAACTTTGCCTTAAGTGGCAAAATGAAATTCCCAAAGATACACCCTTGATTTAAGCTTTTAGATTGAAGAAAAAGAAAAAGAAAAAGAGAAAGTGAAGAGTGACAGAGAGTGTTGCGAGAAAGAGAGAGGAACATGGTCTGGTGATGACCAAATGTGGTCATTTGTAATGACCAACTAAAGTGGTGGTCCCACAACCTTAATAAAATCAACTTTTTATTTATTTTACAACATATACATATTTATATATAAATTAAACTACAACCACACAATCTAACCTGTAACAATGCATGAAGTGCAATGGACCCGTAACACAACCCCCGTACTCAACAACCCCGGTTGCGGGTAGGGCTGCAAATGAACTGAGCTGTTTATGAATAGCTCGGACTCGGCTCATTAATCTCAGCTCGGATTCATTCGTTTAGTAAATGAGCCGAGCCCGAGCTCAATTTTCAGGCTCGTTTAGTAAACGAGCTGAGCTTGAGCAACTTTGAGCTCGGTTCATTATGCTCTTGAACAAGCTTGTTAAGTAAAAGGGCAATTTTGTAATATCATTCCACAGAGCCCATATTCAGTATTTAAGATGTTTGTAGCCTATACAAGTTTGGTCCAATTCTAACCATCCCATTAATAAGGCCTGAAAACTTGTAATTAAATAGCTCAGGCCCAAAGACTAGTAATTAAATAGCCCATCGATCATCTAAACAAGATTGAATCACATCCATAAATTTATAATCTATCCCAGCCATTGATTTGATAGAGTTAGAAAAAGATAAAAGAATAACCCTAGAAGCACAAGTCTAGCACGTCCTCTTCACTTCCAAAAGATCTTGCCAATGGTTTCCATCATGCCAACACAGAACTCATCTCTCTCTATTGGATCTCAAGGTCGACCGATTAGAATAGTGCACCAATATTGTAGATTAAGGATAAAACCTTAAAAGGTTTGATTTCATTTTAAATTTTGTTCAGTTTTTCTATTTTTCCTTTCTTGGAGTGCAATTTCTTTCTTGTTTGAGATGTATTTTTTCTTTTTTGGAGTGCGATTTCTTTCTTGTTGGAGATGGAAATAAAGATTTCATCAATTCAAGATTTTATTTCTTTCTGGTCGGAGATAGAAATTGGATTTCACGGAAGAGGTAATGGCGATTTCTTGAATCAGTGATTGTTTGGTATGTTACCGATCTCGAGCCGAGCTGAGCCCAAGCACCCCTCTGGAGTTAATGAGCTGAGCCCGAGCAACCCAAAGCTTGGCTCGGCTCGGCTCGATTCATTTGCAGCCTTAGTTGCTGGTCCCACCTAGGACATCCCGGTCCAAAAAATGAAAAATGTCGAAATGGCAACCAATACATTTCTAAGAGTACTGAACTCAAGGAAATGTCCCAACCAACACTCTGACACACCCGGCACATCCCACGGTGTCCGACACGTAAAATAAGATAAGACGAAAATACCCTCAAAAAATCAGGAAAATCTCAGAAAATGAAAAATGATAAAAATCGGAAACATTACATGTATATTTTAAAATTCATTCCCAACCACTATAATAAAAAATAGAGTGAACTATATTAAACTCCCTTTTTCTATTTAAGTTTTACACTAAACCCCTTTTTCATATACGACTAAGATTGATAATGGAGTAAATATATATGTGGGGTATATTAAAATAGATACAGGGGTATTTTTGTCTAAAAAACATATGAGAAAATTCAATATCAAAACACCTCCCATTCAACTAAACTTCCTTTATGTTCTGTTCGGTAGAGAAGAAAAAAATTGGATGGAAGGGAGAGAAAGAAAGGATGGATGATACATCCCTAGGGAAGAGATTATGTATTTCCTTCTTTTTGTTTGTTTGGATAGAAGAGAAGAGAATAAACTTAAAATTTCATATGTTCGTTAAGAGAGAAGGAAAGATAAAATTTTAATTGTTTTTACCATTATATTCAATAATATTTATAATATTGTAATTTATAGAGGATAATACTGTAATTTAAAACTTGTATAATTTAGGATAATGTTTAATTTACAACTTCTATAACAGTCCACTTGTCTTCCCTCATTTCTTTTGCCCATTTTTGGGCGGATGAAAATTTGTAAAGGAGGAAGGACGTATCATCCTTCTTATTTTAATTTATTTCCTTGTATCATTCTTATCAAACAAAGGAAATTTGTTCATTCCTTCCTATTTTCTCTCCACCCCTCTTTCTTTCTTCCTACCGAACACAACATTAATATATTTAGAAAAGAAAGATTTTCAAAAGTATATTTTGTAAAATAAATCCATTAATGTAAAAAATAAAAATAAAAATTCATGGGGGTAAGCATGACCAGCAGCAACCCATGCATAATATCAGGTCATCTCCGAAAAAGGAATACATAATGGTGCATCGGGTGTACGGTGCATCGAGTACACAACACTCGTTCGCACGTGTCCAATACATATAGCTCAAATGAGCCAGTACACGTTGGAGAGAAATTATTAGATGGTCCTGGTCTATTTGACACTTGGTGAACTAATTCAATAAAAACCCTTTGATCATGAAACTTTGTAATTTATTAATACACTCTTGTGGGGCCATTTTTTCAGTCCGAGAGTCTGTATTAACTGGTCCATCAAATGTTAATGGTCTAGAACCATCTAATAATTTCTTGTTGCGCCGGACACACCAAACACCTTCTGTAACGACCCTAAACTGATACCCTAATTAAAAAAAAGTTTGGCATGACCTCCCCTTAAAAGGGGACTACAACCACCTGCTCAAATAAAAAAAAAAAAAAAAAAAATCACAATAGCCTTTCCTGGCCTTTCAAAACACCTCCAACCTGTCCCAACACATAATACAATTAATATACTCCAACATCCCATCCATCCGTTCATTATAACTCAATATGGCTCATCTCATGGTGGAACATCTACATATTGTTTAATCTAAATTATTATAATTACAGTCTCAAAATATAGTTACAATAACAAGAGTTCACAAATCTCTATACGAAATATAACAAATTAAGATTTTACAAAAATATGGGACTTAATACAAAAATAGCAAAAAGAAGTCTTCTAATATAAATTAGGCCTGTGATGGAAAGTCATCCGCCACTTCTTTCCCGTTTCCTGATAAAAAAATATTAAATAATAGGGTGAGCATAAAGCTCAGTAGGTAGCACTTAAGACACGCATCTTGTATTCTTGTGAATCCATACAAAGAATAGATCAATAGGAATGGGGATCATACAATGTCGGGATAATACAACATTTCAACTAAACTCAATTGCAAACAATGCCATGGAATGCAAATGCATGCCGATGTCGCTCCCCATTTTCACATTTGAAAATCATCACTTTCAAACTGTTAATACAACCTGCCCTTTGGTGACCCCGCAGCGGCATGAAAGGAAAATTGGCTAGTGTTCTTGACCCTTGGAACCCCCGCGACGTCATTATGGGGCCCAGCTAGCTCAACCACACTAGGGCAACTCCCTAGTCCCCTCTAGGCTATATTAACACTCCGGCCTTTTGGTACTCCCGCGGCGACCTGGTTTTCATAAAACCATTTCGTAAAAACTCTTTTCCCAAAATTTCCCTTTTGTTTCAAGCAAATTCTTCTATTTCATGCAAACCCAATGGTATGTACATGTATATATCTCCCATGCTTTCAATATTGTGGCATTTAAAATTTTACACCACACAATTAAGTATACATCATATTTAACATCTCCAAATGAATTATCAACACATTAAACACAACAAGACAACACAGAATTTTACACCACAAAATTAAGCATACATCATGTTCAACATCTCCAAATGAATTATCAACACATTAAACACAACAAGACAACCTCTAAGCATGCTTTTCAACTCATATTCATAATCATGAATTTTCTTAAATATCATTTATATAATTATTGAAACAATTAACTTCCAAATTAAACATGCTTGTCACAACAAGAGAGATATAATTCACAATGGAGCAAGAAAAACATGGATTAAGAGCCTCTACCTCTAAATTGAACAAAACCCTTGAAAGGGGTCTCTAAACTCGAATGCACAAATGAGCACCAAAACTGAAATTGTTGGTACAACCGCGTAGAGCTCGTCGTGGGCTTCGTTTTTCTTCAAATGACACTTAAAAACACTAAGAGATGATGGAGAAATCAAGAATGGAAGCTTGTAAAAAAAGAAAAGAAAAAGGAAACCAGAGAATGAGAGAGAGAAGCAGCGAGAGAGAGATAAGCAGCGTAAAAATGGGTCTGTAATGACCCCATGACTTAATAAACAGGTGGGTCCCACAGGTAAATATAACATATATATATAAAGTCAAAAACATTACACTTTCCACATAAATGTGATGCCACACAAGCGTGACAACTGTGATGTACATACTCCCATGATATTTTAAAATCCTATAGATTTGTATAGAGGTGCATTAACTTGTGTAATTATTTAGAATTGTATAAGAGAGGTAAATATTCTAGATATTTTTCATAATATTCTAGAACCTAATTAGATAGCCACTTGTATATATTTTGATCATTCATTATAACGTCATTGGCACATAAATAGGATGGGACCTCATGAAATAAACTTATAAAGTTCTTTTTTTTTTTTTTTTTTTTTTTTTCACTATTAAATTTATGTTGCATGATTTATGGTGAATTTTGAGAGGCGAATTGGGATTGATTTTGATTATTTTGAGTATGTTTCTTAATTGTATAGGTGTGAGACGTTAAATATCTATTTTTAGAGTAAAATAAATCATTGAAGTTTTAATTCAGGATTGAAAGTGCAAGTCTAAAGACGAAACAAAAGTTAGACAAGCAGTCAGTGGCACTAAAGATAAAGTGGATGTGATATTATTGTATTATGAAATATTAAGGGGAGATTTGAAATATGAATTAATTAATATATAAATGTTTAGTTAATTATATTTTGCATCTAACTTGCATGTTTAGTTGAATTTTTTATTTTGGAATGATTAATATTATTTTACAGTTAATAAATTATTAAAAGTGAGTCCTTCTGTAATTTTTTTTTTCAAAGCTTTTGTTCAAGCCTCACTGGGCCTTTGAGCTCACATTTTTCATAAAAACTTTTTAGGTTTTAGCGTGGATGAACCAAACGTGGTACAACGACGAGGGAGCATGATAAGCATGGTTTATAGGATAATTATTCATAGTCTATTTTGTACTAAACATTGTTCAGCTGGAGTTTGGAAACTTTTACCATATAAGTATACAACTGTATATCATGTGTTGTAGAAATGTTGGACAACGAGGAGATCTTGCTGGACCAGAAGGCATTTTACAAATTTCAAGCCTCGCCAAGACTCTTCCAGACCATGTGGCAACCTTAGCATGGGAGGTAGATCGAGTTCCCTAAAATTGTGGCTTGGGCTAAGAGGTGCATGGAGAAGGAGAGTGCGTCTAAGACTCTTCCAGACATTTGGAATTCGCTCACTTCTAATCTCTCTCTTTTGGAGTTTAGTTTCGTGTTTGTACTTTTTTTTAGGTGTGTTCGTTTTGTTACATTTACAATAAATACAGGACTTTATGTTCTGTACTGCGAGAAGAAAATACAAATGAGATATTCACTTTTTTCTTGCTTTAAACAATTTTCCATTATCAATTTGAAACATTCTTGTAATTCCCATATTTTAATTTAGTTCCTCCATAATAAATTCGTCTAAGATTTTCATTCTCTTTGTTTGGAATAACTAGTCTCGATGAACTCCAAAAATCTTTATACATATATATTTTTTTACCCAAGTAATTAAACATTTAGAAATTAAAGTATATTCTTGAGACTTGTCATTTGTCTTTCATATATGTATATTTTTTCAAAGGTATATATATATATATATATATATATATATATATATATATATATATATATTCTTGGCAGTGAGACTATTATGAAAAAAAAGTACTCCTGGATCATTAGACTGAGAATGTTAAATTGATGATGATTACCACTCTTATATAATTTACAATGGGTTTGCAAAAAATTTAATTTGGAGTTTTTTTTGATTGAATTATTGTTTTCGTGAATCATTTCCTACTATTCATACAGCCTCCACTCCAAAATTGGCCAACTTGTGTGTTTATTCATCCGTGCATTTTACTTCATTTCAGATTATAACCATATCGAACATTTATTTCTTTATTTCTCTGTTGTCCTAGTCTTTATAGTGAGAATTGCCTTGTTAGAGAAAAGGGGATTATTGATGTTAGAGGTTGGTTCCATCCCATATCGAACCAGAATGGAAAATGTAACGTATATAAATGGGTTGGGTGCACCTAATATCTTTATATTTTTGGATCAAATCGTGAAACACTAGACTCTTTATAATTAGTATCACAATTTGTCCCATCCCACATCGAGAGTAAGCATTATATGTAATGACCTTAAACTGATACGAATTAAAAAAAAAAAAAAAAAAAAAAAAATTGGCATTACCTCTGCTAAAAACGGTCCTACGCCAACTTGCTTAAATGCATAAAAATGCAATGGCCTCTCTTGCACCTTTAAAATTTATCTAACCTGTTCCAGCACACAATGCAAATAATATAAAACATTCCCAAAACAACATCTACAACCTCCTCAAAATAGTCCATTACCATCAACCCATTCATCCAGAATAAAGGAGTACTTGTCTTATACATAGTTCCATACTCACATACTAGAATTTTACTCCAATTACATCTACTTACAGTTCATGAATATAATTACAATAACAAGAGTCCATAAGTCTCCATACAGAATACAATATACTAAGTTTTACAAAAATAGTGAGACTTGGATACAAAAATAGCAAAATGATCTTCTAATCCAAATTAGGTATGTAGTGGAACGCCATCCGCCACTTCTTTCCCCTGTCCTGAAAAATGTTATAATAATAGGGTGAGCATAAAACTCAGTAGGTGGTGCCTAAGACACACCTCTTGTGACTATGTAAATCCAAACAATGAATAGAAATAGGAAGCAGGGTCAACTATGTCGGGAAAGAATACAACATTACTTTTCAAGTTCAAAAACAAACAATGCTGTTTATGAATGCAATGCCATGTATGTCACTCCCCATTTCCAAAATCTAAATCCATCACTTTTCAAACTGTTAATATAACGCTTCCATTGGTGACTCCGCAACGACACGAGAGAAGGATTGACTACTGTTCCTGACCCTTGGTACCCCCGTGGCATCGTTTGGGGCGCAGATAGCTCAATCACGTTAGGGTGTTTCCCTAATTCCCTTTAGGTTATATTAACACCACAGCCCTTTGGTGACTCTGTGGTGACCGGGTTTTCATAAAAATCACTTTAATCAAAACTTAGTCCCAAAATCACTTTTTCCTTTCAAAACAATTTTCTCATTTTCATGCCCAATGCTATGCATGAATGTCTCATATATCTCAATATTGTACAAATAGAGAAATTCATGCTTATCAAGTTATTATTCAATAATATACATGCTTTACCACATAAAAATTTCTAAAATTATATTTCATGTTTTCTAATCACCAAATTAGCACTAACGACACAAAGGGTTTGCATTAATCAACAATTAACATGCTTCGTAAGAAATTTATTTATTTATTTATTTTATAATTCATGTTTTAGCATCACATAAACATAATAATTTAATACCATAGGCATGAAAATTCATCAATTAAGCATGCTTTCATTATCATATATCACATGAAACATAACCACACCGTTTCACATAGCAAGTAAATAAATTTACATGAAATTTCACAATTTAAGCACACTAAAACATAAATGTTTTTGAAATTAACTCACAAAAGCCTAAAAATATATGGATTAGAGACCCATACCACTTAATTGAAGCAAAGTCCCAAAATTTCCAAATTAATGACCTAGATTCCGAATTCCCTAGAGGGCACCAAACAAGAAATTACTCCGATCAACTTGTAAATCTCGCCGTGAGCTTCAATTTGCCGTAAACGGCACTCAAAAATATCAAGAATTAAAGGAGAAATCCAGATTCAAAGTTTTGGTGGAAAAAAAAAAAAAAGAAAAAGAAAAAGAAAGCTTGAGAGGAAGAGAGATATACCAGCGGGAGAAGAGAGAATTATGAGACCAAACATGGTCTCTTTGGCCTTAATTCCATTAATGGTGGGTCCTACTTCTTTTTATTTTATTTTTTCTTTTTCTTTTATTTTCATTTACACCACATATACATATATACACATTGAATAATTTTCATCACCTTATATAACACATAAAATAAAATAAATATAATGCAAATGGACCCAATTAAAATTTCTATGCACGACAATTCCGGTAACGGGTCCCACACGGGACCGTTCGGCCCGAAAAACGAAAAAATACGAAAATGACTATCCTTACATTTCAAAAAGCCTTGGACTCAATGAAATGCCCAAAACAACTTTCAGACACAACCAGCACACTCCACAGCGTCAGGTACGAAAAACGACAAAAGACGAAAATGACCTTGTTGCGACAAAATTTTTGAAAAATTGAAAAATGGCAAAAATTTGGAAACATCACAATATAATACCAATATATATATATATATATATATATATATATATATATATTACAGACCGACAAACTAATTTTTGGTTTTGTAAAAATAAGATTACACATAAGTTCATAGTAATGACATAATTTTATTAGATACTTCTAGGGAATCCCAACAAAGTTAAAAATATAGAGCAAGTTGCATTAGAAGCAAAGGGTTAGGAAAAAAAAATAATAAAAAAAAAACAAAATATATATTGAAGTTATATTTGACAAGAGTAAAATAAGATGACAATATAACTAACTTAGTAAAATAAGATGACTATATAAGTTATTTAAAACAACAACTTTTATTCTTTATAATCATTTTTTTTGTAGAGATGCAAAAAATTCCCTGGACTATTGCCAAATTGTAACTAACCCTGAACTACAAAAAAAAGTCCTTGAAGTATGAATTTGTTGCACATTTCAGTCCATTCCGGCGACTGATTTAACCGGAAAATTAAAAAGTCTCATTTACCCTTGGACCAAAAGTTGACCGTTCTCTATCTCTCTTTCCCCTCTCAAAACTCAAATTGCAGATATCAAAGAGGAGAGCTTGATTTGGGGAAGCCAACAGTGACCATTGTTGGACATGGGATGGGGTTTGCCATCATACTACAATATACTTAATGGGAATATATATATAAACAATATATATGTATACATTTTAGGAAGGAGCCAGCGAGAGGAAAGGCTGATTTGGGGGAAAGCTTGGCTGGATTGAATCGGCGGCCGGCGAACAAGGGAGGGCTCGACTGTGACGAGTTTGGCTGTGGAGAAATTGGCTGGTGGAGACGATGGCAGAGAGCTCGGATGGCGGAGCTCTGACCGGCGAGGTTGGTGGAGATGGACAGCGGGCAAGAATCGGCCGGCTGTGGGGAGCTTGGTTGTTGGCTCGGTCGTGGAGAGTTGGGGCGGTGAGCAGCATGCTGTGATGGTGAATTCGTGGCGGCTAGCTCGGCTTTGATGGTGTCGGCTGTGATGGAGGTGGCGGCAAGCTCGGAACGGGGAAGGCGTCGTTTGAGGTGAAGCTCGGCGGTGAGCTCGCGGCGGTGCTCAGAACACGGACAACGGTGTGCTAGGGAGGTGGAGACGGCTGATTCTAGTGATGGGCTGACCATGATTGGGTTTGATGGCGGCCGGCGGCGAAGCCTCTGCAAAAGCGAGAAACAACGAGAATTACTTCAGAGCATCTAAAGAAAGGAACTTGCCCAAATTGCCATCATTTTTCCAAACCCATTTCATCAATTTCACCAATTTCGTCAATTTCTATGCCTCATTTCGCCTTCCCCTGCTTCGCAGCACTACCACCACCGTAAGCGTGGTCCAAAATCATCGCCTGGTCTAACTCTAAGCAAGACCCAGATTGATTCTGCACTTGATTATCTTGTTGATTGGGTCTATCAGTCATGTGGGTCAGTCTCACTTTCAAGTCTCGACCACCCAAAGTTCAAAGCTTTCCTTAACCAGGTTGGTTTGCCGGCAATGTCGCGAAGAGAGCTCACCGGAGCTAGATTAGACGCCAAATTTGAGGAAGCCAAAGCAGAATCAGAAGCCAGAATTCGCCATGTTCTTTCAAATTGCCTCCGATGGTTGGAAATCAAAGAATTGTGGATATATATATATATATATATGCGTGTATGCATGAAGGGCATTATTGTCCGAAAAAATCAGTTTACTGTCGTGTGAATTTCACGCGCTCATTTTTGGAAGCAGGACTGATCTGTAACAAATTTGTATACTTCAGGAGGTTTTCTACAATTTTGATAGTTTACGGGAGTTAGTTGCAAGTTTTTCAGTAGTCCTGAAGAATTTTTTACATTTAACCCTTGTTTTTCATTAAAAGATGGAGAGATAGGTGATAATATGATAACTTAGTAATTAAAATTGAAGTATGATGAACTACACGAAAATAATTTTTAAGAGTATAAAGTTAAAGTATTTAAAATGTAATCTTTTATCGCTCAAACTCGTTGTATCAAATTAAATAATTCTATAATATAAACAAACTTAATTCATGACAGTGTTGCTACAGACCCGTCTAGTAGAGTTGTAGACGCGGCTGATGAATAATGTTATTTATTTATTTATTTTTGTTTTTGTCCTTTGGTCAAAAACATCACATCTACTTACCACAACTCCACAGAACCGTGTCATATGAATAAATAAAGTTTGGGTTGGCATTTACTTGGCATAGAATATGCACTTTTTACAGCTAAACAGACCACTTTTCTGAACCCACCCCCAACCAATACCCATATCTGTGTCCAGCTCAAATCCTCCACCGCGCAGCACCACAACTTGGTATGGGTTAGAACCTGCCTCTGCCTTTCCCTCTCTCTTCATCTTTTCCCATTTCGTTCCTCCCTATAAATAAACCCACCCACACATCCAATTCTCATCATCATCCCACAACCATTTCTTTCTTACCAAACACTACACTTCTCATTAACATTCACATCAAACGGTCTTCATATGCTAAAAACCAATTACCAAACACCAATGGCCTTTTCTTCTTCAACTTCAGTGTTATTATTGGTGCTCATATCTGCTATGCTGAGCTCTTTCATTTTTCCATCTGCTGCTAACTTATACCAACACATTGATCTCACTTGGGGCGATGGCCGTGCTAAGATACTCAACAACGGCGACCTTCTTACCCTCTCCCTCGATAAGGCCTCTGGCTCTGGCTTCCAGTCTAAGAATGAATATCTATTCGGAAAGATTGATATGCAGCTCAAGCTTGTCCCTGGAAACTCTGCTGGCACTGTCACCGCCTACTACGTAAGTTCCCTTCACACGACACAATTGTTTACATGTCAAATGGTAAATGGTCCCGAGACCATGTAATAACTTCTCCTTATGAGTAATGTCTAATCCTCATGTTTGTGTGTGTCCCATTGCAGTTGTCATCACAAGGCCCAACCCATGATGAGATAGACTTCGAGTTCTTGGGGAACTTGAGTGGCGACCCTTACATTCTTCACACCAATGTGTTCAGCCAAGGCAAGGGCAACAGAGAGCAGCAATTCTACCTTTGGTTCGACCCAACTGCCGATTTCCACACCTATTCCATCCTCTGGAACCCCCAACGGATTATGTAAGTATACTTGTTATATATACGTACTAAAAGCTTACTGAATTTATACATGTATGACTTTTTTTCTAGCTCAAATTTTCTCTCCATATTTCAGATTTTCAGTGGACGGTACACCCATTAGAGAGTTCAAGAACTCGGAGTCAATTGGTGTACCATACCCGAAGAACCAACCAATGAGGATATACTCGAGTCTGTGGAACGCGGACGACTGGGCCACAAGGGGTGGGCTGGTGAAGACTGACTGGACTCAAGCACCCTTCACAGCTTCATACAGGAACTTCAATGCCCATGCTTGCACCTGGACTTCTGGTGCATCTTCTTGCACTTCGAATTCTCCGTCTAGCAGCAGTGCATGGCTAACAGAAGAGTTGGACTCCACAAGCCAGGGTAGGCTGAAATGGGTGCAAAAGAATTACATGATATACAATTACTGCGCGGACACAAATCGATTTCCTCAAGGCCTTCCTCCAGAATGTGCAAGCACTTAATTAAGGAGACTGCATATATTGTTTTTCCCATGGCTATATAGCCTTCTTATTCTTGTTTATAGGATATACAATTCGATTCTTTTATTCTTTGTAATCAAATATTGTTTTTGCTCAATAAAGGCAGGCATAATTATCTCTTCGTATAAAATGTTTTTTTTTTTTTTTTTTTTTTTTTGGGGGGAAAGGTATCTCTCCATGTAAAATGTTACATGAGTAACAGGGGTATACAATTTATTGTCCAATTCAGAATGGGATTGATTCATTACAAGTATGGTATTTAATTGTAACTAGGATTGAAGCATACTGAACTAATTAGAGGTATATTAATAGCGGTTCATATAAGTGAGGGGATTTAAATAATTAAAAGGCATTCTAGGCTAGTGGTGTTTTCTTTATCTCTTAAAAAGGAAGTGTGTGTTTGTTCAAATGTGAAGTTTATTACCAATAATATATATTATTTTTTGTCGTCCAAATTTAAACTCCTTGTCATGAAGTTTTAAAAACATGTATATTGGTATATTTGAAAAGTCATTTCCTATCACAATAATAAAAAAATTTACTGTAAGAATTACAGTCTTATAAAATCAGATTATCAAAAAGAGAGATTTTAATTAACCTATCGGAAAAAAAAAAAAAAAGAAGTTAATTAGTAAAGTCTTTTTATAGTTTGGAGGATTGAACTACACATTTCTCATCCGAATAAAATATAAATAAAAAAACCATACGTTTTGTGAGCCATCAACATGGAATCAAGAATGAAAGAAGTCAAAGTAAGTTCCAAGGTTTTACCCAAATTCTGACATCACTGTCAAAAAATTGAAAAGACTTCTAGCTAGTTCTAGAATTTAGATGAAGAGTCTAGAATTTAAAAGAACGAACCTCAATGACTTTTAGGACTTTCGTGTTGCTTGGGTTGGATGCAAACGTATTAATTTGTACCAAATAACAAATTCATATAAAAATAATTATAGACTATCGTTAATCACAAAAACAATATTTATGTTGCCTTCGACAATATGGAATTAGTGTTTTGAACTTAAAATTGAAAGAATTTTAATTTAAAATTTTATTCAATTTTAAATCTAAATCAGGATTCTCTGATGCTTCCAAATATAGCATTTCTATTTATGAATTATAAGATTTAAGCACAAGACAAGTATTAAACTGTAAGACCCTAATTTACTATATCTTGCTATTAATGTGATCAAGCAAGGCAAGGCAGAATCGCTAGATTTTTTATTTTTATTTTTTAAAATGTAAGTGGTAATTGTATGTAGTATGTACAAAGCCCGAGGATGGGCCCTAGGAAGAGGAGCACCAGGCAACAGGCCCAAGGTGGATGAAGTCCAAGTGCAAAGGCACTAGGCCTTAACTCATGGAAGCCCCTAATTCCAAATCCAACTTCCGGTGAAAAAACTCATCCTGATAAATCATTTTCTTTTTAAAACTAACTTGATTTATCATTGGTGGTAGTCTTAAAAAAGAATGAATCCAATTTATTTGAATTTCAAAGTCATCTTTTTTGTCCAACTCATTTTTAGGACAAAATTTCTAACATAATAACCATACTTTAATCTTAGAGATCTCATTCCTATAGGGCTGCTATCCACAAAATTTGTAGCATAAAAACCATACTTCAATCTTACTTGTGAGGCATGCCATGACGACCGTGAGTGGACAATTCTATAACAAATTTCCCATCAAAAGTGTCTTATAAATACTTGCTCCAACTTCATTCATTTTCATATAACATAAGCAATCTCAAATACCACAACCCATTTGCAAACAACCCACTTCTTCTTCTTCAATCTTCAATCTTTGTTTGAGTCATAAAAATGGCTGACGAATTGATTCTGTTGGAGTTCTGGCCCAGCCCTTTTGCACAGAGGGTGAAAATTGCCTTGGCTGAGAAAGGCATAGACTATGAGTCCAAAGAAGAGAACTTGTTGATCAATGGGAAGAGTCCTCTACTTCTAAAGATGAACCCTGTTAATAAGCAAATCCCAGTTTTGATCCATAATGGGAAACCGATATGCGAGTCCCTCAACATAGTTCAATACATTGATGAGCTCTGGAATGATCAATCTCCTTTCTTGCCTCGCGATCCTTACAAGCGCGCCCAAGCAAGGTTCTGGGCTGACTACATTGACAAGAAGGTCAGTTCAACTATTAGCCACTATGAACATGTATTGTTGTAGTATCTTGTAAACTTGATTAATCTTATCAGTGTCATAGCAAATTTAAGTCTAAAAATCCTTTATTTGCAGATATTTAGCACTGGAAGGAAGTTAGGTATGAGCAAAGGTGAAACCCAAGAAGAAGCAAAGAAGGAACTCTTAGAGTGTTACAAACTATTGGAAGCAGAGCTAGGAGAGAAGACTTATTTTGGGGGAGAGACCTTTGGTTTTGTGGACATTGCTCTCATACCCTTTTACGCTTGGACTTACATCTACAAGAAACTTGGCAACCTTAACATGGAGGAAGAGTGCCCTCAAATTGTGGCATGGGGTAAGAGGTGCATGGAGAGGGAGACTGTGTCCAACACTCTTCCAGACCCGTACAAGCTCTATGACTTCTTCCTGGAGCTCGCAAAGAAGCTTGGTGGTCAGTAAAATTCCGGAAGATCAAGAACTGCTTTATGAAGACATAATAAGAGATAGATATAAAACTTATCTCATACAGTTAATTACCATTTGTATTTCTCTCTCTCACTTCTATTCTCTCTCTCTTTTTTGGACTTTAGTTTTGTTGAGATTTGTGTTGTTTTTGTTACATTGACAATAAAGAATGGACTTCATATGTTCTGAATTGCAAAAATAAGAAGAAAACACAAGTGAGATGTTCACTTTTTCCATGCTTAATTGAAACAAATTTTCACCATCAATTTGAGATTTTTTTTTTCAGTTCAAGTCCTTAAACTTATCTTTCAATTCAGTATCTCCACACTAAGTTTGTTCAAGATTTTGTTTTCGTGGATCACTTTCTAATATTTATGTAACCTCCACTCCAAACATGCATGGCCAACCTATACAGACTGCATTTTGCGTTTTCATATGTGCATTTTATTTCTTCTCGAACTAAAATGACAAGGTAATTAATAGTCAAATATTGATGTTGCTCGATAAAGTCAGGCATAATTATCTCCATGTAAATTTTTTTTTTTTTTTTGGGAAAGGTATCTCCATGTAAAATGTTACATGGGTAATAGGGGTATATAATTTATTGTCCAATTCAGAATGGGATTGATTCATTACAAGTATTTAATTGCAACTAGGATCGAATCATAATGAACTAATTAGAGGTATATTAATAGAGGTTCAAATGATCTTTCCATAATCTACTCATGTAACCCAGGTAACCAATACAAGAAGGTGAGGGTTTAAATAATCCCGAGGCTTTGTAACCTAGTAGTGCATTCTTTTTTTTGGTAAAGTGGAAGTTGAGTGTTGGAGTGTGAAGTTTCTCGCCAATAATCTAACAAAAAAAAAATTTTGGCGGTCTCAAAATACTTCTCCTAATTCAAAATCTAATTTATTATTTTTTTAATATTCTTAATTTAACCTCATTGCCTTAAAGTTATAAAAATATGTGAATTTGTATATTTAAAAATTCATTCCCAACCACTATAATAAAAAATAGGGTGAATTATATTAAACTCTCATTTTCTATTTGCGTTTTGCACTAAACTCCTTTTTCATATCCGACTAAGATTGATAATGGAGTAAATACATATTGGTGTGTCGGGTGTACGGTACACCGGGTATACAACACACATTCGCACGTGTACAATACGTATAACTCAAATGAGCCAGTACACGTTTGTATAGAGGCGTATTAACTTGTGTAATTATTTAAAATTGTATAAGAGAGGTAAATATTCTAGATATTTTTTAGAATATTCTAGAACGTAATTAAATAGCCATACACTTGTGGTATATATTTTGATCATTCATTATGAGGTAATTGGCCCATAAATAGGATGGGAGCTCATGAAATAGACTTATAAAGGTTTTTTTAATAAAAAAAAAAAAATTTGTTCCACTATTAAATTTATGTTGTATGATTTATGGTGAGTTTTGAGTGGTGAATTGGGATTGATTTTGATTATGAAAATTGTGTATATTACCTATATTGATATTTAAGTATGTTTCTTAATTGTATAGGTGTCAGACGTTAAATAGGTATTTTTAGAGTGAAATAAATCGCTGAAGTTTTAATTCAGAGAGTGCAAGTCTAAAGACGAAACAAAAATTAGGCAAAGCAGTCACAGGCACTAAAGATAAAGTGGATGTGATATTGTTGTATTATGAAATATCAAGGGGAGACTTGAAATATGAATTAATTAATGAAAAATGATAAGTCTTCCGACATTAATTGTCGACTATTTTTACGAATACAACGTGGTTGGATTCTATTAGAACTCTTTAAAAAATTCTTGTAAACATCTCTTTCTCTTCGACTCATTTCCAACCATTATATTCGGAGGAGTAATCAGCAATTGAAGTCGGAAAATATATCACTTCTCTTAATTAATATATAAATGTTTAGTTGGTTATATTTTGGAGAACATGTTTAGTTGAATTTTTTATTTTGGAATGATTAATATTATTTTACATTTAATAAATTATTAAAAAGAGTCCTTTTTATGTTTTGTTTCAAAGCTTTTGTTCAAGCCTCACTAGGCCCATTGAGCTCACATTTTTTATAAAAACTTGTTAGGTTTTAGCGTGGATGAACCAAACGTGGTACAACGACAAGGGAGCATGATGAGCATGGTTGTGGGGATGTGTTGTTTATAGGATAATTATTCATATTCTATTTTGTACTAAACATTGTTCAGCTGGAGTTTGGAAACATGTACCATATAAGTATACAACTGTATATCATGTGTTGTAGAAATGTTGACAGCGAGGAGATCTTTGATTTTCTGGGTGGAATTAGAAACAAAAATAAATAGAAACATAGTTTCAATAAAGGGAACTCAAGGACTATATTCTTCTCCAATTTGAGTTTTGCTCACATCTCCTATGAATTTAAGAACATATTCGAAGAAATTCTGACCACCAGTCGGAATGGTTTGTGGGTTTCGAACAGATGTGGTGGCTGAACCTAATAAGATAGTCATTACAACCCATAAAGTAATATGTAATTGACTGGAAAGCATTTTACGAATTTCAAGCCTTGCCAAGACTCTTCCGGATCGACCATGTGGCAACCTTAGCGTGGGAGGTAGATCGAGTTCCCTAAAATTGTGGCTTGGGCTTAGAGGTGCATGGAGAAGGAGAGTGCGTCTAAGACTCTTCCGGAATTCTCTCATTTCTAATCTCTCTCTTTTGGAGTTTAGTTTCGTGTTTGTACTTTTTTTTAGTTGTGTTCTTTTTGTTACGTTTACAATAAACACAGGACTTTATGTTTTGTATTACGAGAAGAAAATACAAATGAGATATTCACTTTTTTCTTGCTTTAAACAATTCTCCATTATCAAAATGAGACATTCTTGGAATTCCCATATTTCAATTTAGTTGCTCCATATTAAGTTTGTCTAAGATTTTCATTCTCATTGTTTGTGTTAGACAATATGCTATGAGTTCAGTTTGGAATGACAAATCTCAATGAACTCCAATAAATCTCCATACATATATATTTTTTTACCTATGTAGTTAAACCTTTAGAGATCGATTAAATTATACTCTTAACACTTGTCATTTGTCTTTCATATATATATATTTTTTGAAAGGTATATATATATATTATTGGCAATGAGACTATTATGAAAAAAAAGTACTCCTGATGCATTAGACTGAGAATGTTAAATTGATGATTATTACCGCTCTTATATAATTTACAATGGGTTTACGGACAATTTAATTTGGACTTTTTTGATTGAATCATTGTTTTCGTGAATCATTTCCTACTATTCATACAGCCTCGACTCCAAAAATGGCCGACTTGTGTGTTTTTTCATTTGTGCATTTTATTTCATTCTAGATTATAACTACATCGAACATTTATATCTTTATTTCTCTGCTGTCCTAGTCTTTAGAGTGACATCAAATCTGAATGGAAAATGTAATGTATACAAATGGATTGGGTGCATCTAACATCCTTAAATTTTTGGATTGAATCATGAAACACCATACCTTTTATAGTTAGTATCACAATTTGTCCCATTCCACATCGGAAGTAGGCATTATAGTACCAATTTATATATATATAAACAAAAATATTACAGGCAGACAAACTAGTTTTTGGTTTTGTAAAAATAAGATTACACATAAGTTCATAGTAATGACATAATTTTATTAGATACTTCAAAGGAATCCAAACAAAGTTAAAAATATAAGGCAAAATATATTGAATGTACATTTGACAAGACTAAAATAAGATAACAAGATAAATAATTTAGTAAAATAAGATGACAGTATAAGTTATTTAAAACAATAACTCTTATTCTTTTTGATTAATTTTTTTATTAAGGCTTCGTTTGGATGGGAAGATTTGGGGGGATTTGGAAAGAAAAGAAAAGAAAAGAAAAGATAAGGAGTGTTGTGTTTGGATGGGATGATTTGAAGGGGAAAGAAATGATTTGGAAGGATTTGGAGGGATAGCTATCCCTCCAAATCCCTCATTTGGAATCCCTCTAAAATTGACAAGATTTGGAGGGATTTGGAGAGAAAGAGAGCCAATTCCTAAAGTATCCCTCCCACAAAGTCGCCGGAAGTTGCAGAGATCGTCGGAAAAGTCGCCGGAAGTTGCAGAGATTGTCGGCGCTTGCAGTGGCGAGTTCTTCTTGGCCGTAAAACGACTTGAGAAGAGAGAAACCGAGATAGAGAACGAGACCCGCGATGGAAAAGAGGCTTGGCCGATGAGGCCAAGAGCTCGCTGGAGTTGCTGTAGGCGCGGCGGCCTGAGATTGCACTAGAAAATACAGAGAAAGAGAGAGGGTGTGGCTCGCAATGGTGATAGGGCTGAACAGAGGGGAGAGATGAGATGGGGGCTAGGGTTTTTGAGGGGGCTTCGGGTGACCACCAAAACCAAAACCCATTTCCAGAATTCACTAAAAAATAACAAAATTTGAGAAATTTAAGACACCCATGTCATCAAATTAAACAATCAATGAGCCAGAAGAAGGGGAAAAAAATACCTGTCAGTGAAGAGTATCCCAGCACAAAAGCATCCAAAACAAAGAAAAAGAGTCAATTTTTGAGATAAACAGTCCTTGAAGTTGAATCTACTCCTCTGCTCTTCCAAGACATTGTTTACTTCTTTTGTTTAACCAAATTAATAACTAAACTACAACGAAACTCATTCCTATCTTGAGTCAACTTTGGCCAGAAAGTCAGAAACAGGTCCAATTTAATGCCAAATCGAGCTACACAGAAAGCTGTAGCTCGACGAAGATGAGATTAAAATAGAGAAACAATTCCTATTGTGTGGATTTATCTTACTTTGTTTATGACTCTCTCTCTCTCTCTCTAAATATATATACACATATATAGTAGTGTATGATTTTATCTCACCCAACTCTTGTTTTTTTTTTTTTTTTTTTCTAAGGGTAAGATGGTAATTTCATTATTATCAATTCATTTTTCCTCTCTCCTTGTGTTATTCAAACAACAATATTGTCAATTCATTTATTTTCTCTCCTATCAATCCAAACATAAATATAAATTAAAGCTATCATTTCATTTTATTTCTTTTCTTTTTTCTTATAATTATTATTATTTTTTTTTCTCTCTTGTGTATTTAAACGAAACCTAAAAGATGGAGAGATAGGTGATAATATGGTAACTTAATACGTAAAATTGAAGTACTACACGAAAATAATTTATAAGAGTACAAGGTTAAAGAATTTAAGACGTAACCGTCTTATCAAATTAAATAATTCTAATAGTATAAACATAATTAATTCATGAGAGTGTTGCTACGGACACGTCTGGTGGAGTTGTAGACGCGGCTGATAGATGACGTTATTTTTTATTTATTTACTTTTTTGTTGTTTGGTCAAAAACTTCACATCTACTTACCAACAACTCCACAAAACCGCGTCATATGAATAAATAAAGTTTGAGTTGGCATTTATTTGGCATAGAATATGCACTTTTTACAGCTAAACAGACCACTTTTCTGAACCCACCCCCAACGAATACCCATATCTGTGTCCAGCTCAAATCCTCCACCGCGCAGCCCCACAACTTGGTATGGGTTAGAACCTTCCTCTGCCTTTCCCTCTCTCTTCATCTTTTCCCATTTCGTTCCTCCCTATAAATAAACCCACCCACACATCCAATTCTCATCATCATCCCACAACCATTTCTTTCTTACCAAACACTACACTTCTCATTAACATTCACATCAAACTGTCTTCATATGCTAAAAACCAATTACCAAACACCAATGGCCTTTTCTTCTTCAACTTCAGTGTTATTCTTGGTGCTCATATCTGCTATGCTTAGCTCTTTCATTTTTCCATCTGCTGCTAACTTATACCAACACATTGATCTCACTTGGGGCGATGGCCGTGCTAAGATACTCAACAACGGCGACCTTCTTACCCTCTCCCTCGATAAGGCCTCTGGCTCTGGCTTCAAGTCCAAGAATGAATATCTATTCGGAAAGATTGATATGCAGCTCAAGCTTGTCCCTGAAAACTCTGCTGGCACTGTCACCGCCTACTATGTAAGTTCCCTTCACACGACACAATTGTTTACATGTCAAATGGTAAATGGTCCCGAGACCATGTAATAACTTCTCCTTATGAGTAATGTCTAATCCTCATGTTTGTGTGTGTCCCATTGCAGTTGTCATCACAAGGGCCAACCCATGATGAGATAGACTTTGAGTTCTTGGGGAACTTGAGTGGTGACCCTTACATTCTTCACACCAATGTTTTCAGCCAAGGCAAGGGCAACAGAGAGCAGCAATTCTACCTTTGGTTCGACCCAACTGCGGATTTCCACACCTATTCCATCCTCTGGAACCCCCAACGGATTATGTAAATACATTTGTTATATATACATACTAAAAGCTTACTGAATTTATACATGTATGACTTTTTTTTTTTTTTAACTCCGATTTTATCTCCATAATTCAGATTTTCAGTGGACGGCACACCCATAAGAGAGTTCAAGAACTCGGAGTCAATTGGTGTTCCATACCCAAAGAACCAACCAATGAGAATATACTCCAGTCTGTGGAACGCGGACGATTGGGCCACGAGGGGTGGGCTGGTGAAGACTGACTGGACTCAAGCACCCTTCACAGCTTCGTACAGGAACTTCAATGCCAACGCTTGCACTTGGACTTCTGGTGCATCTTCTTGCACTTCGAATTCTCCGTCTTCAACGGCCTCAAGCAGTAGTGGATGGCTAACAGAAGAGTTGGACTCCACAAACCAAGGTAGGCTGAAATGGGTGCAAAAGAATTACATGATATACAATTACTGCACCGACACAAAGCGATTTCCTCAAGGTCTTCCTCCGGAATGTGCAAGCACTTAATTGAAGAGACTGCATAAATTGTTTTTCCCACGGTTATATAGCCTTCTAATTCTTCTTTAGGATATACAATTCGATTCTTTTATTCTTTGTAATCAAATATTGTTATTGCTCAATAAGGGCAGTCATAATTATCTCCATGTAAAATGTTTTTTTTTTTTTGAAAAGGTATCTCCATGTAAAATGTTACATGAGTAATAGGGGTATATAAGAATGGGATGGATTCATTACAAGTTGTAACTAGGATTGAACACAATGAACTAATTAGAGGTATATTGATAGAGGGTTCAAAAGATTTTTTCCTAATCTATTTATTTTTTTGACGGTCCCAAAATAATTATCCTAATTCAAAATCTAATTTACTACTACTTTATATTATTAATTTACCTTTCTTAAGTTATAAAAACATGTGAATTAATATATTTAGAAATTCATTCCCAATCACTATAATTAAAAAAATATTAAGAATTACTCTTTTAGAAAATTAAATTATCAAAAAAGAGATATTTTAATTAAAAAAAAATTTAATTAGTAAAGTATCTTTATAATTTGAAGGATTGAACTACACGTTTGATAAAAAATAGTAAATAAAAAACTATACGTTTAGTGAGCCATTAACATGGAACCAAGAATGAAAGAAGTCAAAGTAAGTTTCAAGGTTTTACTCTATAGCACCCAAATTCTGACATCACTGTCAAGAAATTGAAAAGACTTCTAGCTAGTTCTAGAATTTAGAAGAAGAGTCTAGAATTTAAAAGAACGTACCTCAGTGACATTTAGGACTTTCATGTTGCTTGAGTTACTTTGCCAGACAGATGGGTTGGATGCAAACATATTAATTTGTACCAAATAATAAATTCAAATAAAATTGTTATAGACATCAATAATCACAAAAATAATATTTACGTTGCCTATGAAAGTATGTTATTAGTGTTTTGAACTTAATATTAGAAGAATTTTAATTCAAAATTTTAACTAAATTATATCTAATTCTAAATCTAAATCACGAATTCTCCTGTGCTTCCAAACAGAGCATTATAAATTTCAATTCTAGCATTTCTATTTATGAATTATAAGATTTAAGCTCAGGACATAGTATGAATTATATCTTACTTTATTTCATGTCATTAATATGATAAAACAAAAAACAAGATAAGGGCAGACTCGCTAGATTTTTTATTTTTTTAAAAGGTAAGTGGTTTGTACCAAGCCCAAGGATGGGCCCTAGGAAGAGAAGCACCTGGCAACAGGCCCAATGTGCATAAATTCCAAAAACAAAGGCACTAGGCCTTAACTCATGGAAGCCCATAATTCAAAATCCTACAAGAAACTCAAATCCTGATAAATCGTTTTCTTTTTAAAACTATTACTTAGAACAGCAATCCCTTTAGACTAAAAAAAGGAATGAATCCAATTTCAAAGTCATCCTTTTGTCCAAGTCATTCTTAGGACAAAATTTCTAACATAATAACCATACTTTAATCTTACATTAGATCTCATTCCTATAGGGCTGCTATGCACAAAATTTGTAGCATGAAAACCATACTTCAATCTTACTTGTGAGGCAAGCCATGACGACCGTGAGTGGACAATTCAATAACAAATTCCCAATCAAAAGTGTCTTATAAATACTTGCTCCAACTTCATTCATTTTCATATAACATAAGCAATCTCAAATACCACAACCCACTTCTTCTTCTCCTTCAATCTTCAATCTTTGTTTGAGTCATAAAAATGGCTGACGAAGTGATTCTCTTGGACTTATGGCCCAGCCCTTTTGCACAGAGGGTGAAAATTGCCTTGGCTGAGAAAGGCATAGACTATGAGTCCAAAGAAGAGAACTTGTTGATCAATGGGAAGAGTCCTCTACTCCTAAACATGAACCCTATTAATAAGCGAATTCCAGTTTTGATCCATAATGAGAAACCGATATGCGAGTCCCTCATCATAGTTCAATACATTGATGAGCTCTGGAATGATAAATCTCCTTTCTTGCCTTGCGATCCTTACAAGCGCGCCCAAGCAAGGTTCTGGGCTGACTACATTGACAAGAAGGTCAGTTCAACTATTAGCCACTATGAACATGTATTGTTGTAGTATCTTGTAAACTTAATTAATCTTATCAGTGTCATAGCAAATTTAAGTCTAACAATCCTTTATATGCAGATATTTAGCACTGGAAGGAAGTTAGGTATGAGCAAAGGTGAAACCCAAGAAGAAGCAAAGAAGGAACTCTTAGAGTGCTACAAACTATTGGAAGCAGAGCTAGGAGAGAAGACTTATTTTGGGGGAGAGACCTTTGGTTTTGTGGACATTGCTCTCATACCCTTTTACGCTACGTTTTACATCTACAAGAAAATTGGCAACCTTAACATGGAGGAAGAGTGCCCTCAAACTGTGGCATGGGGTAAGAGGTGCATGGAGAGGGAGAGTGTGTCCAAGACTCTTCCAGACCCGTACAAGCTCTATGACTTCTACCTGGAGCTCGCAAAGAAGCTTGGTGGTCAGTAAAATTCCGGAAGATCAAGAACTGCTTAATGAAGACATAATAAGAGATAGATATAAAACTTAAGAGATAGATATAAAACTTATCTCATACAGTTAATTACCATTTGTATTTCTCTCTCTCACTTCTATTCTCTCTCTTTTTTGGACTTACGTTTTGTTGAGATTTGTGTTGTTTTTGTTACATTGACAATAAAGAAAGGACTTCATGTTCTGAATTGCAGAAATAAGAAGAAAACACAAGTGAGATGTTCACTTTTTCAATGCTTAATTGAAACAAATTTTCACCAGCAATTTGAGATATTGTTTTTTTTTTTTTTCAGTTCAAGTCCTTAAACTTATCTTTCAATTCATCTCCACACTAAGTTTGTTCAAGATTTTGTCTTCGTGGACCTCTTTCTAATATTTATGTAGCCTCCGCTCCAAACATGCATGGCCAACCTCTACAGACTGCATTTTGTGTTTTCATCTATATATTTTATTTCTTCTCGAACTAAAACCACAAGGTAACCTTTACAGACTGCATTCTGTGTAAAAATAAGATTAAAAGGATGGTAGAAGGATGGTAGCTAAAACTAAACAAAATGCGTTTTAATGACTTGTATGAAAAATTATGTACAAAAGAGGGTGAAACGACTATTTACAAATCAGCAAAACATAGACAGAAGTTGACCGAAGATATGGACCAAGGTAGGTGTATCAAAGAAATAAAATTATAAATCAAATAATATTAGTTAAAGAAAAAGACGCGTTAGAAACATAGAAAAATTACCTTCAACACTTATTAAATGAGAAATATGCTAGAGAAGAAATTGTAAATAACAAACCTTACAAAGGAATGGTAAATGAAACTAATAATAAGGAATTAGATGACACAATTAAAAAAATGAGTAACTATAAAGTTATTGGACCTAATAACATATATACTTATAGAGACGAGTGGGATTTTTAGGATAAATAGGAATTGAATGGTTAACAAAGTCAATTAACAAAATTTTAAAAGATGAAAGAATGCTAAGTGAATGGAGAAAAAGTATCATAGTACCAATTTATAAAAATAAAGAAGATTTAAGAAATTGTGGAAATTATAGAGTAATTAAGTTAATGATTTACAACAATTAAGTCTTTTCCTAGTTATTTGAGATCGGTTATACGATTCTCATGTTTCCATTCCGCTCGGTTATATGATTCTCATGTTTCCATTCCGCTCTATTTTGAGATATAATTTCAGTTAAACCACATGCTCTCATATCTTTCCCAATTGAAAGTATAATCGAACAAAGATGAAGAAAAGAAACTTCAATATCCAATAATCAATTTGAATCCATGTGAGGTAGATTCACTGTGGAAGCCATATAATAAGATAATGAATAGAAGAATGTAGGAATAAACAAAAGATTTACACTTGGTTTTCATACGCTTAGAAATAGTGCATGGTAGAGTTTCAAGTGACATATAATCTCACTCCAAATAAAACGGAGTATCAAAAAACTTTATAAATCATATTTAAAATATGTATAAGGAGGCGTTGATCAGAGTTGGAAAAGAGTAACGCATGTTGTCCAGAATTCGTACTACATATCAAGAAATTAATGATTTTTTTTTTTTTTTTTAAATTAAATAAGATTACACCATGGATCAACGTTAAGTTCACACTTATTTACAATAATGTTAGATGAAATAACTAAAGATATTCAAAAAAAATATTCCACAGCATGTGTTGTTTGCTAATGACACAATTTTATCACACGCTAGGAAGTCTTTCCGACAAAGATAGAAACACTGAAAAAGACTTTAGAAGGAAGAGGTCTAAGAATTAGAAAAATATATAAATAGTGAATGTCTCTATATATATATATATTTTTTCGCAATAATGAATGTCCATATGATAAGTATAATAAGCTGACAGTATAAATATTCCAATTCAATACCAAAAAGTAACTCAAAATACCACTCTTGTCATTTATCGTCAATTATTACTGACAGACGAGGAGATAGACAGCAAGAGAAATTGAAGCATGATTGACTAAATAGAGGTAAATTAGTTGTACTTTACGTTGTTAGAATGTTTATATATATATATATATATATAGAGAGAGAGAGAGAGAGAGAGAGGGAGGTTGAATTATTATGTAATTTCATATAGTTGGTAAGGCTCTTATGTTATTAAGTGAGTCGTGTATCCTTTATATAAGTCTACATAGGCTTATTAGGGTTATGTGAAATATATACAAGAAAGAAGTCTGCACTCTCTCTCTCTCTCTCATGATTTTAAACATGGTATAGTGTTATAAGAATTCATGGGTATGAGAGTTTGTAATTGTGTTGTTTTTGTATAAGATCGGAATCGCGATTGTAGTGTTGGTGTCTCTGCCTCGTTTGTCGTCGCCGGCAGATCCTCGTTTACCGTCGTCAGATCTGAAGCTCGTTCGTCGTTGTCTCTGCCTCATTCGTCGTCGCCGGCAGCTCCTCTTTGGTTGTCATCAAGCTCGCCGACATCTACCATCTTGATTTGCAGAGGTGAGGTTCATTGATTCGCGTTTTTTGGCCGGAAGTTGCAAAGGTCGCTGCTTATTGATTCGACCGTCGCTTGTGACTGGGTTTCCGTCGCTTCAGTTGCATTGTTCACCAGCGTTTGTGAAGGTGTGAAGAAGAAGACCCGCATATGGCTACATGGTTATGCTATTCCAACCCTAGTTTACTAAACCTGGGATAGCTATTCCAACCCTGGTTTACTAAAACTGGGATAGCAGAGATCCGACTCGTTTAAAGTGATCCGACCCGTTTGCCCAAATCCGAGCCGTTTGCCAAGATTCGGCCCGTTTACTAGGTCCGGCAAAATATATATATATATATATATATATATATATATATATATATATATATATATATATATATATATATTCTGTTTTGCTGGGTTCAACATGACGTCCAGTTCAGATTTGCTTTCTTCCACATCTAGTTTAATTCTCCCATGACTTCCGTTAAACTCAATGGGAAGAATTACATATTGTGGGTTAAATCTGTTGCAATTTTTCTCAAAGGCAAAGGTCTTGGTACTCATCTGACTAAAGATAAACTCAAGGAAACTGATGCTTCTTTTGATGCATGGGAAAAGGAAGATACTCAGATCATCTCTGTGATGTTAACCAGTATTGAACCCCAAATCAGTTCAACTTTACTTTATTTGGATACTGGCAAGGAGATATGGGATAGATTGAAGCAATTGTATTTTGGGACAGGTAATATCACTCGTGTTTATGAGCTCTGTAAGCAGTACTTCAATCTTGAACAAGGTAATCACAGTATATAGAAGAGTACTATTCCAAAGTTATGGGAGTCTATGAGCAGCTGAATATGTATCAACCCATTACTGCTGATGTTCGAAGTATGCAACAACAACGCGATGACTTTAATGTTGTCTATTTTCTTACTGGTTTGTCGTCATCATATGAGTCTATTCGTGCACAGATTATGGGCAGTCCCACACTTTCATCTCTTGTTGATGTGTTTTCTCGACTTCAGCACGCTACACTTGCAAGTGATACCTCAAATTTGAATAATGGGCAAAGTGGTGAGCGTTCAGTATTGGTAGTTTCAAAAGGTGAACATAATGTTTACCGTGGAGGTCATGGAGGACGCTCCACACGTGGTGGTCGTGATTCACGGGAAAGACGTGGCCGTGGCCGTGGTAGGGAATCACGAAAATGTACTCATTATAGCATTTCTAATCATACTGTGAATTTTTGTTGGGACCTTCATAGTAAACCATCTAGTTATGCAAATCAAGTTTACTCCTCTCGAATGATGTTGCATCTGGATCTCATCACGTAACTGAATCAGATATGGTCACTGTTCGACATGATGAGTATACTCAGTTTTTGTCTTTTAAGCAAGCATCTAATTCATCTTCTACGGCTACCTTTGCCAAGTCAGGTACTGCACACACATGTATATTGTCTTCCACTCGCAGTCCTTGGATCATAGACACTGGAGCATCCGATCATATGACTGGATGTTCTTCTCTTCTTTCTGACTTTAATTATGTACCTCATTCTCAAAGTGTTACTCTTGCTAATGGTTCATCCACTAAGGTTTCAGGTTTGGGGACAACTCAACTTAGTGATTCGTTGTCTCTCTCGTCTGTTTTATATGTTCCTCAGTTTTCCTTTAATTTAATGTCTATCAGTAAGCTTGCTAAATCTCTCCAGTGCTCTGTTACATTTTATCCTACTTCTTGTGTGTTTCAGGATCTCAAGACGAAGAAGAAGATTGGTACGGGACATGAAGCTGGTGGCTTATATTACTTTGATTTGGAACCTTATCTTGTGGTTCTTCAGTCTTCTCTGTCTCCATTCCATTGGCACTGTCGTCTTGGTCACCCGTCACTTCAAGTTTTGCAGCGTCAAGTTCCTAGTCTTAGTCATTTGAAATTCTTGTCATGTGAAGTTTATCAGGTTAGTAAGCACTATCGCGTGTCTTTCAAGTCTAAGGTTAATAATCGCGTCTTTAGTCCTTTTCATTTGGCTCAGTTAGATCTATAGGGTCCAATAAAGCATTCTTCAATTAATAAATTTCATTATTTTGTGACATTTGTGGATGATTTTTCTCGTCTGACTTGGTTGTTTCTAATGAAAGATCGTTCTGAGTTATATTTAATTTTTTAAAAATTTTGAAAAGAAATTAAAACTCAGTTTGGATGCCCAATTCATATTCTATGTTCTGATAATGCTAAGGAATATTTTTCAACCTCCTTTGATACATATCTTAGTGATAAAGGAATTATTCATCAACATTCATGTGTTTATACTCCTTAACAAAATGGAGTTGCAGAACGTAAGAATCGACACCTCTTAGAAGTAACCCGTGCTCTTTTGTTTCATATGCGTATGCCTAAGCGTTTTTGGGGTGATGCTATTCTTACTGCTTGTCATCTTATTAACTGTATGCCGTCCTCTGTATTAGATGGCAAATCTTCACATTCTATTTTATTTCCTGATTCTCCCTTGTTTTCTCTTACTCTTAGAGTTTTGGATGTGTATATTGTCCACAATCTTGGTCCTGGTTTTGATAAACTAAACCCACGTGCCACAAAGTGTGTATTTCTTGGATACTCTCGTTCTCATAAAGGTTATCGCTACTATAGTCCTATTTTTCAACGGTACTTTATTAGCGCGGATGTAACTTTTTGTGAGCCATCCCATATTTTCCAAATATTGATTCACTTCTTGATATCACTCCTTAGTCGCCTCTTCCTGTGGTTCCTCTTCCCCCACTTTCTCTTCAACCTAGATCTCTTTCGTCTGCCCCGTTACAGGTGTACACTCGAAGACCAAAGCCGTTTGTTGTCATGCCTCCTCCGTCGTCTTCAGAGTCTTTGGATCCAACACCATCCACTGTGTCTGATTCCTTGTCTATTGCACTTCGTAAAGGTACTCACTCGTGTGTCACTAATCATCCCATTACTCGTTATGTCTCTTATAATTCCTTATCGCCATCCTTCTCATGTTTTTCATTTCAGTTGTCTACAACATTTGTTCCTAAGACTGTGCAGACTGCTTTGTCTGATTCGGGCTGGAGGAAAGCAATGCAAGATGCAATGGATATTTTGCATCAGAATGGCATGTGGAATCTTGTTCCATTACCTCCAGGTGCCAAACCTGTTGGTTGTCGGTGGGTACATACTATGAAGTATCTTTTAGATTGATCCATTGAGCGTTTAAAAACATGTTTTGTTGCCAAAGGTTATACCCAGACTTATGGTTTTGACTATGATGAGACGTTTGCCCCCGTTGCTAAGATTTCTTCTATTCGTGTTTTGATTTCTCTTGCTGCGAATAAACATTGGCCTCTATTTCAGTTTGACGTTAAAAATGCCTTTTTGCATGGTGACTTAGCAGAAAAGGTTTATATAGAGCAACCACCTGGGTTTGTTGCTTAGGGGGAGTATCTTCACACTGTTCGTCACCTTGAAAAAGCCCTGTATGGATTGAAACAATTTCCACAGGCTTGGTTTGGAAAATTCTCTAAGGCAACATTAAAATTTGGTCTTAACAGATGTCAGACCGACCATTCAGTATTTCACCAGCGCATTAAAGTTGGCTTCATATTTCTTGTGGTGTATGTAGATGATATTGTGATCACAGGTAATGATTCTGTAGGCATTACAAAGTTGAAGTTGTTTCTGCAATATCGATTCCACACTAAAGACTTGGGTAAACTTAGGTATTTTTTGAGTATTGAAGTTGCTAGATCCAAGAAGGGTATAAGTTTATCTCAACGAAAATATGTGTTGGACTAATTAGAAGAAACAGGTATGTTGGGTAGTCGTCCGATTGATGCTCCTATGGATTTAAATACAAAACTTGTGTCTGATGAGGGTGATCTATTTAACGACCCAGGCAGATTTCATCGCCTTGTTAGGAAATTAATTTATCTCACTATCATTCGACCTGATATTTCATATGCAGTTAGTATTATAAGTCAGTTTATAGGAACCCCTAGAGTGCTACATTGGATTACTGTTTTTTGGATTATCCGATATCTCAAGCAAGCTCCAGGTTTTGGGTTACTATATAAATCAAATGATCATCTCAGGGTCATGGTTGTCAAAAGCGCGCCTGGGCACGCACCAGGGCACGCGCCTAAGCGCAAGGCGCCTATAGGCACAGCAATTGCTCCTCACAATAGCCCAGGCACAGCGACTTCCACTAGGCGCTCGACTGGGCTGCGCCTTGAAGCTAGCGCGCCTCATGTATTATACGGCAACCACCCAATATATTTTATATATTTTATGTATTTGACTGTTTGCTAACTTTCCTTTTATAGTTTATATTATTATATATTAGTAATTTAGTATATACGTGCAGCTTTGGAAACTAAAAAAGTTTTGGAAACTTAAAAGCAAAAAATGGTAATTTTGTTATCTTGTGAGGCAACCCATCAAATTAATAAAAATCAATTAAGCAAAAGCTGCTGCAAAAGAAACGTGAGGGAGTGGGAAAGGCAAAAGTGGGAAAGAGAAGAGAAAGAAAGAGAAGAATCTGTTGCCTCCTTCCGACGAAGCCACTACCAGGTCAGTAATTTCATTTCAATTTTTTTTTTTTCCTCCTCTTTTCTTCTCCTCCTCTCTCTCATCTGTTTTGTTTTTTTTTTCTTTTTTCTGGGTCTCTGTTTTTGTTCTTTCTTTTTCTTCGTGTAAGGGCTCTGTTTAGGGGCTCTAATTTTTTCCCCCCTCATCCACTAGTCTCGGATTACTCATTTCTTTGTCTTCTCTCTAGCCAAACTGGCCTTCAATTTTTTTTTTTTTCCTTCATCTACTCCAGTACTCCTCTCTTCTCTTCTCCTCATCCTCCTCCTCTTTTCTTCTTTTATCTTCTCCTCTCACATTCTCTCTCTCATTTGGTTTATTTTACTTTTTAACATTTTTTTCTGGGTCTCAGTTTTTCTTCATGTAGGGGCTCTGTAATTTTTTTTTCCCCTCATTTTTGAGTCTTCTTTCTGGCATTCATCTACTCCTCTGTTTTTTCTTTCTTTCTTCATTTTCTTCATCTACTTTATCTCTTTATTATTATTATTTTTTCAATCTTTGTCTCTCATTTTTTTCTAATCTCTATCTCTCATTTTTTTCTCCCTTCTTGGCTTTTTCTTTTGAATGATTTGCTGAAATTTGCTGCATGCTGTTTGCTGGAATTTGCTCGATTATTTAAAATTTGAATGTTTGTTTCTGAATGCTGTTTGCTGAATTGCTTGAATGCTTGTTTGCTGAATTTAACTTGGTCTATTGACTCCATTCTATTTCTCATTGTAAATAGATAGGAAAAAATGTCAAAGAATCCAGGTTGAAATTATTGTCGCCTGCAAAACCCACAAGATAGGAATGCAACAACGTGTAATTTTTGTGAAAAAGTTATGAAATGAGGTATTTATAGGGCTAAACAACACATTATAGGGGAATATAGAAACGTACAAGCATGTAAAAAGTGCCCTGAACACATGAAAGAAGAGATTAGAGAATATATGAGTAAGAAGAAAGAAGAAAAGGAATACACAAATTTGTTGCCTGATTTTGATGACATGGATGATCAAGATGAGGATAATGTAACAATTATTGATGTTAAAGGTAAAAGAGGGCAAGTAGAGCTGGAAGCAATAATATTGAATCAAAAAAGCAAAAGCAGAAAGGTCCTACTGATTTGTACTTCACCACTTCTCTAGAAGTAGTTGTACAAAATAGAAAAAATGACAAGGGTAAGCAAACAACAATTGATAATGCTTGCAAGAAAGAACTTAGAAACCGAGCATGTCAACAGTTTGCAAGATGGATGTATGATGCTAGGATATCATTTAATGCCCTTAATTATGATAGTTTTACACCAGTTGTTGAAGCTATTGGCCAACATCGTCCAGGAATGAAACCTCGTTCTTATCATGAGGTAAAAGTTCCCCTCCTTAAGAAAGAACTAGAGTATATAGACAATTTAATGCGGGATCATAGAGAGGAATGGGCAAAATACGGATGCACAATTATGGTAGATAGATGGGAGGATAAAAGACACAAGTGTTTGATTAATTTTCTGGTGAATTATCTTAAAGGGACAATGTTCATTCAATTTGTTGATGCTTCCTCTTATTCAAAGACCGGTGAAAAAATGTTTGACTTGCTTAATAAGTTCGTGCAGCAAATTAGAGCATCAAATGTGATTCAAGTAGTCACTGATACTGCCTTTTCTAATGTTGTGACAGGTATAAATATTTTCAATATGTACTTGATGTGAAAATTTTAGGTTTATTATTTCTAACCTTCTATTAATCCATATTTTATTTCTTTACAATAGGGAGAATGTTGGAAGGAAGGCACCGACATTTGTATTGGTCACCTTGTGCTGCACATTGTGTGGACCTGATGTTGGAGGACATTACTAAGATCCCAAATATAATGAGGACCATAAAGAGAGCTATAATGTTAAATGGTTATATTTATAACCGTTCGGGTCTGTTAAACATGACAAGGCGTTATACTAGACATAAAGAGTTGCTTAGACCTGCAACGACTCGATTTGCCATTTCATTTATCACGTTATCAAGTATCCATCATCAAAAAGGATTGCTTAAGGAAGATGTTCACTTCATAAGAATGGACCTCTAGTAAATGGGCAAAAGAGATACAAGGGAAAAATGTAGCAGAGATTGTGTTGATGCCTACATTTTAGACAAGCATTGTGTACTCTCTCAAAGTAGCAAGCCCTCTTATTCGTGTACTTAAGTTGGTTGAGGGTGAGAGAAAGCCTCCAATGGGATATATTTACGAGGCTATGGAAAGGGCTAAAGAAGCGATAGCTAAAGCTTTTGGTGGGAATGAGGAGAAGTATAAGGACATCTTTAAGATCATTGATATTAGGTGGAATATCTAACTCCATCGCTCTTTGCATGCAGCTGGGCATTTCTTGAACCCAGAATATTTTTATAGCAATCCAAATATTGAGCAAGATAAAGAGGTGATGGGTGGTTTACATCAATGCATAAAAAGATTGGTTCCAACCACTGAAGTGCAAGATAAAATTTCTTTGGAGTTGAGTAGATATATGAAAGCTGATGGTCTATTTGGCTCATCAATTGCTATTAGACAAAGAAAGTCAAGGGCACCAGGTAAACAACTCAATTAATCATTTTTTAGTATATTTGAATTTTAATTTTTTACTAATAATATGTAAATAACAGCTGATTGGTGGTCCGCATATGGTTTTACAACCCCTAATTTGCAAAAATTTGCTATTAAAGTGCTTAACCTCACATGTAGCGCATCTGGGTGTGAACGAAATTGGAGTGTATTTGAACATGTAAGTTTGTAGTATTAGTAATTCAATGATAAAAAAAATTAGATTATAAATAGTTATACACTTATACTTATTAATTATTTGAATTAATGCAGCTTTATAACAAAAAGAGGAACCGGCTAACTCAATGTCGATTGAATGATTTGGTTTTCATTAAGTATAATAAAGCACTAAAACGACGATATGACATGCGTGATAAGATCGATCCCATCATTTTAAATTATATAGATGATAGCAATGAGTGGTTGGTTGGAATAATGGATGAAGATGTAGATGCCAAAGATGAGTTGGTGTTTGAAGACAACTCTTTGACATGGGGTGCAGTTGCTTGAGCTACCGGGGCTGGAGAGTCTAGCCATAGTTTAAGATCAAGATCAGCTCCAAGGGCAACAAAGAGGACAACACCTTCATACTCGTCTTCACTATGAATCGTAGATGATGATGAGGCAAACTCTGAAGAGATAGAAGAAGAAGAAGATGCTGAGAGTTACAAGTCTTTTGATGGGGATGATGATGAGACTATGTTATTTGGTGAAAATGATGATATTTAGGTCCCTTAAGATTATTTGGTAACTTTGGTTTTAGGAGTCCTTGTCAAAACTCAAAACTAAAACTAATATTTTGTTACATGGCTTGGTAGGCTACTAAGTATTGACTATGATACTTTATAGATTTGGTAGGCTACTAAGTATCTTTTGATGAATCTGCTTTGGAATCAAATGATAGTTTTTACTTAAGACGTCAAGTATAAATTTATAATATATGGTTAACTGGCTTATGTTTTGCTTCTTTTGAATCTTTCTTATGAATAAATAGCTTTATTAGTTTAATTGTTCTATTTTACTAGTTGCTTTATTGGTTTAATTGTGATATATTTAGACTAATTTAATATTTTTATTATTAGATGTTCATTATTTAATTGTGTTATTTTTGCTAATAATTATTATTTTAAAATTTTACTTGTGCGCCTCACATCACTTAGGCTCGCGCATCGCCGTGCACTTCTCGCCTAGGCTCCAAGAGACCTCTAGCGCCTCAGTGCGCCTTGGACTTTTAATAACAATGCTCAGGGTGGAAGGTTTTACAGATGCCGATTGGGCTGGTTCTCCTTCAAATAGGAGATCTACTACAAGTTTCTGCACATTTGTAGGAGGAAATATTGTTACATGGCAAAGTAAAAAGTAAACGGTAGTAGCTCGATCTAGTGCTGAAGCTGAGTACAGGGCAATGGCCCATACCACTAGTGAGTTGACATGGATACAACATTTTCTAAAAGAACTTGGGTTGACAGTTGAAGCTCCTACTCCATTGTTCTGTGATAATTAAGCAACAGTTCACATTACATCAAATCATGTGTTTCATGAGAGGACTAAACATATTGAAATTGATTGTCACTTCATTGATATGTTTACCAAAACATTGGATCATAACCGGTTAAGAACTATATGTTCCAAGTTGAGATTATTTGATTTATATTCTCCAACTTGAAAGGGAATGTTAGAATATATATATATATATATATATATATATATATATTGGGTCATTACGTAATTACATATAATTAGTAGGATCCTTGTGTTATTAAGTCATTCTTGTATCCTTTATATAAGCCTACATTTACATAAAATTGGTTGAGCCCTGTGTTATTGAGTCTTGTATCTTTTATATAAGCCTATGTAAACTTATTAAGGTCATGTGAAATATATACAAGCTCTCTCTCTCTCTATATATATTTTAAACATATGTAACAAACGAATAAATAAAAATAATAAAAAATTAAAAATTAAAAGGATTGTGGGCAGAGGAAGCTACACGTTTCATGGCAGAGGATACACGTTTTGTGGGCAATCAACATGGGACCCAGAAGGAAAGAAGTCAAGGTAATTTAGAATGTTGGAATGAGACTTTCATACACCAATTAATTCCCAGCTTTATCGTCAAGACACCTTCCAAGGTTTTACATTGCACACAGTTTCTGACATCACTGTTTCTTTTCTGTCAAGAAATGAGAAGACTTCTACTTAGTTCTAGAATTTAGAAGAACAGTCTAGAACTTATCTGTACATACCTCACTGAGATTTAGGTCTACAAGTTTATATTTACTTTTTACCAAATGACAATTTCAGATGAATAAATATAAAAAACACTAATCAAAGACAATGACTCGACATATATCAATTCTACCAGTTCAATTATCTATTAAGGCTGTTAAGTTTCAAGTACAAGAGGATAATATGAAACTGTAACATCATAATTCACTATATTTATTTTAGGTGAATTACATTAAATTTCCTTTTTTTTTTATTTGTGTTTTTCACTAAATCTTCTTTTTCTATTTTTTTTTGTCAAAAAACTCACCTCAACTGTTAGAAGGAGGTGATTTAACTAACTTCCGTTAACTAATTATTGGATGGGGGTGCTTGAATTCTCAAATATATATATATATATAGCAAATAACTTTCAAGAAAAAAAACCTAAATTTATATTGGCAAAAAAAAAATTAGGCATTATTTCTGGTAGTGTCCCTTTAATAAATTTATATAAAATGAAAATTAATAAAAACCAAATAAATGAATGCACAATATAATTCTCAAATATATATATATAGCAAATAATTTCAAGAAAAAAAACCTAAATTTTTTTCCTAAATAAAAAAATATAAACAAAACTTACATTTATATTGGTCTGATGGCTAGATGAAAATGAAAATATATTTAAATAATATTTAATGATACATATTATACATACTATTATATTATGATAGAAATTATATATAATATTATAATAAAAGGTAAATAAAAGAAGTTGAACAAGAAGAGTACATGTTGTTGCAATGGTTTTTTTTTTCAATATAAATCTAAGTTCTTTTTTTTTTTTTTTTTTTCTTAAAATTTATTTGCTATATATAAATATATTTGAGAACTATATTGTGCATTCATTTATTTGATTTTTATTAATTTTCATTTTATATAGATTTATTAAAGGGACACTATCAGAAATATTGCCTATTTTTTTTTTCTTGAAATTTATTTGATATATATATATATATATATATTTGAGAATTAAATCACCCCCCTTTAATAGTTAGTTAACGGAAGTTAGTTAAATCATCCCCTTCTAATAGTTGATGGGGAGTTTCTTGACAAAGAAAATAGAAAATGAGGATTTAGTAAAAAACACAGATAAAAAAAGAGAGTTTAATGTAGTTCACCCTTTATTTTAATTCATACAAAATTCAAGTCGTATATTAAGATTTTCCATGCTATATAGGTCCTAAAATGTCAATTTCAATTTTAAATTTAAACCTGCTTTCTCATGACAGAAAGTCTATAATACTCTTAAAGTCACCTATTACTTGGAAACCAACCCATTAGACCCAAAACGAAAGATTCCAATTTCATTTAATTTCAGAGCCATCCTAATAACCTTTCTTTAATGTTATATTAAATTCATTCCTACGTGGAAAATGTTGATTCAACTAATATAATTTTGGGGGAGAGACCTTTAGAAAAAGATGCATTAGAAACATAGAAAAATTACCTTCAACACTTATTAAATGAGAAATATGCTAGAGAAGAAATTGTAAATAACAAACCTTACATAGGTATGGTAAATGAAATTAATAATAAGGACTTAGATGACACAATTAAGAAAAGGAGTAGAGTAACTATAAAGTTATTGGACCTAATAACATATATACTGATAGAAGCGTGGGGAATTTTTAGGATAAATAGGAATTGAATGGTTAACAAAGTCGATTAATAAAATTTAAAAAATGAAAGAATGCTAAGTGAATGGAGAAAAAGTATCATAGTACCAATTTACAAAAATAAAGAAGATTTAAGAAATTGTGGAAATTATAGAGTAATTAAGTTAAACATTTACAACAACCACATGTTTACTTTAGTTGAGATCGGTTATATGAATCTCATGTTTCCATTCCGCTCTATTTTGGACCATAATCTCAGTCAAATCACATACTCTCATATCTTTCTCAATTGAAAGTATAATCGAACAAATATTAAGAAAATAAACTTCAATATCCAATAATCAATTTGAATCTATGTCAGGTGGATTCACTGTGGAAGCCATATAATAAGATAATTAATAGAAGAATGTAGGAATAAACAAATAATTTACACTTGGTTTTCATACGCTTAGAAATGGTGTATGGTAGAGTTTCCAGTGACATAATCTCGCTCCAAATAAAACGAGTATCAAAAAATCTTATAAATATATCATATTTAAGACATGCACAGCGAGACGTTGACCAGAGTTGGAAAAGAGTAATGCACGTTAAAAGAATTTGTACATGTGAAGAAATTAATGATATATATATTTGTAAAAATAAGAATAAACCAGGGATCAAGGTAAAGTTCCCACTTACTTACAATAATGTTATACGTAGTATAAAATAACTAAAGATATTCAAGAAAATATTTCACAGCATGTGTTGTTTGGTGATAACTTAATTTTATTAGAGAGTAGGGAGTATTTTCGACAAAGATAGAAACACCCAAAAAGACTTTAGAAGCACGAGGTCTAAGAATTAGAAAAAAAATAATAATAATGATGATGAATGTACATATGATAAGTATAATAAGCTGACAATATAAATATTCCAGTTCAATACCAAAATGTTACCTCACAATCACCACTTTTGTCATTTATAGTCAATTATTACCGACAGATGAGGAGATGGACCGTAAGTAAAATTGAAGCATGATTGACTAAATAGAGGTAAATTAGTTTTATTTTATGTGACAAACAAATAAAAAGATAATTATTATTTTTTTATGTGACAAACGAATAATAATAATAATAATAATAATAATAATAATAATAATAATAATAATAATAATAATAAGGTAGTGACCTAGCGGTATTAGGCTTTTACTTTTTAAAGAGAGGTCAATAGTTCAAACCTCTGTAGAGACATGGGTGTGACTATGTATGAGTATCAATTATAAAAAAAGAATAAAAAAATGATTAAAAGAAAATTTTAAATAATCTTACCATAATTAATGTGTATTAAAATTTTAGTCAGTAAAGTCTCTTTAGTGTTGGTATGGGCAGAGGAAGCTACACGTTTCATGGCCCATCAACATGGGACCCAGAAGGAAAGAAGTCCACCTTCCAAGGTTTTACATACACCAATTAAGTCCCCAACTTTATCATCAAGACACCTTCCAAGGTTTTACACAGCGCACTGTTTTCTAACGTCACTGTTTCTTTTCGGTCAAGAAATGAGAAGACTTCTACCTAGTTCTAGAATTTAGAAGAAGAGTCTAGAACTTATCTGTATATTCCTCTCACTGAGATTTAGGTCTACAATTTTATATTTAATTTTTACCAAATGACAATTTCAGATGAATAAATATAAAAAACACTAATCAAAGAAAATTACTCGACATATATCAATTCTACCAATTCAATAATCTATTAAGATTGTTAAGATTCAAGTACAAGACTCTTTTAAGGATAATATGAAACTGTAAGACCATAATTCACTTTATTTATTTTAATTCATACAAAATTTTATTTATTTTAATTCATACAAAATTTATGTCATATGTTAAGATTTTCCATGCTATATAGATCCTAAAACGTCACTTTCATTTTTAAATTTAAACCCGCTTTATCATGACAGAAAGTCTATAATACTCTTAAAAGTCTAACCTATTACTTGGAAACCAACCCATTAGACCCAAAACGAAAGATTCCAATTTCATTTAATTTCACAGCCATCCTAATAACCTTTCTTTAATGTTGATGTATATTAAATTCATTCCTACAGAGCTGGCTGTGGAAAATGTCGATTCAACTAATATAATATTTGTGACCTATGTATGAGGCACGCCATGACGACCCACAAAATAGTAGCAGGAAAATGATTTAACAATGAAACCCAATCATCAAAAGTATCTTATAAATTCTTGCTCCAACTTCATTCTTTTTCATATAACACAACCAATCTCAAACACTAGTACAACCCACTTCTTCTTCTTCAATCTACCAACTTTGTTTTTCTGAGTCATAATTAGAATGGCAGGAAAATTGATCCTCTTGGACTTCTGGGTTAGCCCTTTTGCACAAAGGGTGAAAATTGCCTTGGCTGAAAAAGGCATAGGCTTTGAGACCAAAGAAGAGAACTTGATGAACAAGAGTCCTCTGCTTCTAAAGATGAACCCTGTTAAAAAGCAAATCCTGGCTTTGATCCATAATGGGAAGCCGTTATGCGAATCCCTCATCATTGTTCAATACATTGATGAGGTCTGGAATGATCAATCTCCTTTGTTTCCTTGTGATCCTTACAAGCGCGTGTAAACTATAATTATTCGTGTTAAACTATTCATCACAAATAAACATAAATCCCATTCACTTAGAACTTCATGATTTTCACATATCTATAATGCATAAATAAATAGTTAGATATAAATACCTCGATTCATGATGTCAAACCTTGTTGAGATTAAATCCAACTTCTAGATCCTTTAACCACGAACTAATCTGCAACTCTGATCAACAGGCAAAGGTGGAAACTGGTTTCTCTCTCTTGGCCTTTTGTACACATAAAACTTTTACGTGTTGTATCATTAATTGTACATAATTGATGGAGTATATGCACTTTTATAAAGGCAGAGAGAGGACCAGTTTTCCTTCTAGTAACATATTTCTACTTTCCATCAAAGTAAAGAATAAGAAAGGAAAACACTTCTCCAATAAGTAATTACCAAAAAGGTAATTTTAAGTTGGCCAAAAATAAATAATATTAATTGATATCTATTTACTTATCCACCAAGTAATATGTCACATGTCCAAATCATGTGGGCCACAATTAAATAAATAATCTTACATTCTCCCACTTGGCACATATGATAATTTCTATAGTAGTTTAATAAAATAGTCATTAATGTGCACCATAAATCAGATTAACTTATTAAATTTGTTATCATAAATACCATGGTAAATAAATTACCAATGCGAGTCATGGCGGTTATATATCCTTAAATGACACAGTCCCTTCCATGTACCACAACACTAGTAATCTATTCAACATAGTCTATAAATGAGAAGTATCAATAATGATCTAACAATAATGTCTTTTCCAAGACTATTCCTATTACTACTTATTAAAGCAATACGTACATGTACATTAATTAATAGGAAATATCATAAACACATTTAATCAGCGCAAAATGTCAAATATATATAAGCAATTCACAATAAAAAAATAATCATAATTGACTACATTTAAGACCCATTCTTTCAACATGTTCCATAAATGTCTTGGATGGTAGTCCATTCATTAATGGATTGCAATCATAAGTTATGTGCTTATAATTTCAATAGACATTCGTTGTTTCTAAATATCTTCTTTAATGATAAAGTATTTCAACTTTAGAATACCTATCATTTTTCATACAAGAAGATCAACAATTGAAGCATAAATTTTCAACAATCTGAAAACGGTACCCATAACTCCAAGTCCTGAAATAAATTCTGCAATCATAAATTATAGCCTCAAAGCATGTTACAAGTTAAAATTTCATAATAGACAAAATTACTTTGTACTTTTTCATAATATTGTTCCTCCAACCAAATCTTCTAGAACTTTTTTAATATATGCTTTATGAGACAATTCTAAAAACAAATCAATGTGATCTATAATGAAATATTTCTATTCCTATCACATAGGATGCTTCATCCATATATTTCATTTCAAAGTTCTTAGAGATAACTTTTAGTTTCATATAATAAACTAAGATCACTACTAACAAATAAAATATCATCAATATATAGAATCAGAAATATAAACTTACTCCCACTAACCTTCTAGTATATACACTGATCAACAGTGTTTTTCTTAAAACCAAAAGAAATAATGGTATCATTAAACTTAATATACCATTGTTAGGAAGCTTGTTTAAATCCATATATTGACATCTTAAGTTTACGGACCATGAATTCTTTACCCTCTAATATGAAGTCTTCAAGTTGTTCCATATGGACTTCCTTTTATAAACTCCTATTCATAAAAATTATATTCACATCCATTTGATGTAACTCTAAATCATAATAAGCTACTAATGCCATGGTATTTTAAAAGATTTCTTCTTAAATACTAGAGAGAAGATTTCTTTATAATCTCTTCATTCATGACACTAATCCATTTAGTAAAATCATTACTATTAATGGCTTGTGAATATGTAACCGGATCCGTATATATCTTACTATATATCAAAATCAGATTCTTGCAGATATATCACATAGTCATCCGGAATAGCAGATCTCATTTCTTTTTGAGATAGTCTTAATGTTATTCCTTATGATTCTTCTACAATCTATTCATTGGTGACAATCTCATTATAGAGTTGTTGATCATTTAATTGTTCTTCGTTGTTATACGGTTCAACAACTGAAGGAACAATTATTTCCTTATAAGTTATGGGTAAAGATATTTGTACCCTAACTTCTGAAATGATCAAATTCTTATTTTTATCACTTCCACTGATTTCACCATTCTTAATGAATCTGACATTACCGGTTTCAATAATTATCGTACTATGTTTCGGATAGTAAAACTTGTACCCTTTAGATTACTTAATATCCACAACATTATAGGTAACGAGGAATTACTTAACATACTCCTAACCAATTCCATAAGAGTACGATTACGCCTTACAGGTACACGCTTCTGCTGTAACATGTATAGCAAAGTGTATTGAACACAAATGGCATACATTTCAAGGAGTTTAACAAACGGTTAGAGTATTAACCTGTTTTATCATATTTTACATAATATTCACCACCTCTATATGACCTTATGATTTTCACTTTCTATCTAGTTGTTTTTCAACCTCATTTATGTATACTTCAAGAGTACTCATTGCTTGAGATTTTTCATACAACAAATAGATATATCCATATCGTGAAAAATTAACTATAAAGGCGATAAAATACTTTTCTCCTCCAAAAGATGGAACATCAGAAGGTTTACAAATAATTTCAAGAAGCTATGTACTTATTGTGGCTCATTTCTTTGTACGTTTAGTTTATCTACCCTTAATACAATCTACACACACATCAAAAACAGTAAAGTTTAGATTCAGAAGAATCATATCCTTTACTAATTTTCCTAACCTTTCACTAGATATTGACCCAGTCTTTTATGCCAAAGATAAATTTTCTATTAATTGAGTTACGTTTAATTCTAACATTATGATACAAGATCAAAATGATTTTAATAAATAAACCATCAAATTTGAATTTACAGAAATCATCAACAATAATGCCATAACTCACAAATTATAATTTCTTAAATAAATATCATTACCAAATTTAAATGAAAAACCATTAACATAAAGTTTTTGAAATAAAATCAAATTATGGGAAATTGAATAAACATAAAAATTTTAAAATAATTTAAATAAAATCCATTGTCTAACATTAAACATAGTGTCACAATGGTTTTAACAAAACTTTTTCCCAATTATCATAAATAAGAAATTCTTATTTGAATTTGTGGTTTAGGTTATAAAAAATTATTGCATCTATTAGAAACATAAATATTAGTACTTAAGTCAACCTATCATGTATTAAAAAGAATTTCAATAAGTAATTCGCAATATATAAAAGCCAAAAGCGTACTTTTCTTTTTCGAATCATTCTTTATATAGTAATCTTTCTAAAAGTGTTCAATACATTAATGACACTTTTTCATTATTACATTACTTTCTTTTAGTTGATTGACCTAAATCTTTTAATTTTGGGTGTTGCTCACTTAATGCCTTTTCTGACTTATTCCCAAATTTCTTTCTAACTTCTCGAGTCATCAGATGAACATAATGATTACCTGCTGCTTAAGCTTTGTCTCCTCCTAAATTAACATAATGGTCAATTCTTTTACTTTCCACTTGTCTTAATAGTGTTAATTCGAAATGACCGATACCAAGTAGACAAAAATTGAGATAAATTGAATAAGAAAATTCTTATCCACAATCATCTATAAGGTTCTCAATTTGGTAGCAACATTAGTCATCTTAAGAACATACCCATACATGGTAAGAGTACCAACAAAAATGCATAGTAGTGATATCAATTAATAATTTTCGTTTTAGATATTTATTTATAATACGAAAACATTCTTCTTGTCAAAATATTCCTTAGCACTATAACTATGGAAAACAATTATTCGCATAACTATAATGCTTAATCTGTTCAATATCTCCCAAGCTTTATGGAAAAAAATTTCTCACTCACTGTCTTTATCAGTAATAACAGTAGGTTTCTCAATTTAAAATGCTAAATCAAGATTTAACACATCTAAATTTTGAATTCAACTTACTCATTTCATTATGAGAAGTTAGTCATATTGAGAATCAGAACAGATGTAACATGCGTATTAAGGGATGTAATAAAACAAACATAATAAGATAAAATCTTAACAACAATAATGCTTTGAGTTAATAACACGTATGTATAATTTAAAAATATAAATACAATGTATAACTATAGTACCCCTTTGGGTGGCAACTATAAAATACTAATAATGATGCTTACATGTATTTATATTTATACCTTTATTGGTAATGCATTATTTAATTAAACAAATAAGTTACCTTTGGATATCCTATATTTACCTAATTAAAAAAAAATACATACGACCCTTTAATTTTTATTTAATCACTTGAAAATCAATTCCCTTTGAGGAATTATTTCTCATAATTAAATAAAATCAATATTCATGAATATCACAAAAAATTATAAGCATCATAATTCATGAAATATTGCAATTATATTTACTTCTAAAATTAATATTCATCAATTATTATGGTTAGACCACTTTGGTAGCTACTAACATTTACATAATATGAATATTAAATTAGATAGTAACTAATTTATGATTAATTATGTCTATTACAAAAATTAATATTCATCAATCATTATGATTGGGCCACTTTAGTAGCTACCAATCTTCACATAATATGAATATTAAATTAGACAGTAATTAATTCATCATTAAGTTATATTTACTACTAAAATTAATATTCATCGACCATTATAGTTAGGCCACTTTGGTAGCTACTAACCCACACATAATATGAATATTAAATTAACTAGTAATGAATTAATTATTAATTTACCCATTTAACATTATACACACATACTCATAATTGTCGATTAAAGTTTAAGCAACTTCGATCTCAAAAACTTAATAGTCCAAAATTTCATAGAAAATATCTTTTTATTTTATATATATAATAAAATATATTATTTTATTTTCGGACTTAAAGATCATAATTGAATTAATTTAAAATTGATTCTATAATATGTATGTATGTTTGGGCACGAAACAACAAGTTATTTGCATGCCTAATTTATTAGATTAAATTTCTAAACTCACAAATTATTCTAGAAATTCAAATTCCTAAAATAAATAAATCAATACATATATTTTATATATTCAATAACTTTAATTTTAATTTATTTTAAATTAAAATCAGAATCTTCAAATCATTGGACGAATACTTATAACAATAATTTAAACCTCTTTAATAAAATAAATAAATACACAAACTTTATGTATTTATTAATTTTTAAATAATAATAATAATGAGTCTTTGTAATCCTTTCACAACTGACTGTTTCTATAAAACAATAGCAAGACAAATGCTATTATTATTATTATTATTATTATTTTAATTCAATGTTCTTTATTAGTCATGCACGAAAATTAGTAACCTAAAGCATTGAAGTTGTTTGTCTTACACACATTATGCATACGTTTGTACTATTACACATATGTAAACTATGTATCAGTAATCAACTTTCATAATTCAATTTTGGTTTAGAAATTGAGGTACCTAAACACAAAAACCACATGAACTGATCTAAACATACGATTCTAAAAGAATGGATTATACAATCATTTAATTTTAAATTTATACATATTATTTATGCAACTTTAATGAAAAATAATGAGTTTCTAAACCGTTAGCTCTAATACCACATGTAAACTATAATTATTCGTGTTAAACTATTCATCACAAATAAACATAAATCCCATTCACTTAGAACTTCATGATTTTCACATATCTATAATGCATAAATAAATAGTTAGATATAAATACCTCGATTCATGATGTCAAACCTTATTGAGATTAAATCCAACTTCTAGATCCTTTAACCACGAACTAATCTGCAACTTTGATCAACAGGTAAAGGTGAAAACTGGTTTCTCTCTCTTGGCTTTTTGTACACATAAAACTTTTACGTGTTGTATCATTAATTGTACATAATTGATGGAGTATATGCACTTTTATAAAGGCAGAGAGAGGACCAGTTTTCCTTATAGTAACATAATTCTACTTTCCATCAAAGTAAGGAATAAGAAAGGAAAACACTTCTCCAATAAGTAATTACCAAAAAGGTAATTTTAAGTTGACCAAAAATAAATAATATTAATTGATATCTATTTACTTATCCACCAAGTAATATGTCACATGTCCAAATCATGTGGGCCACAATTAAATAAATAATCTTACAGCGCGCCCAAGCAAGGTTCTGGGCTGACTACATTGACAAGAAGGTCAGTTCAACTCTTCCATTTGTTCTTCATGTAATCACTTAGTAAATAGGATGCTATATATGTGTATATGTCATGTTTATATGTGTGTATATATAATATAAGCAACACTATTAAACTTATCGGTTTCATAGAAAATTTAAGTCTTACAGTCCTTTATATGCAGATATATAGCACTGGAAGGACTTTAGTTTTCATCAAAGGTGAAACCCAAGAAGCAGGAAAAAAGGATCTCATTGAGTGCTTCAAAGTGCTGGAAGCAGAGCTAGGAGAGAAGACTTATTTTGGGGGAGAGACCTTTGGTATTGTGGACATTGCACTTATACCCTTCTACAATTTTTTTCACCTCTATAAGACATGTGGCAACTTCAGCTTTGAGGAAGAGTGCCCTAAAATTGTGGCATGGGGTAAGAAGTGCTTAGAGAAGGAGAGTGTGTCCAAGGCTCTCCCAGACCAGTACAAGGTCTTTGACTTCTTCATGGAGATGGCAAAGAAGATTGGTGCTCAGTAAAATTCCAGAAGAGAACTTCTTTACCAAGACATAATAAGAAATAGATATATATAACTTATCCCAAAGAGTTAATTACTATTCCAATTCTCTATCTTCCTTCTAATCTTTTTCTTTTTTTGGATTTAAATTTGTCTTTGTACTTTTTGTTTGTTGAGAGGTGTGTTCTTTTTGTTACATTTACATTAAAGAAAGGACTTTATGCCCTGTATTGCAGCACTGAGAAGAAAATACAAATGAGATACACTTTTTTTCTTGATTGAAACAATTTTCCATTTTCAATTAGAGATATATATTTTTGGGATTTCTTTCGGCGCGAGTCCTAGAACCACCTTTCCATTCAGTTCCTCCACACTAGTCTAAGGTTTTGTTTTCTTCATTTGGAATGACAAGTCTAAATAAACAACATATATCTAGACATATTTTCTTTTTTGGTAGTTAATCGTTTAGATAATGTGGAATTAACCTTTGTTATAATATTTCAAGTTTTATTTTTTATTTTGACTTTAGCATGGTTTACAAACTTCAAATACGTGCAAATCTATGATAATTGAAGTTCTCATTTGTCTTCATGTAGATTATTGGCAACGATAGTGTTATGACAGAAAGTACCGATGCATTATGACTTAATTAATGATGATTACCACTCTTATACAATTTAGGGCAAAATGCAAAAATTATCCCCAAGGTTCACATTTTGTACACCTAACACCCCTTAGTTTCTATTGTGTATACAAGTCCTTCCTGTTTTCAAAGATGTTACAAACAAACAAGGGCTTACTGTCATTGAGCCGTTAGGAAATGACCGTTACACAATCATGTGTACACATCACATATTTAACATCTACAACAATCCAGAATTGTATATATACACACAAACAATATATATTCCTTCAATTTCTAACAAATTTTAGATAAAAAAAAAAAAATGTGATCTGATAAATATTAGCCCCCAAAAAATCTCTCCAACATTCAACTCCAAGTTCAAAACACCAAAAAAACCATTTTTATTTTTATTTTTATTTATCTGGCAGTATACATACTCTGCCTCGTCTTTTGTTTCAACCCTCAGTTCTTAAATCAATCCACAAAATGGTTGTGAAGACAATGAAGTGGCGGACATGGCCACGATTCTCGTCCATGAAATTTGATCAAACCATACAAATTGCTGAGGAACATAATGTAGCAAAATTCAAGAAAACTGAATAAAAATATAAAATAAAAGGAAGTCAGTTATATTAGGCGAAAAGATGAAACCTTTCAGGTCTCTTGGGATTCTGTTGATTTTTTTGTGGCTCAAATATGATGTCAGCATCTACATCACCTCTTGCATCACCCATGTCAATCAGCAACTTGGCAGCCAAGGAGTGTGATAACCAAGTTTCCATGCTTAGTCACCAAGTAACCTAAGTTCTTGATCAGCAAGCTGTGTAGAAGTTTATTTCTTGTGTGCTTGGGCAGCAAGTTGTTTGATGGCTATAAATTGCCTTTATCTCCATCATTCTAATCATTTGGTGTAATTGGGTTTCGAGTGTGAGCCACTTTGCCTTGTATCTATTTTATTTCTATAGTGAAATATTGTTCTGTTTTCTCCCCGTGGATGTAGGCATAGTCGAATCACGTAAATTCTTGTCTCATTTGTGTGTGTGCCTATTTAATTTCTTGTCATTAATTTTCTCTTTTGTTCTCATAAACTCCTATTCGATCTTTTTTTTCATAACAAACTGGTATCAGAGCTCGGTTCGTGTATTGTGTACAGATACTGTTCATACATACGGTACTGTTCATAGATACTTTTCGGGTAATGTTCACAAATACGGTACTTTTCACCGAGGAATTTTTGGGGGAGTTTTGTGAGATATCGACCAGATATGAAATTAAGAATTTTAATGGCAAGATTAGTTTCAGTCTTTGGCGCATTAAGTTGCAGGCCCTGCTGACTCAGCAAGGTCTAAAGAAGGTGCTGTTCGGAAAGGACAAGTTGCTAACAACTATGTCCGATGAAGACAAGGATAAGTTCGATGAAAAGGAGCGCAGTGCGATTATTTTGAATTTAGCTGATGAGGTGCTACGTGAAGTTATTGACAAAGACACGGCGGCAAAGTTGTGGCCGAAATTGGAGAGTCTGTATATAACGAAGTCTCTCACCAATAGATTTTACCTGAAACAAAGACTCTACACCCTTAAGTATGCCTCTTAAGGAGCATATTGATAATTTCAATTCTATTATTATGAATTTGAAAAATACTGATATTAAAATTGATGACGAGGATCAAACCCTTATTTTGTTATGCTCTTTGCCTCCTTCTTATGAGCATTTTGTTACAACATTGCTCTATGGAAAAGACACTATTAGTATGGAGGATGTTAAATCCTCATTGAACTCTCAGGAGTTGAGGAAAAAGGTGTCTGAGAATATTGGAGATGAACAGGCCGAGGGTTTATTTGTAAGAGGCAAAGGTGGGACAAAGGGTTCTGCTAGTAAGGGCAAATTTAGATCTCACAAAAATATGGAATGTTACACTATCACGAGATATGGCACATCATCAAGCACTGTCCCAAACTAAAGGCAAAGAATGTGAATGGTAAAGAAAAGGTTCAAGAAACAGCTTCTGTGGCAATTGCTACAACGAGTGATTCAGAAAGTGACGATTATGTTCTCATGACAACCTCGTGTTTAGGTATGTCATTTAATGACAATTGGATTCTTAATTCTGGTTGTTCAGTTCATATGTGTCCAAGTAGGGATTCTTTCTCTTCTTATAAAGAGGTGAAAGGTGGTTTGATTTTGACGGCGGATAGGAAAGCTTTCAAAATTTTGGGAATTGGAACAGTCAAGATCAAGATGCACAATGGGTTGGTGAGAACATTATCAGATGTGCGACATGTACCGGATCTGAAGATGAATCTTATTTCAGTAGGTGTGCTAGACTCCAAAGGTTACAAGGTTGTAACAGAAGGTGGAGTAATGATAGTCGTGATGGATTCTCTTGTGGTGCTACAAGGCACCAAGGTGAAAAATTTGTATCTTCTTCAAGGGAATACAGTAACAGGTGGAGCTTTTACAGGGTCTTCTACAGCTAGTAGAAATCTACGTTCAGGTCTTGGCAAAAGAAGAGTTCGAAAGAGGAGTTACGATCCTAGTTCTCAAAAGGGTTGTGAGGGGACTACACAACATGGTGGGAGAATGAAATCCGTTTTTCAGATGGCAACCGAAATTGCAGCAGTCTTTACAGGGAGGCAGACCCATAAGGATAGGTGTGATATTGACTTGCAATAATCTTGGTGGCAATGAGATAGTCCATTCGAGTGCCATTAAGATGCGTGGGAGGCAAGTAGTTGGTCACAACAGAGATGCGAAGAAAAGTCAAGGACGTCCTATTCTCTACAAGGGTGAGAAGATGACTTTTCGTTACCAGCCGGTGGTTTGTGGGCGGTTGGAGAAGGTTGCTGAAGGAGATGTTAAACTTGGAATTTCTGAGATTGCTTTTGGAAAGCATTTAGAGTTTGACACAAATACTGGAGGTATATTTGTGGCTGCACAAGACATACATGAGTTGAAGAAATGAGAGCCCGAGGGTTAAGTTTGAGGATGACTCAAGCTTAACTAAGATTCTTAATTAATTTATTTTGTGGAGAAGACAGGTTGTTTGGCAGAGATATAGTGGCTCATTTGAATTTTTCGCCAAGGTGGAAATTTGTTGATTTTTTTGTGGCTCAAATCTGATGTCAGCATCTACATCACCTCTTGTATCACCTATGTTAATCAGCAACTTGGCAGCCAAGGAGTGTGATAACCAAGTTTCCATGCGTGGTCACCAAGTAGCCTAAGTTCTTGATCAGCAAGCTGTGTAGAAGTTTGTTTCTTGTGTGCGTGGGCGGCAAGTTGTTTGATGGCTATAAATTGCCTTTATCTCCATCATTCCAATCATCCAAGATCATCAAAGTGTGTTTAAAATATCAGTTAAAGAGTGAGAGATTTTTGGTGTAATTGAGTTTCGGGTGTGAGCCACTTTGCTTTGTATCTCTTTTATTTCTATAGTGAAATATTGTTCTGTCTTTTCCCAATGGATGTAGGCATAGCCGAATCACGTAAATTCTTGTCTCATTTGTGTGTGTGCCTATTTAATTTCTTGTCATTAATTTTCTCTTTTGTTCTTATAAACTCCTATTCGATCATTTTTTTCATAACACAATCAGATCGAGTGCCTGTGATGACCACCCACTATCGCCGCCGCTTTCGCAACCAAATCTGTTGGATTGAAAACGTGAGAGAGGATTTCGTAAGGGGCCCAAGTTCTGTTTGGATATATGGAAGACAAAACAAATGAAGGAAATGATGCCCCCGTTGCTTGAGTTGGTAAGGTAACAACTAAGAATGTTGATGTCCCACGTTCGAATTCTTCCATCGGTGTGAGGTGTCGACAATATCCCCTGTGCCAAAAAAAAAAAAAAGAAAAGAAAAGAAAATGATAGGAAAATATATCAATAATCTTTATCTAAATAGTATTTATATTTTTGTTTGAATAAGATAGTGAAAATTAAAAATAAAATAAACTAAATTGTTATTATATTTTTTTCAATTAAATGAGACATGAGTGGAATATCAAATACCCTTTTAATTATCCATCTTGCCCCTCCCAATTTTTTTTGTCTCTTGTTTTAAACAACCCAAATCCACACCATTCTTTCCTTCCAAATCCCTCAATCCAAAAGCCTTAGGGTAAGCCAAATGAAGTTGGACCTGTCTTCTTTTTGGCATTACATAATCTCTATTTGTTTTTTTTTTTTTTTTAAATCAGTTGTAAGAATATTTATAAATAATTTGATGTATTTTCTAAACAAGAGGGAAAAAAAAAAAAAATTGAAGAAAAATTACTTTTCAATTCAACCTAACATATTGGTGAGGATTTATTATTGATTTAAAACCAAATTAAATTTTTTTTTGAAAAATTACACAGACACGATTCTCGATCTGGTTATATTACATATTACTCACACAAATTTATAGATATATTTCAATTATACCGGTTCTATTTATTAATTATAGATAATATGAAACTATAAGACCCTAGTTCACTATTGTTTTTTTAATTCTAATTCATGCCATTAGAATTTCCATGCCATAGATTCTAAAAAATCATTATTATTTTTTTAGACACTTTTAAGGAAACTATGCGTTGTTTGCTGATGACATAATGTTATTAGACATTTTTTAAGGAAGTCTTTTCAACAAGGGTAAATTACACTTAGATCCCCTGAGTTTAGGTCATTTCTCATCTAGATAAAGATTTTGATTTTAATTTTCACTTATATTTTGGAAGAGTAATTTTGTATTTCACTTACATCCCAAATGTATGTCAAAATACTTTTAGGTATGAAATAACAATGATACCCTTCGACCTCCTTATTTACTATTTTTGTGACCAAACTACCCCAAACACAACCCCAGGGTTTGTTCATGCGTGCGAATCACAACCCGTTTTCCACCACAGCCAAAAACATGCAAACAAAGCTAAGCAATTGAGGAAAACCCAAATTGGGAGTACCATAGCCCTAGTTTCTTCTTCACTCTGAACCACAATGCTGAAGAAGTAAAAATAATCATTGAAGTCAGCATCCTCCCCTGCTTCACTGAAGGGTGGTAAATTAATCAATTGTTGACCACAAAAATAACCAATTGATCAATTGGACAGAAGAGACCTAACCATGAGGTTTTGTGAAATCTCTGATACAGAATCCAATTGACAACCAGAGATGACTTTAATCATTGGAGCATTGTGTAGAGAGAAAGAAAGATAGGAACATGCTGCTGAGAGAGGAGATTATAAGCGAGGGTTTTAAACTCAAAGAATTGTTTTCACATTTTGAGAAATTGTAACCCAAAAACTCAAAGAACTTCATTTTGCAGTTCTCTAAAAAGCTTCACTCTTTTTTTTTCTTTCTTTTTCCTAATTGCTACTCACATGTTGTCGGCGACTGCAGAATCTGGCTTCAGCATGCGACGGCTATGGAAAGAAATGTTCAACTTCCAATCAGTGAACCTTCCGACCGGCTTCCGCGACGCAATCGAAAGGATCAGAACGAACGTCGGTTACTTCTGACGGGTAAGAATGTGTCTTCATCGTCATGATGGCCGCCTGACTTTTCCTCTACTTCCTCCGCGACGAGCCGTTCGATTGACGACCGGGTTGTACTGATCGTGCTCTCGGTTCTGACGATTTATCTTCTCTTTCGATTGGAGTGGTGGATATGGTGGTCAACACTGAGACTTTTTGGGGACGAAGAAGCCATCGGAACTGGTGGATTTTGACCAAAATTGGTGTCCCATCTTCTTCTTACTATTAGTTTATTGAATTGTGTTCACTAAATTCAAGTAAGTTTCTTTTATTGTTTTGTACTATTATTAGAATTGCTTGTTTACATGTTATATATTTGATTTGTGATTTGTTTGGGAGATACGAAAATTGAAGACACAAACCAACCAAGCAAGCCATACAAATGGATGGAATGGACACACAGAATAGTAGGCAATAGTTAACAGTGCTTATATATATATATATATATATATATGGGCTTTTTTTGTCTTTTAAGATTATAGATATTTTGTATTAAAAAATTGAAGATAAAATAGTCAATTCGCATGAATTAGAAGTCAAAAAGTAAATTGGGGTGTAAGTGAAAGTTAAAATAAAAATCTTTATCTAGTTGAAAAATGACCTAACCTTAAAGGGCCTGAGTGTAATTTATCCTTCCAACAAAGATTGATATATGGAAAAAAAAACTTTGAGAAGCAAGACGTCTAAAAATTGGAAAAAAACAAAGGAATGTGCATTTAAAGTTTTTTTTCCATATATGAATATTCCAATTCAGTACCAAGAGTTACTCAAAATCACCAGTGGAACCCAATTAATTCTCCAACTTTAACATCAAGACACCTTCCAAGGTTTTACTTTCTGACCTCACTGTTTCTTTTCTGCCAAGGAATGAGGAGACTTCTACCTAGTTCTAGAATTTAGAAGAACAGTCCAGAATTTCTCTGAACGTACCTCACTGAGATTTAGGTCTACAATTTTATATTTAATTTTTACCCATTGACAATTTCAGATGAATAAATATAGAAAACACCAATCAAAGAAACTTACTCCACATATTTCAATTCTACCAGTTCTATTTATCTATTAAGATTCAAGTACGAAACTCTTAAAGATAATATGAAACTGTAAAGGCCATAATTCACTATATTTTATTTCAACGCATGCAAAAATTTATGTCACTAGTTAAGAATTTCAATGTATTAGATCCTAAAATGTCACTTTCATCTTTAAATTTAAACCTAATTTATCATGACAAAAAGTCAATTGGTCTGAAAGCAACCCATTATACTCAAAATTTCAATCATAATAACCATTATTTAATGCTATATCAAATTCATTCCAATAGGGCTGCTGTGGAAAATGAGCATTATGACCCGTGAGGGTGAGGCAAGCCATGACGACCCACAAAAAGTAGTTGGAAAATTATTTAACAATTTTGAAACCCATTCATCTTATAAAATACTAGCTCCAACTTCATTCTTTTTCATATAGCGCAAGCAATCTCAAACACTAGTACAACACTTCTTCAATCTTCGATCTTTGGTTTTCTTAGTCATAATTAGAATGGCAGGAGAATTGATCCTCTTGGACTTCTGGCCTAGCCTTTTTGCACAAAGGGTGAAAATTGCCTTGGCTGAAAAATGCATAGGCTATGAGTGCAAAGAAGAGAACTTGATGAATGGGAAGAGTCCTCTGCTTCTCAAGATGAACCCTGTTAAAAAGCAAATCCCTGTTTTGATCCATAACGGGAAACCGATATGCGAGTCCCTCATCATTGTTCAATACATTGATGAGGTCTGGAAGGATCAATCTCCATTGTTGCCTTGTGATCCTTACAAGCGCGCCCAAGAAAAGTTCTGGGCAGACTACGTTGACAAGAAGGTCAGTTCAACTCTTCCATTTGTTCTTCATTTAATCGCCTTGTAAATGGGATGCTATATATGTGTGTATGTTATGTTTATATGTTTGTATATATTATATAAGCCACACTATTAAACTTGTTTCATAGAAAATTTTAGTCTTACAATCCTTTATATGCAGATATATAGCAATGGAAGGACTTTAGTTTCCAGTAAAGGTGAAGCCCAAGAAGCAGGGAAAAAGGAGCTGATAGAGTGCTTCAAAGTGTTGGAAGCAGAGCTTGGAGAGAAGACTTATTTTGGGGGAGAGACCTTTGGTTTTGTGGATATTGCACTTATACCCTTTTACAGTTGGTTTCACCTCTACGAGACATGTGGCAACTTTAGTTTTGAGGAAGAGTGCCCTAAAATTGTTGCCTGGGGTAAGAAGTGCTTGGAGAAGGAGAGTGTGTCCAAGGCTCTCCCAGACCAGTACAAGGTCTTTGACTTCGTCACGGAGATGACGAAGAAGTTTGGTTCTCAGTAAATATTCCAAAAGAGAACTTCTCTACCAAGATATAATAAGAAATATAGATATATAACTTATCCCAGACAGTTAATTACTATTTCAATTCTCTCTCTTCCTTTTAATCTTTTTCGTTTTTTTTTGGATTTAAGTTTCTGTCTTTGTACTTTTTGTTTGTGGAGGGGTGTTCTTTTTGTTACGTTTACGTTAAAGAAACTAATTCACGTCCTGTTTTGCAGCAATGAGAAGAAAAATACAAATGACATATTCACTTTTTTTTTTTTCTTGTTTGAAACAATTCGCCATTATCAATTAGAGATATATATTCTTGGAATTTCTTTCAGCGCAAGTCCTTGAACCACCTTTCTATTTAGTTCCTCCCCAGTCCACACTAGTCTAAGGTTTTGTTTTCTTCATTTGGAATGACTCTAAATAAACAATATATATCTAGACATATTTCCTTGTTTGGTAATTAATCCTTTAGATAATGCCGAATTAACCTTTGTTATGAAATTTCAAGGATTTAAGTTGGAAGTGTGTGTGTGTATATATATATATATATATATGATTGTTGAAACGCATTATTACATTTATAAATTTGTGTGTATTTTCAATCCTAAATCGTACAACCATTCTCAACAGGTGTTGTTCTTATACTCCGAGCGCTTTTCCACTTTCGCTTTCATTCCTACTATTTGTGACTTAATTTTGTTGTTTTCGCACTCTTACTCTCAAATTCGTTTAAATTTGTCAGATGAACCTATTTCTTCTAGAGCAAACAAGGATAAACTGGTAAACTGTTACTTATACTCTGCAATGGTCTTGTCCCCCTACTGTAAATCAAGGAACCCCTCTTCTAGGCTTCTGATCCCCAAGACCTAAATACTAATTTTAAAAATTCCGAGCATAATAGGATTTATAGAGATCTTCTCAAGGTTGTTTGTAAAAGTAAGAGAGATAAAGGCATGATATTGGGGGATTTGCAATTGTTCGGGACCTTAACAAATCAAATCGGGGTTTGCAATTGTTCGGGACCTTAACAAATCAAATCGGGGTCATTCAAGGTGTTTTGAACCACACCAGGATGCCTAGCACTCGAGCCCAGTGAAATAGAACTTGTGTGCTGTTGAGGTTCTCATCCATCATCCTTTGCCTAAGATATCTCTCTATCTCCATATAGTAGGGCTGGGCAAAAAATTCGCGAATCCGTAGATCCGATCCGATTCGTACGGATCGGATTGGATTGCTAAACCCACGGATCGGTGGTGGATTCAAAAAATGTGAATCCATAGTTCACATATTGGATTACGGATTACCTTGTCAAAAATCCGATCCGATGATCCGATCCGTGAATAATCCGTGTATATATATATATATATATATATATATATATATATATATATAATTATTTATTTATTATTTATATATTACTTTGGGAGTTGACCAGTGGACCACAGACAGATTTGTAGAGCAAAGAGAAATCAGAAAAATAATTTATTAAGCACACATGCTATTAGTCTAGTGTAACGGGTGGACGCTTGTCCATTTACCCAAAAGCTCAAACTATTGGGTAGCTGCATACCCATCAATTTATACCCAATCACTTTCCCATCCGATTCCGATGTGGAACAAATGACCCAAATTACATTCTCTCCCACCCAAACCGCAATGCCTTCATTGCGACTCGGGCCACCCTGCCTACCCGATGTGTTCACCCGGACGCTTTCCAAGCTGGGCGCTTGGCGTGACATCGAATTAAGGACTGGGTCTGGCTCTGATAGCAACTGTAACGGGTGGGCGCTTGCCCATTTACCCAAAAACTCAAACTATTGGGTAACTGTAAACCCACTCATTTATACCCAATCACTTTCCCATCCAATTCCGATATGGAACAAATGACCCTTCTTATACCTAGTTATTAGCTTCATCTTTTCAATGTTAGAACACTTGGGGTAGTTGGATCTGCAATAAGCATCTGGAGACCACAGTGTTGCTTGGAATTGAACAAGTCCTCTCTCGAGAGGGAGATCACAGCGAACCAAGGTCGCATGGCAAGTGAAGAGTTAGTCAAATCGGTTTGAATTTCTTTCGGATTTAGGGTTTGGTTGTGTAAAATAATAATAACAACTAAGAAAAAAAATTAAAGAAATATAGTGTGAAGCTAATAACTTTCTACTTTATATTATTTTCTGATTTGTGTAAATTACAATACAAAAGAATTGAATAAATAGGGGAGGAAAAATAAACCATTATGGAAATAAAATGAATAAGGAAAAGTTGAATATATACAACTATGAAATAAAATTAAAAAGGGAAAGTTGAATATATTCTGATCCTGAATATATTATGATCCATGAAATCTTAACACTCCCCTTTAAGTTGTAACATGAATATCATGAATGTCCAACTTGCCACATAGATGTCGGTATTGATCCTTCCCAAGAGCTTTAGTGAAAATGTCAGCTATTTGGTTAACAGAAATGATATGAGAAGTTTGGATCAATCTAGCTTGAATCTTTTCACGAATAAGGTGGCAATCCAACTCGATATGCTTAGTACGCTCATGGAAAACTGGATTGGCGGCTATATGAAGAGCTGCTTTGTTATCACAATATAATCGCATAGGATGTTTGTGAAGAATGCCCGGATCTTTGAGAAGCCTTTGTAACCAAATTAATTCACATGTAACGGATGCCATTGCTCTATATTCTGCTTCAGCAGAGGATCTAGAAACTGTGGACTGTTTCTTGCTTTTCCAATTAATAGGATTGTTACCAAGAAGAACACAATAACCAGTGACGGAACGACGAGTGGTTGCATAAGTACCCCAATCAGAATCACAGTAGGCTTCAAGTTGAAGGCATTGATCTGAAAACAATATTATACCCTTGCCAGGAGCAGATTTCACATAAGCCAAAACCCGATATGCGGTGTCAAAATGGGGTTGGCAAGGACTTACTGAGAATTTGAACCGAGTAGACTATATCTGGCCTAGTGATGGTGAGATAGATAAGGTGACCTACTAGACGTCTATATTGGCTGGGATCCTTCAATAAATCACCATCATCAGGTGTAAGTTTTAGATTTTGTACCATAGGAAAATCAACAAGCTTTGCACCAAGGACACTAGCATCATGCAAGATTTCCAGAGCATACTTTTGTTGAGACAAAAAAAATCCCTTTGGCCGAGCGAGCAACTTCAATGCCCAAAAAATATTTTTATAAGCCAAGATCCTTAATATAAAACCGATTATGTTGGAATTCTTTGAGAGATTTAATGGCTTGATCGTCATTGCCTGTGACTATTATGTCATCAACATATACTAGAACAACAGTAATTGAGGAACTTTTTGTTGATGTAAACAAAGAGTAATCACAGTGGGATTGTGTGAACCCAGCAAGGCGAAGAGCGGAAGAAAATTTTTTAAACCAATTTCGACTTGCTTGCTTGAGACCATATATGGATTTTTGAAGTCAACATATTAGATGTTCCCCCTTGTGATGGAAACCAGGAGGAGGATTCATGTATACTTCTTCATGGAGATCACCATGTAAAAAAGCATTGTTAACATCAAGCTGATGCAAAGGCCAATGCTTCATTGCTACAACTACCAGAACACACCGCACCGTAACTAATTTGGCAATAGGAGCAAATGTTTCGTGATACTCAAGGCCTTCAATCTGTGTATATCCTTTGGCAACGAGACGAGCCTTATAACGCTCAATTGAACCATCAGAACGATGCTTAATCTTGTATACCCACTTACAGTCAATAGGAATTTTACCATGAGGCAAATGAGTGAGTGTCCAAGTATTGTTCCATTCAAGAGCATTAATTTCTGCAGCCATAGCTTGACGCCACTGTGGATGCTGAGAAGCCTGAGCATAGGTTGTGGGTTCAACCTCAGCAGAAATAGTAGCAGTGTAAGCAAAATGAGTAGATGATAATGAATCATAAGAAATAAATTTTTGAAGGGGATATTGCAATTGTGCATAATCTAAACTAAAAGATGCAGAATGAAATGGTAATAAGTGAGGAGATGTGGTTAGAGAGCAATGATAGTCTTGGAGATAAGCCGGAGGACGGCGAGGACGAGAGGACTTATGAGTTGGTACTAGAGTAGAGACATGCGGTACTGGAGTAAATGTGTCAGAAGGTGGTGTTGGATTTTCAGGATTAATGGTTTGTGGAGGGTTGACACTTATGTCACTAGCAGGGCAAGGTAAAACAATAGGTGGTGGAGTATGAGCAGGAGTGGTACTCTGAAAAGGAAACACAGTCTCATGAAAGGTAACATCACGACTAATAAATATTTTATTAGTCAGTAGGTCATAAATTCGATATCCTCGTTGAGCAAAGGGATAACCAATGAATATACCTTTAATAGCACGAGGAGAAAATTTATTTTTATGAGGTGACATATTTTGAGTGTAGCATAAATAACCAAAAACAGGCAAATGATCATAAGATGGTTGAGAGTTTAATAGTAACTCATGGGGAGATTTTCCTAATAGCAAAGAGGAAGGCATGCGGTTAATAAGGTAAGCAGCGGTAAGGATACATTCCCCCCAAATTTTGATAGGGAGGTTATGATATCCCTCGGATTCGAGACACGGGTTGATCAGGCCCAGGCCCAAACCCCGAGGGATATCAAACAATTAATATGTAATTGAACACAGAGTACAAGATGAAATCAAAAATAATAAAAGTAAGCTGAAAGAATGCTAATTGAAAATCCTTAAAATAATAGAATTATTGAAAACTGATAAATCTCAAAACTCCATAAGTTTACAACTCGGAAATCCATCCATTGGACCCCTTATTAAATTCTCCAAAAGATACTGAAAAACAATAAATATAAAATCCAAAACTAACATAGGGAAGATTCTTACATAATCGGAGGAGTGAATAGCAGTATCTGCTTTGCACGTCCAAACTCTAACCCTGGAACTGACGAGCACCTGAAAAATAAAGAAGTGGGTCTGGCCCACATGCAAGTCCTGATCTACTACAATCCAAACAGTAATCCGATATGCAGATACATCCTAGGAAGACTCAACAATATCTAGAATAGTCCATATATGTATATAGTACACACTATAGGACTCTCACTAGTCCAAAAAGGATTGTCTCAGCCTGAATAGAGATACCATGCAAATCGCACATACGGTGGTCATGTGTATCTAGACCTACCAGGGAACAACACCTCTGTCCAGCTATCCATCCTAGGCGATATACGCACCCTAACCATGGTCATGAGACTCAAGCTCATACCACGGCACCATATAATATATATAAAAAGTCCATACTCCTCCTAATACAAAATACCATCCATCTGTGTAGTGGTCTGATATATGTATAACCAACCCATCCTGAAACCAAAGTAGGTCATTCAATTCTCAATTGGTATAACACAAGTAGGTGATGGACTTAAACTATATAATTAATCCATACCTTAATCCATGTTGAATAGGACTTAGTATTTAATCTAGTCCATATCTAGTATGTCACCGTCCTATACCGGTACATACCATCCTCCAGTTAATATGGTTGATAATACAGTATTAAATAGTCGTCAACCAATCCCAGAGCAAGCACAAATACAGTTTAACATATATATAACCAATTTATGCATCCAATATAAGAATTTAAATCCCAATTACAGTCCATTAATGTGGCAAAGTAAAACTATACACTTAACTCCTCCGAACAGTATCATAATAGATACAATTGATAACAGATTTAATCATCAGTTAATCCCCACTAAGCATGCATATTATTAAACAACAGTATGCTTATAGCACAGTTACAAAACATTATTTATAATTCCAAGACATGCAGAGAAACCAACTTACTAAAATTATGAGCAATTACCAACTTATGTTTAACCTTACTCCATACAGGTTTACTTTGAAACCTAGGCTAATTCCATCCAAATTCCTGGATATAAACTTGCTTCTCAATTCATATATAAGTCTTAAGCAGTGTATTACATCATTCAGTAGCCTTGAAACAATTTCAGAAACTCAGTCTTAGCCAAACAGTTCATTCAAACTCAGTATGCGCAAAAACAAAAGAGAGAAAGCTCTGAAACTTGGAGAGCCTTCTCCATTAAAGGGGAGCCGGTTCCCCACCCTTGGGAGCCGGCTCTAGGCTATTGAGAGCCGGCTCTCAACCCTAGAGAGCCGGCTCTAGCTTTGTGGGAGGCGGCTCCCTTCTTTTGGGAGCCGTCTCTCACACCCTTAAGAGCCGTTTCCCTTGTACTGCTTTTCTTCTCTGACCCCAGTGGTTTCCAGACACTGAATACAGTTTTAATACATGTATTAAGGTTCCATCCTCATCCCAGATTGATCACAAGGCAGAATTATACAACTTAGAATTGAATTAAACATCAACTTTTAAAACAACGATAACAAGATTCAATACTGAACTGTTAAAACAATTGAAACCGGATTTATTCAATGCTTCAATATTCTGATTAAACATGTTTAAAAGATGTAATTACAACTTAGTTTAATCCCTGGAGTCTTCCTAAGCATGCACAGAACACAAATTAAAGGGATAGAGAATAATAGAGACTTGCCTTAAGTTTCAAAGTTGAAACATTGAATCCACGTCTCTGAGTTTTAGTTTTCCTTACTCTGCCTTCCTAAGCCCTCTCTGTAAATTACTCACTTTCTATTTATCTGCCCTCACAACCCTCTGTATCACTGTATACGTGACTATGGTGAATAGGGTTTACAAAAACCCTTAGCAGACGTAAACATATGTATTTATACGCTTAAGTTGAAACCCTAACCTTAATCCTAAACCACCTACAGGTCGGCTCAGAATAAAACACGATAAAATTAACAAAAAACCCTAATAATTTAAAACAGTTAAATTGCCTCTAAAATAATTAAACCAATTACAAATAAATCAATTTAAAAAAAATCAACAAAATTAAATAAAACAATTTAAGCAATATTAACAATTAAACAGGTAATAAAATCAGTCACAAAAATGCAGCACTTAATGTAAGCTAAATAAATCTAGGAATTCAACAATTTAATAAATCAAAGAAAACAAGTAAACCAAAGAATTAATTCAAATAATACAAATAAGTCAAGTACGTCAAATAATTCAAAAACAAGTCAATTAAAACATAAATTGAAAAATTAAATACCAGGACTATCCTTTTGAAATTAGGGGTATTACAGAGGTGAGCTTGGAAGCGAAGGGCACGGGCAACCTCTAGAAGATGTCTATGTTTTCGTTCAGCCACACCATTTTGCTGAGGGGTCCCAACACAAGTGAGATGGTGAATAATCCCATGTTCATTAAAAAATGGATGCATGGAAAGAAATTCAAGACCATTATCACTTCTGATTTTCTTTATACGTCGGTGAAATTGAGTTTGAATCATGGCATGAAATTTTTTTAACAAAGATTGAGTCTCAAATTTATGTTTCATAAGAAAAAGCCATGTGCAACGAGAATAATCATCAACAATGGTTAAAAAATAATGAGCACCAGATAATGAAGGAGCGGAGAAATCACCCCAAATATCAACATGAATCAATTCAAATGGTTCACCACAACGATTATTTTTATTGGGAAAAGGTAAACGAGTGTGCTTAGAAATAGAACAAACATGACAATGTAAATTAGAACAATTAGAGATGCCACTAATATGCTTGGACAAGAAACTGAGATGAGAGGCAGAAGGATGCCCTAATCTCCAATGCCATAAATCAAATTGGTGTTGTTGGGAAGCAAGAATGATAGGGATGAAGTGGGATGGTAATAGTAGAGACCACCATATTCTTTACCCAATCCAATCGTCTGTTTCGTGGAAAGGTCTGAAAAATGCAAAAATTGGGAAAAAAGGTGACAAAACAATTTTAAGGATTTAGTAATTTTGCTAACAGACAAAAGGTTAAAGGTAAATTCTGGAACACAAAGAACACTTTTGAGATTGATATTTTTTTATAAACATGCATTCCCTGTATGTGAGATGTGTGAAAAATTGCCATTAAGAAGACGGACAGGTTTATTATTAGAGGCTGGCATCACTTGAGAAAGAAGATCAATGGAAGAAGAAATATGATTAGAAGCACCACTATCAATAATCTAAGGAAAACATCTTGATTGAGAATGATGACATGGGTTACCTGTGAAATTGACAGTGGGTTGAGTGTTATTGAGAAGTGACAACAACTGCTGATATTGTTCTGATGTGAATTGAGGAATCTGAACCACTAGTGCTGTAGTAGCGTTAATGCTTGTAAAGACGGCATTAGTTTGCTTTTGTGGATAACCATGTAGTTTGAAACATTTTTCCTTTGTATGCCCAAGCTTTTGGCAGTGATCACACTTGGGTCGAGCTTTCCCTTTGCCGTTAGGACGATCTTTATCTTGATTGAAATCACTCTTGGCAACGGCCAACGCAGCGGAGTCAGGCTGAGAGGGTGCAATAACATGGAGCTCCCTCTGTTTCTCTTCTTGAAGAAGCAAAGAATATGTCTTACTTAGAGTTGGTAAGGAATCCATTGCCAAAATCTGACTGCGGAGGGCAACATAAGATTCATTGAGGCCCATCAGGAATTAGTAGACATGCTCTTGTTGTTGATAGTCCATGATAGCCTTGGAGGAACCGCAAGTACAATTTGGGATTGTATTATATGAATCCAGTTCATCCCAAAGAGCTTTGAGCTTGGTGAAGTAAGCTATGACAGAAGCTTGTCCTTGAAGGTAAGTACATATAGAACGCTTGATTTGGAAAACTCTAGTGGGATTTCCTTGAGAAAATCGTCCATGAAGGTCATCCCAAACTTCTTTAGCGGTGTCAGCGTAGATCACACTGTTTGCAATATCAGGAGAAATTGGATTTAGCAACCAAGAAAGCACCATATCATTACATCTTACCCATTCAGCAAAGTTTGGTTATGATTCGGTAGGCTTGGTGACAGTGCCATGAACAAATCCTAACTTGTTCTTGGCCGAAAAGGCTATCCTCATTGCGCGGCGCCAAGTTGAATAATTGTTGCCGGTGAGTTGTTGAGAAACTAGGATGACGCCAGGACTGTCGGACGGATGGAGATAAAAAGGTGAACTGGTATTTGGTCCACTTGAACCAGAGGCGCAAGTCACAGTTAAAGATACGATTGTCGTTGTAGTGTGAGAAAAGAAGGTTCACAGAGATTATGCGAAACTAGAAACAACACACAATGAAAGAAAATCACAGATGCACTAGATCAATGCTCTGATACCATGTAAAATAATAATAACAACTAAGCAAAAAAAATAAAGAAATATAGCGTGAAGCTAATAACTTTCTGCCTTATATTATTTTCTGATCTGTGTAAATTACAATACAGAAAAATTGAATAAATAGGGGAGGAAAAGTAAACCATTATGGAAATAAAATGAATAAGGAAAAGTTGAATATATACAACTATGAAATAAAATTAAAAAGGGAAAGTTGAATATATTCTGATCCGGAATATTATAATCCACGAAATCTTAACAAGTTGCGACCGAAGAAATCAGAGACTACCAACAGCTGATTGTTCTTGTTCTCGTTGATGATGAATCGATGAGATCGAGAATGATTTGAGGAAGAAAATCAACATGATGGAAAGGTCTCGGTCTCATTTGTTGTTGTTGTTGTTGATGATGATGATGATGATGATGATGATGATGATGATGATGATGAGAGAGAGTCGAAGAAGAAAGAATGACCCTAAGAGGAGATCGGAGAAGAAGAAAATCAGTGGATTGGACGCATGCGAAAAGTAACCACATGAACCCTAGGAGGAGATCGGAGAAGAAAATGGAGATGAAGATGAGATTCGCGGATTGGATCCGATCTGATTCGTGGGATAACGGATTGGTGGCAGATTCAAAATCTCCCGATTTGTTGCGAGTGGATTGAATTAAGATTTATGCTTAATCCGATTCGAACCGATCCGTGGTCATCCCTACCATAGAGTATGTGATTGCTACATTTAACTTTTTATTGGCCAGTCTGTTGGCCTTACATTCGGTTTGTACTTCTGATTGTTACCACTTTTTAGTCACTCAGATATTTTTCATTCTATATATTTGATGACAGTTATCAGGTACATAGCTGTTTTGCCCATTTGAGAGGATTTATCCTTCTCTTACCTCACTGTTATATCCAGGGACTTCTCTCTTTCCGTTACTTCACTTGAGTGCACGAATCAACCCATCGCTTACTCACTTTTGACTGTGCTATGGTTTACAAACTCATATATGTACAATCACACGCAAATCTATGATAATGCAAGTTCTCATTTGTCTCCATAAAGATTATTGGCAACGAGACATTATGACAGAGAGTACTCCTGATGCATTAGGACTTTCATAGAATTTAGGAAAAAATGCAAAAATTATCCCCATGGTTCATATTTTGTACACCTAACACCCCTATCGATTCTATTGTGTATACAAAGTCTTTACTGTTTAATTTTAAAAAAAAAAAAAAAAACAAAACAAAAAACAAAAAAAGTCTTTACTGTTTTCAAAGATGTTACAAACAACGGCTTACTGTCATTGAGCCGTTCGGAAATAACCGTTACAGAGTCATGTGCACAAAACACATATTTAACATCCACAGCAATCCAGCATATTCAAGTTATTTATAAAGTATATAATTGTGTGAATACACAAACAATATATCTTCCTTCAATTTCTAAAAAAAAATTCAGATAAAAAATATGTGATCTGATAAACATTAGCCCCCTAAAAATCTCTCTCCAAACACCAACGATTGTCATTCAACTCCATATTCCAAACACCAAATAATCCTCCTCCTTTTTCTCTGGCAGTATACATACTCTGCCTCATATTTTGTTTCAACCCTCACTCCTCAAATCAATCTACAAAATGGTTGTGAAGATGATGAAGTGGCGGGCCACGATCCTCGTCCAAGAAATTTGATAAAACCATACAAATTGCTGAGGAACATAATGTAGCAAAATTCAACAAAACTGAATAAAAATATAAAATAAAAAGAGTCAACTTATTAGAAGAAAAAATTAAACCTTTTAGCTCTCTTGGGATCAATCAGATCGAGTGCCTGTGATAACCACCCACTATCTTTTCCTTCCCCGCCGGCTTCGCAACCAAATCTCTCCGACTCGTCGCCATTTGCAGTGGGGAGGTCAGCGGTGTACTATAAAATGCTCATTCAACTTAGGGAGGAGTGTTATGAGTTATAATTTATGACCTGTGAAGTAATCCATGACGACTCATAAAAAGTAAACAATGAAACCCCCCATCAAAAGTGTCTTAATAAATACTTGCTCCAACTCCATCCATTTTCATATAACAGAAATAGCAATATCAAACACTTCAACCCATTTACAACCCCCACTTTTTGTTCTTCAATCTTTCTGTTCTTTGGGTCATAATTAGAATGGCAGGCGAATTTATTCTCTTGGAGTACTGGGCTAGCCCTTTCGTACAGAGGGTGAAAATTGCCTTGGCTGAGAAAGGCATAGACTATGAGTCCAAAGAAGAGAACTTGTTGGTCAATGGGAAGAGTCCTCTACTTCTAAAGATGAGCCCTGTTAATAAGCAAATCCCAGTTTTGATCCATAATGGGAAACCAATATGCGAATCCCTCGTCATCATTCAATACATTGATGAGCTCTGTAACGATCAATCTCCTCTGTTGCCTTGTGATCCTTACAAGCGCGCCCAGGCAAGGTTCTGGGCAGACTACATTGACAAGAAGGTCAGTTCAACTCTTCCACTGGGATGTATATGTGTATGTGTGTGTATATAATATTTGCAACAGTATGTATTAGCCACTATTAACATGTATTGTTGTAGTATCCTGTAAACTTAATTAAGATTATAATCAGTGTCAGTCCTTTTATATGCAGATATTTAGCAATGGAAAGACTTTAGTTTTCACTAAAGGTGAAACTCAAGCAGCAGCAAAAAAGGAGTTGATAGAGTGCTACAAAGTGTTGGAAGCAGAGCTTGGAGAGAAGACTTATTTTGGGGGAGAGACCTTTGGCATTGTGGACATGACACTTGTACCCTTCTACAATTGGATTCACCTCTATGAGACAAGTGGCAAATTTAGGTTTGAGGAAGAGTGCCCTAAAATTGTGGCATGGGGTAGAAGGTGCATGGAGAAGGAGAGTGTGTCCAAGTCTATTCCAGACCAGTACAAGCTCTTTGACTTCTTCAAGGGGATGTCAAAAACGCTTGGAATTCCAGAAGAAAACTTTATGAAGACATAATAAGAAATAGATGTAGAAAATATCTCATAATAATTACTGTTTGGAATTCTCTCTCTTCTAATTTATTTTATTTTATTTTTTATTTTTATTTTTTTAACGTTGACAATAAAAAGAGCACTTCATGTTCTGTATTGCAGCAATGAGAAGAATTACAAATCAAATATTCACTTTTTTTTCATCATTAATTTGAGATATTCCTGGGATTTCTTTCAGTTCATGTTTCAATTCAGTTTTTTCCCACCAAGTTTGTGTAAGATTTTGTTTTTCTTCGTTTGGAATGACAAGTCTCAGTGAAGTTATATACTTCAAAATATATATAAAATAAAGAGTAAAATTATTAGGAGAAACTTGGGATCAATCAGATCGAGTGCCTGTGATCGCACCAATTTTCTCCTACTCGTCGCCATTTGCGGTGGAGGAACAGTCAAGGCTTTCGAATAAGTTGGCGTCGACGAGCAAGCTCCTTCAAGTGGGCTGCTTAGAGCCACCGACAGAAGGAATCGACAGGGAGGTTAGCGGTGTCATTGTCAGATGAGAGACAAAAAAAAAAACGCAGAAAATAGGTGAGGAGTCAGCACGTGAGTCCTTTCGTAAGTGGTCTGTTTCACTAGAAAATATCCAATCGAGACAAAATCAAATGTTGTTTGGCCTGTTCTCTGGAAAGCATCATCAAAAAGACTATTCTACTACTCCGAAATTAATCGATATATTTCAACTCTACCATTTCTTTTTATTAATTAAAGATAATATGAAACTATAAGACCCTAATTCACTATTTTTTTTTTTTTTTATATTATAATTCATGCAATTAAAATTTCCATGCCATAGATTCTAAAAAATCGTTATTATTTTTGATTTAAACTTGCTTTATCATGACAGAAAGTCTATTCTACTACTCCGAAAGCAACTTTACAGTGTAAACCATTACCCTGAAAGCAACAAATTATTTGATATTAAAAATAAAAAATAAAAATAAAAAAACTAAAGATTACAATCTCCTTTTGTTAATATATAAAATATATTATTCAAAAAATATTTTTTGCATAAAACTTTTGTAGATAAAATATTTTTAAAATTTTTTATTATTTTGGTGTTTGGCAAAGGTTCTGAATTTTATTTTTTAATTATTTTTATTAAGTTTTAATAAAATATTATACTTATATATTGAACAACCAAACACTAAAAAAATAAAAAGAAAAAATATTTTACATCTAAACTGACAGAACCAAGAAATATATATATATATAATTTAATTCAAAAATTTAAGCAAATCTTAATAAAATAAAAACTGTACAAAGAATGGCCTTCGGTCAAAACAGCCCATCCAGACATGGGTTAACAGTGGGCAAGCCAGCAAAAACAGTGAAAACTTAACCATTCTCCAATTAATGTTAATATAAAATGCCAATTCAACTTAGAGAGGCGCAGACCTGTGAGGCAAGCCATGACGAACCACGAGAAGTCAAAAATGAACTCTTTATCCAAAGGGTCTTATAAAAATACTTGCTGCAACTCCAATTTTTTTTTTTCATATAACAAAATTAGCATTTAGCAATCTCACTACAGCCCATTTACAACAACCCACTTTTTGTTCTTCAATCTTTGAATTTTTTTTTTTTGGGTAATAATTAGAATGGAAGACGAATTGATTCTCTTGGAGTTCTGGGTTTGCCCTTTTGCACAGAGGGTGAAAATTGCCTTGGCTGAGAAAGGAATAGATTATGAGTTCGAAGAAGAGAACTTGATGAATAAGAGTCCTCTGTTTCTAAAGATGAATCCTGTTAAGAAGTAACTCGGGTAAAGTGCAAAAAACACCCCTCAAGTATGCTTATAGTGCATATCACACCCCTCCCGTGCAAAAAACACCCTTCAAGTTTCAATTTAGTGCAATCAAGTCCCTCTTGCAAATTTAAAATCAAATTTGACTAAAGTACCCTTAGTCAATAATTTTATAAAATTTTAAAAAATACAAAGTTTTATAAAAAGACCAAAAAAGACAATAAACAGCCCTTGCCTCTCTAGTTTCAATCTCTCTCTCTATAGAATTTTGGACGATCTGGTTGATTGCAGTTGGTGAAGAATGACAACTGACCGAACAAATTCGGCCGAATTTCAGACTGGAGGGGGCCGAGGAGTAACGGTTCTGTCGATCGAATGCTTGAAAGGGAGCTCGACAGCCGACGAGTGGACAGGCGATATGTTGCAAACCGGCGACATAGTGGAGGAGCTGAAGATCGGAAGCCACGAGTGCGTTCGGTCGCCGTTCAAGAACGGAAGGGTCGGAGTCCAGAAGACTCTGCACAAATCGTTCAAGAACAAGGAGACGTCGATTCAGGTCCGAGTCCTACGTGGACTCGACGAGTTTGCCGAGTTGCAGGCGTGTATTGTGCCCAATGAGTCCGGTGGGAAGAGACAGTATATGTTGTGTGCCATTTTTGCCTGCGTTGTGAATTTGGCCGTGAAAAAGAAGTTCGGTGGATGGAAAAGAACCCATCGGCGACTATGGATTCGGGGATGGGCGGGCGGCCAACGAGATCTCATGGTGGTTATGAGCAAGGGGCGGTGGAATCGGCTGGACTGAACTCAGCCATGATGAAGACGACGGCTCGCGACGTGATGGCAACGATGATTAATATTAATGGCGATGATGGATGTGCACGGCTAGGAAGGTGATATTGTGAAATAGGGTTTGAATTGGGTTCATGGGATCAACGTATCGCAGAGAACCCATATCAATTACTTCGTCGCTGACGACGGTGGCAAAACAGTGGAAGAAAACCCCATCTTAGCAGACCCAAAATCAGAGATTGCAATTGAGCATTTCTTTGGATACTTTGATGCCCACAAACGAACTCCGATACCCGTTATCGTCGTCGCCGCCACTGGTGCTTTCTCTCCACCTTCCTCTATGACCTCATCCTCTATAACCACATGTGATGATGATGAAGATGAAGAGTGATTGGTGGGTGCAAAAGACAGTGGTGGGAGGAACTGGCAGCAGAGAGTAGAGAGAGAAGAAGGGGTATTTTGGGAAGATTAAAAGGGCAAAATGGGTATTACAGCAATAATTTAGGGGTGTTTATTGCACAGAGGGGTAATTTTGCACAATTTCAAAAGATTAGGGGTGTTTATTGTACACCTTTTTAATGAGGGGGTAAAAATGTTACAAAAAGTATACTTCAGGGGTGTTTTCTGCACTTCCCCCGAAGTAACTCCCAGTTTTGATCCATAATGGGAAACCGATATGCGAGTCCCTCAACATTTTTCAATACATTGATGAGGTCTGGAATCATAAATCTCCATTGTTGCCTAGTGATCCATACAAGCGTGCCCAAGCAAAGTTCTGGGCTGACTACATTGACAAGAAGGTAAGTTCAACTGTTCAACTCTTCCATTTATTCTTCATTTATATTGTTGTAGTATATTGCAAACTTAATTAAGCTTATCAGTGTCTTACAAATTTACTATTCTTTATATGTAGATATATAACAATGGAAAGAATTTAGTTTTCACTAAAGGCGAAACCTAAGAAGAAGGAAAAAAGGAGCTCATAGAGTGCTTCAAAGTGTTGGAAGCAGAGCTAAGAGAGAGGACTTATTTTGGGGTAGTGTAATACCCCTCGATTCTAGAGTCACGAGTGATCAAGTCCGAGTACAGATCCGAGGGATACCAAACAATTAATACATAAACGAACACAGATTACAAAATAGATTTACGAAATAAATATTAAAGCTGGAAATAATACTAAATTTAAAATCCTCCAAATGATAAAGATTAATAAAAATCCAAATCTCTAAAATAGATACAACTCGGGAATCCATCTAGCGGACCCCTAAAATCCAAACTGAAATAATCAGCTGAAGACAAAATCCTAATCTAGAATATAAAATAAAATCCTACATTATCGGAGGAGTGAGTATCTGCTCTGCACGTCCAAGCTCTAGCATTGGAACTGACAACACCTGAAAAATAAAGGAGTGGGTCAGGCCCACATGCAAGTCATATTCTACTACAATCCAATCAGAAACCCGATACGCAGATACATCCTAGATAACTCAACAATATCTAGAGTAATCCATATATATATAATTACACACTATAGGACGCTCACTAGTCCAAGTGGTACGTCTCAGCCTGAGTAGAGATACCATGCAAATCGCACATACTGTGGTCATGTGTATCTAGACCTACCAGGGAACAGAAACCACCGTCCAGTTATCCATCCTAGGCGATATACGTACCCTAACCATGGTCCTGAGACTCAAGCTCATACCATGACACCATAACATAAATATATAAAGTCCGTTCAAGGTGTGTCATTCAAAAGGTTTATTGACCTGACACCAACTTATAAGTAGGACTTAACATTTTGCAGTTAATCCATCTTATTTCAAAATAGGTAGGACTTAGTGTTTGAACTAATCCATCCCCAATATGCCACCGTCCCATACCGGTGCATATACATACATATAAGTAGGACTTAACATTTTGCAGTTAATCCATCTTACTTCAAAATAGGTAGGACTTAGTGTTTGAACTAATCCATCCCTAATATGCCACCGTCCCATACCGGTGCATATACATACCTCCACATAATATAATTGATTAAACAGTATTAAGCAATTCATCAATTATACTCCACACTATGCATCAATATAAATTAATACATATATATCAGTATTAGGCATTAAATATAGGGCCTAAAAATAACATTCCAATAATGTAAACTGCTAAAATAATTTAAGCATTTACATTCTCCAACTTGTCCATAAATTGATGCAGTTAAATAGCAAACATATATCAATTTTTAATCCAAACAAAGCATAGGTAATTTCAGGTAAATCACTATACTTATAACTCCATCTAAATATGATTCACAACTTTAAATCATAAATAAAAATAATCTCCAATTTACAGTAATAAATTTCTTAACCATAACAGTGCACAACCTATAGGTTTTTCCCCAAGTTCACCCCACTCCATTCCTTAATCAAATTATGAATTGATGTTTTCCTATTGTTTTTATAGGTTTACAACATTCCTACACATGATTTAAAATAGTTTAAACCAAGTAGAAATACCCTGCACCGACCAAACAGACCCTAAAAATACATAACTGTGTGTTTCAGAGGAAAAGAAGGCTCAGAAAAATTTAGAGCCTTCTCCAAAATATGGGAGCCGGCTCCCCACCCTTGGGAGCCGGCTCTAAGGCCTTGGGAGCCGGCTCCCTACATGTGGGAGCCGGCTCTTGCATTGTGGGAGGCGGCTCCCCCCTTTGGGAGCCGTCTCTCTCACCCCTAAGAGCCGTCTCCCCGTCTCTACTTCGTTTTCCTCGACTCCGGCGTGTTCCACGACCTCTGTATTTGTTTTAATACTTGCTCTAAGGTTTAATTAGTGTCCTACAATAGCTATAAAGCATTGACATGCATCAAAGACATCAATTAAACAAAGCTTAAACTTAAATGAAGCATGCATCAATTAACCGAACTGAAAGAACTTGTAATACAGTTTAATTCCAACAAAGCTATTTCAGTTTACCCAGGCCTCTGTAAATCTTTTACTACGTGTTCTATTATTCAATCAATGTCCCATACCAATTTTTAAGACGTCAATATACATCAAGGTTCTCAATAAAACATACTTTAAACACAACAATGAACCAGTTAACAGAGATTACAGAAATTCGCATATCAATTTAATTCAATGGAACTAAAAATATTTCAAACATGCAACAAAGACTTGTTTTAGCATCCATTAAAGCCCTGGAGTCTACCTAGGCATGCACAGAACACGAGTTAAAGGGAAAGAGCTAAAACAAGACTTGCCTCCGATATCAGTTCAGAAACCTTTAAACCTCCGTCTCTAGCAACTCCGGCGACCTTAGTTGTTTTTACTGACCTTCATTGCTCCTAATTCAATCCACGAGCATGCATCAACACCTCCTCCTTGGTTCAGCCCTTGACTCTAAGCTAACCCTAACCTTTCTTTCTCTGTTCTATCTCTGTTCTCACAACTCTCTGTAGGACTCTGTTACGTGAATAGGGTTAACCAAAACCCTTGGCAGACCTATACTTATATATTTATAGGTTTTAATTGAAACCATAATTTAAATCCTACACCAACCCTAAGTCGGCTATGTTCAAACATAAAAACCCTAGAATCCATCCACTATCCAAGTCGGTTAGCGTTTTTAAATTTATATGTGCATGTACAAGAGAAATACAATTTAATAGTTAATGCAAGAAAATAACTTTAGACAATCAATTAAAGAAAAACAAATACACAATTAATTGAATTAAAATAAAATAAATCAAATAAGCAAATAAATGAAATTTAAACACCCAACTAACACATTTAAATCAAATAATTTAACAATTAATGCAAATACACACTTAATCAATTTAAAAATGCAAAATAAACAGTTAATTAAATACCAAACCTATCCTTTTGAATTTAGGGGTATTACAGGTAGAGACCTTTGGCATTGTGGATATTACGCTTATACCCTTTTACAGTTGGTTTCACCTCTACGAGACTTGTGGCAACTTTAGCTTTGAGGACGAGTGCCCTAAAATTGCTGCATGGGGTAAGAGGTGCGTGGAGAAGGAGAGTGTGTCCAAGTCTATTCCCGACCAATACAAGCTCTTTGACTTCTTCAAGGATATGGCAAAGAAGTATGGAATTCCAGAAGAGAACTTTAAAAAACATAATAAGAAATAGATATGATACTTTTATTAAATTCTATTTGGAATTCTCTCTCTTCTAATATTTTCTTTTTTCTTTTTCGGATTTAAGTTCAGGTGTTTGTGCTTTTTCTTTTTTGAGAGGAGTGCTATTTTTTTTTTTTTTTTTTTTTTTTTACATTGACAATAAAAAAGGACTTCATGCTCTTTTTGCAGCAATGATAAAAAAAAATACAAATGAAATATTTACTTTTTTTCATCATTAATTTAAAGCATTATTGGGATTTCTTTCGGTAGAAACCTTTTTCTAATTCAATTTTTTCATACTAAGTTGTTAGGATCCTACACAAACTATTAGCAAATAGAATAGATAAAAGCACATACAAATAAAACGAGATTTACGTGATTCAACAAATTATCACCCGCGAAAAACAAACATCTTTACTTCAACACTTTGATTATACACTCTCTTCTCGCAAAGTCAATTCACTTTTTCCCTCTACAATTCTCTCTCTCTCTCTCTCTACTTTTCTTTCCACAACCTCACATGTATTTATAGAGTCTTCAAACCCTAAAATAGCTACCTAATATTCCAATACTTCCTCCCCAAACCTTCATCCTTGGTCCAAAGTTTTTAGGCTTCCTAAAAAGAATAGGAAATAGTCTTATGCACAAATCAGCAAAGTACGACTGGTTCAAAATAGTGCAACAGTACCACTTCTCAAACCTCCTAGCTAAGAAAGTGTGACCAGTCTAAAATAGTCGAACTAGTGCGACTTCTTCAAAATAGAAAACTTCAATAATTTTAGCCGCAAACCCAACAATCTCCACCTTGGCTCGAATTCCGTCTTCATGCCCTCTTTCGTAGCTCCACCTTGAACCCAACACATTCTTGTCGTTCTTCGTCTTTCCACCACACTCATTTATTCCTACCAAATTCCAGGTTCAAACAATTGAACCTGGAATTTACTCTGTATCAACAAATTGAACTCTCTTGCTTGTGGGATAAAAGGTTAATACTTTTACAATTGCCAAGACTTCTTCCTTCTCGTGCCGCTCTTGATTGTTCATTCTAGTAGATCTCGAAAAAGACTTCAATTCTGTCTTTACAATTGCTCCACCTAATATAGTATTTTTCAATAAAACATAGAGGTTATTGACTTTTCTTCTCAAAACATAATATATGGTCTCATTTTAATCTTCATAAATCCATTATTCACTTCACACCAACAACTCTTGTAATCCAATGCTCCCACAGAGATCACATTCCTTCTAATATTTGGAATATGATGTACATTCTTTAGGGTTCTTACCAAACCATTTGTTGAATTAATTTTGATTATTCCAATTCACATATACAACATCACAACTTCACAAGAAGTATTATTCCTATAAATACCTTACCACCTACCAGTTTGTAAGTAGCAAACCGCTCATTATGAGGAGACACATGAAAGAAACAAGTAGAATCAAGTATCCACTCCTTAACATTTCCCTTGTTATCAATGATTGATAATACTTCAACAACATCACTCCCTTCTTTCATTTCTTGAAGCTCTAGATCTCTTCTCGACAATGGCACTGAATATGCCCATTTCTCCCACATTTGTAGCATATTTTCTCTGAGATTGGCACATTTTCTTGAAGCTCTAGATCTCTTCTTCTTTTGAGCAATAAGAACTTGAGCCTACTAATTACGACTCTATTCATCAGTTAACTTTTCATTGGAGAATAAAGCACTCTTAACTTGTTCCGATATCTATCTCATAAAACAAAGTATTAAATAAATGCTTATGGGTAGAGCGTACTGGTGTTAATAAAATTATTTTATCATCATCACTTAACTTGACATCAATATTAGATAAATCACAAATAATCTTGTTGAACTCACTAAGACGTTCTTGTATACTTATACCTTATTTTCTTCAAAATGAATACAACTCTTGCCTTAAGACTAATCAGTTGGTAATATTCTTTTTCACATATATAAATTCTCCAACTTCTTCCACAAATCCGTTATTGATCTGCTTCTTCTATCACATCATCCGCCAACGTTAATCAAATCATATTTATTGCCTTCGAATTGATTTCCCCCCACTATAAATCTTCCATCTTTTCTGGTTTCGTGCCCAAAGCCTCTCTTAGATCATGCTAAATCAGTAAATCCCACATCTGAACTTGCTAAAAACTTAAGTTCATTTTTCCATCGAACTTTTCCATCTGTAATAGTTACTACCATAACTCTGACATCGTTTGTTAGGATCGCGCACACACTATTAGAAAAATAGAATATATAAAAGCGCACACACAAACAAGACAAAATTTACGTGATTCAGCAAATTGCCTACGTCCATGGACGAAAAACGACTATCTTTACATCAACACTTTGATTACACACTCTTTCTTTTCGTACAAACTCTCAAATCATATCCACTTTATAAAATTATTTCTTTCTCCATACAACATCACCTGTATTTATGGAGTTTTCAAACCTTAAAGTAGTAGCCTAATATGCCACAACTTCCTTCCCAAATATTTAGCTTGCTCTATAATTCTTCGGACTTCCAAAATGGAATAGAAAATTATTTTCTACACAAATCTACAAAGTGTGACTGGTCCAAAATAGTGCAACTGTTCGCACTTCTCAGGGCTCCCCAGTTGAGAAAGTCGGACCAGTCTGAAATAGTCGACCAGCCCGACTTCTTCAAAATAGCAATCTTCAAGAATTTGAATTACAAACCCTAACATACATTGAATGTACTTTTAATAAAGTAAAAAAAGATGATAATATAAATGTTACAAGACATGATTAAAGAGTTATTCAAAACAACTTTCGTTATTTAAGGTCAATATTAGAAAAACATAAAAGATAGATGTGATGTAATAAGTAAGAATGAAATAACGTAGTTAATTAGGAAAACTACACTTGAGTAGATTTAGGAACCTTCAATAACAAATAAATCTATTTTTTAAAGTTAATTTTTTAATTTGGTCGAGTTATGTGAAATAATTATATATGCATTAAAAACTATTATTTAGGTCGAAAATACCTTCCAAACTCTTACTTCAAAATACCAAAATATCATTCCTAAATCAAATAATTATTTTTGAGTTGACTTTCAATTTGACATTTTTGCATATGGTGTATATACTACCAAAATAAATAAAATAAAAAAAGCAACATATATATATATATATTATCAATTTTGTGCAAAAAACTTTAACGGTATCTCCTAATCTATATCGGTTCAAACCTCTAAATGTCAATTTAGAAATATACAAATAATTTAGTGAAAATTCATTATATATAGATTTTTTTTGGTAAGTGGAAATTCATCCTATATATATATATATATATATATATAATTTTATGTGCATATAACTTTAACTAAAAATCCTAATTCATATTGGCATGAATTAGGATTTTTTGTTAAAGTTATATGCACATAAAATTATATATATATACATATATATAAATACATATATACACATATAGAACACAAGCACGGAAAAGGGAGATCAAGAAAAAACTAAATGGTTGTTTCAGTAAATAGTACACCAGCAACCACTTTTTTTTATTTATAAAACAAGTGCAATTAATTGAGTTAAAATATTAATGATCGTCTCAAGCATGCACCACAACAAAGACAATTTATATATTCTTGAGTTTAACTATATATATATATAAAACCTTTCATTACCCCATTTTTTACTATATTGAACTTTTTTTATTATTTGTATAAGTTCTCGTGTGTGTATATATATAGAGTAGTGATACTCATACCGAACACTTGCAGTGAATTGTCTAACCAAATAATTTTTAATTGGCTATTCATACCAAATACAACTAAGTGAAGGGCTTCACTTCCTTATTTATAGCATAATTAGCTAATTAAAAGAGTAGGTCTAGCAATTCACTACAATTATTCGGTGCAAGAATCATTTCATGTATATATATATATATGAAAGTTGCAGCAATATGATTCAAAGTTAAAGGCTAAGAAAGATTTTCGTTTTCCTAACTTTTTCAACCAAAAAATTATTTTAAGAATACTTGATTTAAGGGAAATAATTTTTTGTATTTTGGAATAAGTGTTTAGAGGGTCTTTTGGACCTAAACAATAGTTATTGATGCATATGTAATTATTTTACTTAATTCAATCGAAGTAAAAAATAAACTTCTAAAATAAACCATTTTGTTATTTAAGGCTCCTAACTCTTTGTAAGCATAGTTTTTCCTAATTAAATTTTATTTTATGTAACAAACGAAATATCAAATAATTTAAAAGAATTTAAAATAGTCTTTCCATAATTCATGTATATTAAAATTTAGTTAGTAAAATATCGGGTGAAGTGCCAAAAACCCCTTCGTAGTTTCAAAAGTGTGCAAATAACACCCCTCGCGTTTAAAAACCACCCATGTAGTATGAAAAGTAAGCAAATAAGGACTTCTTGTCAGAGAAATTGGTAAATATTCGAAAATACCCCCAATATTTTTTCTACAATAATAATTAATAAAAGTTAGAAGTTGAAATTACTTAAATAGATACTCTCTAAACTACGTCGTTTTGGGTGATGTCTTATCTTCCTATAGTCTCTCCTCTCACCACTCTCATCTTCCCTCATTTTTTCCTCCGATTACAATAAATTCGATTGTAAAACATCATTCAAATAACCAGTTCAAGCCGCTGGTGTTGGAGAAAATGCTAAAGTACTGGCCGGAGAGAGTGATGTGTATTTAAGGATGCCGAAGATGAATAAGGTGGGGAGGAAGAGATGATAGTGAAATTGGATCTGGGTTTCACCTATTTACTGCCAACAATAGTGAATGGTCAGCAAAATTGGATCATCCAATCAAAGCCTCGGCGAGGCTCCTGATGAACCCTAATTTTGTGGATCTGTTTAATATTTAGTGTATTTCCAAATTGATGGTGGTGGTTCACCGAAGGGTGGTGGTCGAGGTGTGGCGGTAGCGATTTTGAAGATGGAGAGTAAGGTAATTTGCGTCTCATCACTATTATGGTAGTGGTTAGCCGAAATTTATTGGCGGAGAGAATGGTGGTGGGTGGTGCTGATATGGAGAGAGATAGTGAATAGAATCTGATAGGGAAAAATAAACCAATCTTGACCTAACAATAAAGGTAACCAAGTATTGACCAGCCGCCAAATCTTTTCGGTGATCAACGATAATATTTTATTATTAGAGGTAATGACTTCCATGGATAAGAATGATGACAAATCTTATACAGGATAAGATCTCCATAAGGATGATGACAAATCTTATCAAGGATAAGATTTCCATGGGATAAGTCCCATGGGATGAGAATGATGAAATTCCCTTATCGAGAATAAGGGAAGCGATGATAAAAAGGACGACGACTCGAGAATAAGGGACGACGAAAAAACTATTATTAAATTCCTGCCTTCTTTTTAGACCTCCGGTGACTAACTTGACTGTTGGAGAGCTCTTGGCAGGCACCACACCGGTGCCGTCAAGGTTCATCGATCTTCTTCTCTTTTCCTTGCAGGAAAACGGTGTCGTATCTGACCGCGTGAATTTCACCCTCAACAGTTGGCGCCGTCTGTGGGAATCACGATTCCCTTGAATCAATTAATTACTCTGTTGGGTATATACGTTTGCAGTCCGGTATGGTTTCCGAAGGAATACTGTCGCACGGATCTGGTCAAAGGGTAGAATCGGGTGAAAACCTGGACATCCCAAACGACTAGAAACGGCTTGCAGCGTTGGAACTGCAGGTCCAAACTCTGAGTTAGGGTATGGACCAGTTGATCCAGCAAAATGCAGCACTCCTATAACATCTTGTTCCACCGGTTCAACAAAACTTGCCACGACAAGATCTCTCAAATCCAAACAAAGGGAATAGGAATCTTGAAGAACAAGATAATCATCCCCCCCAAAATGAGACTGAAGTGGAACAAAGCCAGGTGGGAACCCGACATAGAGAGGTGGTCCCATCTCTCCCACAGAGTTCCCGACCTCCTGAAAGCACAGCCTTCTATCTTAAGGAAAAGACAAAGAAAGCTACCTATCTCGACCTGCAGATCGAGGATCTCAAGAGGAAAATGGAAGATGTAATGTAGACTCTGAAAGGGAAAGGTCCTACCGCCGTAGATGACCTGGTACAAAGGACTAACTTGTCGTTCAGCTCCGCCATTATGAAATGTCCACTACTTGGCAAGTTCAGGATACCCTCGTTCGAAAGCTTCAATGGGACCAAAGATCCCCTCGATTACCTGGAAACTTTTCAAGATCTTATGCATTTACATGTTGTGCCAGACGAAATCATGTGCCGAGCTTTTCCCACTACACTTAAGGGTTCAGCAAGAGTTTGGTTATACAAGCTGAAGCCCGGAACCATCAACACATTCAAAGAACTGAGTAAGCAGTTTGTGAGCCACTTCATTGCAGATCAGAGGCATAGGAGGCTGGCTACCTACCTGTTTACCGTGGAGCAACAAAAGGAAGAGTCGATTCGGGAATACATCACCCGATTCAACGCAGAGATGTTACAGGTAGAAGAGGTGGACGATAACGTAGCTTTGACCGCTTTCATAGGAGGACTCCAAACCTCCAGATTCTTGTTCTCCTTATCAAAAGAACCTCCCACCAGAATGATAGAGTTGCTGATCAGAGCGCAAAAACACATCAAAGCTGAAGACACCATAAGTGCACGGAAGGAAGGAGAAAACAAGAAGAAGCCAGCCCCTCTTGCCGAGGATGAAAATAATACCAAATATAAGAGATCGTTCTTCAGCCAGAGCGATAGCACATATCATGAGAAGGACTCAGATAAGTATACCGACTAGAAATTGTCTCACGGCTGGAATTAGCCTTATCAAGTCATTCACAATAAAGACTGGGGGCATCTTAGTTGATCATTTTAAATGGAGGGTAGCTCCCTCACGTGTTATCTTGTTTTTAATAAGCCTTGAAGCAATGATGGTCTTTAATAAAATTCTTTTCAGTTGCCCTGACTCTTGGTCAATTATCTTTATATGTGCAGTATCCCCGTACTATAAGGGATAGTAAATAAGTGTTCTGTATTACAAGGACCCGGGGTTGAGTGAATCTCGTAATCCGTATTCCCGTACTATAAAAGATAGTAAATAAGTATCATGTATTAGAAGGACCTGGGCTGAGTGAATCCCGTAATCCGTATCCCCGTACTATAATGGATAATAAATGAGTATCATGTATTATAAGGACCCAGGCTGAGTGAATCCCGTAATCCGTATCCCCGTACTATAAGGAATAGTAAATGAGTGTCCTGTATTACAAGGACTCGGGCTGAATGAATCCCATAATCCATATCCCCGTAATATAAGGGATAATAAATTAGTGTCCTATACTACAAGGACCCAGGCTAAATGAATCCCGTAATTAATATCCCCTTACAATAAGGGATAGTAAATAAAAATCCCTTACTAAAGGGGTGAGCTGAGTGAAGCTCGTAAATTTCAATTCCCTTATTAAAGGAGTGACGATCTGAGTAAAACTAGTACCCAGGGGCAGAGTACCCAAGGGTACTAAAAATAGTACCTAGGGGCAGAGCACCTTAGGGAAAGATTACCCAAGGGTACTAAAAATACCCAGGGGCAGAGTACCCAAGAGTACCAAAAATAGAACCAAAGGGAACAGTACCCAAGGGAAGCGTTCCCAAAAAAACAAAAAACAAAAATGTTACTATTTATATGAATAGTACCGGTGGGAATAGTACCCACAGGTACTGTTTCCCGGGCGAGAAAAAATAAAAATAAAAATTCTACTGTTCAATGAACAGTACCCGCAAGCACTTTTCCCGAGGGAACAGTGCCGAGGCCACAAAAAAAAGAAAAAAAATCTTACATTCCCAAAGCTAGACGAGCAAGCTTGGGGATGGGGGGCAACTGATAGGGAAAAATAAACCTATCTTGACCTAACGATAGAGGCAACCAAGTGTTGACCAGCCGCCAAATCTTTTCAGTGATCAACGATAATATTTTATTATTAGAGATAACGACTTCCATGGATAAGAATGATGACAAATCTTATGTAGGATAAGATTTACATGGGAATAATGACAAATCTTATCAAGGATAAGATTTCCATGGGATAAGTCCCATGGGATGAGGATGATGAAATTCCCTTATCGAGAATAAGGGAAGCGACGATAAATAGGACGACGACTCGGGAATAAGGGACGATGAAAAAACTATTATTAAATTCGTGCCTTCTTTTTAGACCTCCGGTGACTAACTTGACCGTCGAAGAGCTCTTGGCAGGCACCACACTGGTGCCATCAAGGTTCATTGATCTTCTCCTCTCTTCCTTGCAAGAAAACGGTGTCATATAGGACCGCGTGAATTTCACCCTCAACAGAATCCTTACCATGTTAACGAATGGCGTAGACCTACCTTCCAGTGAGGCTCATGATGAACCCTACTTTGTGCCACATAAATTTTCTTTCCATGGGATTGGATGTTGTAAGATTTTGGCACCAAAATTATGATTTAGTCTGTATTGTTGGCATCACGTTCTCTCTCATCCAGTGGCCCCTCGTTGGCATCATGATTCCAGTCACTTGGATTGTGTACCTTAAAATGCCAAACAAATCGTACAATATATACATATACCTATTTGCATAAATGCATCCATTATATATGTGTTTGTTGAGTCAAATATGTAAACTATAATTATTCATGCAAACCATTAATCATAAATAAACATAAATCCCAAATCTTAGAACTTCATTATTCTCACATACCTATAATGTATAAATAAATAGTTAGATATAAATACCTCGATCTGTAATTGCATATATCGTAGATATCAAGGCAAACGTCGAGATCCTTTCTGCGGAATGAATAACGTGATAAACTGCAAGTCAAAGTGTGGAAACTGATTTCTCTCTCTTGGCTTTTTGCACACATAAATATTATACGTATTGTTTTCATTAACATACATAACTGATGGAAATATACATTTTTATAAAGGTAGAGAGAGGACTAATTTTCTTTTTAGTAACTTTAATTTCACTTTCTATCAAAGTAAGGAATAAATAGGAAAACACTTCTCCAATAATTAATTACCAAAAAGGTAATTTATAAGTTGACCAAATAATATAATATTAATCTGATTTCTATTTTATTTAACCACCAAATAATAGAAGTAAATCACGTGTCCAAATTTTGTGGGCCATAAATATAAGAAAATATCTTACAGTCTCCCACTTGGCTCATATGATAACTTCTGTAGTGGTTTAGTAAAATAGTCCTTAGTGTGCACCATAAATCAGATTGACTCATTAAATTGGTCATCATAAATACCATGATAAATAAATTACCAATGCGAGTCATGGCGGTTATATATCCCTAAATGACACAGTCCCTTCCATGTACAACAACACTAGTAACCTATTCAACATAGTCTATAAATGAAAAGTATCAATAATGATCTAACAATAATGTCTTTTCCAAGACTATTCCTATTACCATTTATTAAAGCAATACGTACATGTACATTAATTAATAGGAAATATCATAAACACATTTAATCAGCGCGAAATGTCAAATATATATAAACACTATTAAGTAATCCACAATTAAAAAATAATCATCATTGACTATATTCATGACCTATTCTTTCAACATGTTCCATAAATGTCTTGAGTGTCAGTCCATTCGTTAATGGATTGCAATCATAAGTTGTGTGCTTATATGTTCAATAGACATTCGTTATTTCTAAAAATCTTCTTTAATGATAAAGTATTTCAACTTTAGAATACCTATCATTTTTAATCCAAGAAGATCAACAATTGTTGTATAAATTTTCAACAATCTGAAAATGGTACCCATAACTCCAAGTCCTGAAATAAATTTTGCAACAATAAATTGTAACCTCAAAGCATGCTACAAATTAAAAATTCATAATAAATAAAGTAATAATAAATTACTTTACACTTTTTCATAATATTATTTGTGATACCCCTCGAATCCGAGACACGGGTTAATCAAGTCCGACCCGAGTCCGAGGGATATCAAACAATTAAAGTATTTTAAATCGAACACGGAATACAAAATTGATTTATGAAATAAAAATTTAAAAGCTGAAAGAAACTAAAAATAAATATCTTCCAAATATAATTATAAAAATCCAAGCTTCAAAACCTCTGTAAGTTTACAACTCGGGAATCCATCTATTGGACCCCTCATAAAATTCTCAAATAGGAGTTTAAATCATAGAAATAAATTCTACAGCTAACATAGAGAAGATTCCTACATAGTCGGAGGAATGAATATCTGTATCTGCTCTGCACATCCAAGCTCTAACCCTGGAATTGACGAACACCTGAAAAATAAAGGAGTGGATCAGGCTCACATGCAAGTCCTGATCTCTATTGGACCCCTCATAAAATTCTCAAATAGGAGTTTAAATCATAGAAATAAATTCTAGAGCTAACATAGAGAAGATTCCTACATAGTCGGAGGAATGAATATCTGTATCTGCTCTGCACATCCAAGCTCTAACCCTGGAATTGACGAACACCTGAAAAATAAAAGAGTGGATCAGGCTCACATGCAAGTCCTGATCTACTACAATCCAAACAGTAATCCAATACGCAGATACATCCTAGGAAGACTCAACCATATCTAGAGTAGTCCATATATGTATATAGTGCACACTAGTAGGACGCTCGCTAGTCCAATAGGTTTGTCTCAGTTTGAATAGAAGGCAACATGCAAATACGCACCCTAAGGTGGGCATGAGTACCTAGACCTACCAGGGAACAATACCTATGTCCAGTTATCCATCCCAAGCTATATACGCGCCCTAACCATGGTCCTAAGACTCAAGCTCATACCATGGCACATAAAATAAATATATAAAGTCCGTACTCCTAATACAAAATATCATCCATCTGTATAGTGGTTTGATATATGTAGCACAAATTCATCCTGAAACCATAGTAGGTCATTCACTTTATTTGATTGACATGACACAAGTAGGTGATGGACTTAACATTTATGGTTAATCCATACCTTAATCCAAATTGGGTCGGACTTAGTGTTTTGAACTAATCCCTTCACAATATAGGTAGGTCTTAGTGTTTTGAACTAAGCCATCCCTAATATGACACCGTCCCATACCGGTTCATATACATCCATATAAGTAGGACTTAACCTCTTTATGGTTAATCCAACTCATTCCAAATTAGGTAGGATTTAGTGCTTGAACTAATCCATACCTAGTATGTCACCGTCCCATGCCGGTACATATAATCCTCCAATTAACATAGTCGATAAAACAGTAATAGATTCAAACCAACTATACTCCAGAATAAGCATTTAATATAACCTATCAAGTTTAGGATCAAATTATGCACACAATATAAAGTTTAGAAATCCTAAACCAATTCCTTTAAGCTGATAAAAATTTACTGAGCATTTAACTCCTCCAAACTGCGTAGTTAATTGAACCACATTATATAATCAACATCCATCCTCCAAAATATGTATCATTATAATTTGATACATATATATCAATAATAAGCATTCATTATAGAGCCTAAACAAAATCAATATTCCAATAATGTAATCTGCAAAATAAGTATAAGCATTCACATCCTCCAAGTTGTCCGTATCTGCCGTAGTTGAATAACAAGGTGAAAATTAACTTGATTCAACACAAATTCAGTTAAATTTAAGTAATTAATGCTACTTATAATCCTATTTATATATGTTTAATCCTAATTAAATCATATACAAATGATCCTCTAAATTCTTTAGTGTAAACAGTTTAATATTCAAGGTGCAACCGGTAAATTCCTTGCCTAACTGTGCATTGACCAATCCTTAATTAAATTATGAATTTATGTTTCTCTATTGTTTGATGGATCTACAACACTTGTATCCATCCATTAATTCAATTCAAACCATTTAAAACACCCCACGCAGCCAAACAGTGCACTAAACCAAAACTGAGCGCATCCGGGTGAGAGCACTGCTCAAATCGCCTCAAGAGCCGGCTCTGGACTATTGGAGCTGGCTCCAAAACAGCCAGAAGCCGGCTCCAATCCTTTAGGAGCTGGCTCCAAAGGCTTAGAGGCGGCTCCTAGGTTTTCTGGAGCCTGCTCTTGCTCCTTTGGACACCGTCATCTGTTCTTGCTTTATCTTCTTCGACTCCGGTAACTAACAGAGCCTCTGGAATGTTTTAATCAGTTGTTCTAAGGTCCAATCAAAGTTATAGATTAATCCTAACCCCTTGATATGCAACCATGATTTGAACTAAACTCAAGTTTGGAAGCCACAATTACAAAACGTTCAAATAGCAACCTTAAGCAACTTACAACAGATTTATTTTGTAAAAATCAAAACTGTTTTAAGATCTTGTTCCAGGCTTTAAACTCACTCCTAGATTAGTTACAAAGCATCCCACATATAATTTACAACCTTACTTTACAACAACCTGAATCACAACTATAGAAAAAAACAGATTAACAGAGAAGTAGAAATAGGCAAAACAGTTATCTTACGAGTATTTAAACCAGATTCTTATATGCATAAATCCATGATATTATGTTTGTTTACAATTGTTTTAGCCTTTATTAAGTCCCTGAAGTCCTCCTAGGCATGCACAGAACACAGATTAAAGAGATAGAGCAGAACAGAAACTTGCCTCTGATTTCCGATTGAAAATCCAAAACTGTTGTCTCTAGCAACTTCGGCAATGTCAATAGTTGTTATCAACCTCTGCCACTCCTAGTTAAATCTAGAACTCCTCCTTGATTCCCTACCTTACTCTCTTAAAGTTCTCTCTGTATTCCCTCTGTATCCTTTTGTACGTGAATATAGTGAATATGGTTTACAGGAAACCCTAGCAGACGTATACTTATGTATTTATAGGCTTAAGTTGAAACCCTAATTTAAATCCTAAACCAAACCCTAAATTAAATCCTAAAACAACTATATGTCGGCTCCAATCCTAAACACGATGTAAAACATAAAACCCTAATTACCAAAACAGTGCATTTACATAAACATGTAAAGAAACAAACCCAAATACAATTTAAGCAATTAATTAAAGAAAACACAATTTAAAACAATTAATGAAAGAAAAACACATTTAAGTTAATTAAAAATAAAACAAATCAAATGAGCAAATAATTAATTAATTAAAACAAGCAAATAATCAATTAACTAAATAAAAATAATTATATTAAATTACAGGATTGTCCTTTTAAAATTAGGGGTATTACATTCTTCCCCCCTAACAAAAGGAATTCCGTCCTCGGAATTCGCTCTTACCTTCTTCCCATAATTCAGGAAATTGCGAGTGAATGACATCCTCCTGTTCCCAAGTGGACTCAGCCTCATTGTGATGACTCCACTGAACACGCACCAAAGGGATAACCTTATTACAAAGGATTTGATCCCGACAGTCAACAATACGACACGGTGACTCCAAATAAGTTTCATTCATGTGTCAGAATCCTAAATCCCAACTGTTCTAAATACTCCATAATGCAAAACAGTTAAAGTAACCAAAATATTCAGTAAAGCAAAACGCATAAGGTAAAACAAAAATGCTCCATATTCTTCCCCTTTTTAGATTATCGTTATATTTTGGGAATTCCTCCTTCTAAACCAAACCTACCATATAGATTTACACCAGTTCATTTGTAAACTCCTTGGTAACCATCCTGTCTCAACACAACGTAATTCAGAACAAATATTTGTTCACCCTTCAAACCCAATCATTCCACTATGATAATCATCTATTATGACAACATACACTTTCCAATATAGTTTTAAAACAGCTATGTATATATCACCAAAAATTCTATTACAGAACGCAATAAAGATAGCCAAATCCAATAGTTCACTTTATTAAAAAGTTTCCCAAACCATAAACTTCTAGAAGCTTAATCATAAAATATTCCTTAACAAAACCAATGTATTTGATCAAAGCCATACGAAACTTTTAGTAATCCTTCTTTACCACTAGTAATTAATATTACTCTTAAAAGAGCCTTCCTCTATGTGAGTCGGTACCCTCCTGCTGGGACGGCCCGATATCTCCTCGTCTAGGACACTGCCTGCAAGTGTGACCAAATTCACCACAAGTATAGCAAGTACCCCTAAAAGTACCAAACGGCCTCCTCCGTTGGTTTGTCTGTGGGCGATACCGTTCTGCCTGTGGTCCCCCATTCGGTTGTCTCTGAGCTAGTCTGGTACACTGGTTAGATGTATACCCAAACTCTCCACAGGCAAAGCATTGACCTTGTAACACATTCTGCACCACTGGTATTACTTCGGGTGCCTGCTGAACGTGTGTCTGACTCTGAAATGCAGTTGCTACAACTTCAGCTACAGCCTGAGCAATGATGTAAACTAGCTGAGGAGAATACCCTGGATTCCTGCCTGATTGTTGGCCCGATCATGAGACTCCTGAGCATGCTGAATATCCTCGTGTTCTACGTACAACTGACCATCTTCCTCCTGCTCCTCCTGAAACCTAGGCAGTTGTTGCTCTTTCTCCAATTGCTGCCGCCGTAGGAGATACTGTTGCCTACGTGCCGCTCTTTTTTCCTTTCGAGTTCCATGTACAGTCTGTCCTCTATTATCCATCTGTTCACACAGAAAAATAGACATCAGTACAACTCACTAGGACCGTGAAGACTACAATGAATCCTAACCAAAAACTCTAATCAAGAGATAACGCTACGCGGAAGACTTAATACGAAACATCCTAGAGACACTTGAACCTGGAGTGCTCTGATACCAACTGTGATACCCCTCGGATCCGAGACACGGGTTAATCAAGTCCGACCCGAGTCCGAGGGATATCAAACAATTAAAGTATTTTAAATCGAACACGGAATACAAAATTGATTTATGAAATAAAAATTTAAAAGCTGAAAGGAACTAGAAATAAATATCTTCCAAATATAATTATAAAAATCCAAGCTTCAAAACCTCTGTAAGTTTACAACTCGGGAATCCATTTATTGGACCCCTTATAAAATTCTCAAATAGGAGTTTAAATCATAGAAATAAATTCTACAGCTAACATAGAGAAGATTCCTACATAGTCGGAGGAATGAATATTTGTATCTGCTCTGCACGTCCAAGCTCTAACCCTGGAACTGACGAACACCTGAAAAATAAAGGAGTGGATCAGGCCCGCATGCAAGTCCTGATCTACTACAATCCAAATAGTAATCCGATACGCAGATACATCCTAGGAAGACTCAACCATATCTAGAGTAGTCCATATATGTATATAGTGCACACTAGTAGGACGCTCGCTAGTCTAATAGGTTTGTCTCAGCCTGAATAGAAGGCAACATGCAAATACGCACCCTAAGGTGGGCATGAGTACCTAGACCTACCAGGGAACAATACCTATGTCCAGTTATCCATCCCAAGCGATATACGCGCCCTAACCATGGTCCTGAGACTCAAGCTCATACTATGGCACATAAAATAAATATATAAAGTCCGTACTCCTAATACAAAATATCATCCATCTGTATAGTGGTCTGATATATGTAGCACAAATTCATCCTGAAACCATAGTAGGTCATTCACTTTATTTGATTGACATGACACAAGTAGGTGATGGACTTAACATTTATGGTTAATCCATACCTTAATCCAAATTGGGTCGGACTTAGTGTTTTGAACTAATCCCTTCCCAATATAGGTAGGTCTTAGTGTTTTGAACTAAGCCATCCCTAATATGACACCGTCCCATACCGGTTCATATACATCCATATAAGTAGGACTTAACCTCTTTATGGTTAATCCAACTCATTCCAAATTAGGTAGGATTTAGTACTTGAACTAATCCATACCTAGTATGTCACCGTCCCATACCGGTATATACAATCCTCCAATTAACATAGTCGATAAAACAGTAATAGATTCAAACCAACTATACTCCAGAATAAGCATTTAATATAACCTATCAAGTTTAGGATCAAATTATGCACACAATATAAAGTTTAGAAATCCTAAACCAATTCCTTTAAGCTGATAAAAATTTACTGAGCATTTAACTCCTCCAAACTGCGTAGTTAATTGAACCACACTATATAATCAACATCCATTCTCCAAAATATGTATCATTATAATTTGATACATATATATCAATAATAAGCATTCATTATAGAGCCTAAACAAAATCAATATTCCAATAATGTAATCTGCAAAATAAGTATAAGCATTCACATCCTCCAAGTTGTCCGTATCTGCCGTAGTTGAATAACAAGGTGAAAATTAACTTGATTCAACACAAATTCAGTTAAATTTAAGTAATTGATGCTACTTATAATCCTATTTATATATGTTTAATCCTAATTAAATCATATACAAACGATCCTCTAAATTCTTTAGTGTAAACAGTTTAATATTCAAGGTGCAACCGGTAAATTCCTTGCCTAACTGTGCATTGACCAATCCTTAATTAAATTATGAATTTATGTTTCTCTATTGTTTGATGGATCTACAACACTTGTATCCATCCATTAATTCAATTCAAACCATTTAAAACACCCCACGCAGCCAAACAGTGTACTAAACCAAAACTGAGCGCATCCGGGTAAGAGCACTGCTCAAATCGCCTCAAGAGCCGGCTCTGGACTATTGGAGCTGGCTCCAAAACAGCCAGAAGCCGGCTCCAATCCTTTAGGAGCTGGCTCCAAAGGCTTAGAGGCGGCTCCTAGGTTTTCTGGAGCCTGCTCTTGCTCCTTTGGACACCGTCATCTGTTCTTGCTTTATCTTCTTCGACTCCGGTAACTAACAGAGCCTCTGGAATGTTTTAATCAGTTGTTCTAAGGTCCAATCAAAGTTATAGATTAATCCTAACCCCTTGATATGCAACCATGATTTGAACTAAACTCAAGTTTGGAAGCCACAATTACAAAACGTTCAAATAGCAACCTTAAGCAACTTACAACAGATTTATTTTGTAAAAATCAAAACTGTTTTAAGATCTTGTTCCAGGCTTTAAACTCATTCCTAGATTAGTTACAAAGCATCCCACATATAATTTACAACCTTACTTTACAACAACCTGAATCACAACTATAGAAAAAAACAGATTAACAGAGAAGCAGAAATAGGCAAAACAGTTATCTTACGAGTATTTAAACCAGATTCTTATATGCATAAATCCATGATATTATGTTTGTTTACAATTGTTTTAGCCTTTATTAAGTCCCTGAAGTCCTCCTAGGCATGCACAGAACACAGATTAAAGAGATAGAGCAGAACAGAAACTTGCCTCTGATTTCCGATTGAAAATCCAAAACTGTTGTCTCTAGCAACTTCGGCAATGTCAATAGTTGTTATCAACCTCTGCCACTCCTAGTTAAATCCAAAACTCCTCCTTGATTCCCTACCTTACTCTCTTAACGTTCTCTCTATATTCCCTCTGTATCCTTTTGTACGTGAATATAGTGAATATGGTTCACAGGAAACCCTAGCAGACGTATACTTATGTATTTATAGGCTTAATTTGAAACCCTAATTTAAATCCTAAACCAAACCCTAAATTAAATCCTAAACCAACTATATGTCGACTCCAATCCTAAACACGATGTAAAACATAAAACCCTAATTACCAAAACAGTGCATTTACATAAATACGTAAAGAAACAAACCCAAATACAATTTAAGCAATTAATTAAAGAAAACACAATTTAAAACAATTAATGAAAGAAAAACACATTTAAGTTAATTAAAAATAAAACAAATCAAATGAGCAAATAATTAATTAATTAAAACAAGCAAATAATCAATTAACTAAATAAAAATAACTATATTAAATTACAGGCTTGTCCTTTTGAAATTAGGGGTATTACATTCTTCCCCCCTAACAAAAGGAATTCCGTCCTCGGAATTCGCTCTTACCTTCTTCCCATAAGTCAGGAAATTACGAGTGAATGACATCCTCCCGTTCCCAAGTGGACTCAGCCTCATTGTGATGACTCCACTGAACACACACCAAAGGGATAACCTTATTACAAAGGATTTGATCTTGACAGTCGACAATACGACATGGTGACTCCAAATAAGTTGCATTCATGTGTTAGAATCCTAAATCCCAACTGTTCTAAATACTCCATAATGCAAAACACTTAAAGTAACCAAAATATCGTTCACTATTTTATTAGCGAACAACATCACCCTCGCGCGATCCTTTATTGACAAGATTCAATACCTTCTTTCTGGGGTATGCTACAATTTTCTCTACTAGAATCCTCTTGGGACTCCTATTCCCCGTTTGTCTCCTTTATGAGAACAACTGCAATCGTGTTGGTCCCTTCATGCGGTGACCTCAAACACACTCCTAAATTCTTCCTTGGCCTATACCTCTAAAAGTAATGCCAACCGGAACTAAACCTTTGATCCCGAGTTCTGCTTCTGATAAAGAACTTGATAACATACTCCGTTACTCCTTTGGGTCTGAATCGCTGTTGCTGCGGACCCCATCCTCCTTCTAGTGTTAACCATTCTATACTTATAGAATATAATTGACATTAGCTGCTCCTCCTAACGAACCATAAAAGAGTACAATGAATCCTAACATAGCTCTAAGTTTTAAGAGACGCAACGCGGAAGACTTCTAACGAAAAACACTCCTAAGGACACTAGAACCTGGAGTGCTCTGATACCAACTGTGATACCCCTCGATTCTAGAACCACGGGTGATCAAGTCCGGGTACAGATCCGAAGGATACCAGACAATCAATATATAAACAAGCAGGAATAAAACTGAATTAAGAATAAAATAATGATATGCTGAAAAGAATTCTAATTGTAAAACCTCCAAAAATAAAAGTTTTAATATAAATTAACTTTCCAATCCGTACAACTCGGGAATCCAACTAGTGGACCCCTAATAATCTCAACTGATAAAACTTTACAGAATAAAATTCAAAACTAAAACCAGAAAGAAAAATCCTATTTAGTCGGAAGAGTGAATGACTGTATCTGCATCACCACGAACAAGCTCTAAACCTGTTATAGACGATCACCTGAAAAATAAGGATGGGTCAGGCCCACATGCAAGTTCCATGCCACTACAATCCATACATAAACCCGATACGCAGATACATCCTAGATAACTCAACAATAGCTAAGATAGTCCATATAGATATAAGTACACACTATAGGACGTTCACCAGCCTACATAATCCGTTTCAACCCGAGTAGAACAACCAAGGAAACATCATCAGGCCTGGTTATCAATCCTAGGCGATATACGCACCCTAACCATGATCAGGAGACTCAAGCTCGTATCACGGCACTTAAGTATATATTTAAATCTCTTCCTAATACAGAAAAGTAAAGCAACCATCCATTATGTCGTTCAACTATTTTAGTTGACAGGACATGCATCCATGTAGGAGTTAACTGTTTGAGTTAATCCATTCTATATGTATGAAAGGGGTAGGACTTAGCTTTTTTTTTATCTAATCCATCCCTAATATGTCACCGTCCCATACCGGTACATATAATGCAAATGATCCATCAATGATACACACATGTTTGAACATCAAATCCATCCGGAAACCAACACAATAGAAATCAGATATTGATAAGATCCTATCATGCATCCAGTATATGTTTATAATCATAGATTCTCCTTTTAAATTGTTAAAATAAGAATAAACAATTTAAACCATCCATTTCCATGTAATTGACAGAACCAAAATTAAGACAGTTCAACAATTATCCTCCATAACATAACATAATGAATATCAGAATTTTAAACTGCACATTATACTAGAATTCCAAATCAACACATCCATACTAGTTCGTTTTAAATGTTAAAATGATGACTAGCATTTACATCCTCCCAAATCCTTTACGGCATGCAAATCTATAATTAAATCTCATGGCATCTATGTAATTCCCCATTATAAATTCTGTGTCGGATATAATGACACTCCAAAGTTTAAGTACATCATATGAAACTTCAAAAGTATTTTATACCAGTTTCATTTAATGTGCTAACACGAAACTAGCAACTAACCTTCCACTACTCCCGACAATATACAACTTATTAGATACGAGTACATGACGTCATAACCAACATTCCTGGAACTGAACTATGCTAAATATATCATTGATATATATTCTAACAATAATTACAATGTCAGTCCAAATTAAGTTGTCAAAACAACTTAGCAAAACAAGCATTCCTCCTTCCTTGACAGTAGGCCTATTATAAGCTTATGTTTTATGACATGCATTTAGGTTTAGCACCTTAGCATAAACCAACTATTTGAAGGCTTTAACAAGTTAATTTTAATCATTTAAAACCCCCTATCACTTTCCAGTAATTACCTTTAAGCCCCTGAACTTCAGAAAAATTACAGAAAACACCCGTAGGGGTTTTTTTCCCATGAGAGCCGGCTCCCCTTTATTGGAGCCGGCTCCTAGGCTTCTAGAGCTGGCTCTCCCTCATGGAGAGCCGGCTCTCTCTTCATAGGAGCTGGCTCCCACCATTTAGGAGCCGGCTCTCACCCCTGAGAGCCCCTCTCTGCTTCACTGCTTCGTTTCTGCTTCGTCCGGTTGTCGTCTGCTCTTCCGACGAAGCCCAATGTCCTATCCTAAATCTTTTTAACATTCATAGGGTTCTATTCAAGTTCCTAAAGTCCTAGAAACCCTACATATTCCAATATGAATTTATTAACAAAGCTTCAACCGAAACAATTTTCTTTTCCTCTGTTTATCTTCTTCGCTTCCGGCGAAGACCACTCCTCTGCTCCAAGTTTCCTTAAAGTTCTTAAGGTTCAATACAAGTCCCAAAAATCATAGAAACTTCTTAAATTCTATTATGAACTTCATTGACAGAAGTTTAAATAAAAAACAACACAGTTTGAGAAAAACCCAATTTCAGTTATTTAAACGTAAAACAGGTTACAGTCTAATATAACATGCATCAACTATTAGTTTTAAAGGTTGAATTAATCCCTGGAGACTATATAGAGTGCACAGAACACAAGTTTATAGAAAGGAGACAGAATGAAACTTGCCTATGAGATTTTGAATTAAAACCTCTACGCCGTCTCTACGTTTCAGAATTCCCCAGATTGTTTTCCTCCTTTGATAAACCTTCTATTCCTCTGTTGCTTCTTGACTTACCCACGAGCAACTCCTCTGCTCGTCCTCTATCCTTCCTCCATTAGCCTTACAGATTCTCTCAAGAACCCTCTCTGTTTTCATCTCAAAATACTATTCCGTGAATAGGGTTTTGTTTTTGTTTCTCCAACCCTAGCAGACCATACAGTTTTATATATATAGGCTATTATTTAACCTATGTTTAATTCAATTAAATTTACAAGTCGGCTACACCATGAATAAATGAAACCCTAACTTAAATTAAAATAACCCTAACATATAAACCATATAAGCCATAAACAAGACACGTCAGTTAAAACCAATTAAATTAAAATAAATAAATAATTAATTTAAAACACCAATTCAATTAAACAATTAATTTAAAACCAATAAACAATTAAAATAAATCAATTAATCTAAAACAAATAATTCACACTTAATCAATTAAACAAACCAATTCACTATACAAAAATTAAGAAAACAAAACACATAAGTCACATAATTAAAATAAAAAAAAATGCAATAAAAATCAAAATTAAATCCCCATTTTATCCTTTTGAAAACTAGGGGTATTACAGTGGTGCCTAAGACACACCTCTTGTGACCCCGTGAATCCAAATAAGGAATAGAAAAAAGAACCGGGATCATGCCATTACCAGGATAAATATAACCACAATATCAACAACAATAGTTCAAGTCGTAACAAACCATGCCATGCTATGGAATGCAATGTCATGCGTATCATTCCCCGTTCCGAAACATTTCCGTTTCAACCTCCAAATCATTAGTGTAGTCTGACCCAAGGCATCTCCAAGGCTTCACGGAAGGAGGATTGGCTAACCATCCATGACCACAAGGCACTTCCAAGGCGTCGCATCCAGCCTAATTAGCTCAACCATACTCCTCTCTAGACTACACTAACACCACGTACCACAAGGCGCTTTCTAGGCTTTCGGTTTTGGCGCTTTCTAGGCTTTCGGTTTTCACAAACACTTTTAGAAAAACTTTTTCCCAAAAATAATTCCATTTGTTTTTAAAACAAACTTTTTCCTTTACTTTCCCAATGATAATGCATGAATTATGCAATTCCTTTAATGTCATAACAACATAGAATTTCATACATATTATCCGCATCATTTAAGCATGTTTTAAAACATGAATTTTCACACAATATCGCATTTTCATATTTCCAAATCATAGCATTTTACATACTTTCAATTCGCAAATCCAACAATTAAATTCTACACATTCCATCAACTTCATATTCACATTTTGAGAAGAATTCTAAATTTATTTCTACAACTAATAATCCCAATTTTACATTTATTTTTACAACCAATAATCCTAATTTCACATTTATTTTTACAACCAATAATCCTAATTTCACATTTATTTCCACAACTAATAATCCCAATTTTTACATAGCAATTGACAAACATTTTACATACAACATGTCATAATTGAGCATGTTTTTCATCACAACAAATTAATTAAGTTCATAGGCTCAATTAACACACCACATCACTTAACATCATGAATACAGCTAAATACAATCACCATATTCAAAATAACTAAAACTAAGCATGCTTATGACCAACTTTAGAAGGCAAAATTCATAAAAAAAATCAAAGAAATTGTGAATTAGAACACCCCTACCTCTCTTAGATGCAAAAATCCCCAAAGTGAGCCAAAAATTTGAAATCCTTATAGTGCACCAAAACTGAAATTGGTCACACCCACTTGAAGATCTCGATGCGCTCTTTAATTTGCCGCAAACGGCACCCAAAAATACCAAATGGTGAGAGAGAGATCAAAGCTTAAAGCTTTGAAAAGGAAAAGAAAAATACAAAAAGAAAAGAGGTCTACCGAGAGAGAATAAAGGAAAATAGAGAAACTGATGGTCATAAGGCCATTTGTAATGAAAAAGGTGGTGGTTGGTCGCACCACTTTTAATTAAAATTTTCTTTTTTTCCTTTTTACTATTCACCACACATTTATATATATATATATATATATGAGTCATAACATTATATTCTCCCCAACTATAAAAGATTTCGTCCCCGAAATCTACCTTCCTTAAAGAAGGAAGCCCACAGCCACACACCTTTCTGAAAAGCACCTCATCAAACCGCAAGACTAAGAGTTCAACAACCTTATTGCCTTTGATAGCAGACGCCAATAGGCAATCACACACCACTGCCATTATATCCCAATGCTCACCACCCTATGAGGGTACTCATCACTCACAATATCATAACACAAAAGCCGTTGGATTCTACACCCAACTTAAAACGAACATCGGTTCATTTTGTACTGCCACGCAAGGCATTCGAAGCCTGAAAGAAGAATGGTCATAAGACCACTGAACATGACAACATCTGATCAAAACTCCTCCCTAAAAGGATATGCAAAACTTCAGACAAAGAACCCCGTCCATCTCACAATCAAGCTCAACTCAAATCTACACGTCCCTGTCAAACCAATACTAGCCATCTAACATACAGCTACACCATCACATATCAGTACAAGCGACCACTAACCACACCATTCAGAAATCATTATACTTAACAACCTCAAGATGATTAAACAATGAATCTCCTAACGACTACATAACCATGAGTCACCAAAACAATAAAACAGATCATCTTATACCCAAGTCACAAATCCTTAAAACAAGATTTTTAATAGTCAATGATCGAATCGCAAACCCTATATCAGACACTTGGTACTACCTAACCCACTTCGTCACCCAAAATAAATCATCCGAATCCACACTGTCACACCGACATAACGCACAATACCGTGCTCTCACTATTCCTGACAAATTGAAACAATCATTGACCTTTGACCCAACATCGTGCTAAGAGGGACTGATTCAAGAGAAATGGTTGGTAGGTCCAAACCTCAAACACACCCTCACACAGTCCACACAACAACCATGAGATTCACTCGACATCAATCCATCGTTCTACGTAACCACGACAGCTAAATAGTCACATACTTACTCTAAAAATCCTAAACATGCTTTAATCATACAACCCTAACAAGTTAGTAGTAACACAACACCGAACGTCACAATCATCAACCAGCACGAGAGATCTCTAATTTCCTCATAACACCCATACTTGGTAAACAACCCCATAACATCATTCGATTCAATTCTTACCTCTTCAAAGCACACAATACGACCGTCTCATACCTGAAACCTCAAAACCAAAGTCAATCATCTCTATTATTCCTCAATAGAATTACATATCCACTTTTTTTATGCGGTCAATCAATCCCAGTTATAAATCAACCCTTTTGCAATAACATAAATCATTGTAAAATAGGGCTATTGTTCGAGTAGGTCGAACCACAGGGATTACTAGTTTATGGCGACCAAGGTCTTTAAAATCCCTTTTAGTTAGATGAAAGAGGTGTAAGGTTTTGTTTGATTTGTCACTTAGAAACTAAGAATTAGAGATTGCATAAAAAATACTTGCAAGGAATTGAAGAGATAAAAATAATATAGAGGGGACTAGGGAAGTGAATTCACTACCTACCCTATTAACATGCTAGTTTGTGGTTAACGTGGGAAATAAATTAGATATATGGCAATGATATGTAGCAACACAAAATTACTACACTATCTTCAAGAATTTCATGAAATCAAGAATTAAGCATATTCCCTTAAAGTTCCACATGTTTGACTACCTAAATTAGAGTGTAGCTTCACATCTTCATTAAGCTAGGGACAATCAAACCCCTCAATAACTATGGTGATAGCATATGGAGCCAAGAATCAAGAAAAGTTCATCAAAAGGGGGACCCTAAGCCATGGACTAACAATGTTCTCAAATACATGCCAATAAAATCACTTCCACAATCTCATTTCCATTGTCACTATGAAAATGGAAGTAATATAATCATGAGAGGAAACAATCTAAGACAATATAATTAACTCAAAATGATCATTTATAAGCATTTAGGTCCATTACATCAAATGCAAAGCTCTTGATCATGAAAATACTATATATATATATATATATATATATATATATATATATATATCCCAAAATTAAATCCAAAACTAAGACATGCTTACAAAGGAGGGCTTCATCACCTCCCTAAAAATGGAGTTAGTTACCCATAGAAGCAATGGTGGAAGGAGTTGTGACGGCCAAACCTTTCATTTTCGCACCTAAAGGGAAGCTTCAACCCAAAATTCTCAAGAACACCCTTTTCTCTCTCTAGAACCTTACAAAGATGTCCTCCCTCTGGTGCGACCCGAGCGTGTACACAAAATAATGCACAACACTTTAGGTTTAGAAATAATGTCAAGTGGGCACCATATTTTAAAATTTATAAACCACTAAACACTTATACTATGGAGTATGAAATGAGCAAGGATCGTCTCAAGAGATCTAAACAATTATAGGTTTTTCAGAATTGAATTCTACTTTAGTGCTTATGTGATTGCTAAAAATGTTTGGTTTTGTGATTAGACTAATTTTAAACTTAATAATGCAAATAAAGGGTAGAGTATAAAAGATTGGAAAGAGACTTAGGGTGTAGGATTCACCACTAAGCATATTCCCTAACTCACTCACTTTCAACTAATTGGGGAAATAATTAAATGTAATTCTAATGTAGCTAATACTTGCAAAGAAACGTATGAAGCATCAATTTCAAGCTTGAATTGCATACCTAATGACAAATAAACTTAGTGTAGTGCAATTCACCAATCCAAAGAATGGTCCATCAATTCAAGTTACAATTCTAGCTTACATTAAACTAGAAGATAATGCAATTGTAACAAAAAGTATATAATTCAAACATAAGTATGGATGGTCTACTTATCTAATAATTGAATTGCAATTAAATTAATTAATCTTAAATTAAACTAGTTAAATTTAAAACTAATTAGACAATAAATTAACCTAAACATGTAGTGCCATCCATCAAATAGAAGTAATTTTCCATCAATTTGAACACGATTACAACTAATTAACCACATGCATAAACATCACAAGAATCAATTTACAAGGAATTCAAGTATATAGCTTGTTTATTCATCAATAACACATAAGACAACATGAGATTAATACGAATAAACAATTGAAAGAATTAAATCATGTTATTCAAGCATATACATCAATTACATAAATAAATCCCTAAAAAGTATGAAAAGAGAGAGAGAATAGGTTACATGCTTAGGGTTTATCCAACCCTAAGTAGGAGAATTAGCCACTCATGGTTGATGGAGTTGAAGACAGAACAATCTTCATCCTTGGATTCATCATCTCTGAGCTTCTTCTCAAAACCCTAGCCTGTTCTTGTTTTTTCTCCTCTTTCCCGTGTTTTTCCAGAAAGAAAAAAAAAATATACGATACAGAATATAAAAACTTAATCATTCTCATAATATTATTCACCTAAATAAAATAAATACTAACCCTAATCTAATGGCTCACTGGGCCTTAAGTAACAACCCTATTAAAACCCAATAGTTCACAAAATAAGCCCAAACAATTAAAAAAAATCTGTAATGTTGCCAAGTCCTGGGGGATCGATCCCCCACACTGGGGGATTGATCCCCCCAGAGTTGGAAATTTCCTTTAAGTCTTATTTAGCTCTATTTTGGCTCCGGGCTAATTGGTTTGCTTCTTCATCTTTGGGAACATCATCAAAGGCCCGAGATTGACCGCTTTCGAAAAATAAACACACTATATGAGTAATGGGCTATGACCTCTTTTTGTCATTTTCTGAACTTTTTCTGAATATTTTTGCTTGACTCCAAAAAGGCTTTAATGGACCGTTCTTAGCTCATTTTAACTTTATTGCTCTGAAATACACATAAACATAAATTAGGATTAAAACATGAAATTAAGATAGATGCAAAGATTGAAATACCCTAACTTAGGTGCTGAAATGTGCAACATTTAAGCACTTATCACGCCACCAAACTTAGATATTGCTAGTCCCTAGCAATGAACTACAGCATGGAAATGAAATAAACATATATACAACTATGAATTAATAAAACAAATACAGATAACACCACTTTCGTAGGGATCACGGTTGTATTTAGCATATGCAACAAGCCTTTTAAACCCCTAGGTTACCCCTAATGGACTAGTGAAATCTCGTGAGGGTTTCCAGAAATGGTACCCACTAACATCAAAAGCTCTTTCTTACTTGAGAAGCAACGACACGTATTAAACAAGTGTTGAAAGTAGACTACCTCAAGTATGCAAATTCTACCATTTCTAAGCTATTCTCAACATTTCAACATCATGTAAGCAAGAATGGTCCTCCACACATCAAGCAATTAATCATGCAAATTGAATCAATTCTATCATTCTTTTTTAGTGAACCAGCATCAAAATGTGTTGCTATCCTAGCAAATCAAAGTAATGGCGTAGCCTTACCCTCAAACTAGCATACAGATATAGTATCAATCCTCAAGACATTGAATGAACATTGTTAACATTCTTTTTTTTATTGATTTCATTTTTTATTTATTTATTTATTTTTATGTATGACCATGTGCAATGTCCAAATTCCTTAAGCTCTCTAATCACCTCATGTAACAAGCGTTGAGCCAACGACTCCCAAACCAGATGGTCTTAGGTCGTTAAATGTAAAGACACTCCTAAGGGCGTAATGACTCGGAATGGCTAGGCTATGAACTCAAACTAATCATACATCTTACATTCTTTCCTTGTCTTCCTTTTTAATCAATTGACATGTTGAAAAAATGCAGTTTTTTTTTTTTTATTCCTCACCTTTGGTGAGTGCTTTTATTTCTTTTCTTTACAAGGTCATTTTATCAAGAATGAAAGCTTTCAAAGCATACTAACTCAATTGGGATAAACCAAGACAATAATCAACTAAGCATGTACCTAACAAATTGAATGTTAGTGTGCGCAAGTGCAAGTGTAGAATTTTAGAATCAACTCTTAAAGCATTTTCAACCAACAAGATGATGTGTACCACAAGAGCAAACATGATATCAAAAATTAAAAATTTACCCCTAAATGGCATTCTAGAGCATACAAGAAATATTAGACCCTAATAACTTGCTTCTCAAAGGAACTATACTTCAAAAGTTCGAAATCATTGCCAAACATATCTCAAATCTCATCATGCATTTAAAACTTAACTTAAATAGAATGAATCGTGATGACCTTACCCCCAAACTTAAACTATACATTGTCCTCAATGTGCAATGAGAACAATGAAAAATAATGGAAAGAGTATACCGTGATGGTAAAGACTATTAAGTCTGGCAATGATCCAGTAGGAAAGATGTCTCCCCCAAACTTGGATGCAAAAACCTATCTGTATAACCATACTAGAAAACTCACATCAAATATCACATGGGATAAGCAATTCATACAATTCAAAATAATATATAATACATTGCAAAGAAATATGAGATGAAACCCTTGATAAAATCTGAAAACATTCCTAACCAATCAGAAGGGCATACTGGAAACACATATTTTTTATTTTTATTTCTTTTATTTCAAGAATGGGATTGATCTCCCAGATGTTTTTTCCTTTTTTTTTTTTTTTTTTTTTTTAGCACAAAGAAAAATATGCTAAACTAGAAAGAAAAATATAAACTAAAATAATATATATATACATAATAATAAACAAATAACAATAAATGGAAAGAAAATTAAGTTTTTTTTTAAGAAACAAAGAAAAAGAATATGTATATATAAGCTACAAAATAAAAAATAAAAAAAAATGGGCTAAGTTTAACGTCTCTAGCAAGACAGAATGCTAGTGATTTTTTTTTTTAATTAATTAATTAATTAAAATTTTTTATTTTTTTTTATTTAAAATAAATCAATTCAAAAAATATATATATATATTTTTTTAAAAAAAATATCAATGCAATTTTTTTTTTTAAAAAAACAAGAATTCAATTTTTTTTATTTTTTATTTTATTATTTAAATTTTTTATGTATTTTTTTATTTAATTTATTATTAAATTAATTTTTTTATATTTATTATTATTATTATTATTATTATGTTATTTTATTTTATTTTTCTTTTATTTAATTTTTTCCTTTTCTTTTTTCTTTTTTTTTTTTTCTTTTTTTTTTATTTTTTATTTTTTCCTTTTCTTTTTTTTTCCTTTTTTTTTTTTTTTTTTAACACATCACAAGCTCGCCGGAGAAGACAACCGGCAGCGCTGGGTAAACCCAGTCCAAGAATCGCCGGCGAGACCCAGCAACCAAGCCGCAACGCCAGAGAAGAACTATGAACAGCCGCGAGAAGAGCCCAGCCGCGTTCGTTGGAGAGAGAGTAGTCGCGATGGCGATCAGAGAAGAACCCGGCGTTTCAAAAGCTCGCCGGAAGAAAACGGCAATTCAGAAATTCGCCGGTAGGAAACGCAACCCAGAAAAATCAGTGAAGAACAGCGACCCATTGCGACCCAACCGAGATCTGAAGCAGAACCAGTCGAAATCCAGCCAAAATCGCTGGAGAACGACGTTTCGCATTCTCGCCGAAAAGACCCAGTCAAAATCGCTGAAGAGAATCCAGCCGGTGCCGGAAATCAAGAAGCGAAGAACCCAAATCGTCGGAAATCGCGGCCGGAGAAGAACCAGCCTTGATTGCCGTTAGAAGAAGCAGCTGCGATCTGAATCGCCGGAAGGAACAGCGAACAGCCGCGACGGCGGAAAGACGAACAGCCGCGATTGCTGGAGAAAACCAAATAAAAATCGCCGGAAGGAAAACGGCGATTCACAAACTTAAAAATCGTCGGCCAAATCAAAATCGCTGAAAGAACAGTCGATTCGCGAACAGCCGCAAATCGCTGGGAAAATCGCCGGAAGAACCCAGCTGCGACGCCGTTGAAAGAACAGAGATGCGACGCCGGAAAGACGACCCAGATGCGACCGGAGAAGAACTTAACCGTTGGCGCTGCTGTTTTTCAGGAACGGCAACCCCACCCTTGTAATCGCACCCAACAGCGTTTTACAAAGGAAAGCAAAGCCACCGGAATTGAAAGCCTGCCACACCGCGGAAGAGAAGAGCGAACCGTGAGGGTTGGACGATGAAATTGGGTTTAGAGATTTTTGGGGAAAGAAGCAGAATTTTAAGGAACAGAGAAGAGGAATGTACTTGTGGTTTCAAGGGCTAAGGGGCGATCGATCTGCTTTGACGGGATGACAATTTTAGGCCAAAAATTTTCTCCTTCACTGTATAATGAGAGGGAAAAATACAAGTAAAATGGGATCTAACTTAATGGATAAGGGATCAATCCACTAGGGCTATTTTTTTTGTTGCTCTGTGTCAAGAAAATGAGATCGATTTCCCACCCATTTTGGAGATCGATCTTTTCTTTTCTTTTTTTTTTTTTTTTTAATATTTTTGAATAAAGCAAAACTAACATGAAATATATATAAAAAAAATAAAAATAAAAATAATAAAATAGAAATAAAATTAAACACCAACTAACATTACCATTTACAAATTTTTTATTTTTATTTAAAAATGCATAAATGTACAAAAGGAAAAATAAAATAAAATAATAATAAAATGGAAATTAAAATGCAACGAAAGAGAAACTCGATACAACTAGTATTTAACATCGCTAGAAAGACGTGAGATGCTCTCAATCTTCAAAGTAAAAGGGATCTACCAGGAGGGCAGATTCCACATTTCTTTGAAAAGTTTGTCCATTAATATATGGTTTAAGCCTTTGACCATTAACTTTGAAGGTCCCTTCATCTTTTAGATTTTTAAGTTCAACCGCCCTATGAGGTGAGACGGAAATAATTTGATAAGGGCCTTCTCATTTGGTTCGAAGCTTTCCAGGGAAAAATTTGAGCCTAGAGCTGAATAACCAAGCCTTTTGACCGGCTTCAAAGGACTTTTTCATAATATGTTTATCATGAAATGCTTTTGTCCTTACCTTGTAAATTTTTGAACTATCATAGACATTATTTCTCAATTCCTCTAGCTTATTGAGTTGGAGTAAACGGTCCTTTCTAGCCTTATCAAGATCAAAGTTGAGCCTTTTTATTATCCAAAGTGCTTTGTGTTTTAACTCAACCGGAAAATGACAAGGTTTCCCATAAACAAGTCTATATAGAGACATGCCTATTGGAGTCTTGTAAGCTGTCTGGTAAGCCCACAAAGCATCGTTTAATTTTCTTGACCAATCTTTTCAAGTCGGATTGATAATTTTCTCAAGAATATGCTTTATTTCCCAATTTGACACCTCGACTTGCCTACTTGTTTGAGGATGGTAGGGAGTGGCCACTTTATGTGTGACGGAGTATTTCAAGAAAAGTTGCTTCAAGAATTAATTACAGAAATGTTTTCCTCCATCACTTATCATAGGCCTTGGCATACCAAAACGAGCAAAGATATTTGATTTAACGAATGCAATTACCACGAAGTGGTCATTCGTTTTGGTAGCACAAGCCTCAACCCACTTTGAAACATAATCAACGGCAACGAAGATGTATTGAAAGCCATAAGACATTAGGAATGGTCTTATAAAGTCTATGCCCCATACATCGAAGATTTCAACAACGAAAACTGAAGTTAAGGGCATCATGTCTCTCTTTGACATTGATCCCAACTTTTGGCACCGAATACGCACCTTGCAAAAGTTATAAGCATCTCGGTGGATAGTGGGTCAAAAGAGCCCACTTTGAAGAACCTTCAAAGCGGTCTTTTTTCCACTAAAATGCCCACCACAAGCAAGTGTGTGACAAAACACAAGGAAGCTCGGAACTTCACTTTCCGGCACACATCTTCTTATGATTTGATCCGGGCAATAACGAAACAGAATGGGATCTTCCTAATAGTATTTCCGGATGGTAGCAAAGAATCGGTCCTTTTCTTGTTTTGACCAAGTAATGGGAAGTTTGCCGGTTACAAGATAATTAACAATGTCGGCGAACCAAGACAACGTCCCATTTAAGATTTGAAAGAGTTGTTCATCCGGAAATGATTCATGAATTTCAAGATTTGGAGAAGATTCAACCATTAATCTAGACAGATGATCGGCCAACGACATTGTCAGAGCCCTTTTTATCCTTGATTTCAAAGTCAAATTCTTGAAGAAGTAGGATCCATCTTATCAAGCGAGGTTTGGTTTCCTTTTTCATTAAAAGATGTCTAAGAGTGACATGATCGGAAAACACAATTACCTTGGATCCTAAGAGATATGACCGAAATTTATCAAGGGCATATACTACGGCAAATAATTCTTTCTCGGTGGTAGAATAGTTCAATTGGGTACCTGAGAAAGTCTTACTCACATAGTATACAGCATATGGTAGTTTACCTACCCTTTGCCCCAAAACAGTACCCATTGCAAAGTCGGAAGCATCACACATAATCTCAAATAGTAAGGACCAATTTGGAGGTTGCATGATGGGAACGGATGATAGAAGAGTGCAAAGTTGATGAAAAGCATTTAGGCATGCTTCATCAAAGATAAATGGAGTTTCCTTGGCAAGAAGGTTGCACAAGGGTCTAGCAATTTTGCTAAAGTCTTTGATGAACCGGCGATAAAAACCGGCATGTCCTAGAAAGGAGCGGATTTCTCTCATCGTAGTAGGTGGAAACAATTCAGAAATTAGCTCAACTTTCGCTCTATCTACTTCTATTCCTCTTTTAGAGATGACATGTCCAAGCACGATTCCTTCTTGAACCATGAAATGGCTCTTTTCCCAACTTAACACAAGATTAGTCTCACGACATCTTTGAAGCACTTTTTTGAGATTTTGGAGACACGAATCAAATGAGGACCCAAAAACCGAGAAGTCATCTATGAAGACTTTTAAATACTTCTCCACCATGTCCGAAAAAATTGACATCATACACCTTTGGAAAGTGGCAGGAGCATTGCACAATCCAAAAGGCATCTGTCGATAAGCAAATGTACCGAAAGGACATGTGAATGTGGTCTTTTCTTAATCCAATGGATCTAGGGCCACTTGATTGTACCCCGAATAACCATCTAGGAAGCAATAGTATTGTTGCCCAGCTAATCTTTCCAAGATTTGGTCAATGAAAGGCAATGGAAAATGGTCCTTCCTAGTGGCAGAATTCAGCTTTCGGTAATCTATGCAAACACGCCATGAAGTGGCGGTGTGTTTCGAGATGAGATCACCCTTAGTATTTTCAACAACTGTGATTCCCGACTTTTTGGGAACCACTTGAGTTGGACTAACCCACTTGGAATCAGAGATAAGATAAATGATTCCCGCATCTAGAAGTTTCACAACCTCCTTCATGACAACTTCCCTCATATTTGGATTCAATCTCCTTTGAGCATCCCTAAATGGCCTTTCATCCTTTTCCATGTGTATGCGATGCATACAAATAGAAAGGTCAATGCCTTTTAGGTCAGCCACACTCCATCCAATAGCTTCTTTGTTAGTTTTAAGCACTTCCAAAAGATCATTCTCTTGGTCATTTTCAAGATTAGAAGCAATGATGACCGGAAGAGTCTCTTTTGGGCCTAAGAAGGCGTATTTCAGATTTGATGGAAGGGGCTTAAGCTCAAGAATAGGAGGAGAGATGAGAGATGGAACTGGTGGAGTACTAGAGAGTGAAGGAAGAGGTTCTTTCTTACTTTTCCAAGGTGGGTAATCTAAAGTGGCCACAGAGTCCATCAAAGCATTCACCTCACTTATGGATCCTTCTGTGTCAAAACCACAACTTTCAACCATTTCACAAAGGCATGCCTCAAGAGGGTCCTTAGAGAGAATAGAGGGAAGAGCCTCCTCTATGGTTTCATCTAAGACATCTACTAGGAAACACTCGTCTTCATATGTGGGATGTTGACTTGCATTGAAAACATTAAGTTTAACCATCATGTTGGCAAAAGAGATGTCCATAATGCCGGATCTACAATTAATGGTGGCATTGGCAGTGGCAAGGAATGGTCTTCCTAGGATGACTGGAATATGATTGGTGAGATTAGGGACTGGCTCAGTATCTAGTACCACAAAATCAACCGGGAAATAAAGTTTATCAACCTTAATTAGAATATCCTCAACAATTCCCCTTGGTTTCTTAATTAATCTATTGGCTAGTTGGATTACTACCGATGTTGGCTTCAAGTCCCCTAATCCTAACTGCAAGTAAACAGAGTATGGAATGAGATTAATACTTGCACCTAAATCAAAGAGAGCTCTACGAACCTCTTGGTTTCCAATAACATAAAAAATCGTCGGAGTACCCGGATCCTTGAACTTAGGAGGAGTGTTAGACAGAATGAAGGAACTCACTTGTTCCGTTAAAAGCACTTTCTTAAGGTCCCTTCCCTTACTCTTCCTCTTTTGTGTGCATAAGTCCTTCAAGAACTTTGCATATGGTGGAATTTGCCTAATTGCATCTAGAAGAGGAAGATTGATTTTTACTTGTTTAAACACTTCTATCATATCATGAATTTTCCCTTCTTGTCTCCCAAATGATGAAGTCTCTCTCAAAGCTTGAGGAAATGGAGCTTTTGGCTCATAAGGCTTCTCTAATTGGGGAGATGATGATAAAGATGACGGAATGTCCATTTTGGAACCACTAGCATCCAAAGAAATAGGAATAGGATTTGGAATGGGACAGATGCTACCACTTAGTTGCTTCAGTTCATTATCCTCCTTAGGTACCTCTACCTTATTTTCCACTTTCCTACCACTCCTCGAGGTAGTAATTGCTTGAACTTGCTCATTTCCATAAAATTCTGATGAAGGACTTGTTTGTGCCATAAATTGCCCCTTAGGATTGGTCTCAGTTTGACTAGGCAACTTACCATTCTCTCTCACATTTAAAGAATTAACTAATTGCCCGATTTGAGCTTCAAGCTTTGCAATTGATTGAGAGTGAGAATGAAACAATTGATTATCTTTTCGAAGATCACCTAAGGCTTGCAAGACCTTGTCCTCAAAAGCGGAACTTTTAGGAGGCACTTGATTTGGATTAGAGTAAGATTGAAAATTTGATGCTTGAGGTTGAGAATAGGATTGAGAATTTGATGCTTGAGGTTGAGAGTATTGATTCACATTCTAATGATAGAATGAAGGACGATAACCTTGAGAATTCTGATTTTGATTTTGGAGATGTGGGGGAACATACTTTGCTTGGTAACCTTGATTTTGAGGAGGGTTTGCACCGTCTCCTTGATTTCTCCAAGCAAAGTTAGGATGATTTTTCCACCCCGGATTGTAAGTATTAGAATAAGGGTTGTTCCCTTGATGAATGAAAGCTACATTTGCTTGTTCTTGAGACTCACTTGGTATGACTTGTCCAAGAGGGCAATTTGAAGTATGGTGAGTGTAACTAGAACAAGTCATGCACATTTCATTGGAAGGATGAGAATAAGATTGAATTACTAGACCTTGATTCAAATGGAATTTATCAAATCTTTGAGTAAGATTTTTGACCTTGGCGGCAATTTCCATAGAAGAGTCTATTTAATTTAGAGCTTTCTTTCCTCCCACATTTGCTAAGTGACCACTCCTAGAAGATGAAGATCTATGCATTAAGTTTTCACTCATTTTTTCGAAAAGAAGCCAAATTTCATCTTCATTTATTTCTATGTAGCTTCCGCCACAAAAAACATCAACAATGCCCTTATTGGCATCGGATAAACTTGAAAAGAAACATTGAACTAATTGCCACTTAGGAATGTCATGATGTGGATATTTCTGTAGCAAGTCATTCAAACGTTCCCATGCTTCATGAAGGGGTTCTCCTTCTTGTTGTTTAAATTCACGAATGGAAGTTCTCATGGCATCGGTTCGACTTACGGGGTAATATTTCTTTAGGAACTCTTGTTACAATTGTGCCCAAGAGGTGATTGTATTTGGCCGCAAGTTGTTAAACCAATATTTAGCTTTATCCCAAAGAGTGAAAGGGAAAAGCTTCATTTTAAGGACTTCTTCTGGAACATCCGTGATTTTCACGGTGGAACAAACTTCCAAGAACTCATCTAAATGTTTATAAGGCTCTTCATTGCTTAACCCATAGAAAAGGGGGCATATGTTAATGGTAGAAGCCTTAATCTCATAATGATGAGCAAGGAAATTTGGCAATTGAATGCAAGTGGGTGCATTATATTAATTTGGAGTGTAACGATCCCTAAGGACCATTGGAGGATTGAGAGAAGGATATGGCATTTGACCTTGTTGATTGTATGCCATTTTACCTTGTTGAGGGTATGCCATTTGAACATATTGTTGTTGTTGCTCACCAATTGGGGGAACAACATTTGGCCTTGGCATCCCTAGATTAGGTTGTTGCACCACATGATTAACTGGTTGTGGCATTCCCAAGGGTGGATGCACACCTTAAGGATCCACAATATGAACTTGTGGTGGGTGGTGCACACCGTTGTGATCCACATGACCAAGATCTACAATGGGATCTTCAATTGGATCTATTGGGTCTTCCATTAAAGGTGATGGAAAATCAAAATTTAGAAGATTAGGATGACTATTCCTAGTACTACCTCTTAAACGCCGAAGGAAAACTTCGAGATTTTGATTTACAGGAACAAGAGGACGATTAAGTGATCTACGACCATGCATGCACTAGAATAAGTCAACACACCAACACTTCAAAATTTTAACCTCCACATATGATGTTCCCAAACTCCTCAATAATATCAATGCACTTAAAACAAATAAATGCCTCCACACGGGCCGATGCCTTCTACAAGAAGGTATGCTTGGACTTAAAAATAAAACAACTCAATTTAAGCCTCCACTTGGGCTATCCAAAGCATGCAAATTGGTATACAATTAAAGTACTAAAATTAAAGAGAACTTACAGATGGTCCTTAAGCAACTTTAAATTTTTTTAATTGCTTCTAAGTCCAGCGTTTGCTCCACTTTGCTTCAAGTACCTAATTGACAAATAAAATAAAATAAAATAAAAATTAAAATGACTTAAAAGTAAACAATCAACAAAGAACTAATGTCTAATTCAATTCTTTAAAACCGTTAGGTCCCCGGCAACGGCGCCAAAACTATGGTATGACCCGAGCGTGTGCACAAAATAATGCACAACATTTTAGGTTTAGAAATAATGTCAAGTGGGCACTATATTTTAAAATTTATAAACCACTAAACACTTATACTATGGAGTATGAAGTGAGTAGGGATTGTCCCAAGAGATCTAAACAATTATAGGTTTTTCAGAATTGAATTCTACTTTAGTGCTTATGTGATTGCTAAAAAGGTTTGGTTTTGTGATTAGACTAATTTTAAACTTAATAATGCAAATAAAGGGTAGAGTATAAAAGATTGGAAAGAGACTTAGGGTGTAGGATTCACCACTAAGCACATTCCCTAACTCACTCACTTTCAACTAATTGGGGAAATAATTAAATGTAATTATAATGTAGCTAATACTTGCAAAGAAAAGTATGAAGCATCAATTTCAAGCTTGAATTGCATGCCTAATGACAAATAAACTAAGTGTAGTGCAATTCACCAATCCAAAGAATGGTCCATCAATTTAAGTTACAATTCTAGCTTACATTAATCTAGAAGATAATGCAATTGTGACAAAAAGTATAGAATTCAAACATAAGTATGGATGGTCTACTTATCTAATAATTGAATTGCAATTAAATTAATTAATCTTAAATTAAACTAGTTAAATTTAAAACTAATTAGACAATAAATTAACCTAAACATGTAGTGCCATCCATCAAATAGAAGTAATTTTCCATCAATTTGAACACGATTACAACTAATTAACCACATGCATAGACACCACAAGAATCAATTTACAAGGAATTCAAGTGTATAGCTTGTTTATTCATCAATAACACATAAGATAACATGAGATTAATACGAATAAATAATTGAAAGAATTAAATCATGTTATTCAAGCATATACATCAATTACATAAATAAATCCCCAAAAAGTATGAAAAGAGAGAGAGAATAGGTTACATGCTTAGGGTTTATCCAACCCTAAGTAGGAGAATTAGCCACTCATGGTTGACGGAGTTGAAGACAGAACAATCTCCATCCTTGGATTCATCATCTCTGAGCTTCTTCTCAAAACCCTAGCCTGTTCTTGCTTTTTCTCCTCTTTCCCGTGTTTTTCCAGAGAGAAAAAAAAATATACGATACAGAATATAAAAACTTAATCATTCTCATAATATTATTCACCTAAATAAAATAAATACTAACCCTAATCTAATGGCTCACTGGGCCTTAAGTAACAACCCTATTAAAGCCCAATAGTTCACAAAATAAGCCCAAACAATTAAAAAAAGTCATGGGGGATCGATCCCCCCAGAGTAGGAAATTTCCTTTAAGCCTTATTTAGCTCCATTTTGGCTCCGGGCTAATTGGTTTGCTTCTTCATCTTTGGGAACATCATCAAAGGCCCGAGATCGACCGCTATACGAGCAATGGGCTATGACCTCTTTTTGTCATTTTCTGAACTTTTTCTGAATATCTTTGCTTGACTCCAAAAAGGCTTTAATGGACCGTTCTTAGCTCATTTTAACTTTATTGCCCTGAAATATACATAAACATAAATTTGGACTAAAACATGAAATTAAGATAGATGCAAAGACTGAAATACCCTAACTTAGGTGCTGAAATGTGCTACATTTAAGCACTTATCACCCTCTATTACCTTGATCAAGCCCTCTATATATCCAAGAAATCGTATCTATCTTCCCTAATTTGTGGCTCAGAAATCCCTAGAAGGAAGCCTAGCCATTCATTCAATCAAAGGGGACAACTTTGAGCAAAATCATAGAGTGGGTGAGCAGATCTCTATAAATCAGCGAGCGCCCGCGCTGTGACGAAGCTACTGCCAAAATTGGTGGGCACCTGTGGCTTCACGAGCCCGCTGCCCATTTTGGCGGGCGCCCGTAGCTTTCTCGCGGGCGCCCGCAGGTTGTCCTCAGCTCTGCGCACTTTTGGTAAAAAGGCCATAACCCTCTGCTCTGAACCCAAATGATGAACCGTTTGATGATTTGGAAAACTAAATCAAAGATCTAAGTACATAATGTTTTAATAAGAGTCTAATTCTCAAGTATGGTGGGTCGAAAATGAAGAACAAAGTCGAACTTCACTGCTGCTAGGATGCTTTTGGTAAAAAGGCCATAACTCTTTACTCCAAACTCCAAATGATGAACTGTTTGATGATTTGGAAAGCTAACTCAAATATCTAAGTATGTTATGTTTTAATAAGAGTCCAATTCTCAAGTGTGGTAGGTCAAAAATGAAGAACAAAGTCAAACTTCACTACTGCCAAGCTGCTTTTGGCTCGGTCCGTTGACGCGCTGATCGCGACTAGTTCTTTTTACAGGGATAACCAGGAGTTCAATGGGACACTGGCGTGGGCAAAAATGAAGGTTCCGACAATGGCGTGCTTTGATTCTTCACAAACTCAATAAAGCCGCACTTTTAACTATCTTTGGGGACCCAACCTGAAAGTAAACAAAAACACGCAAATGAAGCTATGTACAATATGATCAACTAATGAACTCAACTAATGTAAATAAGGGGCTTGAATATGAAATATTCGGCACTTATCATTTCTTTAATCACAAAACTCTAAGACAACATCGACACTTATCCTCAAGGCACTGCTCGAATTAAACGCCTATAAAAACATCCGAATGCATGACTCACATCACATCACCTAATCATCCTCAAACTCACAGTTCACAATACATTTCCTAGCCATTACCACTAGTACAAGACACTAGAAACACATAATCCCTATTTAGTAACTCATGCCTCACACACCACTAGTCAAGACCACTCTCAAAACAAACACTACTAAAACCAAAGACTTTATCCCCCCCCGTGCGAGTGAGTCGACCAATACGACCAAACCTTTACTGGTGAACTCAACCACATAATAAATCACACACAGGTCCGTTGTAATATCCCTAATTTTAAAAGGATAGTCTCGACATTTTGATAATTTTTTTATTGCATTTTTCTTTGTTTATTTGTTTATTTACCTGTTTATTTTATTTTAATTAAGCGATTAATTGTTTTATTTAATTAAATTTTTTTAATTAATTAAATTGTTTGTGTAATTGTTTATTTAATTATATTTTTATTTTCTTTAATTGGGTTATTTGTTTTAACTATTTATTTTTCTTTAATGTACCTTATGTGGTAGTTTAATTAGTTATTTTCATTAATTAGGTTAATTTAGGGTTTTATATTCTTTTAGGTAGACAAGTTGTGGGACGTAGCCAACTTAGTTAGAGAATGAATTCTAGGTTTATTTTCCTTTTCATAATGGAATTAGAATTAGGTTAAAGTGTTTTGGCTATACATATATATATGTCATTACATTGGCTAAGGGTTTTGAAATAGACTCAAATTTTATTCACGTAAAAAGAGGGTTGAGAGAACAGAGGCACCAATTAGGGCCACCAAGGAGGAAGGAAAGGTTTTGCTTGTGGATTTAAACCAGAGTAAAGAAGTTTGACTGTGAACGGACGTTGTCGGAAAACTTAGGAAGACGGCGACGATGTTTGGATTCAAAACCACACAGGCAAGTTTTATTCTTTCTCTCTCCCCTTGGCCTGTGTTCTGTGCATACCTAGATGATTTCTAGGAGTTTAATCGGACATTCAAGAAATCTTGCATGCTTAGTATATATTAGATTATTTTCCTGTATGTGTTTAATTTTATCTGGAATAGTTGTTGCAAAATTGGATTTCATCGTTGAACCTTAAAGCATAATGAATTGGTAACTGTTTTCGTTGTTGTTTTTAATGCAAACTGATTTAAATAAAGGACTGGGATGATACTGGATATACTTTAGACTCTTAGGTTCAGTTTTAATGAAGAAAAAAAGAGTTGGAAGTGGCCGAAGATGAAGCAGAAGGGCAGAGAAGGTTCATGGCTCTTAGAGAGGGAGAGAGCCGGATCCATGGAAGAGGGAGTCGGCTCCCTAAAGTGTAGAACCAGCTCTGGGGGGTTTAGAGCCAGCTCCCACCCCTCTAGAGCCGTCTCCAAGGGGCATGGAGCCGGCTCCATGCGTGATAGAGCCTGCTCTCAAGTTTTGAGAATAGGCTTTCTTATATTAGTGCAATCTGGAATTTTTCTAGGCACTGTTCCGACGAGTTTTGTATTCTGAACTATTTTGGGGAATGTACTTAGGGTTCTAAATATAATTTCATGGGATATTAAACCCTCTTATTTCATAATTTATTCCGTATTGCTAATAGAATGAACAGTATGAAATTAAACAACTATGCATGCTGTTAACAGATAGAAAGAATTAAATTGTTTAATTTTGTTTTAACAATTTAATGGACTGTAGCATGGACTCTAAACATTATATTATGCTGTATTAGAACCCATACTGTAGAATTAATGTTTTTATGCTAATGGATTTAACAGTAAGTGATGAGCACTGAAAAGTGCGTATTTAAACCCCTTAAGCTTAGGCATTCTAGTACCTTTATCTATCTTACTTTACCGCTTTATATTGATTTCGTATTATTTCCATTTTCAAGCACTTATCCCGAAAATAAGCTAACTCAGCCAAATAAGAGCTTAATTGAAGCAATTCTGAGATTAAACAAAGAAATGAGCAAAGTGGAGAAAGAAAGAAGCAAAATGAAGCAAAGCAGCAAATTCGATCGATCCAAGTTCCAGGTTCGATTGATCGAACATTGATCGATCTCAGCACTTCAAGATAGATCCAAGCCTTGACCCAAAGCACTTAAGTCCAAAAGTTCGATCGATCCAACATCATTCTTCGATCGATCGAACACCTTTGTCCTTATCCAAATGATTGATTTTATCCATAGCTGTCCACCCACTAATCACTTTTGTCCTTTTCCCATAAATATCTTAGATTTGTCTTTTTCCAAAAAGCTCAGCCAGTTGGATCGATCCAGCCTAAGTTCGATCGATCCAGCTTAAGTTCGATTGATCTCACTTATTTTCGATCGATCGAACTTCCTCCAGTGCGAAAAAGTGAAAATTCCATCTCATTAAAAGTTGTCCTTTATCCAACCATTAGGGAATATTGTGTGCACGATCCCAGCTCATTTTGGGTGTCATTTTAACCTACCTATATAAGGATAAGGATTGCATTTTCAAAGGGGAGCCAACATTATTTTTCATATCATCTCTTGGAGAGGAAGTTTTAGAGGATGAGGAGGCTAGAGACACCATTGGAGATCTTCATCAACAAGGAGCAAACCTCTTCCATGGAGGTAGTCCTTGAGGGTTGGAGCATCCTCACCATGAGTGGCTAGACATCCTCTTGGGGCTAGAGTTAGCCCCAATCATGCTTTCTATATCTTAATCTTGTGTATTATTGATGGATTAGTGTTGTAATTGATATTTTGACACTTCGATATATATAGATCTTATTTATTCAATTATTTGTGTGGTTTAATGCTTCCAATTGATCATTTCATTCTATTCATATGTCTATGTATGCTAGAATTGATGTTCATGTTCTAGTCTCTAGATTTTGTGTTATTGATGCATGTCCATGTGTATTGATGCTATAGATTTAGAGATTGTCAAAACATTGTGCTTAAAAGAATGCTTTTGTGATTCTCTTGATGGTTCATGCTTATCTCTTGATGGATTGTGCCACTCCCCTAGTTTATTTTCATGCTAGTAGTGTAGATGTAGTGTAGTATTAAATGGGAGGACAATCTATGCTTGTTGTTTGATGATCTAAGCTTTTGAATGCAATTAGCATATGTCTCTAATCTTGTGTTGTATTTGGATTGTGAGCTTAATGAAAGGATTAATGACTTGTTTTGATTTATTGTGCCTTTCACATGCTGTTTAGACAATATATGCTTCATTGCTTAGATATATTGTGCCTTTCACATGATGTTTAGATAATACATGTTTAATTAGTCATCTTTACTTGTTGAATCAACCAAATACACACACACCAATATTGCAACACCCTAATTGCCCTCATTAATCACTTGTCAATAATATAGAAACGCATTGCTTGGTGGTGATCTCTAAACCCCAAGACTCTTTTCTCTCTCTTACCTACTCTCCATTGCATTCAATCACTTAGTCTAATTTAGTTGCTCTTTAATCAACCAACCAACCAATTGTTTGATCACTCGACCTACTAGCCCTAATTACGATTTCACAATCAACTCCGACATTGCTCAATCCCCATAATCCCTTGGGACGATCCCTACTCACCCTTACTACGTTAGTATTAGTGTTGGTAGTGGTTTTTATAAATTTAAACTTGACCCAAAAAGCTTTCTTGAACCGCACATTCACTACATCAATTTTGGTGTGTAGGAACGGCTTTCGTCCCGTCAGTAAGGAAGTTTAAACAATCTTGCATACTGTTAACGGATAGACAGGATTAAATTGTTTAATTTTGTTTTAACAATTTAACGGACTGTAGCATGATCATAAACCTTGTTTTGGATGTATAATAGGGTCAGTTATTTATCAGACTTGATCTATGCTTACTCTAGATTCTAATTGCTGAAATATAAAATTATGTTCTGCAATTACATAGATTACTATTTTGGACTTTAATTGTTGAACTATTATATCATGTTCTATTAATTATATAGATGTTATGGATTATATGCACCGGTATGGGATGGTGGCATATTAGGGATGGATTAGCTCAAAACGTTAGGTCCTACCTTATTGGAATAAGGGATGGATTGTAAAAATTGAATCCTACTTATATTTAAGTCAGATCAACTGAGTAACTTGAGTGACTACCAGGATTAATTGTTATTTGTGGTTAAGTCATATCAACTGAATAAGTTGAGTGACTAACTGGATTAGTAATCTTATGTCAGATTAATGAACAATTGAATGACATACTCTGGTTTTGGATGGACTTTAAATATATAACTATGATACCACGATATGAGATTGAGTCTCAGGATCGTTGGCTAGGGAGCGTATATGTATGGGGATGCAGCTGGCTATGACGATTGAGGTGTACCCTGTTAGGTCTAGGTACTCATGTTCACCTCTAGTGTGTTTTGCATGTTGCCTTTTATTCAGGTTGAGACCACTTTGTAGTCCAGTGATAGTCCCTTAGTGTGGATATATATATATATATATATATATATATATATATATATATAGACTAGATAAATACTATTGACATATCTAAGATGTATTTGTGTATCGGATCTCTGTTTGGATTGTTTAGAATAGAACTTGTTCGTGGGTCTGACCAACTATCATTTTTTCAGGTATCGGACGGTTCCAGTCTTTGGGCTTGTTTGGGCTGAGCAGAGATGGTCATTCACTCTATCGATGACGTAAAAATTCATTCCATGTTTTAGATTTGGATTTTATCTTCAGTTGTCTATTTTTTTTCAGTTGGGTTTTTATTTAGGAGGGATTCCCGACAACATACAACAACAACTCATACTCTCCAATCCACCATTTAATCATACCACAAACCATTCTGTTCATCAATACTAAACATCACGCCATAATATCTCTACTTCCATCATCCTTAAATGATAACTCAAACCTCTCATCTCACCAGATCACCAAGTCACCACCAAACAATTCCTCCTATGACACCATCATAACAAAAGAATAAGCATTACTCTCGATACCTCCCACAACAGCCACTACTTGCCACTAGAAAAGAATCTCTATACGGCAATACCATTCTTACAAATCCTAAAGGAAAAATGAGCGCAAAAACCAGAATGCTCAATATCCAAATGTCTCCTCTAACCATCAACGAGGCAATCAATCATTAACGCTTACCAGTTACTTAAACCACTCTTTCTAAGACAAATTACGTGCCTAAACAAGAAAACTTTGCGCTCTAGGTTCAACATCATTACCTCTCATTTTCACCATTCCTCAGAACAACTTTGGCCCCGACAAAAGTCAAATGGGGCTAGCAATTAAACCTACGGGATCACCCTCATCCCAATTATTCTAATCATCAGTCTATCTTTTTGGATCCTTAAATAACCAACACTATCTCCTGATACCCCTTAAGCAATTGAAATATAACCCCAATCCACAGCTTCCAAATTTTAAAACACATTCTATTTGGTATGCAGCACCTACCATCTATCACTTCATTCGTAAACGACAAAGCACTTCAATGACCCCATACTACCTGCCTTATCGTGCAATCCTGCACTACCCAACTAAAATTGACCACTATACCCTACCTCGAGACTCTCTCGACAACCGTGACAACCTATAACCCCGCTCATCCACCGAGCCATACAATCAACTCACCGAGAGTCAATTACCCACAACACTCTCCTATAGCTCCCCGAAATGGGAATCACCCTCGACTAACAAGTCCCTAAGATAGACTCTTACAACCCACGAACTAAATCACATCAAATAATCGATCACTCGGCACTGGCATGACCCTAGTCAATGCCTACGCCACCCTAGATTCACCGAGTTCAACAAGTCTTTCTAACAGTCGTAACCAACACGCTCCCTCGGACCGTACCGGAATAACCAAAATGCATGTCTACAACCCATAAACTACACTCGTGACTTAAGTAATCCCTGTCACACCCACCACAAATTGGTTCAAAAAGAACCTCTGCATCAAACCGTGACCCAAGTCACAAACACTAATCTCCTAAGGTCATACCTTTCCCCCTCGAAACCCTCACTCGCACACCTGACATCCACGGTCACAGGAACCCATCTACTGATGCATAAAACTCACACACAACAAAGACACCATGCCATGAAGTACGGACCCATTTTAAAGCCGTGTTCTAAGTATCGCACAAAGGCAACAAAAAACATCAGGATGAATAGCTCAATCCACGAGCTAGAAGTCCAAGCCACTCATTCGATAAGAACTGACACCCCAAATAACACTGGAGTAACCGAGCTCCTCGCCTACTCAGGTCAAAATTCACACAACCATCCATGCCGCAACAAGTACTCTACCGTACCCCATACCATAATACAATCGTGTCCCTCCATTTAAAATTTAAACACCCCGTCTTTCCTTTTAAAAAAATACTTGCATAAACCATGCTTAAATAACCGTCACAATACCATACGAGACAGACTTACACCTACCATGCTCACTATTTGCTACATTATTATTTAAAATAAAACTGCACACATCGTGCCTACCACTTGCCGTTACCACTTAAATCACACTTTTCATCATATCATAATTAATATGTTCTCATTTATTTATACATTTCATCGTCATGGCTATATAACACATATTTTAGCAATTAAATACGTAAGCATGTGAACACTTAGTAAAAAAACATGTCTTTTAAAATCGTAAACACATAAGCAATTAGGCAATTAAGCATGCTTCTCAGATAACAAATACTTTAACACATAAGCACATAAACAATGCAATCCACCTTTCACACAACCCTTGGTAGGCCTCTATCCATCGTTCTACTGGTTTTCAAACCATTGCTCTGATACCAAATTTGTAACTACCCGAACCCGATGGTCCGAATCGCTAATCAGGTCCTTATCCGAACCCGAAGTCAACTAAGGACACTACCGTCCTTTCCTACGTCAATACATAATATACGTGTCATCCCAAGGTTTTTAAAAAAATAATAATAGCAATAATAATAAAAAGATATCATAGCTACAAGATATGTCAAAGTAGTCCACTAACCCATCGAAACCTTTGGAGGAGCGTCATTTGCCACTTCCTTCTCGTGACCTAAAAAATGTTAAATATATTGGGTGAACAAATTGTTCAGTAGGTGGTGCCTAAGACATACCTTTTGTGACGCCGTGAATCTAAATAAGGAATAGGAAAAAAAACCGGGATCATGCCATTACCAGGATAAATATAACCACAATATCAACAACAATAGTCCAAGTCGTAACAAACCATGCCATGCTATAGAATGCAATGTCATGCGTATCACTTTTCGTTCTGAAACATTTTCATTTTAACCTTCAAACCGTTAGTGTAATCCGACCCAAGGCACCTCTAAGGTGTCACGAAAGGAGGATTGACTAATCATCCACTACCACAAGGCACCTCCAAGGCATCACTTTCGGCATAATTAGCTCAACCATACTCCCCTCTAGACTACATTAACACCACGGACCACTAGGCGCCTCCTAGGCGTCCGGTTTTCCCAAACACTTTTAGAAAATCTTTTTCCCAAAAATAATTCCATTTGTTTTTAAAACAAACTTTTCCCTTTACTTTCCTAATGACAATGCATGAATTATGCAATTCCTTTAATGCCATGACAACATAGAATTTCATACATATTATCCGCATCATTTAAGCATGTTTTAAAACATGAATTTCCACACAATATCGCATTTTCATATTTTCAAATCATGGCATTTTACATATTTTCAATTCGCAAATCCAACAATTAAATTCTATACATTCCATCAACGTTATATTCACATTTTGAGAAGAAATTCTTAATTTTAATCCCAATTTTTACTTTTATTTCCACAACTAATAATCCCAATTTTACATTTATTTTTACAACCAATAATCCCAATTTTACATTTATTTCCACAATTAATAATCCCAATTTTTACATACCAATTGACATACATTTTACATACAACTTGTCATAATTGAGCAAGCTTTTCATCACAACAAATAAATTAAGTTCGTAGGCTCAATTAACATACCACATCACTTGACATCACGAATACAACTAAATACAATCACCATATTCAAAATAACTGAAAATAAGCATGCTTATGACCAACTTTAGAAGGAAAAATTCACAAAGAATCAAAGAAATTGTGAATTAAAACACCTCTACCTCACTTAGATGCAAAAATCCCCAATGTGAGCCAAAAATTCGAAATCCCTAGAGTGCACCAAAACTAAAACTGCTCACACCCACTTGAAGATCTCGATGTGCTCTTTAATTTGCCGCAAACAGCACCCAAAAATACCAAATGGTGAGAGAGAGATCAAAGCTTAAAGCTTTGAAATGGAAAAGAAAAATAAAAAGAGAAAAGAGGAAGAGAGGTCTGCCGAGAGAGAATAAGGGAAGAGAGAGAAACTGATGGCCATAAGGCCATTTGTAATGAAAAAGGTGGTGGTGGGTCCCACCACTTTTAATTAAAATTTTCTTTTTTTCCTTTTTATTCTTCACCACACACATAATTATATATATATATATATATATATATATATAAATGAGTCATAACATTACACCATTAATCATAAATAAACATAAATCCCTAATCTTAGAACTTCATTATACTCACATACCTATAATGTATAAATAAATAGTTAGATATAAACACCTCGATCTGTAATTGCAAATATCGTAGATATCAAGGCAAATGTCAAATCCTTTTTGCGGAACGAACAACGTAATAAACTGCAAGTCAAAGTGTGGAAACTTGCGATACACCCGAATTTCTAGATGTGGGTTGGCCAGGCCCAAGCCCGATTACCCGAGGATATCAAACCAATTAATAATAAACGAACACAGAATACAATTAAGAAAACAGGAATAAATAAAACTGCTGAAAATAAATTAGAATGATAATCCAAATATTGAAACCTCAAAATAAAATTTTATAAATAAAGAAATATTTGGATACATCCAACTCTCCATTTCTAATACAACTCGAAAATCCATCTGTTGGACCCCTAATAAACTCCAACACTGAAATCAACAACTGAAAAACTCCAATGCTAAATCCCGAAGAAACTCCTACGTCGTCGGAAGAATGAGAAGCCGTCTCTGCTCAGCACGAACAAGCTCTAAGACCTGGAACCGTCCGTTACCTAAAAAATAGGAGTGGGTTAGGCCCACGAATAAGTTCTATCCTAACTACAATCCAAACAGAGACCCGATACGCAGATACATTCTAGATGTCTCAACTATATCTATATAGTCCGTAATAGATAAATATATATCCACACTACAGGACTCTCACTAGACTATGCTGAGGGTCTCAACCTGAATAGAAGGCAACATGCAAAACGCACCTGAGTGGGCATGACTACCTAAGCCTAACAGGGTATACCTCAACCAACATAGCTAACTATGCATCCTACTGCATATACGCTCCCTAACCGTCGACTATGAGATTCAAGCTCAGATCGCGGTACCATAATTTATATATATAAATTCTCATCCAAACCAATGTAGTGCCGCTCAACTGTTCGTTGCCATGACACGACATAAAATTAGGATTTAAATGTTTTAATTAAATCCCTATCATTCCAATTAACAGAAAGTATAAACAACCATCCAATATGACGTTCAACTATTTTAATTGACAGACATGAAACTATGTAGGATTTAACTATTTTAGTTAATCCATTCCGTATGTATGAATTGGTTGGAATTAGCGTTTTGATCTAATCCGTCCCTCCGTATGTCACCGCCCCATACCGGTACATACCATGCATATGATCCGTAAATGATACAACATTTTAAGCAGTACATCAAACAAGGTCCACATAATCCAAATAGTTGATAAATGCAGAATTTAAACAGTTCATCAACTACAAATCCAGAATCTATTCACGTAACTTAACGAGACAAAGTTTAATAGTGCATCAAGTTACAGTCCAACATTCATCCAGGTAATTGACAGAAAATATATAATTAATTCTTCAATTACTTTCAGGCCAACACCCAATTAGGTTGACAGAACCTAAGTATTAGTTCAGCAATTTAAGTCCAAACCATAATCCAAATAATTTCAGGGTAGGGCTTAATATTACAGCAATTAAAACCCAAGCTCCAAACCCTGTATTGCAGAAAAGAATAGAGTATTTCAACCATTAACATCCAAGGTATGCATAGATCAAACTTGTTAATTAAATGATCCTAGCATGCAACCAAAAGAAGATTTATAGATATATACACACTCCGTAAAATTGCTAAAATTAAATTAGGCAATTAAACTCCTTCCATCTGTTAATCGCCTGTACCGTTGTATACTTTACTACAGTTAAATCCATAAGTACTAAAACCTTAATTTATTAAAAGTGGCTCTGATATAGCATGGTAATATTGTTTGGAATCGATGTTCCAACCTTTTTTAATTTCTAAACACAGTTTGCACAATTAAATCCTTCCGGTCCGTTAAGTCCGTAAACTGCCTCCGACTTGCTTTAGATTTTCCTATGGCTTAAAACATTAGCATATAGATAAATTAATGCATCCTAGGGCCTTAATACTTCATGAATTAAGGTTTAAAACCATCACAGTAACCCAAACACAGTTGAAAATAACCCAGTTGCAACCAAACAAGGCGTATTCAAGCTACTGTAACACACAAAACCACAGAGCCTACTCTAAAATCCTGGAGCATGCTCTAATCAGCCTAGAGCCAGCTCCCCTTGACCTAGACCCGGCTCCCCTTGCCCTAGAGCCGGCTCCTTCCTTGGGAGAGCCGGCTCTCCCCCTTTTGAGAGCCTTTTGCAACCTCTACGACTTCCACAGCCTTCTGCTTCGTCTCCGGCTGCTTTCGAATCTTCTATTCATCTGTAATACTAAACCTCTGAGTCCTATTTATACCAAATATCATCCCCATGACTTGTTCACAATAGTTTAAATCAATTACAGTGATTAAAGTCGTTACCGATTTAACATGCTTTTAACGCAGACTAGAACCCAGAGATACAAGAACTATAACAGAACAATTCCATGCATACAGATATCTGATTTAGCATATAACAAGCATGTAAGCTTTAATTAATGATCAATTAAAACCCTAGAGACAGTCTAAGGATGTACAGAACACAGGCATCGGGAGAGAGAAAGGAAAGAACTTGCCTTTACAGTTTTGGATTCAAAACCATGTCGTCGTCTTCCTAAGCTTTCCGACGATGTCCCATTCACTGTTCAATCTCCTATGGCTCAATCTTCCATTCTTCTATGTCCGTTCTTCAAGCCACGGCCAAGCCCTCACCAAAGTTGCTCTGTTTGTTTCTCACGACCTCTCTGTTTTCTCTCAATATCACAGGTACGTGAAAAGAGTTTGTTCTAACCCTAGCAGACCATTCTGTTCTATATATATACTAAGACAGACCCCAGTCAATGTATAATTAAAGTAAAACCCTAATGATAATCCTAGTCGGCCCATAGAACAAAATCTCAGTTATCATCTACGGCACCTAAGTTATAATCTACGGCTTTACAGATATGACTTCCAAAAGACTGTAAATAATTAACGTAATTAAAAAAAACTTATTTAGCTTAATTACCTAATTATAAAAATATAAAAAAAACACTCAAGGACACACCATCAACCAAGTTAAATCCAATAATGTAATTAATGCAACTAATTCAAATAATGACAATTAAGTTCATAAACACAATTAATGTAACTACAGAAAATCAAAATTAAATTTTAATTAATTAATTAATTCAAATAAACACAATAAAAAAACAATTCATTTAAGTAAAACAATTAATTAAAATAAACCACTATTCACTAAACAATTTGACACATAGAATCAAATTTAAATTCCAATCTTATCCTTTTGAAAACTAGGGGTATTATAAAACTGATTCCTCTCTTTTGGCATTTTGCACACATAAATATTATATGTGTTATTTTCATTAGCATACATAACTGATGGGAATAAACACTTTTATAAAGGCAGAGAGAGGACCAGTTTTCCTTTTAGTAACTTTAATTCCACTTTCCATCAAAGTAAGGAATAAATAGGAAAACACTTCTCCAATAATTAATTACCAAAAAGGTAATTTATAAGTTGACCAAATAATATAATATTAATCTGATATCTATTTTATTTAACCACCAAATAATAGAAGTAAATTACGTGTCCAAATCATGTGAGCCACAAATATAAGAAAATATCATACAAAATACACGGGATTGAAGAAGGAAGAATGATTTGTGGTTGAGATGTGTTGTCATTTTCCTTAAGATGTTATTTGCCCCCACTCTCAAAGAGTTTGCTATCAGGTTCCATAACAAAACACCTCCAACAAACAACAAAACTTTAATTCCTGCAGTTAGTAATACTTAAGGAATTCCCTAAACACTCGTTGAAACTGTTATGACTAGATACAAGAAAGATAACAGAAAAGAGTGAATATATAATGTGCAACACCCATCGTTATTTATAAACTTCCAAAAAGTACAAACCAGAAGTCACATATTATCTGAATGGTTGCAACCTATTCAGAATGTGCAAACCAAAAGTCACGTACCATCTTCAACAGCCACATTCTAGAAGCATAGTAGTTATTATCGTTATTTTTGTATCTCACATATACCACACACACACACACACACACACACACACACACACATATATATATATATATATATATATATATATTACAATATATTCAACAATCCCCCATTATATTGTAATATATTAAGTATCCAGTCGATGTGATATAATCACGCATACAAGAAGGTATCTTTCGATTTAAACCTTCAATTAATGTAAGTATTTCAACGTTTTAATGAAGAACAATGGTGGCCTTAGCTTAAACCAAGTCTCCTTAATATTAAAACCGGAAATACCACAAACATGATTCTATATAGTTTTTATAAGATGTTCATATTTTCTTTAGCACTATTATGGCCATGTGCACATCCTGGTTTCATGAACATTTACAAAGTAAACCCTAATAACCCTTACTAGAAGCGGCACCACTTCTTATGTTCATATAGAAGAGTTCCAATATGTGTCGCTACTACTTTAGACACTTCAAATTATTTTAAACTTCTTTAAGAGTATACTACTCATACTCAAAAAACGTAGTAGTCCACACTAAACATACTAGAAGGGGCATTGTACAATTGTTTTTCAGTGCATGTATAATCACTTATCAATAACTTGTTATTTACCCATTAAACTTTGGAACTAGTGATGTCCTAGTAAAAAGTCGAGTTACCATTACTGGTGATTTCAAAAAAAGGGGCCCTCATTCCACTAGATGTAAATATTTCACTAGATTTTGAGATTATTAAAATCTACCAAGTCATGACTTACAAAATATATTCTTTAATGCAACTAATTGACATACTTATTTGTCATGCCAACATATTTAGACATTTCATTATACTTTAATTAGAACTAGCATAAAAAAAAGAAATAGATGGCACCAGTTATGGCCACAACTCTAATTTTTTTTAATTATAATTCCCAACTATTCAAGTTCTTTACCCACTTTACTAGTATTTAAATCTAAATCATAATAGACGCAATATTTGCATTTTTTTTTTCTTCTTAGAGTCCAAAATCAAGTCCTCTTCAGTTTTTTATATTTTAGTATTGTACAATACATAGCACATATTAATGCTATATTTGCATCAACATCCTTAAGTTGTGCAACTTCTATGCCAAGATTTTAAATCGGTATTTGTCACCAATTATTTAGGCATGGCCTATAACTTACAAGCACCTTCATCTTTGTAACTTTAAGAAGTTGCACATTACCCCCACATTACAAGGTATTCTTATGCTCAAATAAACTATTATATAAAATCAGGTTACTCATGTATCAATTATCCATCATGCATGACAAAACAAGTTCATGTTTCTTTAGTAAACAAATCAACCAATAAATATATCATTCATATATAACAGTGAGTAACAAAATTAGTAACCAATTTCACTAATAAGTGACTATCACACATATCCATTAATTATTAATGGTTCATCAAACTTAACATAGTATCATATGCACGTATTTTAACATAAATAAAATACAAGGACTAAAACATAAATTCAAATTTGAGACATACCTAAAATATAAAACGACGTACATAGTCACTGCAACCAGGCTTTGATCTTACTTAACCTTTAAAACCTTGCACGCAAATTTGCAAAAAGAATATTTATGCCACCACAAATTTCCTTTTTACAAATAACACCTTAAGATTGTTGAGTCAAATACACGGGATTGAAGAAGGAATAATGATTTGTGGATTTGAGGCGTGTAGCCACTTTCCTTAAGGTGATATTTTCCCCCACTCTCAAAGAGTTTGCTATCGGGTTCCATAACAAAACACCTCCAGCATACAACAAAGCCTTAATTCCTATAATTAGCAATACTTAAGGAATTCCCTAAACACTTGTTCAAACTGTTATGACTAGATATAAGAAAGAGAATAGAAAATAGTGAATATGTAATGTGTAGTACCCATCACTATTTATAAACTTCCAAAAGGTGCAAACCAAAAGTCACGTATCATCTGAATGGTTGCAACCTATTCAGAATGTGCATACCAAAAGTCACGTACCATCTTCAACAGCCACCTTCTAGAAGCATGGTAGTTATTATCGTTATTTCTATATCTCACATATATCACGTGACCTTCGCCGCAGCCACCCATAGAGGGATTCATCCACGACTTTTGCTGCCACCACCCGCATCTTCATTCACGACCTTTGCTACTGCCACCCACAACATTCACCGCCGCCACCGCCACCGCCACCTGATAAGATGAGAGGGGTTGAAAGAGAGATGAGAGTCTATTTGGCCAAATAAGGATTGAAACGATAGAGATAAACAGAGGGTAGTTTGGTCATTTTATGAGAAGATTAAAATAAAACTTAAGGCATATTAAACATTTCATGTCAATTAAGGCTGTGTGTTAGCTCTTTTTTTATAAAATGGGGTGTCATTGTCCAAATTTGCAAACCTGGGGGTATCATTGTAAAAAAATGGCCAAAGTTGTAACTACCTGTCTTTTAAGCAAATCTAGAGGGGGGTCACTGCAATTTACCAAAAAAAAAAAAAAAAATGAAATTTTGGGATTATCACATAATTTTGGAATTTTATAAAATAAAATAAATAAATAAATAAATAAAACTGAAATATCTAAAATGCCCTTAAAGATATTTGGAGTTTTTTTGAGTGAACAATTTGTTACAAAATTTTGCACATAGTAAATAGTGATTTTTTTGGAGTACTGTAGCCTTATTTTAATTGAGAAAACAACCAATTAGACTCGATGTGAAAGCATCCTTAGAAAAATAGTTAAAGTCATTCCTAGGACAAAAAATACTGCAAAAAAATGGTTATTACTCAAACATATTTCTTGCACAATAATAAGGGAAAACTACAGTGACATCCCCTGAGGTTTGGCCTAATTGTAAGTAAACTTGAGGTTTGTCATTTTGTTGCAAAGACCCCCTTAGTAATATTTTGATGTGAATTTACTTATCTACCCTCATTATTATATTGTTAAAAAAATCCTAAAATATCTAACTACGTTAAATTACATGTTTGCCCATTTTAATTTTAATTTTTTTTTTTCTCTTCTCTCTTCTCTATTCCTCCTCTCCTCCACACTAACGCCAGACTTGTACCCCACCTCCTCCCCCTACCATCACCGGCCACATGCAATTCCCCCATCACAGCCATATCTAAAAGCATATATATATTTATATATACATATACATATATATAACACAAAGCGGCAAAGGCCATGGCTGACTTCTTTTTTCCTCATCTTCTCTCCGCCAACCCAAACCTGTAATACCCCTAATTTCAAAAGGATAGTCCCCTAATTTCAAAAGGATAGTCCTGGTATTTTAACTTATTGTTTTTATTGTTTAAATTGTATTTTTAATTGTTGAAGTGTATATGTGTTAATTTTATTGCTGACATTGTGGTAAGTTATTTAATTTTTCATTAGTGCGATTTAATTGATTAGCTAATTGTTTTAATTTAATTGATTTAATTATTTAAGTGGTTTAATTTAGTTATTTTACTTGAATTAATTTAATTGAATTTAATGGTTTAATTGTTTTAATTTAATTGTTCAATTGCCTTGATTTAATTAAATTTAATTATGTTTTTATCGTGACTGTATGGGTGGTTGCACACAGATAGTTATGCAATAGGTTTACAGTTCAAAGCCGACGTTGATTATAACCTAGGTTGTTCTATGGGCCGAGTAAATCAGATTAGGGTTTAGTTGAGCCTAGGATTAGTGTGGCCTATAAATATTCACCTAAGGTTCTACCTAGGGTTTTAAAACTTAAATACGTCTTTGGAAGCAGAGAGAGAACAGAGGAAGATTTACAATATTTGGTGTTCGCCGGAAATCTTAGAAAACGGCGTAGAGATTTTGAACAAAGATCTCAAAGGCAAGTTTTATCCTTACTCTCTCCCTTAGGCTTCGTGTTCTTTGCATACTTAATAGTTCCAGGATGAATTACATGTTTTCAAAAAATAAAAACGTTACCTGTTTCATGGTTCGAATTTTAATTGTGACATGTGTTTTATATCTGCTAAATCGTATAAACTTGAAACTTTCTTGCATAGTTCTTTGTTTGAACCCATCTTAGCAATGTAATAAGGACTTAAACAAGGGTTGGTAATCTACTGGGACTCAGTTACAAGTTCTGGGAACCCAGGCAGAGAAATACCGGGGGTGAAAATAACGCCAGAAAAATTAAACACGGAGAAAAGGAAGGAGAGAGCCGACTCCTTTTGGATTGGAGCCGACTCCTTTTGGATTGGAGCCGGCTCTTTTTGATTGGAGGTGGCTCCAAGGCCTTTGGAGGTGGCTCCAAGTTTTTTTAGAGCCTGTTCCATTTTTCTTCTTTTAGTTTTTCTTGTTCTGTTAACGTGTTCTTCAGTTTTCAGTGAGGAAGCTTTTTGGTTATGAATTTCTAAATTTTCTAAGGAGAATAAATACTGTAGTGGAGGTTTTAGAGGTTGTCCAGAGTAGGATTAAAGTCTCAAGGGATAGAATAATACAGATTTAAACACCGAGTTTTAATTGTTAAAACTATATGGATTTCTTATGTGCTTTGATGACCTGTTTGTATTCAGACGTTTATATTTCTTAATTATAATAGAAATTTCTGTGAGAGTTTGTCCACTACCAATTACGTATTCGTGGAATGGAAATACATGCTAGAAATCTATAGTTTGCTAAAGATTGATTGATGGTCAAATTGTAAAATTTAATGCATCAATTTGTTGGACAGGAGATTAAAGGTGTGATAAATTACCTAAATTTATTATACAGGTTAAGGAACTAAGTAACCTAATAATTATTTAGGCTCTGTTAATTATGAATACTGGGAAGTAAATTTATATTTACAAACACAGCTTCACGGGGTCAGGTATTAGTTCCTGTGATGTGTTTCTATGAGATGGTTTCTATGTAACGGTGTTATATAAGCATGTAAATATTATATTTATTATGTTTTTATGCTTATCATGGAATGGTTGAAATTGATATTTATATTGTCAATGCTCCATCAACTGCTGGATTTATTTAAGCATATTTGATAATGTATTCTAAAATGCTTAGTATGGAATTGTTGATATTGTTATTTAATTGTCAATGCCTTATCAACTGTTAGATGGATGGAATTGTATGCACCTGTGATACCCCTCGTTTCTAGAGCCACGGGTGATCAAGTCCGAGCACAGATCCGAGGGATACCAAACAATCAATATGTAAACAAGCAGAAATAAAAATTGAATTAAAATTAAAATAACAAAACGCTGAAAGAATTCTAAAATAAAAATCCTCAACTTAAGATAATAAAATATAATTTAAAACCGTACAACTCGAGAATCCACCTAGTGGACCCCTAATCCCAAATCCTTGAATAAATTTATAGAATTAAAATCCAAAATTAAAATAGAAAGAAAATCCTATGTAACTGGAAGAGTGAGTGTCTGTATCTGCATCAACACGATCAAGCTTTAAGCCAGGTACTGTCGAACACCTGAAAAATAATAGAGTGGGTCAGGCCCACATGCAAGTCCTGATCTACTACGATCCAAACAGGAATCCGATACGCAGATACATCTTAGATAGACTCAACAATATCTAGAGTAGTCCATATATGTAGATATTACACACTATAGGACGCTCACTAGTCCAATAGGTATGTCTCAGCCTGAGTAGAGATACCATGCAAATCGCACGTAATGTGGTCATGTGTATCTAGACCTACCAGGGAACAAAACCACTGTCCAGTTATCCATCCTAGGTGATATACGCACCCTAACCATGGTCCTGAGACTCAAGCTCATACCATGGCACCATAACATAAATATATAAAGTCCGTTCAAAGTGTGTCATTCAAAAAGCTTATTGACCTGACACAAAGTTATAAGTAGGACTTAACTTCTGTAGTTAATCCATCTTATTTCAGAATAGGTAGGTCTTAGTATTTATTTTTTTAAACTAAGCCATCCCTAATATGCCACCGTCCCATACCGGTACATATTCATCCATACAAATAGAACTTAACTTTTATAGTTAATTCAACTTATTCCAAAATAGGTAGGAGTTAGTATTTTAACTAATCCGTCCCTAATATGCCACCGTCCCATACCGGTGCATACAACCCTCCAAATAGCATAGTTTACAAATAACACAATGTATTCAACAACCATTCTCCAAAATATGCATCATTATAACCTAGATACATATATATCAATATTAGGCATTCATTATAAGGCCTAACTATAACATTCCAATAATGTAAACTGCCACAATAATCTAAGCATTTGCATTCCTCAACTTGTACATAAATCGATGTAGTTCCGTAGCAAGGTGTATATTAATTTGGTCCAACATAAATATAGTTAAACATGGGTGTAACTAAGTCATGCCTCCACTGAAAGACTTAGAACCTAAGTTTCAGTCCATTAAATTGATATAACAGGTTTATGCAACTTCCTTCTCCCAAACAGTACTATAATTGTGCATTTATATACTGAATTAAGCATCAGACTATTCCAAACACACATACACATAATTGAAGAACAACCTGCTTATAACAGAGCTGCCAACCATGCTTCAAAACCTAAGAACATGTAAAGAAATCAAATCTCTTCCAGACAGTGTTGTAGCAAATGAGATATATAATAGATTTAAGCTATCAGTCAATCCCAACCAAGCATACATGTATTTAAATAACATAATGTTCATAACTCAACTACAGATCATGATTCAAAACTTAAGACCATGCAAAGAAAACAAATTTCACATTAGTCTGCAACACAAGCCAGTTGCTCCCTTAACCACATTTAGACCTTTGATCAAACTAATGTTAATTCTGTCCTAGATTCAGAATGTAAGCTTGGTTCTTAATTATTTTATACATCATATGCAGTGTATTTCCTCACTCAACAGCCTTTAAACCATTCCAGAAACCCAGACTCAGCCAAACAAAACATAAAATTTCAGTTTTACGCACCTTTAAGAGAAAGAGAAGGCTCTAAGTTTCTCAGAGCCTTCTCCACTTTAGGAGAGCCGGCTCCCCTTCCTTGGGAGCCGGATCTAGATGGGTAGGAGCTGGCTCTCACCCCTAGAGAGCCGGCTCTAGTGTTTTTGAGTAGGCTCCCTTATTTTTGGAGCCTGCTCTCACCCCTAAGAGCCCTGGCTTGATCTGCATCTATCATCTTCGACTCCGGCGGTTTCAGTCTTTAAAAACAGTTTTATTATAGATTTTTAAGTCCTATCCTCATCCCAGATTAATCACAAGACAGAGTTATATAAACAAGAATGGAAAAAACATCAGTTTATAGAACCACGACAATCAGAGTTTCAAACTGAACTTGCAAACTACTGCTAAACAGATTAAATTCAATGATGTTAGAAACTATTTCAACATGTATTAATGATGTAATTAAGTCTTACTTTAATTCCTGGAGTGTAACTAAGCATGCACAGAACACAAATTCCTGGGAAAGAGAAGATCAGAAACTTGCCTTGGAGTTTCAGATTTGAAACTCTAATTCCACAGTTTCTTTAAGATACGTTTGTGTCCTAACAGCAAGTCTGTTCCTCCAGTGCTTTAGTTCAACCTAGAAACACCCCATGCCTTCCTCTTTGAATTGCTTTAATAATCAACCAAAGATACTCTGCGTTTCTCTCTGACTCCTCCCTCTGTTTCTCCGAGAAATTTATTTGTTTGCAACCCTAGGTAGAATGTACATATGTATATTTATAGAACTATAAACCCTAAACCCTAATTCTAGTTGTGTTCTGAGAATAAAACATCTTAATAGGCAAAATAATAAGGCGGTTACATCTTGACACCTAAAACCCTAAGTCACGATACACCAGCTCCCATAAACCGTGAATTAACTATATTAAACAATTATGTGATTACAGTAATTAATAACAGCCAATTAATACACGTAAATAAATAAATCAAATACACCAATTAACTAAAAAAAAAAATTAACAAATAATACAACACTTAATTCAAATAAGGAAACAAAACAATTAAAATCATTTAAGCAACCACAATTAATCACTTTAAAAAAAATAAAACAACTAAGTCACATAACTAAATTAATTAATCAATGAAAAATAAAATTAAATTTCCAATTCTATCCTTTTGAAAACTAGGGGTATTACAGCACCAGTATGAGACAGTGTCATACTAGGTTTAGAATAACACAAGTTGCTAAAGTCCTACCTATTTTGGAGTAAGGGTACGGGTTATTAAATAAAATCCTCCTTATATTTATGAGTCGGTGCGGTTGAATACGCCGAACGACCTACTGGTTTCTTGTGGATGGTTAGGAATGGGGAATGGAGTTTAGATATATTTTTATAATACCGCGACATGAGCTTGAGTCTCAGTGTCGACGGTTAGGGTGCATATATGCAATTGGATGTGTAACTAGCTGTGAAGGTTGAGGTATACCCATTTTAGGCTTAGGTACTTATGCCCACTCAGGTGCGTTTTGTGTGATGTCTTCTATTCAGGTTGAGACCCTCTTCATAGTCTAGCGAGAGTCCAGTAGTGTGGATATATTTATGTATGGATTATTAGTTATTGTTGAACTATTTAGTATGTACATGTGTATCGAGTCTCTGCTTGGATTGTAGTAGGATAGAACTTGTTCGTGGGCCTAACCCACTTCTATTTTTCAGGTGTACGTCAGTTCCAGTCTTGAGTTTGTTCGTACTGAGCAGAGACGATCATTCATTCTTCCGACGGTGTAGGATCTCTCTTCACAATTTGATCATGGTTTTCCTTCAGTTTTATATGCATTCAATTTGGGATTTTTCATTAGGCGTCCACTAGAGATGGATTCCCGAGTTGTTAAATGATTGGATTATCGAATTTTAAGTTTATAATTTTTAAAGGATTTTAGTTTAGATTTCTTTCAGCCTAAACTATTATTTCTTATTTCATTTTGTAATCTGTGTTCGTTATAACATATTAATTGTTTGATATCCCTCGGGTTTGGGCCTGGGTCTAATCAACCTGTGTCTCGGATCCGAGGGGTATCACAGTTGGTATCAGAGCCTCCAGGTTCAAGTGTCTCTAGGATGTTTCGTATTAAGTCTTCCACGTAGCATTTTCTCTTGATTAGAGCTTAAGTTAAAGATTCATTGTATTCCTTACGGCTCGTATAGAAATGGTACTGATGTCTATCTTTTCATGTTAACAGATGATTAACGCTAGAAACAGATAAAACATGCAAGGAATTAGGAAGGAAAGGAGAGCGGCACGTAGGCAACAATATCTCCTACGGCGTCAGCAAATGGAGGAAGAGCAACAAAGGTTTGGGTTTCAGGATGACATGGGTCAGTCTCACGAGGAACAGGAGAATGTTCAGTAGACTCTGGACCAGGTCAGAGATTCAGAGATTCCTCTTCACCTCAATGACCTCGTTGCTCGGGCTATAGAAGCTAGGGTAACAGCTGCACTTCAGAATCAACCACCGATTCAGCAGGCACCTGTACTAGCACCAGTGGTTCAGACGAATTCTTGGGAAAAGGCTAGAAGCTCTTTCACCAAGGGGAGTCCACCTGTGTTTTTAGGCTCCATCAATGCGAGAGCAGCTCATCAGTGGAAACATGACATTGAGCGTCATCTTCGTTTGGTTCAGTGTACGGAGGTTTAGAAGCAGATGCTTGTTACCTTTAAGCTAGTTGGAGATGCACTATAGTGGTGGGAGTCAGTTACCACCGCAGAGGAGAGGATGTCATTGACCTACGATCAGTTCAGTGCATGCTTTGATGAGAAGTATTTCCCTTATGTAGTTAGGGCAGCCATGAAGACTGAGTTTCTTAATATGCAGTAAGGGAACATGATAGTGGCGGAGTATGAGCAACAGTTCACGCGCTTGTCTCTTTTTGCACCAGAGAAGGTGGATACAGAGGAGAAGAAGCGCAACAGTTTCATTAAGGGACTGATGTGGTCTATCAAGAGAGCTATTATAGGTAGTCCAGCATATACTACATATGCTCAGGTGGAAGACACTGCTCTACAGCAGTATCAGTTGACCGTGGACTTCAGACAGGCTCGTGGTGAGAAGCGGGGTGATAAAGACTCTGCTAATCAGTCAACTGAAAAGGGGAACGGCAATGGTCACCGACAGAATGACAAGGGCAAATTCCAGGGACAACAGCCTTGGAAGAAGTACAAGGGTGGTTTAGATGTTCCCAGGGATGTGGCACATGTTCAGCGACAGCAGAATGGGGGACCACAGGCAGGACAAGGTTAGCCACAGGCTAACCGACAGAGGAGGCCATTTGGTACTTTCCAGGGTAGTTACTATACTTATGGAGAGTATGGTCACACTGCCAAACAGTGTCCTACAACAAGACAGGGACAGGGACAATGTGTGCAGTAGGGGCAGAGGGCGCAAGTGCCTTTACCCACTCCACAGGTTCCACAGATTCAAGGACAGACACATCTGGCTTTACCGACACCGCCGTAGCCTTAGGGACAGGCACCGCAGTAGTTACATTATGGCAGGGTGTATAACCCTAAGCTATAGGATATGCAGGCACCTCAGGCTGTTGAGGGTAAGTTTCCTATACATGGTTTTTATGGACGTGTTTTATTTGATATGGGTGCTACACACTCATTTATAGCTAGGACTTTTGTTGTTTTATCTGGGACGAGGACGAGGGTATGCACTAGACCTCAGGGTATTTCTATACCATTGGGCAATACAGCTATTATACATAAGAGTGATGGGCCTATGACACTAGATATTAGCAGACTCAGATTTCTAGCCAACCTATTGGTCCTGGACATGCACACTTATGATGTGATACTTGGGATGGATTGGTTATCTCACTACCATGCCTAAGTTAATTGCTTTGATAGGTCTATTGTGTTTACCATACCTTGTCAGGATATGTATGTCGTCGCTATGCCACGTTCTAGCGGGGTCGGTAGCACCTATTTGTTCCATATGGAGGAAGAAACAGAGGAGGGGACTATTGTATCATTGGATAACATACCGATTGTACATGATTTCCCGAATGTATTTCAGGAGATTCCAGGGTTGCCACCTAGTCGCGAGATCGATTTTGTGATAGACTTAGCTCCAGGCACTGCGCCTATTGCTAGGGCACCCTATAGGATGGCACCAGTGGAGATGAGAGAGCTGAGGGATCAGATTCAGCAGTTACTCAGCCAGGGTTTTATTCGTAGGAATACATCACCTTGGGGAGCACTGGTTCTATTTATGAAGAAGAAAGATGGTTCGCTTCGCCTGTGTATAGATTACGGGGAGTTGAACAAGGTTACTATTCGTAACAACTACCCTCTACCCAGGATCGATGATTTGTTTGATCAGTTACAGGGAGCCACATACTTCTCCAACATTGATCTGCATTCTGGATATCATCAACTGAGGGTTAGAGAGCAGGATGTTCCTAAGACAGTGTTTCTCACGAGATATAGTTCTTATGAGTTTCGTGTTATACCGTTTGGGACGACTAATGCACCTGCAGTGTTCATGGATTTAATGAACAGAGTCTTTTGGGCTTATTTGGATAAGTTTGTTATTATCTTTATTGATGATATCTTGATCTATTCTAAGTCTGAGGACGACCATGCTAGACATCTTCGCATAGTCTTACAGACGCTTCGTGAGCACCAGTTATATACCAAGTTCGAGAAGTGTGAATTTTGGCAGCGGGAAGTGAAGTTTCTGGGTCACGTGGTGTCAGAAAGGGGGATAGCGGTTGATCCAGCCAAGGTTTCAGCTATGGTAGAGTGGGGACAGCCTACTTCACCTACTGAGATTCGGAGTTTTCTCGATTTGGCAGGATATTATCATCGGTTCTTCCAGGGGTTCTCCAAAATAGCAGGACCACTCACTCATCTGACTAAGAAAGGTGTATAGTTCGTGTGGGATGAGCACTATCGCGAGCTTTTGATGAGCTGAAAAGGAAGTTGACTTCTGCACCGGTTCTGGCTACTCCACAGAGCAGGATAGAGTATCTTGTCTACACGGATGCTTCGTTGTAGGATCTTGGATGTGTTTTGATGCAGGAGGAGCGACCGATTTCTTATGGATCTCGGAAGTTTAAGCCTCATGAGCTTAATTATCCAACGCATGATTTGGAGTTAGCAGCTGTGGTCTTTGCTTTATGTATTTGGAGGCATTATCTGTTAGGTGAGTCCTTCAGGTTATTTAGTGATCACAAGAGTCTGCAGTACTTGTTCATTCAGCGGGAGCTAAATATGAGACAACGTAGGTGGTTAGAGTTTGTGAAAGACTATCATTTTTCTATACAGTACCATCCAGGGAAAACGAATGTGGTGGCTGATGCACTTAGTCGCCAACCTGTTGGTAGTTTTTCTACTCTATTCACTACTGAGTGGAATTCATTGAAGAAGGTGAATGAATTTTCGGATGCGTTCATGGCTTGTATGATAGTTACACCTTCTATCATTCACAAGGTTTTGAAGGCACAACTCACGGATCAGCAGTGCAATAACAAGGTTGCAGAGATAGCTTCCGGAGAGGTTCCATTCTACTATGTTGGGGCTGATGGAGGTTTGAGGTACAAGGGACGGTTAGTGGTACCTTCTGCTGATGAGTTGAAGAAGGATGTGATGACTGAGACTCGCCACTCTGAGTTCTCTGTTCATCTAGGAGGCGATAAGATGTATCAGGATATGAAGCGGTAGTTTTGGTGGGCAGGTATGAAGAGGGACATTACTCTTTTTGTCTCACGATGTAGTACTTGTCAGATGGTCAAGATTGATCATTAGCGGCCGCCAGGTTCTCTACAGCCACTACCAATACCGAAGTGGAAATGGGAGAGCATTTCTATGGATTTTGTGGAGGGATTACCAAACTCTTTCAAAAATCACAACTCTATTTGGGTTATCGTGGACAAACTGACGAAATCAGCTTACTTTTTGCCTATTCGTACTGACTACACTTCGGAGCAGTTGGTGAGACTTTACATTGCCGAGATTGTGAAGTTGCACGGTATTCCATTGTCTATTATATCGGACAGGGATTCGAGCTTTGTGTCAGAATTCTGGAAGAGTTTTTAGCAGGCTTTGGATACAGAGTTGCATCTTAACACTGCTTATCATCCTCAGACTGATGGACAGACTGAGCGGGTGAATCAGATCATGGAAGATATGCTTCGGTCGTGTGTTCTTGATTTCAAGGGCCATTGGGAGGATTACCTACCGCTTGTGGAGTTTGCTTATAACAATAACTTCCAGAAGACTATTGGGATGGCACCATTTGAGGCGTTATACGGCCGACCGTGTTGATCTCCTGTTTGTTGGTTGGAGGTTGGTAAGAGCAGATTCTTGGGTCCTGAGTTCATCAGGGATACTTCTGAGAAGATTACTCTTATTCGAGATTACATGCGTACTGCTCAAAGTAGGCAGAAGAGCTATGCTGATCGTCGCACTCGTGCTTTGGAGTTTCAGGTTGGGGATCAGGTTCTACTCAAAGTGTCGCCTATGAAGGGTGTAATGCGCTTTGGGAAGAAAGGGAAGTTGTCACCGTGGTTTGTCGGTCCATTTATGATTACGGATCGAGTTGGAGCTGTCGCTTATCGATTGGCACTTCCGGATAATTTGGATCGTGTCCATAATATGTTCCATGTTGTGGAAATTTCTGCGAGATGAGGATCGGTACCATCATATTGATGTTGGGGAGATTGAGTTGCAGCCGGATGCAACTTATCTGGAGCCACCGTGTCGTATTATCGACTGTCGGGATCAAATCCTCCGTAATAAGGTTATCCCTTTGGTTCGTGTTCAGTGGAGTCATCACAATGAGGCTGAGTTGACTTGGGAACGGGAAGATGTCATTCGCTCGCAGTTTCCTGAAATTTTGGAAGAATGTAAGAGTGAATTCCGAGGACGGAATTCCTTTTGTTATGGGGGAAGAATGTAATACCCCTAATTTCAAAAGGATAGTCCCCTAATTTCAAAAGGATAGTCCTGGTATTTTAATTTATTATTTTTATTGTTTAAATTGCATTTTTAATTATTGAAGTGTATATGTGTTAATTTTATTGCTAACATTGTGGTAAGTTATTTAATTTTTCATTAGTGTGATTTAATTGATTAGCTAATTGTTTTAATTTAATTGATTTAATTATTTAAGTGGTTTAATTTAGTTATTTTACTTGAATTAATTTAATTGAATTTAATGGTTTAATTGTTTTAATTTAATTATTTAATTGCCTTGATTTAATTAAATTTAATTAGGTTTCTATCGTGACTGTATGGGTGGTTGCACACAGGTAGTTATGCAATAGGTTTACAATTCAAAACCGACGTTGATTATAACCTAGGTTGTTCTATGGGCCGAGTAAATCAGATTAGGGTTTAGTTGAGCCTAGGATTAGTGTGGCCTATAAATATTCACCTAAGGTTCTACCTAGGGTTTTAAAACTTAAATACGTCTTTGGAAGCAGAGAGAGAACAGAGGAAGATTTACAATATTTGGTGTTCACCGGAAATCTTAGAAAACAGCGTAGAGATTTTGAACAAAGATCTCAAAGGCAAGTTTTATCCTTACTCTCTCCCTTAGGCTTCGTGTTCTTTGCATACTTAATAGTTCCAGGTGAATTACATGTTTTAAAAAAATAAAAACGTTACCTGTTTCATGGTTCGAATTTTAATTGTGACAGTATGTGTTTTATATCTGCTAAATCGTATAAACTTGAAACTTTCTTGCATAGTTCTTTGTTTGAACCCATCTTAGCAATGTAATAAGGACTTAAACAAGGGTTGGTAATCTACTGGGACTCAGTTACAAGTTCTGGGAACCTAGGCAGAGAAGTACCGGGGGTGAAAACGACGTCGGAAAAATTAAACACGGAGAAGAGGAGGGAGAGAGCCGGCTCCTTTTGGATTAGAGCCGGCTCCTTTTGATTGGAGGTGGCTCTAAGGCCTTTGGAGGCGGCTCCAAGTTTTTTTGGAGCCTGCTCCATTTTTCTTCTTTCAGTGTTTCTTGTTCTGTTAACGTGTTCTTCAGTTTTCAGTGACGAAGCTTTTCGGTTATGAATTTCTAAATTTTCTAAGGAGAATAAATACTATAGTGGAGGTTTTAGAGGTTTTCCAGAGTAGGATTAAAGTCTCAAGGGATAGAATAATATAGATTTAAACACCGAGTTTTAATCGTTAAAACTGTATGGATTTCTTATGTGCTTTACAGAACTGTTTGTATTCGGACGTTTATATTTCTTAATTATAATAGAATTTTCTGTGAGAGCTTGTCCATTGCCAATTATGTATTCGTGGAATGGAAATACATGCTAGAAATCTATAGTTTGCTAAAGATTAATTGATGGTCAAATTGTAAAATTTAATGCAACAATTTGTTGGGCAGGAAATTAAAGGTGTGATAAATTGCCTAAATTTATTATACAGGTTAAGGAACTAAGTAACCTAATAATTATTTAGGCTCTGTTAATTATGAATACTGGGAAGAAAATTTATATTTACAAATACAGCTTCACGGGGTCAGGTATTAGTTCCTGTGATGTGTTTCTATGAGATGGTTAATATGTAACTGTGTTGTATAAGCATATAAATATTATATTTATTATGTTTTCATTCTTATCATGGAATGGTTGAAATTGATATTTATATTGTCAATGCTCCATCAACTGCTGGATTTATTTAAGCATATTTGATAATGTATTCTAAAATGCTTAGTATGGAATTGTTGATATTGTTATTTAATTGTCAATGCCTTATCAACTGTTGGATGGATGGAATTGTATGCACCGGTATGGGACGGTGTCATACTAGGTTTGGAATAGCACAAGTTGCTAAAGTCCTACCTATTTTGGAGTAAGGGTACGGGTTATTAAATAAAATCCTTCTTATATTTATGAGTCGGTGCGGTTGAATACGCCGAACGACTTACTGATTTCTTGTGGATGGTTAGGAATGAAGTTTAGATATATTTTTATGATACCGCGACATGAGCTTGAGTTCCAATGTCGACGATTAGGGTGCGTATATGCAATTGGATGTGTAGCTAGCTGTGAAGGTTGAGGTATACCCTGTTTAGGCTTAGGTACTCATGCCCACTCAGGTGCATTTTGTGTGATGTCTTCTATTCAGGTTGAGACCCTCTTCATAGTCTAGCGAGAGTCCAGTAGTGTGGATATATTTATGTACGAATTATTAGTTATTGTTGAACTTTTTAGTATGTACATGCGTATCGAGTCTCTGCTTGGATTGTAGTAGGATAGAACTTGTTCGTGGGCCTGACCCACTTCTATTTTTCAGATGTACGTCAGTTCCAGTCTTGAGTTTGTTCGTGCTGAGCAGAGACGATCATTAATTCTTCCGATGATGTAGGATCTTTCTTCACGATTTGATCATGGTTTTCCTTCAGTTTGGGATTTTTCATTAGGGGTCCACTAGAGATGGATTCCTGAGTTGTTAAGTGATTGGATTATCGAATTTTAAGTTTATAATTTTTAAAAGATTTTAGTTTAGATTTCTTTCAGCTTAAACTATTATTTCTTATTTCATTTTGTAATCTGTGTTCGTTATAACATATTAATTATTTGATATCCCTCGGGTTTGGGCCTGGACCTGATCAACCCGTGTCTTGGATCCGTGGGGTATCACAAAACCCATGCTATCTCCTTTTGCCACCTTTATCGGCCACCACTCCCATCACTACCACATCAACAGCAATCGAATTGGGTGGATAGAAAGAGAGAGGCTTAGAGGGAGAAGTAAGATTGTTGAATTTGGTGGCCGCTAGCACCAGTGCTCACTTACCTCGCCGTCGAATCTGGCAGCGATCCAATCACCATTCAACGTGCCCTAGATCCAATGTGCCGTAGATCCAACAATCATTACGGGAGAATTAGGATTGCTGAATTTGGTGCCTATTTTCATTACAATCAGGGCACTTTACCACAACAGTGTTCATCTTTTCTTTTTTTTTTGTCGGCCCATATCTTCCCTCGCCGCCAATATTATCCTCATTTTGTACCTTCCATTATAGGCAAAATAGGGCAAGAACTTCAAACCCTCGCACACAAAACTAGATGTCTCTTTGGCGTCATAGTTGTATTGGTAGTGAATAAGAAGGCAACTTTTGAAACTTAAATTAGGATCATCTTTTTTCTGGTTTGGAAATTGATGGAGTTGGTGGTGGTGATAGGTGAGAAGAGAGAAAAAATGAGAGTGAGAGAGAAAAGGATAATTTTGTACTTACAACAAAGGTTTTTTGTAATTTGATGACACATTAAGGGTAATAGGGTCTTTTTTACTTAGTTAAAGGGCATTTTGATCACTTCAACCAAATTTTCTGACAAAAAGTACCAATTTTTGTATGGTGGGGAAGTCTTTGCAAAAGATAATTAAATCTGAGGGACTCTTTGTAACCAAATAACCAACATTAGGTTTACTTGCAATTAGGCCAAACCGCTATCATTATAGTTTGCCTTAATAATAAAGTAACCATTCCTATAGGGCTACTGTGGAAAATGCTCATTTAACTTAGAGAGGTAATCCATGACAACCCACAAAAGTAAACAAAAACAATGAAACCCCCATCAAAACTGTCTTATAAATATTTGCTCTAACTCCATCCATTCTTATATAACATAATTAGCAATCTTAAACACTACAACCTACTCTCTGTTCTTCCAGTCTTTGTTTTTTCAACTCATAATTAGAATGGTTGGTGAATTGATTCTCTTGGAGTTCTAGCCTAGCCTTTTTACACAGAGGGTGAAAATTGCCTTGTCAGAGAAAGGCATATATAGGCTATGAGTGCAAAGAAGAGAACTTGATGAACAAGAGTCCTCTGTTTCTCAAGATGAACCCTGTTAATAAGCAAATCCCTGTTTTGATCCATAATGGGAAACCGATATGCGAATCCCTCATCATTGTTCAATACATTGATGAGGTTTGGAAGGATCAATCTTCATTGTTGCCTTGTGATCTTTACAAGCGCGCCCAAGCAAAGTTCTGGGCTGACTACATTGACAAAAAGGTCTTTTTCTTTTCCTTTTTCTTTTGAGTAAATTATTTGCACCTCCCTGGTGAATGCCTAAATAATAAGGATTTCCCTTTTATATGCATATAGTTAGCAATGGAAGGAATTTAGTTTTCAGCAAAGGTGAAACCCAAGAAGCAGGAAAAAAGGGGCTCATAGAGTGCTTCAAAGTGTTGGAAACAGAGCTCGGAGAGAAGACTTATTTTGGGGGAGAGACCTTTGGTTTTGTGGATATTGCACTTATACCCTTTTACAGTTGGTTTTACGTCTACAAGACATGTGGCAACCTTAGTATTAAGGAAGAGTGCCCTAAAATTAGGGGTGGTAAATGGGAAGGTTGGGTAGGGTTTGGATTGGGTTGAAAATGAACAGGTCAACATGGGTTAAGACCCATATTCAATTCGTTCAGAACGGGTTAAAAATGGGCGAGTTAAAAAGAACAGGGTCAACCCGTTATGACCCGTAGACCTATTAATTATTATTTTTCATTTTTCATGTTTCATTTTTAAAATATTATTATTTTTTTTAAAATATTATTTTTATTTTTATTTTTAAATTTTTTTATTATTTTTTATTTTAAAAAATTTAATTTATTATTATTTTTTTATTTTTTAAATTTTTTGTATTATTTATTATTTTTAAATTTTTAAAAATTATTTTTACTTTTTAAAATTATTTTTTTTAGAAGAAATTTCTAGAGAGAGAAGCTTAGAGAGAGGGGATTGATGAGAGACAAATTTAGAGAGAGGGGATTGTGAGTGAGAAAATTCTAGAGAGAGAAATGAGTTGAGTAAGTGAAATGTATATTGTGTGTTTATTATGTGATGAGTGAAATATGGGTTGAATATGGTACCCATCTTGACCTTCAAATTAAGTGGTTAAACCCATCTTGACCCTCACATTAAATATGATTTAGCCATAATTATTAAAAACGGACGAATATGAGCGACTTGATAATTTCTAATCCATTTTATCACCCCTACCTAAAATTGTGACATGAGCTAAGGGATGCATGGAGAAGGAGAGTGTGTCCAAGTCTTTTCCAGACCAGTACAAGTTCTTTGACTTCTCCAACGAGATGGCAAAGAAGAAGTTTGGCTTGTTTATGAATGGCACAATAACTAATGAGAAATAGAGATACAACTTGCCTCGGAGAATTAATTACTAGTATTTGGAATTATCTCTCTCCCTTCTCGTCTTTTTCTCTTTTCTGGATTTAACTCGGTTTTTGTACTTTTTATTGTGCTCTTTTGTTACATTTACAATAAAGAATGGACTTCAAGTCTGTATTGCAGCGATAAAAAGTTCCCAGTTGAGAAAGTCGGACCAGTCTGAAGTAGTCGACCAACCTGACTCCTTTAAAATAGCAATCTTCAAGAATTTGAATCACAAACCCTAATATATATTGAATGTACATTTATAATAAAGTTAAAAAAAAAAAGAAAAAGATGATAATATAAATATTACAAGTCATGATTAAAGAGTTATTCAAAATAATTTTTTTTTTGTTTTTTAAGGTCAATATTAGAAAAACATAAAAGATAGATGTGATGGGATGTAAACAACTTCTTTTGTTATTTAATGTCAATATTAGATAAACATAAAAGATAGATGTGATATAATAAGTAAGATTGAAGTAGCGTAGTTAATTTTATTTTATATAACAAACGAAATTTAAAAGAATTTAAAATAATTTAAAATAATCTTTCCATAATTCATGTATATTAAAATTTTAATTAGTAAAATATCTTTATAGGGTAGGAAGGATAATGGGCAGCGGAAGGTACACGTTTTGTGGGTCCATTAATTAACATGGAACCCAGAAGGAAAGAAGTGTTTTAAAATAATCTTTCCATAATTCATGTATATTAAAATTTAATTAGTAAAATATCTCTATAGGGTAGGAAGGATTATGGGCAGCGGAAGGTACACGTTTTGTGGGTCCATTAATTAACATGGAACCCAGAAGGAAAGAAGTGTAAGGTAAGTTAAGGATTATGGTAGAATGAGACTTTTTTACACCAATTAATTAATACCCCAACTTTATCATCCAAAGACACCTTCCAAGAAGGTTACCAAGCACACATATTCTTGCGTCACTGTTCCTTTTCCGTCAACAAGTTTAAAAGACTTCTACCTAGTGGTCCTAGTTCTAGATTTTAGAAGAAGAGTCTAGAATTTCTCGAACATACCCCAATGACATTTAGGACCATCTTGTTGCTTGGGTTACGTTGTAACGAATGACAATTTCATATGAATAATTATAGACTAGTGTAGCGGGATTGTCGGTAAAGAGTTAGATTTTTAGTGTTCATACTTTGGATTAGGATTCTCTAAATTAAAATTTCTCTATACTATTTTAAGTTGAATCTTAAAAATTTTGATATGCGGCGTTTATAACAAATCTATGACTCATAATGCATCACATTAACAAATTAAAAATAAAAAAATAAAAACTAAAGTCGTTTAACAAATTCTTCCACTTCTTCATCTTTCATTGTCTTTCCTCTATTCTAATTCTTTTTTTTTTTTAATGTTTAAACCTGAACTCTACTCCTTCCAATTTCCTCCCACCGGACATAAAGCTAAGTTGTTCAGGTTTTTTTTTTTTTTTTTTTAATCTAAATCAATGAAATAATTGTGTTCTTTTAAATATATGATTTGTTGATTACAACAAGTTGGTAACAGTATTCCATGAAGAACCCACTAGTTTCAGGTATAAGAGATTAGAAAAAATAGAGAGTTGGAGAAGTTTTAGCATTCCTTAACCACGTCTCTTTATTCATCAGTTAAACAACTTTACCTTTTATTTTTTTTATTTTTAATTTGCTGATATGGTGCATTATGAGTCATATCTCTATTATAAAGGCTACATGTCAAAGTTTCTAAGATTCAACTTAGGATAATGTAGAAAAGTTTTAATTTAGAGAATCCAAGTCCGCATGATTTATGATTTTAGGTTCAAATATTTTTTAGTATTTTAAAAACTTTTTATACTTTTCATATTGAGTAAAAATAATAATTCTTCAATTTGAACATTATAAGACCTAAAAAATTGGAATTTTGGGATTATCACATAATTTTGAATTTTTTTGAGTTTTTATAAAATAAAAAAAATTAAAACTGAAATATCTAAAATACCTTTAAAGATATTTTAGAGTTTTTTTTGACTGAATTGTTACAAAATTTTGCACATAGTAAATAGTGATTTTTCGTGGGTACCATAGCCTTACTTTAATTGTCAATGTCGTCCTTAGAAAAATAGTTAAAGTCATCCCTGGGACAAAATATATTGCAAAAAAGTAGTCATGACTCAGACAACTTTATTGCATAATAATAAAGTAACCATTCGTATAGGGCTGCTGTGGAAAATGCTCATTCAAGACGTAAACCGTGACGACCCACAAAAGTAAAAAAAAAACAATGGGACCCCCATCAAAACTGTCCTATATATACTTGCTCTAACTCCATTCATTTTCATATAACACAATTAGCAATCTCAAACACTACAACCCACTTTTTGTCCTTCCAATCTTTGTTTTTTCAACTCATAATTAGAATGGCTGGTGAATTGGTTCTCTTGGAGTTCTGGCCCAGCCCTTTTGCACAGAGGGTGAAAATTGCCTTGGCTGAGAAAGGCATAGGCTATGAGTGCAAAGAAGAGAACTTGATGAACAAGAGTCCTCTGCTTCTCAAGATGAACCCTGTTAATAAGCAAATCCCTGTTTTGATCCATAACGGGAAACCGATATGCGAGTCCCTCATCATTGTTCAATACATTGATGAGGTCTGGAAGGATCACTCTCCATTGTTGCCGTGTGATCCTTACAAGCGCGCCCAAGCAAGGTTCTGGGCTGACTACGTTGACAAAAAGGTCAGTTTTCCAATCTTCCATTTTTTTCAACTCCCTCTCCTATATTAGATGTCCCCTTTGAAAATTTTTGACTCACTAACACTTTTTATTTTTGAATTATTTAATATTATTTGTAGTCATATTCCTTTTATATACTTCCTCTATCTTATATTAAATGTTCACAATTTGACATTTTAAAAATTTTGAATCAAAATTTTCAAAATTGACAACAAATATGGAACGAAAATAGTTCTTTTTTTTTCTTTTACTTTTGAGTAAATTATTTGTACCTCCCTGCTGAATGCCTCAATAATAAGGATTTCCCTTTTATATGCAGATATTTAGCAATGGAAGGAGTTTAGTTTTCAGCAAAGGTGAAACCCAAGAAGCAGCTAAAAAGGAGCTGATAGAGTGCTTCAAAGTGTTGGAAGCAGAGCTTGGAGAGAAGACTTATTTTGGGGGAGAGACCTTTGGTTTTGTGGACCTCGCACTTGTACCCTTTTACTGTTGGTTTAACCTCTACGAGAGTTGTGGCAACTTTAGCTTCGACCAAGAGTGCCCTAAAATAGTGGCATGGGGTAAGAAGTGCTTGGAGAAGGAGAGTGTGTCCAAGGTTCTTCCAGACCAGCACAAGGTCACTGACTTCTTCACGGCGATGGCTAAGAAGTTTAGTGCTCAGTAAAATTGCAGAAGAGAACCTCTCCATATTTATAAAGCATAATAAGAAATAGATATGGTTAACTACTATTTGGAATTCTCTCTCTCCCCTAATCTTTTTCGCCTTTTTTTTTTTTTTTTTTTTCTGTCGTTTTAAGTTTTGGTTTTTGTACTTTTTTATGTGTTATGAGGTGTTCTCTTTTTGTTTGGTTTACAATAAAGAAAATATTACCTCCGGTCTTAAATTAAATGTTCTGTTTGAAAAACCGAGTAACAAAACATTTTTTTTTTTAAACAGAGTGAATATTTTATATTATCAATAAGAGATATTGTGAGAATTTGTTTATGTTCAAGTCCTTGTCTAAGATATTTTTTTCTTTTGGAATGACTAGTCTCAATTAATTCCAAAAAAATATCTTAGACAGATATATATATTTTTTTTTTGCAAGAATTTCATTCGGTTCAAGCAAGTCCTTGTCTAAAACTTTTGTTTTCTTCTTTTGGAGTGGCTAGTGTCAATGAACCAAAAAAAAATAATAATAAATTTAATAATAAAATAAATCTAGACATATTTTCTTTTTTCGGTAATTAAACCCATAGATATTATAGAATTAATCTTTGCCATGAGTTGTCATTTGTGTTTGGCAATGAGAGTATTCTGAAAGAAAGTACTCCCGATGCATTATGGCCGAGAATGATGCATCATTGCAACCAATTATCAGTGCACAGCATGCATGACGGTGATCGGGTACTATTTCCATTACACTTAATTAATCCGACTCAGGGGCTGATGGTAGGAGCTTGGGACTGGCATTTACTTGGCCAATGTTCGACTCCTAACAAGCCTTCTAAATTCTTATAATTTAACTGGTGCTGTAGTTGAAGGGCTGATTACAGTACCCTCGGTTGCTCAAATGTCACATATTTGTCCTGTAATATATGGATAGATATAGGCCTAGAAATTCTTCAGTCCTATCCATATAATTTTTTTGGTCTCCATTTCAGCTGTGCTTCTCATGACAGCTATGTAAATACTTCCTTTCTAAAATGTCCAACCATTAGAAAGCAGTTAATTTCATAAGCCACACCGACTTTAATAATTAATTTTATTTAGGTATGTTCAGTTGCATAAAATTAAAATTTTAAAATTAAAATTTGTAAAATTTGAAAAAAAAATAATTAAAAAAATTGATCTAAATTTTTTTCAAATTTTCCAATTGCAACCAAACACACCCTTAATTTCAATGTCATTCTTACACTTTTGGAAAGCCAAAAAAAAAAAATGAGTCGTCCTCAGGACAATTTTTCTTGTGGAAAATACAAGGAAAATTCTACAACAATAAACCCCCCAACTTCATTCTTTTTCTCAAACACTACAACCCATCTGCAGCAACCCACTTATTGCTCTTCAATCTCCAATCTTCGGTTTTTTTTTTCTTTTTCGGAGTTATAACAATGGCGGACGAATTGATTCTCGAGTTCTGGACTAGCCCTTTTGCACAGAGGGTGAAAATTGCCTTGGCTGAGAAAGGCATAGACTATGAGTCCAAAGAAGAGGACTTGTTGAACAAGAGTCCTCTGCTTCTAAACATGAACCCCTGTTAAGAAGCAAATCCCAGTTTTGATCCACAACGGGAAACCAATATGCGAGTCCCTCATCATTGTTCAATACATTGATGAGCTCTGAAATCATAAATCTCCATTGTTCCCTTGTGATCCTTATAAGCGCGCCAATGCAAGTTTCTGGGCTGATTACATTGACAAAAAGGTCAGTTCATTTCATATACACTTCTCTTTCTGAGTCACAACACTATTAGCCGCTAGAAACATGTGTGTGTGTGTGTGTGTGTGTGTATTGTTGTAGTATCTTGTAACCCTAATTCATCTTATGAGTGTCATATATTGCAAAATTAAGTCTTACAATCCTTTATATGTAGATATATGGCATTTGAAGGAATTTAGCTTTTACCAAAGGTGTTGGAAGCAGAGCTAGGAGAGAAGACTTATTTTGGGGGAGAGACCTTTGGTTTTGTGGATATTGCACTTATACCCTTTTACAGTTGGTTTTACGCCTACGAGACATGTGGCAACCTTAGCATGGAGGAAGTGTGCCCTAAAATTGTGGCATGGGGTAAGAGGTGCATGGAGAAGGAGAGTGTGTCCAAGTGTGTTCCAGAGCAGTACAAGCTCTTTGACTACTTCAGCGAGAAGGCAGAGAAGTTTGGCTTCTTCATGAATGGCACAAGAACTAATGAGAAATAGAGATACAGCTTGTCATGTAGAATTAATTACTAGTATTTGGAATTCTCTCTCTCCCTTCTAATCTTTTTCTCTTTTTTGGATTTAACTCGGTTTTTGTACTTTTTATTTGGCTCTTTCTTTACATTTACAATAAAGAATGGACTTCAATTAAGTTCCGTATTGCAGCAATGAAAAGAAAATTACAAATAAAATATTTATTTTTTTCTTGCTTTAAACAATTTTCCAATATAAATTTGAGATTCTTGCTTTAAACAATTCTCCATTATCAATGATATAGAAAGTTGAGATTATCCTATTTGTGTTTGGTGAATGAAGAGAGGACAGTGAAGAAAACACTAATAGAAGAATAAAGAGTGAATATTAACGGAAGAGTAAAGAGGAGTAATGTCAGTTGGTGGACGAATCATTGATGACCTTAAAGCAGGGTTTTTTTTCTTTCTTTTAAACAGAATTCGGCCGCTTGTCTGATCGTCCTTGAAGAAGATGAGCCCCGTGAAGAAAACACTAATAGAAGAATAAATAGTGAATATTAAAAGAAGAGTAAAGAGGAGTACTGTCAGGTGCATAAAAATCATTTTCTCTGTTACAATGAAAAAACACAAGAAACTGTCTTTTTGATATTTTTCAAAACAAATTACTAAACATGATTTTTGCGTTTGTCTCTCCTCTTTAAGGATTGACAAAAAAAAAAAAAAAAAAAAAAATTTAAGTTACTAAACACACTCTTAAATAACTGTTTTTCATTAGATATAATATTATTCTTTTTTATTTTCTGTAAAGACAATTTCATCTTATGTTTTTATGAAGTCATTCTATTATCAGGTATAAGACAGCTATCATACCAGTAATAATGGAGGTACTTTAAACAAAATTGCTACCAATCAAATGAAGTAGTAAAAGTACTTTACATAAAAGTATCACCCATGCGGTCCATCATTTTTACTAGCAACAATGACTATGACCGCTCGACCATACAAATGTAGGCCGTAATGACAATTTTATTTAATTTGAGTGCCCTTTTAAAAATTGGGAAAAAAGTGAGTCTGGAGGACAATTAAATTTTCTTCCATAATAACCATTCGAGAATGTCATATCTGATTTAATGATGCTGTGGAATTTTCTCAATCAACATAGAGACGAGTTATGAACTGTGAGTATGTGAGGCAAGCCATGCCGATTGACCACGCACAAAAAGTAGAAAGGAAAATTCAACAACAATAAAACCCCATTGACTTCATTTTATTTTTGAATTATTAAAACACGTTTCAAAAATTATCATCACTCAAATTCAATTTTACTTTTAAAAACGACAATTTTATTCTTAATTTTTTTATTTCAAACTATCAGATAATTACCCACCAACTACCACCAAAACAATATTCCTTCTCCACATTGGAAATCCATTTCCGGCATCAGCTCTGTCATACCAGAGCAGGTTTGACAACTCCAAAGCACTCGATTTCTCCATCCCGCCAATCTCTCGTCGGATACAAATGTGGGCCGTAATAACCAGTTTCATTAAAATTTATTTAGTGAAGCGACACGTTTGGCCCATCAACATGGAACCCAAAAAGAAAGAAGTAAAATTAGACTAGTTCATCAATAGAAGAAGTCTCTAGATACTGACGTACCAAATGACAATTTCAGATTAATATTATGGACAGCACTAATCACAGAAAATTACTTATTTCTTACAGAAATTTAGAGAGGAGTTATGACCTGTGAGGCAAGCCATGACGACCCACAAAAAGTAAACAATGAATGAACCACACATCAAAATTGTCCTATAAATACTTGCTCCAACTTCATTCTTTTTCATAGAACATAATTAGCAATCTCAAACACAACAACCCGTTTGCAACAACCCACTTTTTGCTCTTCAATTTCTGTTTGTTTTAGCCATAAAATAGAATGGCATCCCAATTGACTCTCTTGGAGGTCTGGGCTAGCCCTTTTTCACAGAGGGTGAAAATTGCCTTGGCTGAGAAAGGTATAGACTTCGAAATGAAAGAAGAGAACTTGCTTAATAAGAGTCCTCTGCTTTTAAATATGAACCCTGTTAATAAGCAAATCCCAGTTTTGATCCACAATGGGAAACCAATATGTGAGTCCCTCATCATTGTTCAATACATTGATGAGCTCTGGAACCATAAATCTCCATTGTTGCCTAGTGATCCTTACAAGCGCGCCCAAGCAAGGTTCTGGGCTGACTACATTGACAAGAAGGTCAGTTCAACTCTTCCATTTGTTCTTCATTTAATCACTTAGTAAATGGGATCCTATATATGTGTATATGTTATGTTTATATGATTGTATATATACAATTAGCCAATATGAACCTGTATTGTTGTACTAGTTAATTTTATCAATGTCATAGCAAATTTAGGTCTAACAATCCTTTATATGTAGATATATAGCATTGGAAGGAGTTTAGTTTTTACCAAAGGTGAAACTCAAGAAACAGCGAAAAAGGAGCTGATAGAGTGCTTCAAAGTGTTGGAAGCAGAGCTTGGAGAGAAGACTTATTTTGGGGGAGAGACCTTTGGTTTTGTGGATATTACACTTATACCCTTTTACGGTTGGTTTCACGTCTACGAGACTTATGGCAACCTTAGCATGGAGGAAGAGTGCCCTAAAATTGTGACATGGGCTAAAAGGTGCATGGAGAAGGAGAGTGTGTCCAAGACTCTTCCAGACCAGTACAAGGTCTTTGACTTCATCACGGAGATGGCAAAGAAGTTTGGTGCTCAGTGATAACTTCTTTAATTATAAGAAAAAGATATAGAAATTATGTGATGGTGTTGATTACTATTTGGAATTCTCTCTCTCTTGTAATCTTTTTTGTCTTTCTACTTCTTCTTTGTTGAGAGGTGTGATGTTTTTGTTACATTTATAATAAAGGACTGTACAATAAGGACTTCATGTTATGCACTGCAGCAATGAGAAGAAAATACAAACGAAATAGTTACTTATTTCTTGCTTTAAACACTTTTCCATTATCAATTCAAGACATTTTTGGGATTCCGATCTTTTGGTTCAAGTACTCTTTTCTTTTCTTAAATAAAGCATCTGCTAAGCTAAGTCAGATACAATTAAAGTATTGTTTTCTTATTATTATTTTTTAAGTATTTTTCCATCTTCATTTCTCTCTCAACCCTGCCGTCCAAGAAATTTGTGGATATCGTGTTCGCTTTTTTCCTACACATTAAAAGTGGTAGTACTTGTTTTGAGTAACTCTTTGGTTGCCAGAAAAACAGCAAGTGAATGTACATTGTGGTTGTAGTTTGGGATGAAAAAAAAAGGCAAAGATGAAAACACAAACAAACACATTGAAGTATATATGCAGAGGGTGGCAATGTATGGATGAGATCATACGAATGTGTGTGTGTGTGTGTGTGTATATATATATATATATAGTTGATTATCCAAACTATTCTCTCATCATCATCATCATCGTAAGTGAATAAGTTTTAAGCCATTAACCATAACTGGGGGACAATGATAATAAAATTTTATATATTCTCAGCACAACCTAGAAATTGAGAAAAGTACAGCATAAAAAAAATAATAAGTAGGAAAAAATAGAAAGAATAACATCCAGGCAGGTAGCAGACAGATTTTATATATTGCAAACAGATTTTATATAATTTTCAGTATATATAAAACCATATTAATTAGATTATTAATTGGTATCCAACAATTTAAACATTTAAGAATTCCAACATACTCACATTCAAATATTTAAAAGAGTCCTATGTGCATGTGGCTTAAACGCACCATTTATATAAGCAAAATAGTCAAATTATCTACCAATCTCACCACCAAAACGAATGCAAATATATCAAATTATTATGGAGTGCAATTCTTTAACGCCATTTACAGAGTTAGGTATATGGACGTAATTGAGATGTGCTAGCTTTTGACTTTTGAGAATGCAAGTGAAAAGGAAAAGGATAGGGTAACAAAGACCATGTAATTACAGTACAGTATATGATCACAAACGTTACATTCATTTTTGGACGTTGTATGAAGTAGCAGTAAGACTGTAAAACAGTAATGGTATGGTAAAACAGTAATGGTAGGGTAAAATTTGGTTTAACCAAAGTTACAGTAATTGCATCCCTGATGTTTGCATCAAATAGCTAGCTGTCGCAGGAAAAATGTACTGGTTTGTACGAAGCAATAGTATACCACTTTAACCAAACGCACTCACGTACCTAGCTAGCAACGTACTGACCAGACCAGAACCAGCTTGTGAGGAAAGCGATGAACATTATGAGGAATTGGTTTTTTTTTTTTTTTTAGTTGGCATTCAAACACACATGCCTCCACTAAGGCTCGAACCCTTGACTTTCTTTGAGAAGTATGGGCCTAGTACCGCTAGGCTACAGATTTGTTGATGAGAAAATTATTTACAAGAGAGATGCAAAAACGGTTGTTAAAGCTGTAAATGGTTTAATATCCCCTCCTACATTGTTACGTTCCATTATTGAGGATATTCAGAGTTGGATGGAAGATTATTCAAACTTCTCAGTTGTCTCCATACCTCGAGAAGCTAATGGTGTTGCTCATCATTTAGCAAGTTGGGCTCTTAGGAGTAAATTAGAGAAGATGTTTTTATTTGAAATTCCATTATGTATTCAAGATTCTGTTAATCGTGATCTGTCTGTAGATTGCTGAACTATCTTGTTTATTTCTCTGTTTATCAATGAAAAAGCTTGCCTCTGTTTACTTTTACAGATGTAACACACACACACACGCACACATACACATATATATATAAATATATATGTATAAAAATTGACAGCCATGACTTATTTAAATCCTTGGTCCAAATTAGACTAATTGCAACATGCAAATAATTACCTTTGAGGGAAACAATAGTGAAATTTTGTAATAATTTTAGTTGGACAATAGTGAAAATTTATAGGTATATAACTAAAAAAGATAAAATTAGTAAGGGTATAGTATTAAAAATAAAAAAGTCAAAAGGGACAACGGTCCCCACTGAGTTGCACATAGGTCTATGTCTGCTTTGGCCCGATAAACCTTTCAAACCAAACACTAAAACTCACCGAATGTGTCATTGTTTAAAAAATACTCAATTTGTGTAATGTATACAAAATATTAATGGTGGGCTAGATCCATCCTCATTAGGGGGTGGACAACAATACTCGAATTCGCTCTAATTCGTGATCAAATTAGATTGTTACACTCACGAATTGGTGACAGATTCAAAAAAATTGAATCCGTAACTCATGGATCGGATCATAGATTGGATTTTTAAAATTCAATCCGATTCGTGAGTCCGATCCGCGAGATATATATATATATATATATATATATATATATATATATATATATATATATATATATATTCAAAAAATGTATAAGCTAATTTAATTAGTTAATAATTATTTAATTAAATCTAATAATATATTAGTTAATGATCATTTAAATATATAAATTAATGTTGATAAATTGAAATTTTATCTATCGGACTCTTGTTATAAAATAAATAATGTTTGACAATTTAAGAAAAACCCCAATTCGTAAGTCTGATCCAATCCGTCATTCTAAAAATCTAATTCGATCGGTATAATAACGGATCGGTAATGGATTAAGATTTTCTTAATCTGTTAAGAGAGCAATCCTAATCCGATCGGTGGCCACCCCTAATCCTCGTAACAATTGTATATACAGATGAATACATTTATTATATGTGTACGGGGTTTGCAACTTGCATAGGCAAGTTGCATTCTTCAAATTATAGAGCAAGCTCTTTCTGAGGATATAAATATGGTTTCATCCTTCCATTGCAAGGTGCATCCTGAACTGTAGAAATAAATCCCTCTCTAAAAGTCTGTGTGTGTGTCAATATTATTGCTTTGTAACTTCTCACTCTCTATATTTGTTCTTACATTTATAACAGCTCCAACTTTATTCTTTTCCATAGAACTTAATTAGCAATCTCAAACTGTTCGACCCATTTGCAACAACCCACTTTTTGTTCTTCAATCTCTGTTTTTTTGAGTCATAATTAGAATGGCAGGCGAATTGATTCTCTTGGACTTCCGCCTTAGCCCTTTTGCACGAAGGGTGAAAATTGCCTTGGCTGAGAAAGGCATAGACTATGAGTACAAAAAAGAGAACTTGTCGATCAATAAGAAGAGCACTCTGCAAGGTTATTTATTTAATTGTGACCCACATGATTTTGACATGTGACATATTACTTGATGACTAAGTAAATAGATATCAATTAATATTATTTATTCTTGGTCAACTTATAATTACCTTTTTGGTAATTACTTATTGAAGAAGTGTTTTCCTTCTTATTCCTTACTTTGATGAAAAGTAGAATTATGTTACTAAAAGGAAAACTGGTCATCTCTCTGCCTTTATAAAAATGCATATATTCCATCAATTATGTACGATTAATGATACAACACGTAAAAGTTTTATGTGTGCAAAAGGCCAAGAGAGATAAACCAGTTTCCACCTTTGCCTGTTGATCAGAGTTACAGATTAGTTCATGGCAGAAAGGATCTCGATGTTGGACTTGATCTTTACGATATTTGCAATCACAGATCGAAATATTTATATCTAATTATATTTATTTATGCGTTATAGACTATGTGAAAATAATGAAGTTCTAAGATTATGGGATTCGTGTTTATTTGTGATTAATGGCTTAACACGAATAATTATAGTTTACATGTGGTATCAGAGCAAATGGTTTAGGAACTCTTTATTTTTCACTAAAGTTTGCATAAATAATATATGTATAAAAAATAATGTAAAATTAAATAACTATATAATTAATTTTTCTTTTCGAATTACATATACACTGTATGTGTTTATTTATTAGTTTCATGGGCTATTCACGGATTATGATAAATTTGAGTACATATTGTGAATCGTCAGTTTGTATTATACTTCAAGCAAGATGCAGAATGTTTATAGATAAACAAACAATGCAATTTGTATTACTGATTTCATGCATAATGGATTATTGGTCTTCGTGCATGATTTGAATTGTATAAAGTATTACTGATTTCATGCATAATGGATTATTGGTCTTCGTGCATGATTTGAATTGTATAAAGTATGAAAGACTTTATTTTTAATTATCTAAAAAATAATAAATAATTAAATACATAAAGTATATGTATTTATTTATATGTGTGAGTTTAAAATTTTAATCTAATTGTAAATAAATTATCGTTTTGTACCCATACATACATACATATTGGAGAATCAATTTTAAATTGATTCAATTATGATCTTCAAGTCTAAAAATAAAAATAACATATTTTATTGTGTATATAAAGTAAAAGGATATTTTTTTATTAATTTTTTGGACTATTAAGTTTCTGGGATAGAACTTACCTAAATTTGGATCGATCAGTATGAGTATGTGTGTATAATATTAAATGGGTAAATTAATGATTAATTAGTTACTAACTAATTTAATATTCATATTATGTGATGGTTAGTAGCTACCAAAGTGGCCTAACCATGATGGTCGATGAATATTAATTTTAGTAGTAAATATAACTTAATGATGAATCAATCTCTATCTAATTTAATATTCATATTATGTGAAGATTGGTAGCTACCAAAGTGGCCCAATCATAATGATTGATGAATATTAATTTTTGTACTAGACATAATTAATCATAAATTAGTTACTATCTAATTTAATATTCATATTATGTAAAGGTTGGTAGCTACCAAAGTGGCCTAACCATAATGGTTGATGAATATTAATTTTAGTAGTAAACGTAATTACAATATTTCATGAATTATGATACTTATTATTTTTTGTGATATTCATGAATATTGAGTTTATTTAATTATGGGAAATAATTCCTCAAAGGGAATTGATTTTCAAGTGATTAAATGAATATTAAAGGATTGTATATATTTTTTAATTTGGTAGATATAGGATATCCAAAGGTAACTTATCTGTTTAACTAAAAAAATGTATCACCAATAAAGGTATACATATAAATACATATAAGTATCATTATTAGTATTTTATAGTTGCTACCCAAAGGGGTACTATAATTATACATTATATTTATATTTTTAAGTTATACATACGTGTTGTTAACTCAAAGCATTATTGTTGTGAGTATTTTATCTTATCATATTTGTTTTATTATATCCCTTAATTCGCATGCTACATCTGTTATGATTCTTGATAGGACTAACTTCTCATAATGGAATGAGTAAGTTGGGTTTAAAATTTAGATGTGTTAAATCTTGATTTAACATTCTAAATTGAGAAACCTACTGTTATTACTGATAAAAACAATGAGGAAGAAAAGATTCTCCATAAAGCTTGGAAGAGATCGAATAGATTAAGTATTATGCTTATGCGAATAATTGTTCCCCATAGTGATAGTGTTAAGGAATATTTGATTATAAGAATGTTTTCGTATTGTAGATAAATATCTAAGACTAAAATTATTAATTGATATAACTACTATGCATTTTTTGTTGGTACTCGTACCATGTATGATCGTATTTTTAGATAACTAATGTTGCTGTAAAATTGAGAATCTTATGGATGATTATGAATGAGAATTTTCTTATTCAATTTATTCTCAGTTTCTTGTTTATTCAATATGGGTCATTTCGAATTAACACTATTAAGACAAGTGGTAGTGAATGAATTGACTATTATGTTAATTTAGGAGGAGACAAGGCTTAAGTAGCAAGTAATCATTAAGTTCATCTCATGACTCAAGAAGTTAGAAAGAAATCTGGGAATAAGTCTGAAAGGGCATTAAGTGAGCAACACCCAAAATTAAAAGATTTAGGTCAATCTACTAAAAGAAAGGAATGTAATAATGAAAAAGTGTCATTAATGTATTTGACACTTTTAGAAAGATTATATGAAATATAAAGAATTATTCGAAAAAGAATGATAAGCTTTTGGTTTTTGTATATTTCGAATTACTTATTAAAATTATTTCTAATACATGATAGGTTGACTTAAGTACTAATATTTATGTTTCTAATAGATGCAAGAATTTTTTATGGCATAAACCACAAATTCAAATAAGAATTTCTTATTTATGATAATTAGGAAAAAAAAAATTTGTTAAAACCATTGTGACATTAATGTTTAATGTTAGACAATGGATTTTATTTAAATTATTTTAAAATTTTTATGTTTATTCAATTTCCTATAATTTGATTTTATTTCAACACTTTAAGTTAATGGTTTTTCATTTAAATTTGATAATGATGTTTATTCAAGAAATTCTAATTTGTGAGTTATGGTATTATTATTGATGATTTCTGTAAATTCAAACTTGATAGTTTATTTATTAAAAACATTTTGATCTTGCATCATAATGTTAGAATTAAGCGTAACTCAATTAATAAAAAATTTATTTTTCTTGTGACATAAAAGATTAGGTCAATATATAGTGAAAGGTTAAGAAAATTAGTAAAGAATGTGATTATTCTAAATCTAAACGTTAATAATTTTGGTATGTGTGAATTGTATTAAAGGTAAACAAATCAAACACACAAATAAATGAGCTACAATAACTACATAACTTCTTGAAATTATTATTTGTACACCTTCCAATGTTCCATTTTTTGGAGGAGAAAAGTATTTTATCGCCTTTATAGTTAATTTTTCACATTATGGATATATCTATTTGTTGTATGAAAAATCTCAATCAGTGGGTACTTCTGAACTGTTAAAGTATACATAAATGAGGTTAAAAAACAATTAGATAGAACAGTGAAAATCATAAGGTCATATAGAGGTGGAGAATATTATGGAAAATATAATGAAACGGGTTAATACTCTAACCGTTTGTTAAACTCCTTGAAATATATGGCATTTGTGCTTAATACACTTTGCTATACATGCCACAGCAGAAGCGTGTAGTTGTAAGGCGTAATCGTACTCTTATGGAATTGGTTAGGAGTATGTTAAGTAATTCCTCGTTACCTATAATGTTATGGATATTAAGTAATCTAAAGGGTACAAGTTTTACTATCCTAAATATAGTAAGATAATTATTGAAATCGGTAATGACAGATTCATTAAGAATGGTGAAATCAGTGGGAGTGATAAAAAAAAGAATTTGATCATTCCAAAAATTAGGGTACAAATGTCTTTACCCATAACTTCTAAGGAAATAATTGTTCCTTCCGTTATTGAACCGTATAATAACGAAAAACAATTGAATGATCAACAACTCTATAATGAGATTGTCACCAATGAATAGATTGTAGAAGAATCATAAGGAATAACATTAAGACGATCTCAAAGAAAAAGAAGATCTGCTATTCCGGATGACTATGTGATATATCTGCAAGAATTTGTTTTTGATATATAGTGAGATATATACGGATCCGGTTACATATTCACAAGCCATTAACAGTAATGATTTTACTAAATGGATTAGTGTCATGAATGAAGAGATTATAAAGAAACCTTCTCTCTAGTATCTAAGAAGGAATCTTTTAAAATATCATAGCATTAGTAACTTATTATGATTTAGAGTTACATTAAATGAATGTGAATACAACTTTTATGAATGGGAGTTTATAAGAGAAAATCTATATGGAACAACCTGAAGGCGTTATATTAGAGGGTAAAGAATTCATGATCTGTAAACTTAAGATGTCAATATATAGATTTAAACAAGCTTCCTAGCAATGGTATATTAAGTTTAATGATACCATTATTTCTTTTAGTTTTTAAAAAAAACACTGTTAATCAGTGTATATACTAGAAGGTTAGTGGGAGTAAGTTTATATTTCTGATTCTATATATTGATGATATTTTATTTGCTAGTAGTGATCTTAATTTATTATATGAAGTTATCTCTAAGAATTTTGAAATGAAATATATGGATGAGATATCTTACGTGATAGAAATAGAAATATTTCATGATAGATCACTAGGATTTTTAGGATTGTCTCAAAAAGTATATATTGAAGGAGTTCTAGAAAGATTTGATATGGAATATTATTCAACCAGTATTGCTTCATACATAAAAGGGGATAAATTCAGCCTAATGCAATCCCAAAGAATGAATTAGCTAGAAGGTAAAGAGGCGAAAAATATTCCTTATGCATATATTGTGGAGTTTAATGTATATACAAGTTGGTATGTGATAAAAGATTATGTGCTCACACTTAGAAATACATTTTTTTTTAATTGGTTATTTGTTTCTTTTGGCTGGAAGAACAATATTATGAAAAAGTATAAAGTAATTTTTCATTACTTTGTCTATTATGAATTATTTAATTAGTAGCATGCTTTGAGGTTACAATTTATTATTGTTGAATTTATTTCAGGATTTGGAGTTATTGGTACCATTTTCAGATTGCTGAAAATTTATGCTGCAATTGTTGATCTTCTTGTATGAAAAATGATAGGTATTCTAAAGTTGAAATATTTTATCATTAAAGAAGATGTTTAGAAATAACGAATGTCTATTGAATATATAAGCACACAACTTATGATTGCAATCCATTAATAAATGGACTACCACCCAAGACATTTATGGAACATGGTAAAAGAATAGATCTTGAATGTAGTCAATGATGATTATTTTTTAATTGTGGATTGCTTAACAGTGCTTATATATATATTTGACATTTTGCGCTGATTAAATGTGTTTCTGATATTTCCTATTAATTAATGTACACGTACGTATTGCTTTAATAAATGGTAATAGAAATAGTCTTGGAAAAGACATTATTGTTAGATCATTATTGATATTTCTCATTTATAGACTATGTTGAATAGGTTACTAGTGTTGTGGTACATGGAAGGGACTGTGTCATTTACGGACATATAACCACCATGACTCGCATTGGTAGTTTAATTACCATGGTATTTATGATGACCATATCAATATCTTAATTTGATTTATGGTGCACACTAATGACTATTTTACTAAACCACTACAGAAGTTATCATATGTGCCAAGTGGGAGAATGTAAGATTATTTATTTAATTATGGCCCACATGATTTTGACATGTGACGTATTACTTGGTGGCTAAGTAAATAGATATCAATTAATATTATTTATTCTTGGTCAACTTATAATTACCTTTTTGGTAATTACTTATTGGAGAAGTGTTTTCCTTCTTATTCCTTACTTTGATGGAAAGTAAAATTATGTTACTAAAAGGAAAACAGGTCCTCTCTTTGCCTTTATAAAAATGAATATATTCCATCAATTATGTACGATTAATGATACAACACGTAAAAGTTTTATGTGTGCAAAAGGCCAAGAGAGATAAACCAATTTCCACCTTTGCCTGTTGATCAGAGTTGCAGATTAGTTCGTGGCAGAAAGGATCTCGATGTTGGACTTGATCTCTACGATATTTGCAATCACAGATCGAGGTATTTATATCTAACTATATTTATTTATGTGTTATAGACTATGTGAAAATAACGAAGTTCTAAGATTATGGGATTCATGTTTATTTGTGATTAATGGCTTAACACGAATAATTATAGTTTACACCCTCTACTTCTAAAGATGAACCCTGTCAATAAGAAAATCCCAGTATTGATCCATAATGGGAAACCAATATGCGAGTTCCTCGTCATTGTTCAATACATTGATGAGGTCTGGAACCATAAATCTCCTTTGTTGCCTTGTGATCCTTACAAGTGTGCCCAAGCAAGGTTTTGGGCTGACTACATTGACAAGAAGGTCAGTTTCATGTTCAACTCTTCCATTTATTCTTCATTTAATCAAATAAGTAAATGAGATCCTATATATGTACATGTATTGTTGTACTAGTTAAGTTTATGAGTGTCATAATAAATTTAAGTCTTACAATCCTTTATAAATATATATGCAGATATTTAGCAATGGAAGTAGTTTAGTTTTCACTGAAACCCAAAAAGCAGCAAAAAATGAGCTCATAGAGTGCTACAAAGTGTTGGAAGCAGAAGTAGGAGAGAAAACATATTTTAGGGGAGAGACTTTTGGTTTTGTGGACATTGCTCTTATACCCTTTTATAGTTGGTTTTACTTCTACGAGACATGTGGCAACCTTAGCATGGAAGAAGAATGCCCTAAAATTGTGGCCTGGGGTAAGAGGTGCATGGAGAAGGAGAGTGTGTCCAACGCTCTTCCAGACCAGTACAAGGTGTTTGACTACTTCATGAGGTTGGCAAAGAATTTGGTGCTCCATCAGTAAAATTCCAGAAGTGACCTTCTTTATGAAGAAGACACAATAAGAAATAGACAGAGAGCTCATCTCATAGATCGAATTAATTACAATTTGAAATTATCTCTTTCAATTCCCTAACAATAATATATTTTTCTCTTTTTCTGAATTTAAGTTTAGGTCTTTGTACTTTTTCTTTGTTGAGAGGTGTGTTGTTTTTGCTACATTTACTACTACAAAGAAAGGACTTCATGTTCTGTATTGCAGCATTGAAAACTATTGGGTGGTCTGGTCCTAGGTGTCGAAAACTTTGGGACAGAGACCTCTGAAATCTCGTCCCTTCCCACGATTGATATAAACACTTTCTGCATTTTCACCACTCATTTTTATTTTGCCAAAAAGTTTGGCGGATTTTAAAAGGCAGATCAGGCAAGATTTCAAGTTGCGTACACAGGAGATCAATTATGAATGGGTCCACCATTTAATGCTTGGGCAAACATCCTCTCCATGGCACCTCTCACCGAAAACTGTCTATGGAAAATCCAACAATTACGATGAAGCCATCTCACCTATACTTGTCTTGTCATTGCCTTATCATTGTCCAGTAAGCACCAACTCAGCATTTAAGGTAATAAAGTTACTGAACTCAATTTTGTTTTATCATGTATAAATACCGTATACAAAAATTATATACAATATTATTTTTTTATTTACCCAATTAACTTTTTACTTCTTCTGTTCTCTTCGTCTTCCTTCTTCTTCAACTTCTATTCTCTTCTTCTTCCTTCTTCCTTCATCATCCTCTGGTTCCATTCACTTTTTACTTTACTTCTTAAGACCCAAAATTTTCAATCAAAGTTCGCTACAGAAATTACAATCCACAAGACTATTCATTATATTATTATAATTATTATTAAGCCGAAATCAGCAGTGAAATCTTCAACATAAACCCTAAATCGACAGTCCTTTAGGTCATATTAAGTCCAAACACAAGACAAGTCTCAAAAAGATTGAAAAAATCAAGGTTTTGTGATACAGATCTGGGGATCTTGTAATCAAAATCAGAAGTACGAACACTTACCTTCAGCTAATGCATATTGATTTCCAAGCTGATGTTTTAGGGTTCCAAATCCAGAAAAACTGCACCTCCCTTTAATCAACACCACAAAACACCCTCACCTCCATTTCACAACTGTAACGATCCGAACCCGTAGGCCCGAACCGTTAGCAGGGTCCTTAACCGAACCCGAGGTAAACTAGGGATAACACTATTCTTTCTTACGTCAATACATATTATACGTGTCATTCCGGGTTTATAAAGTATAAGTAATAATAAATAAATAAATAAATAATAAAATAAGATTATATCTATAAATTATGTCAAAACGGTCTACTAACCCATCGAACCCTGCGGAGGAGCGTCGTCCACCACCTGCCTTCCGTGTCCTGAAAAATGTTAATGTAATAGGGTGAGCAAATTGCTCAGTAGGTAGCGCCTAAGACCTACCTCTTGTAGTCCCGTGAATGCAAACAATAAATAAAAATAGAGAATAGGAATCATACTAGGCCGGAAAAGAATACAACATCAAATCCAATTTCAAAATAACAATGACGTGCCATGATATGTGATGCCATGAATGTCGCTCCCCATACTTAAAATCACTTCTATTCTTCACTTTCCAAACCATTAATGTAACCCCCTTCAGTAACCCCTCAGCGATGAGAGAAGGATTAGCTACTGTTCCTGACCCTTGGTACCCCAGCAGCGTCATTTGGGGCACAGATAGCTCAACCACGCTAGGGCGATCTCCCTAATTCCCTCTAGGTTACATTAACGCCACGGACCCTTGGTACCCACTTGGCGTCCGGGTTTTTACAAAATTCTTTTCTCAAATCTTTTTCCCAACACCCCTTTTTCATTTCAAAATATTTCTTTGTACCTTTTTTCATGCCCATGCTATGAATGCATATCACATGTCTCTTTAATACTATGGAAATGGAGAGAATTATTATCACACAATTAACATACTTCCACAGAAAATTTTCAATAAATTATTAAGCATCATAGGCATGGAAAAATTAACATATTAAGCATACTTTACAATAATTCTTAGAAAATTTTCATAAGTTTCCATGTATCATTTTTAGCAATTTTGTCAGCACATTAACATAAAGAAATTACAATAATTCTAAGGAAATTTTCATAAGCTTCTATGTATCATTTCTAGCAATTTTGTCAACACAAAAACATATGGAAATCAATAATGAAGCATGACAAGTAATCCTAAGGAAATTTCCCTAAGCTTCCATATATCCTTTTTAGCCAATTCAACAACATAATAAGCATGAAAAATTAATATTTAAACATATTTTCTATACAAATCCAACAATACACCCAATAACATGCTTCACATACCCAAGTAAATCAATTTAAAAAAAAACAGTCAACTCAAATTAAACATACTTAACATGGATTATAGTAGAAAATTCACAAAGGTGCATGAAAAATGGGAATTAGAGACCCCTACCTCTTAGGATAAAAAAACTCTCAAAATGGGTCTCAATTTTCGGACTTCCTTAAGTGGCCAAAAGCTGAAATTGCTGGTATGGATTTGAAAGTCTCGTTGTGAGCTTTAATTTGCCTCAAACGGCACTTAAAATTATCAAGTGTTGTGAAAAAGATCTAACTTTGAATTTTTAATAGAAAAAGAAAATGAAAATGAAACCAGAAGAGTGAGGTGAGAGAGGCCAGCGGGAGAGAAGAGAAAACAGAGACCAGACATGGTCTCTTTGATATTAAATGGTCTAAGGGTGAGTGTAATACCCCTAATTTTAAAAATGATAGTCCTGGTATTTTAATAAATTATTTGAGTGTATTTTTGTTTGTTAATTGTTTATTTGTGTTTATTTATTTTTTTTTTAATTGCTTTAGTTGATTTATTTGAGATTATTTACATTTTGTGACTTATTTGATTTAATTACATTTAATTTTGTATTTAATTAATTATTGTTGTTACATTGAACTACTTGATAAATTGTTTGTTTTAAAATTGAATTATTTGGTAATTGTTAAATTTGAATAAGTTAATTATGTAAATACATTAACTAATGTTTTAAATATGTTTTCAGTTAGGGTTTTTCTTGGAGCCATCATACAAGTATCTAACGTGTATGTAACTTAAGTTTATGGGCCGACTCTAGTTTAATTAGGGTTTCTGCCTTAGCTCTAGTTTAATTAGGGTTTTCTAAGGGCCTATATATACACGTATATGAGTTTCACTAAGGGTTTGGAGAACCTTATTCACGACACAGTGAAAATAGAACGTAATAGAGAGAAAGTTGAGAGAACAGGGGAAATCGTAAGAGCTACCAAGGACAAGAACAGAGAGGATCAAAGGAGGGTTGTGGTGGATTAAATCACACACATAGGAGGCTTGAAGGAAGTTAGTAGTTGCCGGAAACTTAGAAACGACGCCGGGATTTCATAACTGAAATCACAGGCAAGTTCTTCTCTTTCTCCTTCTCTTTGACTCGTATTCTGTGCACCTAGATAATCTCTAAAGTTTAATCAATCAGTAACTGGAATTTACCTTTTTAACCAATGCTATATTAATGATCTATGGTGTTGAAAACAAATCTGTTACAGTGCATGCAAGTCTCGTTCCAGTTTTCTGTCCTTTAAGTATGTTGTTTCTGTTGTAACTTTAGTATCTGTATTTGATTGCAACTACTGTAAACAAAATATAGGAACACTACTAAGGTTATATAAAACTCATAGGGTTATTATTATTCTATTTTAAATATGTGTTGCAATTTGATCCGTTTTAATTCGTGCGTGTGGTTTCAGTTGGTACTAACACATGTTAAGTTCAATAGCAAGTTTAATCGTTGTAATTGATTCAAATTGCTGTAATCAAACCTTGGGGATGCTATTAGAGTGGTATTAAACCCTTGAGATCAGTTTAAGAAACCAATAGAAGGGTAGGAATTCATCAGAGAATGAGCAGACAGATTGAAACGGAGCAGAGACTGAACTGGAGGTTCTCAAGGGGGAGAGAACCGGCTCTCCTTCAGCAAAAGCCGGCTCCAAGGGAGTTTGGAGCCGGCTCCAAGTGGGAAAGAGCCTGCTTTTTCATTTTAAGAGCAGGCTCCAACCTTTTGTGCGTTCTGAAATGGGTTCCTACGGCACTGGGTGATACTTTTGACACCGTTTGAGTATTTGGATGGTTCTGATGGGTTGTAGGGACTTCACAGAGGGTTTTAAGGGTTAACTCTAAGTAATATTAAACTTATTGTTGAATGGTTTAAGACTTTCTGATAAAGGATGAAGCTGTGTAAAAATATACAACGGTGCACGCTATTAACAGAAGAAATGAACTGGATGGCTTGATTAAATTTCAGAAATTTAATGGAACTTCATAGAGGGATTAAATAGTTAATTTATGGTGTGATTAAAACCTTGAATTGACTTAAGTTGATCCATGGCACAAACAGTATAAAATTGATAAATGTTCTACGCTGATAATGGATGGAGGACGGATTAATTGCTTAATTAAATTTTAGCAATTTAAGGAGATCCAGTATGCTAATAAAACTTGTTTTAATGCATGATAAGGTTTTTATATTAGATTGGAACGATGCATGTCTTGGATGTTAATTGTTAGAATATTAAATTCTTTGATGCAATTACATGGATTAATACTGGATTTTAATTGCGAGATTGTTAATCTTCTTTTTGCGATTATTTGGATATTTGGTTTGGACCGTAAATTACTTGTTTATTCTATATATGTTGTAATTTACATGGATCTGGAGGATTGTATGCACCGGTATGGGACGGTGGCATACTAGGGACGGTTTAGCTCAAAACGCATAAACCTACCCTAATGGATTAAAGGAATGGATTTAAAATATTGAATTCCTAATTGTGTTTGAAGTCAGATCAACTGTGACTAAGTTTAATGGCTTACTGGATTAATGGATTGTAGTTAAGTCGTACCAACTGAATAAGTTGAGTGACTAACTAGATTGTATGTTGTATGATAATTCAATAAATAAATGAATGTCATACTCTAGTTTTGGACGGACTTTATATATATGTTTATGGTACCACAGGATGAGCTTGAGTCTCAGACTCGTTGGTTAGGGTGCGTATATGCAGTGGATGCGTAGTTGGTTACAATAGGTTGTGGTGTACCCTGTTAAGTCTAGGTACTCATGCCCACCTTTGGGTGCCTTTTTTCATGTTGCCTTCTATTCAGGTTGAGACCCCTACTGTAGTCCAGTGAATGTCCCTTAGTGTGGATATATATATATATATATATATATATATATATATATGTATGGACTAGATAGATATTGTGAGGTGTCTATGGTGTATCTGTGTATCGGGTCACTATATGGATTGCAGTTAGATTAGAACTTGCTCGTGGGCCTGACCCACTCCTTTATTATTCTTTTCAGGTATTGGACGGTTCCAGTCTCAAGCTTGATCGTGCTAAGCAGAGACTCTCATTCATTCCATCGACAACGTAGGATTTCACTTCATGCTTTAGTTTTGGATTATTTTTACTTTTAGTTATTCAGTTTCAGTTGGAGTTTTATTTCGGGATCCACTAGTTGGATTCCCAAGTTGTAACCTTGGAAGTTTTGGAAGGATTGGATTATTAATATTTTCAATTTGGAGGATTTTATAATTCTTTTGGTTTCTTTGTTTAAAATTTTAAATTTCTATTCTGTATTCGCTTTAAAATACTTTAATAATTTGATATTTTCCTCGGGTTTGGGCCTGGGCCTAATCAACCAGTGTCTCGGATCCGAAGGGTATCATAGTGGGTCCCACCATTTCCATTTTATTTTTCCTTTTTCTTTTTATCTTTATTCTGCACCACACACAACATATACACATAAAATAATGCACAACCTTATACAACACATTAAATAAAATAAATATGATGCAAATGGACCCAACTAAACTCCCCGGATGCAACAATTCTGGTAGCGGGTCCCACACGGGACCTCTGGCCCGAAAAACAGAATAATGCAAAAATGACCACTCTTGCATTTCAAAAAGTCTTGGACTCAATGAAATGCCCCAATCAACTCTCGGACATAACCGGTACACTCCACGGTGTCGGGTACGCAAAACGGGAAAAGACAAAAATGCCCCTACAATGACAAAATTCCATAAATTTGAAAAATGGTGAAAATCGAAAACATCACAATCTACCCTCCTTAAAAGATACCCTCCTTAAAAGAAAGAGGCCCATAGCCACACACTTTCCGAGAACACCTTACAAAACTTCGAGAAAAGAACTCAATAACTATATTGCCTTTGACACCGGCGTCAATAGGCAATCACACTCTTCCGCCAGAAAACCCAATGATCACTACCCTATGAGGGTTCTCATTACTCACAACATCATACACAAACCCACTGAATTCTACACTCGACTTAAAACCAACACTGGTCCCCTCTACACCGTTACACAAGGCTCAAAAGAAGAATGGTCACAAGACCCCTGAACATGACAACATGCTATCACAACTCATCCTTCAAAAAGCATACTAGACCCCAAACAAAGAACCCTGTCCATCACACAATCAAGTCCAAACTCAGATCTACACATCTCTGTCCAACCAATACTCGTCATCTAACTCACAACTACACCATCACACAATCATACAACGACCAGCGACTGCACCAACAAACAATTATTACACTGATCAAGCTCAAGATAACTAAATAATAAATCCCCCAACAACTATACAATCAAGAGTCACCAAACCACTAAAGCGTACCATCCTGTGCCCAGGACTCAAATCCTCAAAACAAGATCTTTAAAAATCAAACGGATTGGATACTTGGTCCCACCTAACACACCTCGTCACCCAAGACAACTTCCTGAATCCACACCCTCACACTGACACAACACCCAATACCATACTTTCACTATTTATGACAACTTGAAATAATCATTGACCTTTGACCCGACATCGTGTTAAAGAGGGATTGATTCAGGAGAAATGGTTGATCAGGCCACTCTCATCATCGATCCGATCTCAACACAGACGTCGTTCCTGTCCTCAGGTCCAAACCTCAAACACGGTCTCACACAATCCACAAAACAATTATAAGATCCACTCACTATCCATCCATTGCTATACACAACCTCAATAACTATACAATCATATAACAGCTCTAAAAATCTCAATCATGCCTTAATCACACAATCATAACAACTAAAAGTGACATACACCAAACGTCAAAATCAACCAGTATAAGGATCTCTAATCTTTTCTAAACACCGATCCCAGGTAGACGACTCCATAACATCATTCGATTTAATTCTTACTTCCTCAGAACACACAATACGACCGTCTCATGTCTGAAACGTCAAACCCAAGCCAATCATTCATATTATTCCTCAATAGAATCACATTCACTTTCTTTACTCACAAAATTCTAAAGCAACATCGACACTTATCCTCAAGATACTACTCGAATTAAACGCCTATAAAAACATCCGAATACATGACTCACATTCCATCACTTAATCATCCTTAAACTGCGATTCACGACACATTCCCTAGCCATCACCGCTAGTATCAGACATCGAAAACATACAATCGCTATTTGATAACCCGCGTCTCACGCACCACCTGTTAAAAACACTCTCAGAACAAGCACCACCAAAACCAAAGACTCCACCTCTCTCCGTGGAAGTGAGTCGACCTATTCAACCAAACCTTACCGGTGAACTTTAACAGTGCAACAACCATACCCAGGTCCGTCCATCCGCGGACGCACACAACACCTAGATAGAGGACAAGACATACGACAAACGATGTCCTTGTTAGGACTAGAACAAACAGAAAGGGTAACAAACCCCACACTCACAAGAGACTGACGACTCGCACCTGAGTGCACCGACACCTTGTCACACACTACTCACCAATTGTCCAACCATGGACACTTGATTTCACTTAAGACAAAATGAACTCCTTACACACAAGAAGGAGAACCAACTGGAAACACATACAGGACTACGACCTTAATTCTAGGTGACCTCGCCATTAACGGATCGTCACATACTATCAACACAAAACCTCGCATACGACACTCTGCAACAACCATGCTAACCCAAACCAATCAGGTCCACACCACCCCTTCGTCAAGTATAAGGATACAACACTAGAAACAATCACAGCCCTTCGGACACTGCGTCCCATCCTACCTAGAATCAGTCACTCCCAACCAACCACCTCTACATCATAAAATAACTCTTTACCATCCACTTCACCTCTACCTACCCAAGCGATATTGCCTCGATACCCGTGCGCACAAGACCCATGACCTCAGTCATAATAACCCACTGACTCGTTAAAAGAAAAAGATGCCTATATGGCAACACCACTCTTGCTGGCTCTAAGGATTAAACTATCCACAATCGTCTCAACTGGTGCACAATCCCATCACATACCTGTCATCACACAATAACACTCATAATTCCTAAACCACATTCGAATCATACCTCAAACCATTTTGTTCATCAGCACTAAACATCACACCATGACACCATAACACCTCTACTGTCACTCATTCCAACAACCGTTCAACCTTATAATCCCATTAGACTATCAAGTCACTACCAAAGGATTTTTTTTTTCCTCAAACATCCTCAAGATAATATCATCGTAACAAAAGAACAAGTATAACTCTCATTACTCTCCATAACAACCACTATTTACCACTAGAAAAAAACATCCATACGACAATGCCATGCCCACAAATCCTCAAACGAAAATGAGCACAAAAATCCAGAATGCTCAACACCCAACTATTCCCTTAAAACCGCCGACGATGAAGTCAATCACTATTTCCTTCCCGAATATTGGGGTCACCCCTAAACTGACTTACTCTCCAATACGGGAACCTCAAGTATTAATAACCGCCATGATCATCATTCCCAAAATAACTACACAAACTCTAATTCCTTGGAAACAACAAGCCTCTACTGCCAACCACTCATTTAAAAGTGATGCTAACTCGACATAAAAACACACATCACTCATGATTCCCGACACCATAGTCAACAACCCGCTACAAGAAAATAAAAATCCTACGCGGCAACGCTACAGGAACAATCCCTAAAAGGGACAAGAGACACCACACCCAAACGATCAACCACATAAACTACACTCTACGACAACTATAAAGCAATGGTCCCTCATTGGTATCTAACTGGACACTCAAGTCATACTTACAACTGACCTATCCAACCAAACAAAAGGGTATACAACTCTTACACCCCCAACACTATCATTTCCCAATCAATCACTACGATTACCATCCAACACAATGGGATGTCCACATCAATTTCATCTGAGTTGTGTGCCCGCAACTTGCCCAGTGTGGTAGCCTTCTGTTGCCACCTGCACACACTCACGCACACCCGCCCACAGGGCCACAAAACAAAGAAATCAAATAGAACAGGCCACCAAGCCCAAGAGGTTACTCCTCATCCTAGCTCAACACAATCTGTGACCAACACTCTATGGTCACCAAATATCACCATACTAAACTTCTGCTTTCCTTATTGGAAAATCAAAACAAAAGGTGCAACCACTCATCTCGTCGCCAACTCAAGGTCAACCTGAACTTATCTTCTCAAAAACCCTCAAATTTAAACATCAGTGAACCTTTAAATAAAAATCCAAATACAAATCTTACTCAACCCGTACAACACTTGAACCTTACAAGTCATACACTACATACCACCTCACGTCCTTTGACACCTAATCAACTTTACTTAAACGAAAGGGTCCCATGACTCGCACACCATACCCTACTAATCCATCATCCCAAGAGTCCACTCACTACACCGAGAAAACACAACACAAACTCTCGCCCGTGCAAGAAAATGAGAACTTCCATCTCGGAAGACACCTAAGATCAAACCCTATCACCGTTACCAGTCTCTAGGGAAATAACTCCTAATGGAACCTTGTCATTTAAATATGCTTTAAAAATTTAACCATAGAATTAAGCTCATAAGTATTGTCACTTATCATTAAATACTTAAGCATGCTTCAATCAATAAGTAATTAACAACTAAGGAGGTAAGCAAATAAGTAATTAAGCATGCTTTTCAAAAAAATTAAACACTTGGTACATAAGCATATAAACATGCAATTCAACTTCCCATGTAATCCTAGGTAGGCCTCTACCCGTCGTCCTATTAGTATTCAAACCATGGCTTTGATACCAAATTTGTAACAACCCGAACCCGTAGGTCCGAACCGTTCGCCGGGTCCTTAACCGAACCCGAGGTCAACCAAGGATAACACTATTCTTTCTTACATCAATACATATTGTATGTGTCATTCCGGGTTTATAAATAATAAGTAATAATTAATAAATAAATAATTAATAAAATAATATTATATCTACAAATTATGTTAAAACGGTTTACTAACCCATCGAACTCTGTGGAGGAACGTCGTCCGCCACTTGCCTTCCGTGTCCTGAAAAATATTAATGTAATGAGGTGAGCAAATTGCTCAGTAGGTAGCGTCTAACACCCACCTCTTGTAGCCCCGTGAATCTAAACAATGAATAGAAATAGAGAATAGGGATCATACTAGACCAGGAAAGAATACAACATCAAATCCAATTTCAAAATAACAATGTCGTGCCATGATATGTGATGCCATGAATATAGCTCCTTATACTTAAAATCACTTGCATTCTTCACTTTTCAAACCGTTAATGTAACCCCCTTCGGTAACCCCTTAGTGACGAGAGAAGGATTGACTACTGTCCATAACCCTTGGTACCCCCGCGGCGTCATTTGGGGCCCAGATAGCTCAACCACACTAGGGTGATCTCCCTAATTCCCTCTAAGTTACATTAATGCCACGGACTCTCGGTACCCCTTTGGTGTCCGGATTTTCACAAAATTCTTTTCTCAAATTTTTTTCTCAACACCCCTTTTTCATTTCAAAACATTTCTTTGTACCCTTTTTCATGCCCATGCTATGAATGCATACCACATGTCTCTTGAATACTATGACAATGGAGAGAATTATTATCACACAATTAACATACTTCCACATAAAATTTCTAATAAATTATTAAGCATCATAAGCATGGAAAAAGTAACATATTAAACATACTTTACAATAATTCTTATAAAATTTCCATAAGCTTCTATGTATCATTTTTAGCAATTTTGTCAACACAATAATATAAAAAAATTACAATAATTCTAAGGAAATTTTTATCATTTCTAGCAATTTTGTCAACACAATAACATATATAAATCAATAATGAAGCATGACAAGTAATTCTAAGGAAATTTTTTTAAGCTTCCATATATCATTTTTAGCCAATTCAACAACATAATAAGCATGAAAAATTAACATTTAAACATACTTTCTATACAAATCCAACAATACACCCAATAACATGCTTCACATACCATTGTAAATCAATTTTAAAAAAAAAAGTCAACTCAAATTAAACATACTTAACATGGATTATAGTAGAAAATTCACAAAGGTGCAAGAAAAATGGGAATTAGAGACCCCTACCTCTTAGGATGCAAAAATTCTCAAAATGGGTCTCAATTTTTGGACTTCCTTGAGTGGCCAAAAGCTGAAATTGCTGGTATGGATTTGAAGGTCTCGTTGTGAGCTTTAATTTGCCACAAACGGCACTTAAAATTATTAAGTATTGTGAGAGAGATCTAACTTTGAAATTTTAATATAAAAAGAAAAAAAAAAAATGAAACCAGAAGAGTGAGGTGAGAGAGGCCAGCAGGAGAGAAGAGAGAAGAGAAACCAAACATGGTCTCTTGGGTATTAAATGGTCTAAGGGTGGGTCCCACCATTTCCATTTTATTTTTCATTTTTCTTTTTATATTTATTTTGCACCACACACAACATATACACATAAAATAATGCACAACCTTATACAACACATTAAATAAAATAAATATGATGCAAATGGACCCAACTAAACTCTCCGGATGCAACAATTCCGGTAGCGGGTCCCACACGGGACCGTCCGGCCCGAAAAACAGAAAAATGCAAAAATGATCACCCTTTCATTTCAAAGAGTCCTGGACTCAATGAAATGCCCCAATCCACTTTCGGACATAACAAACACACTCCACGGTGTCGGGTACGGAAAACGAGAAAAGATAAAAAAAAATGCCCCTACAACGACAAAATTCCAGAAAATTAGAAAATGGTGAAAATCGTACAAACATATATAAATGGATATATAATCAAAGGTCTTGATCGATCTTTTGCAATCATCGTCTGGTCCAAAAGTGGATTGATTAGGTCCGATGATTTCCAATCAAAGATACGATTAGCATCTAGGCGTACATGATATGTATATGTGTGTGAGAGATCAAGAGATAAAAATTTTGCTTTTTTAGTGAAAGAAATTCGTAAAATTGTTTTAGGGTTCTGATTTTGCTTTTTTCTTTTTCTTTTTTGTTGCAGGAAGATGTGATGAGTCTCAACCTTTAGCCCTCAGATGATACGAGTCTCTCTCTCTCCTATCTCTCTCTCTCTCTTATGGTGAACTGAAGAAATTGAATTTCATTTTGTATATAGAAGAAATTCGTATAAATTTTTTGTATAAATAACAGATACATAGGTATGTATATACAGCCAAATAAATACATTTTTTACTCACAACCATGTCATCAGTTTACCCCTCCATGGACAGCCTCCAGTGAGAGGTGCCTTAGGAGAGGATTTTTCTCCTTAATGATTTGCTTGCATTTGTAGTTAGCCCTCTCTCTCTAACTTTCTCTCTTTAACCTTTCTCTGTGCAACAACTCTTTCTTCCACTCCCTTTTCCTCCTCGCTCCCTTCCATAAGAGTGTGGAGGTGTTGTTTTTGCCTTTTACAACTTTAATAAACTCGACTCTTGTTTTTGCCTTTTACAACTTTAATAAACTCGACTCAACATGTGTAAATAAGTTCTCTCAGTGGGTGTTTTTTACATTGTTTTTGCTTTTGTTATGCTAGATCTGCTCATGTTTGACTTGTTTTTAGTTAGTGTGAATGGATCTGCTGTTTTCTCTCCGGTTAGGTCTTTGATCTATCTCAATTTTGGTTGTCCCTGACTTCATCCGATCTTTTTCACTTGATTTGATCTTGTACGGGTTTGTGTGGTTTTCTTCCTGTCGGAGACGCCTTATTGATGTAGTTTTGGAGCTCTTGCCTTAATGATGGCCAAGCCTTTGGATTTCTCCTGTTGCTATTCTTCTCCCTTGGTGTTTTCCGTTCTTGAACTTTAGCTCTTGTTCTCAACAAATTTGAAACATGTTCTTCATTTTTCCTTATTTTGCTTCAAGATTTGTATGCTTTATCTGATTTGGTTTTTGCCATGACAGTTTATTATATTTCGTGATAATTGGGGCTGGTGTAATTCTGTATCAGCAAAATTTTCATTATTTATTGTGGATCAACCAAAATTTTCATTATTTGTTGTGGATCAAAATGTAGGAAAGGCGAGCAACATTTGAGAACATGATTATCGTCCTAACTTTGGGAGGTGTGATCATAAAATATCGGTACTTGTGGGATGGAGAAATGATGTAGTACCCCAAGGTCGCCACGTCAATACGCCAACATGGTAAACCCTTTCCAATTAAAAGCCGCCATGTGGTAAAATTATAAAATTTTTCCATGTCAGCAACAACCCAACGTGAGACTTAACGCCATGACTAAATCTTCATTCTGTACCGCTAGTGTTTGATAAAATGTCTGTGGCAACCTTAGCATGGAGGAAGAGTGCCCTAAAATTGTAGCATGGGCTAAGAGGCGTATGGAGAAGGAGAGTGTGTCCAAGGCTCTTCCAGACCAGTTCACTTTCTTTGACTTCATCACGGAAATGGCAAACAAGTTTGGTGCTTAGTGAGAAGATATAGCAATTAATGCCAATTATGTCATATAGTTGATTATTATTATTGTGGCATGGGCTAAGAGGTGTGCCCTTTTTGTTACATTTACAATAAATGACTGAACAATAAAGCACTTCATATGTGTTAGCAATGAGAAGAAAATACAAATGAAATATATTTACTGATTTCTTGCTTTAAACAATTCATCATTATCAACTGGAGACATTTTTGGATTCAAGTTCTTGAACCCATCTTTAAATTTAGTTTCTCCACACTAAGCCTTGTCTAAGATATCATTTTCTTCGTTTTTGGTAATTAAACCTTATAACATTGAATTAATCTTTGTTATTAGGTTGCAAGGTATTTTTTTTTCTTTTTTTGAAAGGTCAAACAGTGGGTATTTCTCTGTTTATAAGGCTATTTGTTTTTTTTCATCATTTTAATTGCTAACGGGGGATTGAGTTACGGGTGTAATGGTGTATTGAATTGTAGTGACTGATTTTTAGTCATGAATAGCAAGGACTACGCATTTGTTGCATCATTGTGGGTGTCTTTTTTTTTTTTTTTTTTTCCTTTGTGGGTGTCTGTTACTGGTTAATTGTGTGTGTCTATTTCTCCGAAAAATTTTTTTTGAGAGGAGGGTATTTTGCAAACTTTAGAAACCAGAGGGAGTTTAGTGCCCCAAGGCCTGTTGATAAAGAGGAAACTGTACAATGGGTTTGGGCCTTAAGAGGCCTATAGAAAAAGAAAAGGATGAAAATGACCCAACTAATATGTTTACAAGCCCAAAATCCAAAACCAAAAGATGGGCAACACAGCCCAGCCCTAATCCAGTAATTAATCAATGTATAGGTGACCCCAATTCATGTTTTCATTTGAATCCACAAAATTGTACTAGAAAATTCAGAGAGAATTATGATATATTATTAATGATAAAATGAGTGATCCGCATGTATTGAATATCTAGAGAGTGGTGCCCGTGGTACCGGCAGCTCTTAGATTATAAATTGGAGAGAGTGGTAATCATCATTAATTAACATTCTCAATAAACATTAATAAATTGTAGGTAATAGATAATTGTCTACATAGAAAAGGAGGCTGTGAAAAAAAAAACACAAACACAACCTAGATTACTAACATTAGACTTGTTGATTAAAGAATTGAAGGGTCAATAAATGATAGTAAAAGAACATCAACACATAAATGAAAAGCCATGACAACCACAAAAAATAGTTCCCACCTGTGAGGCAATCCACGACTACCACAAAATGTAGACAATGAGCCCTCCATCAAAAGTGCCTTATCTGCTTGATTCATTGTTTCAGCGGACCACTTCCTAATATTTGTATAGCCTCCAATCCAAACAAGGCGAACTACCACATTCTTCAGTGTGTGTTTATTAGACTTGTTGATTCAAGAATCGAAGGGTCAACAAATAATGGAAGGACATCAACGCGTAAATTGGAAAATCATATCAACCACAGAAGTAGTTCTCAAACAGTGAGGCAAGCCATGACGACAGCAAAAAGTAAACAATGAACCCCTTATCAATAAGTGTCTTATAAATAATTGCTCCAACTTCATTCTTTTTCACACAACACAAGCAATCTCAGACACTACAACCCATTTTGCAATAACCCACTTTTTGTTTTTCAATCTTTGTCTTTTTGAATCATTACTAGAATGGCTGGTGAATTGATTCTCTTGGAGTTCTGGGCTAGCCCTTTTGCACAGAGGGTGAAAATTGCCTTGGCTGAGAAAGGCGTAGGCTATGACTGCAAAGAAGAGAACTTGTTTGATAAGAGTCCTCTACTTCTAAAGATGAACCCTGTTAATAGGCAAATCCCAGTTTTGATCCATAATGGGAAACCGATATGCGAGTCCCTCATCATTGTTCAATACATTGATGAGCTCTGGAACCATAAATCTCCATTGTTGTCTAGTGATCCATACAAGCGCGCCCAAGAAAGATTCTGGGCTGACTACGTTGACAAGAAGGTCAGTTCAACTCTTCCATTTGTTCTTCATTTAATCACCTAGTAATTGGGATGTGTGTGTATATATAATATTTGCAACACTGTTACAATCCTTTATATGCAGATATATAGCAATGGAAGGAGTCTAGTTTTCGGCAAAGGTGAAGCTCAAGAAGCAGCAAAAAAGGAGCTGATAGAGTGCTACAAAGTGTTGGAAGCAGAGCTTGGAGAGAAGACTTATTTTGGGGGAGAGACATTTGGTTTTGTGGATATTGCACTTATACCCTTTTACAATTGGATTCACATCTATGAGACATGTGGCAAACTTAGGTTTGAGGAAGAGTGCCCTAAAATTGTGGCATGGGGTAAGAGGTGCTTGGAGAAGGAGAGTGTGTCCAAGGCTCTTCCAGACCAGATCAAGCTCTATGAATTCTTCATGGAGCTGGCAAAGAAGTTTGGTGCTTAGTAAAATTCCAGAAGAGTTAATTACTAGTATTTGAAATTCTCTCTTTCCCTTATTGTACTAATATTTTTCATTTTTTTGGATTTAAGTTTGGTCTCTGTGCTTCTTATTTGTTGAGGGGTGCGTTGTTTTTGTTACACGTACAGTAAATAAATTACTTCATGTTCTGTTGATATTCTTGAGATTTCTTTCGATTCAAGTCCTTAAACCCATCTTTTAATTCAGTTCCTCTACAATTAAGGCAAAGGCAAGACTTTAAAACAAATTGTTTGGTGGCAAAATCAATTGTGAATAGTTGCAAAATATCCCGTTGTAGCAAATGAGAGGACCAATAATCTTTGGAAAAATAAAAGAAAAGAAAGCTAATGGGGTGGTCCTAAAGTTTGGAAGGAGAGGTTACTTTGTGTGTTGTTGTGGTGGGTGTTTTTTTTTAGGGGGGGGAGGGGGGGGTTCATCAACATATCTACGACACTATTATTCATTCACTATTATTATTGTGCCAAAAGAGGAAGGGAATACTCTATAGTATTATACAAACGAAAAGTTTGACGAATTTTAAAAAGCATATCACACCACATCTATCAAGTACAAACACTTTTACCAAAGAATTGTATTTGTATCTTATCCGTGTCTAACACCAACACTCGTCAGACATTCCTTTTTGACACGTTTCTGTCTGTTAATAAAAATAATTTTTTATTATCTTGCATATTTTTCTGTTCTTTTCGGACACTTCGCCGATACTTAGACCGATATTCTCAAACATTTATTACACAAGCCTACCAAGTAATTTTGAAAATAATATTGAATACATCATGAAGTGTTCAACTTTTTTCTTTAATAAAAATTGACATTATACACATATAATCACGTGTGAAATATTAAATGATATTTGTTCATTTAAAATAAAAACACTATTGTTTTGGGAGAGAGACCTTTGGTTTTGTGGATATTGCACTAATACCCTTTTACAGTTTGGTTTCACGTCTACTAGACTTATGGCAACCTTAGCATGGAGGAAGAGTGCCCTAAAATTGTGGCATGGGCTAAAAGGTGCATGGAGAAGGAGAGTGTTTCCTAGTCTCTTCCAGACCAGTACAAGTTCTCTGACTTCATCACGGAGATGGCAAAGAAGTTTGGTGCTGAGTGATAATTCTTTAATTATAAGAAAAAGATATAGAAATTATGTGATAGTGTTGATTACTACTGTATTTGGAATTCTCACTCTAGCTCTTGCAATCTTTTGTCTTTCTACTTTTTCTTTGTTGAGAGGTGGCATCTTTTTGTTACATTTATAATAAAGGACTGTACAATAAAGGACTTTATGTTATGTACTGCAGCAGTGAGAAGAAAATACAAATGAAATACTTACTTATTTCTTGCTTTAAACAATTCTCCATTATCAGACATTTTTTTTTTAATTATTTTTAAAGTGTTTTTCCATCTTCATTTCTCTCTCAATCCTGCCCTCCAAGAAATTTGGGGATATCGTGTTCGCTTTTTTCCTACACATTGAAAGTACTTGTTTTGAGTAACTCTTTGGTTGCCAGAAAAATAGGAAGTGAATGTACGTTGTGGTTGTAGTTTGGGATGAAAATAAAAGGCAAAGATGAAAACACAAACTAACACATTGAAGTATGCAGAGGGTGGCCATGTTTGGAGAGGATATTGTTGGGGAAAAAGACAGAGATATATCATGGCAATGCAACAAATACAATACCTAAGTCAAAAGGGAAATACCTGGACAGGAACTTTCTCATCACTCTGCAAGCATCTAAGATTAACAAATATAGAACAAACAATCAATAAAATCAAATCACACAATGAACACCAGAATATACTTTTCCCTCCTGATTGAAGAGTAAAAAACTATGGGCTAACTCGAATAATATTCCACTATCATCAATAATAATGGAGTTACAATTGGTCTTCTCTAAGTTGAACTAGAAGTTTAACATCAACAGAATGAAACTTCACCCAGAAAAAGAGTGGATATCAACCACAAAGATAAGTAATCTCACTCGGTGTAGAAGAGACGTAAAATAGAGATAAACGGAACCTGGCCAAAGAGGATGATCTTCTCAATGCCAGCAACCTCCCCCTAAAATTACACCTTGATCGGACTTTAATGGCCAACTGATTTGCATAGAGTTGTGGGCTATGTCTTCCACAATCTCTCCCCCTTCTCTCACAATGAAAAAAAAATAAGTAATACGCCTCCTCCTCTTATTTTTAGAACAACAATCTCTTTCTTCCCATTAACCCTACATCTCCACTAAAGGAGAATATATACACGGCATCTCATTAACCCTACATCTCCACTAAAGGAGAATATATACACGGCATGAGACTTATTGGACTCTCCACATAGGAGGGAACCAACCCAACAAATATTGCTATATAAGTATGAGGAAGTGGTCCACGAAAACAATGATTCTAGTAAAAACTGCAAATTAATTTATTTGAAAATAAATTATAAATTACAGGGAGTGGTAATCATAGTTAATTAACATTTCCTATAAAGATTAATAAATTGTAAATAATATATTATAGAAAAGGAGAATGTGAAATAAAAGCCGTATAACCTAGTGATATCCTCTACTCTTTAAAGGATGGTAAGGGATCGAGTCCCCGTAAAAATAAATAGGTGTATTAATTTCTTTTCATTGAAAAAATTAATAAAATAAAATAAGCATGCGGAACATGAAATTTATAAACAAAATGCATTAAATAAATCATTTGAAAAATTATAAATAAAGAGGTACTTTGAATGACTATAGGTACTTTGAATCAAAGATATAAATCAAATAATATAAGTTAAAGAAATAAATATATTAGAAATACGAAAATAATACTTCCAACTCTTACCAAATGCAGAAATATTTTGAAAAATTAGAAATACAAGAGGGTAAAATGACTAATATAGGTGGTGCTTTGCATCAAAGATACTCCTATAAATCAAATAATATAAGTTAAAGAAAAAAATATATTAGAAATACGAAAATACTACTTCCAACTGTTTACCAAATGCGGAAATCTGTGAGGGAAGAAATTGTGAGTAACAAACCTCACACAGGAATGGTAAATAAAATTAATAATGAGGAAGTGGATGATACACTTAAAAGCAAATGATTACACGACTTATTGAGTTTTTTTGGAAAATAAGGAATTGAATGGCTAAAAGAAAGTTGTTTAACAGAATTCTAAAAGATGCAAAGAATCCCAAGTGAATAGAGAAAAAACAAAAGAGATAAAGAAATTCTGAGACTTATGAAGTAATTAAGTTGACAAGCGTACAATGAAATCACGGGAATCCGCTTAGTAATTTCATTCCTATTTGAAAAGTGTGTTAATATTGCCTCATTCTTTTAACATCCCTATTTAAAAAGTGTGTTAATAACGCCTCATTCTTTTAACATTGTACATAAAATGTCCATCAAACGAAAATGTGACATAAAATAATATTATAATGTCTATTTTATCCTTTTACTCACCAAAAATGCCCAAGAGGTGAATATGCTAATAATCTATGAGTTGAGACTTATACATTTCTTAAAACTTAATTCCACTCATAAATTAGAAAGTTCTAATTATATATGTATATTATTTTTACTAGTCCAATAGAAATAAATAAATATATATATAATATATAATAATATTTGTTCTTATATCACATGGAATGAAAATCTCAATTCTTTTTATAATTATAAAAAAAAATAAATTAAATTAAAAATACTTATTAGTTATATATATATATATATATATATATATATATATAAAATTTTTTAAACTTTACAATTTACAATAAATTTTCACAAATATATTATATATGTAGCAACAAATCGGTACAAGTATCATTACTTAAAATAAATTGTCTCTTGTATCATTCTACTTTTTGCTATGTAATTATAAAAGTAGAATGATACAAGAGACAATTTATTTTGAGTAATGATACTTATATCGATTTGTTGCACCGAATGTTTCTAATTAGTTATTTATGCATAGTATATGTAAGTGGAGGACCTTATTTCTTTGATCCGACAATTCATTAGAACAAATTACATAAATAAAAAAATAGAATCATCTACTTATATATATTATGCATAAATAATTCATTAAAAATATTCAGTATAATAAATCAATACAATAAGTCAGATACAAGTCTCATTACTCATTTGTTTTAGGGCTATTAGAGACTTTGTTACTTCCAAATAATTCCACAGCTTTGTCACCAAAAGACACATTCCAAGGTTTTACCCACCAAACAGTATCTGACATCACAGTTTATCTTATCAAGAAATAGAGAAGACTTCTAGCTAGTGTCTTTTCTGCTCGATTCATTGTTTTAGGGGACCACTTCCTAATATTTGTATTGTCTCCCATCCAAACAAGTCCAACCTCCACATGCTTCAATGCGTGTGTTTATTTTCAATTGTACACAAATAAAATACAAATCCATTATTGCCTATATAAAAAAATATATTAGAAAAGGTGAATGTGAAATAAAAAGGGTATAACTTAGTGATATATCATCTACTTTTTAAAGGATAGTGAGGGATCGAGTCCCCGTAAAAACAAATAGGTGTGTTAATTTCTTCTCATTGAAAAAATTAATAAAATAAAATAAGCATGCGGAACATGAAATTTATAAACAAAATGCATTAAATAAATCATTTGAAAAATTATAAATAAAAGAGGGTGAAATGACTATTCACAAATTAGCAAAAAAATATAGAGAGAGGGAGAATGACTATAGGTACTTTGAATCAAAGATATAAATCAAATAATATAAGTTAAAGAAATAAATATATTAGAAATACGAAAATAATACTTCCAACTCTTACCAAATGCAGAAATATTTTGAAAAATTAGAAATACAAGAGGGTAAAATGACTAATATAGGTGGTACTTTGCATCAAAGATACTCCTATAAATCAAATAATATAAGTTAAAGAAAAAAATATATTAGAAATACGAAAATACTACTTCCAACTCTTTACCAAATGCGGAAATATGTGAGGGAAGAAATTGTGAGTAACAAACCTCACACAGGAATGGTAAATAAAATTAATAATGAGGAAGCAAATGAGTACACGACTTGGTTGAGTGTTTTTGGAAAATAAGGAATTGAATGGCTAAAAGAAAGTTGTTTAACAGAATTCTAAAAGATGCAAAGAATCCCAAGTGAATAGAGAAAAAACAAAAGAGATAAAGAAATTCTGAAACTTATGAAGTAATTAAGTTGACAAGCGTAGAATGAAATCACGGGAATCCGCATAGTAATTTCATTCCTATTTGAAAAGTGTGTTAATATTGCCTCATTCTTTTAACATTCCTATTTGAAAAGTGTGTTAATAACGCCTCATTCTTTTAACACTGTACATAAAATGTCCATCAAACAAAAGTGTGATATAAAATAATATTGTAATGTCTATTTTATCTTTTTACTCACCAAAAATGCCCAAGAAGTGAATATGCTAATAATCTATGAGTTGAGACTTATACATTTCTTAAAACTTAATTCCATTCATAAATTAGAAAGTTCTAATTATATATGTATATTACTTTTACTAGTCCAATAGAAATAAATAAATAAATATAAATATATATAAATAGAGTCCTGATCTGTTGCTCCCCATGGAGCAAGAAAAATAATCCACACTTTCTATATAGACCGTTAGATTAAATCTAACGGTCATTTTACAAACCCACCTATGGCCTTTCCTTTTAATACAAAACCACTCTCACCCTATTTTTAGTTTCTATAATTAATTTTACCATTACCACCTACTGTTACAATAAAAGGTAATTATCAAAATAAAAATAGAAACCTATGAAAAAAATTAATTCTCGTATATTTTACTAATAAATTTGTTTTTATTTAAATATTTCTTTGAAAGAAAAATAATAGCCGCATCTTGCTAAGAGGCTTGATAGTGTCTGGGGTGCCTGGTTTTTTTTCAGGTTTTTTTTTAAAGCCAACTTTGAATGAGAAATAAAGGAGTAAGATCACTTGGGAGAGTAATGGGGTTGGTGGGTATGATAAATTAGACTTGAAGCTTGATGTTTTCATGGTTCAGCATGATACGGAGAATATGTATATATGGGTTTTCAAGGAGAGGCTTGAAAATACATTAGGAAAGATGCAGCTGAAATGTTAAGCGGTGTGCACGATTCCGGGATTTAGAGGTGTTTCATGTTGTTTCAGAACCAAAGCTCTCATGGAAAACAATATTATTGTTATAGTTATATGTGCGTGTACGTGTGGATAACAATATTATACAACTGAATAATGGAATCATATGACATTGACTTTATTCAAAATTGTTAAAGCTTAAACTAAATAAAACGAAAACAAAAATTTTAATCTCTTCATTAAGGGATGAAACTTAACAAAATTTAAAAACATTTAATCCTCAAAACCTTAAAGTAAACTCTTCCACGACAAATAAAAGTAAAGTTACGGGAATTAATTTTTTTTCAAAGGTTTCTATTTTTATTTTGATAATTACCTTTTATTGTTACAGTAGGTAGTAATGGTAAAATTAATTATAGAAACTAAAAAAATGGTGAAAGTGGTTTTGTGTTAAAATGAAAGATCATATGTGGGTTTGTAAAATGACCGTTAGATTTAATCTAACGGTCTATATAAAAAGTGTGGATTATTTTTCTTGCTCCATGGGGAGCAAGAGATCAGGACTATATATATATATATATATATATATATATATATAATAATATGTGTTCTTATATCACATGGAATGAAAATCTCAATTCTTTTTATAATTATAAAAAAAAAAAAAAATTAAAATTAAAAATACTTATTCATTATATATATATATATAATTTTTTAAACTTTACAATTTACAATAAATTTTCACAAATATATTATATATATAGCAACAAATATATAATTACATAGCAAAAAGTAGAATGATACCAGAGACAATTTATTTTGAGTAATGATACTTACACCGATTTGTTATACCGAATGTTTTTAATTAGTTATTTATGCATAATATATGTAAGTGGAGGACCCTACTTCTTTGATCCGACAATTTATTACAACAAATTACATAAATAAATAAATAAATCCTCCACTTATAACTCATTAAAAATATTCCGTATAATAAATCGATAGAACGAATCGCATTACTCATTTGTTTTAGCACTATTAGAGACTTTGTTACTTCCAAATAATTCCACAGCTTTATCATCAAAAGACACATTCCAAGGTTTTACCCGCCAAACAGTATCTGACATCACAGTTTATTTTATCAAGAAATAGAGAAGACTTCTAGCTAGTGTCTTTTCTGCTCGATTCATTGTTTTAGGGGACAACTTCCTAATACTTGTATTGCCTCCCATCCAAACAAGTCCAACCTCCACATGCTTCAATGTGTGTGCTTATTTTCAATTGTTCACAAATAAAATACAAATCCATTGTTGCCTATATAAAAAGGAGAAAGTGAACCAAAATTAATTACGATGAATAGACTTATTGATTAAAGAATCGAAGGGTCGGTAAATAGTGGAAGGACGTCAACGCGTAAATTGGAAACTCATATCAACCACAGAAGTAGTTCTCAAACAGTGAGGCAAGCCATGCCGACTGCGAAAAGTAAACGATGAACCCTTTATAAATACTTGCTCCAACTTCATTCTTTTTCACATAACACAACAATCCATTTCCAATAACCCAATTTTTTTTTCTTCAATCCGTGTCTTTTTGAATCATAACTAGAATGGCTGGTGAATTGATTCTCTTGGAGTTCTGGGCTAGCCCTTTTGCACAGAGGGTGAAAATTGCCTTGGCTGAGAAAGGCCTAGGCTATGAGTGCAAAGAAGAGAACTTGTTTAATAAGAGTCCTCTGCTTCTAGAGATGAACCCCGTTAATAAGCAAATCCCAGTTTTGATCCATAATGGGAAACCGATATGCGAGTCCCTCATCATTGTTCAATACATTGACGAGCTCTGGAACCACAAATCTCCATTGTTGCCTAGTGATCCATACAAGCGAGCCCAAGCAAGATTCTGGGCTGACTACGTTGACAAGAAGGTCAGTTCACTCTTCCATTTGCTCTTCATTTAATTTAATCACCTACTAATTGGGATGTGTGTGTATGTATAATATTTGCAACACTGTTACAATCCTTTATATGCAGATGTATAGCAATGGAAGGAGTTTAGTTTTCGGCAAAGGTGAAGTCCAAGAAGCAGGGAAAAAGGAGCTGATAGAGTGCTACAAAGTGTTGGAAGCGGAGCTTGGAGAGAAGACTTATTTTGGGGGAGAGACCTTTGGTTTTGTGGATATTGCACTTGTACCCTTTTACAATTGGATTCACATCTATGAGACATGTGGCAAATTTAGGTTTGAGGAAGAGTGCCCTAAAATTGCGGCGTGGGGGAAGAGGTGCTTGGAGAAGGAGAGTGTGTCCAAGGCTCTTCCAGACCAGATCAAGCTCTATGAATTCTTCATGGAGCTGGCAAAGAAGTTTGGTGCTTAGTAGAATTCCAGAAGAGTTAATTACTAGTATTTGAAATTCTCTCTTTCCCTTCTTGTATTAATATTTTTCTCTTTTTTGGATTTAAGTTTGGTCTTTGTGCTTTTTATTTGTTGGGTGTGTCGTTTTTGTTACACGTACAATAAAGAAAGTACTTCATGTTCTGTTGATATAGATTTCTTTCTATTTAAGTCCTTGAACTCATCTTTTAATTCAGTTCCTCTACAATTAGGGCAAAGGCAAGATTTTAAAACAAATTTTTTGGTGGCAAAATCAATTGTGAATTGTGATCGACCAAATGCAATTTCCGACAACCAACTTTCGTTACAAAATATCCAATCGTATCAAATGAGAAAGGACCAATAATCTTTGGGAAAAGCTAAGAAAAGAAAAGAAAAGATAACTAATGAGGTGGTCATAGTTGTTGGAAAGAGAGTAGGGTTACAAATGAACCGAACTGTTCATGAACAGTTCGGGCTCGGCTCACTAGTAAATAAGTTAAGCCCGAACTCAATTTTCAGACTCGTTTACTAAACGAGCCGAGCCTGAACAATGTTAGGCTCGGCTCGTAGTTGGTGGAAGGAAAGGTTGGGGACCAGCCTTACTTTGGGGGAGTGACCTTTGAATTCTTGTCCCTTCCTACAATTGGTTTTAACACTTATAAACATATCAGTGACATTATTATTGTATCAAAGAGAAAGGAAATATTGTAAAGTCAAAGCAAATAAGTTTTATCTTTTCATCATTATTCTTTATATTTTGACGAATTTAAAAAAGCAAATCCCACAAGAGTTGGTACTATAAAATACTAGAAAAATAATTTTGGGACACAATTCTCGTGCCCAACATGAAATAAATTCTGTACAATAATGATTTTTGGGCACAGTCAGCAGCACCATTAGGGGTGCAGCTTGTGGGCTAACTCAAATTCAACTCGAGCCCACCTTGTTTATTTACGAGTTACTCAACTCGAACTCAAATTTTAATATTATTTACTATAGTACATAATATTCAAATTATGATATTTTTTTTTTAACTTCCTTAACTTAAATCTTAATTTATTACACGTTAATATTCTATAGAATTAATTTTTTAAGAATTTGTTTGTAATATCTTTTTTATAATAAATTTGCAGTAAGGTTCTAATTTTTTTTGCTCAGGAGTATTTTTAATAATGTAAAGACTTGTCATATGTAATCTAGATTAACCCGACTTTTCTAATTCAAAATCTCAACCTTAATAACAAATTGGAGTTTAAAAATTTTAAAATGAGTTGGAATCAGATTAATAATTTATTAAAATTAAAGATTAGTTTAAAATTAAATTAGAGTTAAATATTTCATACATACCTCCCACCTTGCGGAAATTGCAAACCTAACCACAACGCCATTGGATGCATCTAGGCCGAAGGTATAGTGATGGAACCACAATGGCACCAAATGGTGGGCCAAGTCTTTAATTGAAGGCATCGGCCTAGGTTCCATGTTTCAAACAATTTTGATATCTTTGGCGGATTCCACGAAATAGCCAACTTAGAATTGTGGACCAGAGGTGTAGCACGTGAAGGATTAATTAGTATACGATGCTACGTAGGCAGTGACACTTATTTCAAACCCCAATGCTTATTTGATAGTCTGATACTACGTATACTCTTTATATATATATATATATATATATATATATATATGCATCTAGGCCGAAGGTATAGTGATGGAACCACAATGGCACCAAATGGTGGGCCAAGTCTTTAATTGAAGGCATCGGCCTAGGTTCAATGTTTCAAACAATTTTGATATCTTTGGCGGATTCCACGAAATAGACAACTTAGAATTGTGGACCAGAGGTGTAGCACGTGAAGGATTAATTAGTATACGATGCTACGTAGGCAGTGACACTTATTTCAAACCCTAATGCTTATTTGATAGTCTGATACTACGTATACTCTTTATATATATATATATATATATATATATATATAAAGACTCCAATCACCTTCCGCCGATGTGCACTATAATCTGTCGCTAGTTTCATAATTTATTTGTCAGTTTAATCTTTTATCTCCTCGGCCTAAATGGGTGATGAAAAAGTTGTTCTTTTGAGTTCTTGGGCAAGCCCTTTTGGTTTGAGGGTGAGAATTGCATTGGAAGAGAAGGGTATTGTGTTTGAGTACAAAGAAGAGGACATGTTTGGTACCAAAAGCCCTCTGCTCTTGAATTCGAACCCAGTTCATAAAAAAATCCCAGTTCTGATTCACAATGGTAAACCCATATGTGAATCACTAAACATTGTTCAGTACATCGACGAGGTCTGGAAGGGTAAATCTCCATTGTTCCCTTCCGATAGCTACCAGAAAGCAAAAGCAAGATTTTGGGCAGACTTAATCGACAAAAAGGTCAGTTCAAGTTTTATCACATGCATCCTATAATAGTCGGGATGATATCATGAGATCATATCATATCCGTCATATGTGAATGCTTCTATAAATTGATATTATATTGTGTGAATTTTTTATCAGTATGCATTAAAACAAAAATCCGAGTTTGGGAAATTGAATGGATGGAGACAACCCTAAGGTTAAAAAATGAAAAATGTAAAATAGTTAGGTGTTTGAATTTTTTTTTTTTTTTTTTGGATGTGTTGCAGATTTATGACATTTGTAAGAGGATATGGAGGAGCAAAGGAGAGAATCAAGAGACTGCAAAAAAGGAACTCATAGAAATCTTTAAGTTGTTGGAAGGAGAGATTGCAGACAAGCCTTATTTTGGCGGCAACGATTTTGGGTTTGTGGACGTTGCCCTTGTGCCATTTTACAGTAGATTTTACGCATTGGAGACCTTTGGAAACTTCAGCATAGAGGCAGAGTGCCCAAAGCTGGTGGCATGGGCTAAAAGGTGTATGTTGAGAGAAAGTGTGTCCAAGTCTCTTCCGGACCCCCAAAAGGCCTACGAGTTTGTTTTGCAGGTTAACGAGGTGTTAGGAATACAATAGCGAGTGGCTGGCTCATGGGATATGATCATATGACAAAACCAATTGCTTTTTCAAGAACTGTGTGTGTGTGTGTGTGTGTGTGTGTGAGTATTATTGGGCTTAAATTTGATATTGGGCTACAAACAAATACTAGTAGATTTGTATTTTTTCTTGTCTAGGGTTTAGATCAAGCTGGGCACCATAGGCCCAAACCAACCCAAAAGTCTGTCAGCTAAAACTCGTAACAACCAAGGGCTTTGTTTAGAAGTAACACAAGTTTTTATATTGGCTCATGGAAACACGAGCTTTCGAATGTCCGTCTAAAAAGTGTAATGAGTATATATAGGGATGGTGTTAATTCTATAAGATGTCAAATGTTCGTGATGGAATCAATTTAAATTTTAAGTCTTGTTTAGAGCTTAAAGCGTGAATAGATGAATTTATTTTATCCAATGTGACATCTATGCTTGCAAAATGGAACAATCCGAAAACAGTTTGAGTATCATTTTCATTTGTGTTAGGTAATATATTTTTCAAAGAATGTTTCTTTAGTTATAAGCATGTTCCAACAGTTTGATATTCATTTGTGTTAGGTAATTTAGATTTTATTATACTCCCATAAGCTACGGGAATGAGTTTAAGAATTTGGGTAACATAGGTCTAAAACCTGGGAGGAGCTTACCAACTTTTATTTTTACTTGAAATTATGAACTTAAATACATCTTTTATTGTGTCTTTTGAAAATGGAATTAAAAAAAAATTGATGTCAAAAAGCAAACATAGCTTAATTTAGTAAACAATTAATTGCTTCTAAAAGTTCATTTTTCTAGTTGGATGACAATGTGGTCCAACAATGTGATAGAAAATGGAGATGGAGACACAACTATTGTCAGCTCTAAAAAGTCGTCGTTGCATTTGGAGGTAGATGGAGTAAATAGTAAGGGAGTGGATTGATTCCGAAATTAGAAATTTGGAAAGCTAAACAATACGACGATAATCAAGGGAGAACAGCTAGACAACACTTACGCAATCCAAGGCAAGTATGAAATTGGAATTAATGGAATTGAAGAAAAGTAATTCAAAAAATTGAAGAAAAGTATGAAAAATTTTGAAATTAGAATTAATGGAATTGAAGAAAAGTAATTCAAAAAATTGAACTAAATTTTTTTTCAATTCTACCAATTCAAATTTCAAGACTCCAATTACATACCGTCAAACATAAACTTAAACTAAATTAAAGTTCTTGTGAGAAGAAACGATGGAAGAAGTGTAAAAAAAAGATAAAGAAGAAATATACAAATTTTCTTCGTTTGGTTGAAAGGAGACAAGAAGGGAAGGGAAATGATACTGAACGAGCCAGCATCACAAATTTTCACCCCCGCAGACGGAAGAGGGCAAAGAAGAGAAGTAAGACGGTTATAAAAAATTTAAATTACAATACTACCCTTCACAATTATTACATGAATCGGTATTAGCAATATACCTCCTTTCGCGCATAACAAACAAATTTAGGAATTTCCTCCCTCCTTTCTCTTTCATCCAATTAAACAAAAAAAGGAATGAAACAATCACTTTTCTAACGATATCTCATCCATCTATTCTTTTTTCTCTTCATCTAATTTTTTCTTTCTTACCAAACAAAGCATAAGACTCCTTTAGTTAGATGAAGATAAGAAAAACAATAAAGGAAATAAAATTTTTCTTAACATTTTAAAAGTTTGATTAGTTAAAATGACAAAAGAAAAAGTAAAGGAAGATTACTTTTCATAACCACCTAAGGCCCGTTCGGCAATTACAGTTGAAAGTTGCTTTGTGTTTTTCCTTTGACCCAAAGCAGAAGCAATATTTTTGCTTTAGAGTGTGTTCAACACTATTTCAAATCTTGTTTGATAACGCAAATTTGTTACAAGATTTTTAGAAGCAAAAACATGAAAACATGTTTAGTAAAAAGTGCTGCAAGTTTGAAATTTTGAATGGGACTAGTTAAAAATGTTAATTTAGAAGGGTTTTTTTTTTTTTTTTAAACAGTGTTTTGCTGCCGAAACAACCAAAAGTATCATTTTGATGCTTCTAATTTTGGCCTCAATTTTGAAAGTGCTTCGGTACTATTCAAATGACAACAAACATCATCAAACATGTTTCGTGTTTTTACTTCGTTATAGTACACTAGGAAAAACAAAAAATATGAAGCAAAAGCATTAGTCAAACGGGTCCTAACTTTCCTAAAAAATTTTACTACAAAAAAACACTTAACATTTTGATTTTTTGATAAAGTCTTGTGAACTTACAATAATACTTTTTCTTTTATGATAAGTTTCATATTATTCAAACTAAAAATTTGTCCTATTTTGAATTAAAAAAAAAATCACGTTAATAAAATACATGATGATTTATTAGTATTATTATTATTTACTTCCATTTTCTACTATTTAATTCCATCAGAGCCTAATGTTTTTCCAAGGTTTTAAAATTCAGTCACTTTTTGTATGTCAATTATTGGAAGGTGAGAAAAAAGGAAAAGATAGTTCAGAGGGAATTTATCTTTTGATTCATTATCATGAAAAATAAGAAGAAAAATTAGTGTACCAAAGAATCTTTTATTTATGCCATTCCCTTTTTCTTTATTTCTAGTTTCTAATTTTAAGTAGCAAAATACTATATGAAAAGATTGTGTCTTTAGCACGACAAAGTTGGTTGAATAATATCTTCTCCATCTCCGTAACCTTGAGTATCTTAAATGACTTAATTCAATAATTAAATTAAATTTATTTAATTTTAAATTTAAAACACCAACGCAATGCTTTGAAACCATAACATAAAAATGAAAATGAACCATTTAATAAAATTTTCAAATCAAAGGGACAAATTCTTTTTGTTTTTTATTTTTATTTTTTATTTTTTATTTTTTATTATTTTTTATTTTTTATTTTTTAACACAAAGGGACAATACAGAGACGGAGCCATTCAATGGTCAGTGGGAGCAATTGCCCCCACTTATTATTATTTTTTAAGTAATATATTCTATTAATTTATATTATTGATTTATATTTACACAATTATACTATCCATCCCACTAAAATTATTAAAAAATTATACTTTTACTCCTTTCTCATACAATTTTCTGGCCCAGTCCTTGATTAGAATTTAGAATAGCCCATGATTTATTAATAACATTACTCCTAATTTCCATGCCATTAATGGAGATCCTTCTCTCTTAATCAAAGTGGAGAGATCAAGTAAGTTCTGGAGGTAAGGAGAGGACTAATTTCTCATTCACCCAGAACTAATTTAAGAAAGTAAATATACCAAGTTCATCTCTTTATGAAGAAAAACAAGTTCGTCTATAAATTCGTAAATAATTTTTAGCAAAATTCATTTAAAATTTCGTCCAAAATTTATGTTTTTAATGTCTTCTTTCTAACAAATCAAAGTAGAGAGATTAAGTTCGTTCGGGAGAATAGGAGAAGACGCTAGAATACATAGCAATTACATATGTGATTACGCATGCTTGACTTTCCTCTTCACTACTAGATTCTTCTACCACTTTCGATCCTTACCCAAAACTCCCTTTAAATACACACTCACTAAAACCCCTACCCCAGTATCTCACTCTTACAGCTTTGTCTTCACGCAATTCCACTACCACACTCTTCATTTCAATCTTCTGATATTTCTCTCTCTTCACTCCTCAACCAACAATGGCGGATGAGGTGATTTTGTTGGATTCTCTTCCCAGTATGTTTGGCATGAGGGTAAGGATCGCACTGGCAGAGAAGGGCATCGAGTACGAACGCAAAGAAGAGGACTTGTCCAACAAGAGTCCTCTGCTTCTCAAAATGAACCCGGTTCACAAGAAAATCCCTGTTCTCATCCACAATGGAAAACCGGTCTGTGAGTCTCTCATAATTGTTCAGTACATTGATGAGGTCTGGAAACACAAGGCTCCTCTCTTACCCTCTGAGCCTTACCCTAGAGCTCAAGCTAGGTTCTGGGCTGATTATATTGACAAGAAGGTATTGTATATATATATATATTTTTCATTTTATTTAGATCACATCAAAGTTAAATCTCGCGGGTTTGTGATTTTTTTGTATTGCTTGTTATTGGGTCTCTATTCAAATTTGTTTCTGCTATAACAATATTAGTATGAAATTGTGGTCCGGTTTCAGTACCCTGCTAAATATATAAGGTCGTTAGGTTTAAGGGGTGGTACAAAATCACAGAAAATAACAGTTTGGCTATAACTGTGTGTAGTGTGTGTGTATATATATATTATTATATTTTTTGTTAATTTTGTAATTTGTTCTTGATTCACGGCATTTACAGTATAGATTTAAAACCAAAATTTTGCTTTCTCTGCAATTATTGAAACTATTCTGATATGGGTATATTTAACTTTTTCGTTTTCTCTTTAATTATGGAATATGTTCTTTAAATATTGAAAATATACTATAAGGGTGGGTATATATGCTGTGTTTTCTATGCTTTTTTTTTTTGGGGCAAGCGTTTTAAATGCTTTTTCTCTTTAAATATCATATATTATCTCTTCGATATTGAAAATACACTGTGTGGGTATACAATACATGCGTATATAATATAGTGAAATGGTGTTCGATATTTCAGATCTATGATGCTGGGAAGAAGATATGGACCACAAAAGGGAAAGAACAGGAGGCAGCCAAGGAGGAGTTCATAGAGTGCCTGAAGGTGTTGGAGGGAGTGCTTGGGGACAATCCATACTTTGGTGGTGAGAAGTTTGGGTTTGTTGATGTCGCTCTTGTGCCGTTCTATAGCTGGTTTTATGCGTACGAGACTTTAGGCAACTTCAGCATTGAGTCAGAGTGTCCACAGCTGGTGGCATGGGCTAAGAGGTGCATGGAAAAGGAGAGTGTGTCCAAGTCCCTTCCTGACCCCCACAAGATCTATGACTTCGTTTTGGGAATGAAGAAGAAGTTTGGCCTAGACTAGAAATATCAACCTCCGTTAATCTCTAAATGTAGTATTGTATTTTATAGATTTTTTTTTTTTTTTTTTTTTTTTTTTTTTTTTTTTGGGAGTCTTTGTAGTTCTTTCTCCTGAGAGTTTGTGGTTTTCTTAGTGTGTTTTTTCACTAAAAACTGTAGAATGGTTTGAGGGAACTCAACCCATAGAGAAGCTCAAGCTTGGGTGGTTTTGTTTGTTAATATAATAAAGGATGAAATGCAGCGTGCTTGGTTAAAGTTTGCTTGATTACATTTATTAAGTATAATGTCATGCATCCCACCAGAATTTTGTTTTTTTTTTTTTTTTTTCAATTTTTTTTTTTTTCTCGAATGCAGAGCCTCTCGGTTGTGAATAATACTTTCGCATGTGAAGAGATTATTTTCTTGATTCATCAGGTGTAAATCATACAAATTAATTTTACTGTTAGACTCAACAACCCCTACTTAAGTTTGAAACATTGGATTTATAAGAAACTTGGGTTTTGTTGGTGCCTTTAAATGAATAGTTCTTATATACGTCTAACAGAATCTTCTTTATAAATGTTTTGTCATTTTCAAAGTTCATGAATTAATAGGATGCATTTCAAAGTTTATGAACTTTGGTTTTTCCAAGTTAACCTTGATTTCCATGACCTTGTAAATCGCACTAATAAATAAAATTCACATTACTCAAGTTGATTCATTAATATCTTGGCTAAATTCATTGACAATTCTAAATTATACCAATAAGGCAGTAACTAGAATATGCGTACATATGATCAACCACACAACGTAATATAAAAATAAAAAAATGTATAAAATCCGGACATTTGCTTATAAATTTTGTTGTGATTGATTGGATCATTTAATCCTAAACTATGTAATAATTTTTTACATGCATTGCTTGAAATTTTTGAAGTGTAACATTATTCATATTAGAAATGTGTGTGTATGTATGTGAATACATACACTGCACATCATGTACACATAATTCTTTTTATATAGTTATATAAATGAATAAAGTATAGAAGTTGTAAATTTGGATATGTAATCCCAAATCATATGATAATTTTTCATCATCCTGTGTAACAAATTATATTTACGCTACTATAATGGTTAAAATTTTATTTTTTTCTTTTTTCTCAGTAAGTAGATTTTCTTTCAGGTTTATTTATAGGCGACACCTCTTAAGTTTGCCAAAAGTTCCCATGGATGCATAAATTGATTTTAGCCAACACTGATACCCTATTTCAGCTTTCCGTCACAGGGAAAAAGAAAACAACAAAAAACCAAAAAAAATAATTAAATAAAAGGAAGAGGAAGAAGAAGCAGCAGCAGCTTGAAATGTCATCTATGCCCTCAATTTTTTTCAATGCCTTTTAATAAATATCCTATGCCACTACCCCCATTTGAACATCATACGAGTGATACTAATTGGACCAAATTAACCATGTTGGCCACGGCTTCAACTTGGACGATGCCATTGGTGAAGAGGTGGGTTGAATCAGATCATTAAGAGTTGCACCATCAAACATTTAGACAATTTGGTCTTGAAGAATTCAAATTCAGGCAGAGATCTTCACTCCCATTCCAACTTTTTACATGTAAGCTTATATTTAAAAAATTGCCGCTTAGTAATATTTTTTTACCTTTTAAAGTAAAAGTTTAGGGTTAAATTCTCAATTTATGAAATTTTGTGACAAAATTCAGAGCGTTGGTGTAGTTAATCCTTTCTTTATATACTTACACACGCGATAACAAGGAAAAGTTCTCTTTCACCAAAAACGGAAAAACAAAATTGGATATCAAAAGCAAACAGAGCGTTAATTTTAGTAAACAGTCAATAGATGACAATGACACGAAAATGGAGATGGAGGCAAATTTTGTCAGCAAGTCAATAAATTTATTTGTTTCTCGTTTGAAGGTTGAAGCCTTAAAGGGAGGGGGAGAGAGAGAAAAGGGGTAGGCGTGGGCGTGGTTAGGGATGGCAAAATATCTTGCCTTATTAGGTACTCGCCCCACTCTATCTCATTTAGAATGGTTATGGAATTGATTAAATGGTTTTGGGGCAAAGATGGAGGTTATAATTGATAACTTGCATGATTTTGGGGTGACAGAGAAGTTACCCCACCCCGTTCATTTATAGTTATAAATTATAATTTTATCTTTATATTTTATTTTATATTCAATAATATTAGGTACGATTAAGCAAATCTTAGTTTATTTTTTTTCAATCACTAAATATTCTTTTGTATTATTCTTTTTTCCTATGATGTTCCAACAATAATTTTAATCTAAGTTTCAATTAAGAAGTTGAATCTTGTTTTTATCCGCATAAGAAAAAATTAATTATGATCATAGTTGAAATTTTATTTTATTATTTATTTTTGCTATATTCGTATTACAATTATGAAAATACTCTACAAAACCTACCCCCACCCCGCCCCATATGACGACCTCTGTGGGCGAATGCAATACACGGGACAATTTACCATATTGGCAGGTTATAAGGTGTCATGATCCCATATTGTTTGAGAAAAGAAAAGTATTATATGTAAGGTTCAACACTCTTCTATGACACAAAAGCCATAATGGCCATGAACTTATCAAAACTCCAAAGTTAAGTATGTTTATTCTGGAGTAGTACCAGGATGTGTAACTTCCTAAAAAATCTCTGGTTGGGGGAGCAAAAAACGAACAATATCGTGTCTGGTGGAGTTTGGATCGTTACAAATGGTATCAGTGCCAGAATCCAACCGGAAGTATGGCCAACAAGGACGTTGGCTCCATAGGGATGATAATGAAGACTTTTGTGGGCGGGGTGTGATGTGGGTAGGTGCGAGACACTGGACGAGCTACAACATTGGCAAACTACAAGGTATCATAATCACACATCGCTTGGAGAAGGTGAAGTGTTATATATAAGGTTCAATATTCTTTTATCACACAATGCATTTTAAAGTCATGATAGCCGTGAACCTATCAAAACTCTAAAGTTAAGCGTGCTTACTCTGGAATAGTACCCGGATGGGAGACTTCCTGAGAAATCTTTGGTCCCTTGTCTGGGGGTAGGGTGAGGATTGTTACACTCCTGCCCCGCTTATTAAACGATTTTAGGGTGAGAATGGGAGTAGTTTTTCTAAACGAGGACGAGGATCCCTACCCCGAACCGCCCAGTTGCCATCCTTAGGGGTGGGCATGGTGATTGGTGGCCCTATTAAATTACCATATAATTTGTAACCTATTAATAGATGGATACATTTAAAAGTAGGGAAAATGTAAGGAAGTGGATTATTCATATAACTTTTAAAATATTGACAAATGCCCTTCCTAATAATTATTTTTTTTCTACCTCATGAGTACTTAATATTTGATACCGCAGCTAATGGACAATCAATAATTATTTTGAAAATTCATTATTTTTTTTATGGACAATTAGAGAGTTTTGTGACTATTTATTGATTGGGTCTCACACAATTCTTCTAAACAGTTGCCTTGCGCGCTTCCAGTATCATGCTTTGGCTCCCACTCTAACCCTATGTAATTTAAATTTTGGCTCCCACTCTAACCCTATGTAATTTAAATTTTACTATTTTTACGATCCCAGTATAATGTTGTTCCTACTATATGTGTAGACATAAGTACTCCATCTTAATCATTCCGTAAGTACTCCATCTTAGCACACCGGGATATTGTATACTTACCCACAAGAAAATAATCACGAGTTAATTTTATTTAATTATTAAACTGAAACAATTTATAAAATATATTAAAAGTGAAATAAAATTTTAAAAAATTAATTTTCATACCGAAATCTCAATCCTATTTGCCTGTCCAAAGTAGTTTATATCCCTTCGATGCAATTAAATAAAACCCATGTGTCTGAGCTTATCCTTCACTTCGAGTCTTCGACAAATATGTTAAAAAAAATAGGCAGTGTAAAATATCTCTGCTCTAAATTTTTTTTGGTTATTGCAGATGCATGTCATGGTCAACTACCATGTGCACCCGCCAATAAAATCACCTTGAAATAGAAAATTTATATTTCCCAGAACAATGGCCAATTACAAATGTGATTACGAATGCCCACAATTTTCCTTGACTATTTGTCTGCCACTTTCAATCCCTACCCTAAACCCACTACTAACCCACTTTAAATACTCACGCTAAACGTGTTGGCCATTTCATTCTCACATCTTTTATCTTCTTCACTTCCGGATCTCTCATCTCTCTCTTCGTTCATCGACCAACAATGGCTGAAGAGGTGGTTTTGTTGGATTTCCTTCCGAGTATGTTTGGCATGAGGATCAGGATCGCACTGGCAGAGAAGGGTGTTGAGTACGAATACAAAGAAGAGGACTTGTCCAACAAGAGTCCTCTGCTTCTCAAAATGAACCCGGTTCACAAGAAAATCCCTGTTCTTATCCACAATGGAAAGCCGATATGTGAGTCTCTCATAGCGGTTCAGTACATTGATGAGGTCTGGACACACAAAGCTCCCCTCTTGCCCTCTGATCCTTACCACAGAGCTCAAGCTAGGTTCTGGGCTGATTATATTGACAAGAAGGTATCCTATTTCTCTTGTGGGTTTGTGATATTGTCTATTGTTTGTTTTTGGGTCTCTGTTCAAATTTGTTTCTGCTATAACAATATTGGAGATTTTAAACATTTGTTGCTTTAATTTTGTTTTCTCTACATTTTCTTCTATATATTGTGTGAAGTTGTGGCCTCAATTTTGTTTCAGGCGACCGGAATATGAAATTTTTTTGACCCGTTTTCTTTTTCCGGGTTGTAGACTCTCATGTAATCCAGTATATAAGTATGGGGTTTGTGGTGGGTTGGGAGAACACTGAATGTCCTTATTATAGGGTTTTGGGCTGAAATTTGTATAGGATTTTCATAGGATCTTCACGGTGGTGGTTTTATGACGAACCATGCTTATTTTTTCATCAAATCATCACCAGATTTTATGCCTAACCATGTATATTTGTAATAAAATATTGAAACTATACTACTATGGGTATAATTTTTTTTATTTTTTGTATTTTTAAACGATGGGTATACTTTGGCATTTCATCCTTTTATTATACAGTGTGTGGGTATAAAATATATATTAAAATGTTGTTTTTTGTTTTTATATTTCAGGTGTATGATGCTGGGAGGAAGATATGGTCCACAAAAGGGGAAGAGCAGGAAGCAGCCAAGAAGGATTTCATAGAGGTACTGAAGGTGTTGGAGGGAGTGCTTGGGGACAAGCCATACTTTGGTGGTGAGAGCTTTGGTTTTGTTGATGTTGCTCTTGTACCTTTCTATAGCTGGTTTTATGCCTATGAGTCTTGTGGCAACTTCAGCATTGAGTCGGAGTGTCCTAAGCTGGTGGCATGGGCTAAGAGGTGCTTGGAAAAGGAGAGTGTGTCCAAGTCCCTTCCTGACTCCCAGAAGATCTATGACTTTGTTTTGGCTCTGAAGAAGAGGTTTGGGCCAGATTAGGAATATCAAGCTAGGGTCTCTTTAGTGTGGTGTGTTCTATGGTTGTGTTTGTGTTTGTTTTGGAGTCTTTGTGGTTCTTTTTCCTGAGAAAGTTTGTGGCTTTGAATGGGTTGAGAGAGCTCAACCCATAGAGAAGCTCCAGCCTTGTGTGGCTTTGGTTGTTAATATAATAAAGGATGAAATGCTGTTTTCTTGGTTAAAGTTTTACTTTATTAGTGTTATTGCAAAGCATATTCATCAATTTTGTCGTGGAAAATGATTTAGAGCATGAAAGTCGGATAACTCCAACTAATTTATGTGAGTTGGGTGATATCCTCACACTGTCTTTAATATTGTTGGCATCATGATTATATATGTCCCTACTTGCATAAAATAATTAATTCAAAATTTTAAGTAATTTTTTTCCAAGGCACCAATGAAGCTGAACATAGTATAGGCGTTTTGTTTTCTTTTCAATGATTTTTATCTCCAAGGGTCAAGTTTGAATTCAAAAGGAAATTACACATAGTAAGCCACGTTATTCACAAATATGACCATTTCATTGTGCATTATCAGTGTCTCTGCATGATTGATTTACCTGGTATGTTGGAGAGCATAGATGGGTATGTTGGAGAGCATAGATGGTAAGCAGTCAACGTGAGATGATGAAGAATGTACAATATACATTATTGAACAGTACCAATCCTCACTGTGGTGCTCAATTTCTAAACATTGATGCCAAGTACCACTGCAAAGGTACCCTGAATCTATCATATTGCTCTAATGAATTTCAGAACATAATTCGGCATAATATACAACAGTGTCTGAGAGTTTGAACCGGCGATGAAATGGACTTACTAATCTTGTTGGTGATACCATTCCATCTCTACACTACGGAAGAAAATGCCCGTGCAAATTTTAAGCCATTTCATTCAATCTTCCACGCACAGAGAAAAAGGCAAAAGTGTGATGCTACTGAGTGGCTCTGAGCCGAATAATACTTGCTATTGCTGCTGCTGCTACACTCGCTGCCTTCACCATTACAATTGCTTTCCTCTTTGTCACTGTCTGATTCGGGCGCACCTGGCTTGAAGATGAACAAACCATGGCCTGTGCCAGGGTTACAGAACAGCCAAGAATGGACATCCCAGAAAATTTGCACCGGTAGTTTGTCAACGAAAACGGTTTGGTTACCCCTGAATTTCCACTGCAAGTTCCTAATGTGAATCAACACGATCCCATCAATGCTAATCCACATTTCGGGCTCTCTAGGACCTGTCGTTGAGCTCTCCACAACAATGTCATGGTCTTTTCTCTTGTAATCAAACTTGGCCCTTGTAGAGAAACTCTTCTTGCCAAATACATGTTCCTTTTTGTAAAACAACACTGCTTCGACTAGTGCAGGCCTTGATTTGGTTCTCTTATAAGCCTTTTTCTTGTAATCCCCTATCAGCAACACCACCTCTTCATCAGAGACTAGGGCGACGTAGAAATCTGTACATGGCTCAGGACCAGCAAACTTAGCCGAGCGCAGGTCCCAGTAGACATCCACTTGGTTATGGTCAACTTCAAAGGTTTTGTACCCTTTTTTGCTCCAAAAGTGCCATGGCTTGAGGTCAATTTTGCAGGACTGATGATGGTCACTTTCGACGCTATCAACAGAAATGCTGAGAGTATGGTTCATGAGGTTCTTGCACCACAGGACTGTGACATTGCGCCAAAAACCGGCAAGGTGAGCCTGATAGACGCAGGTGACAGTACTCTGAGCCGTCTTAATCGTCACCGGCTCATTTGTAGATGATTTCTGCTCCGGAGGGGGTTGCTGGTTGGATGTTGATTGAGCTTTCGAAGAAGAAATATGATAAGACATTGATCGAATTAATTTTGTTTCCTTCAGCACAACAACAGGTTTGATCCTATAATTTTAAGGCCAAAACCAATGTGATTACAAATTCTGTGTTTTTTTTCCACTCTATAGATTTAAATATTGCACCACAAAACAATAGATGGCCCTATTGAGGCCTAAATACATATATTCTTCTTTGATCATTAGATGGAACAATAGCTGCAGATTACCTTGAAAACAAAGCTTTTCGAAAATGCAGTAAAAACTGAGCCATTTGAAGCCACACCCCCACGATTGAAAATGATGAAATATGCCTTGAAAGAATGGGTCAAAACTATATGATAACAGAGATTGATCCAACCGTTTGACGCGTTTGTTTGCCGGAGGAACAATGTGCTTTGTGATGTTAAAGTTTACCAGAAATTGGTTTTAGGTTTTCTTGTTTTCGTTTATTTTCCTGTGACATAAGAATTTTGTTTGTGGAGGAAAAAGTCTCCAGAGAGGGCAGAGGCTGAGGGCAAGAGGTGCCCGAGAAAGGAGGGCTTAAAATAAGAAAAAGCTCCCACAGGTTCCAACTTTAACTATATGGTATTGGTATATAAAGTGTATATGCATGCCTCTTCTAGATCAAACCGTTTTTTGGGTTTTAAGGCTGTTCTGTTTTGTCTTATCAAATTCTTAAAACTACCCTCAAAATTTTAGGAAATCAAAGGGTTTAGATTGATTCCCAATTAGAAGTAAGATTTATTTATTTATTTATTTATTTTTAAATAATATAAGAACCTTCCTGTGTTAGTTGTCTTCAAAATTAGAAGGTATAAAAATGGTCTTATGTTTTGATTCCTTTGAAGTGAATAGAGAGTTACATGAACCATGCCAACCTTAACCCAATTTTGTCAGCTTAATAAAGATGAAAACAATCTTTTTGGTTTCCTTTGATTTCTTGGGAACCAAACAATTACAACCTTTTCCCTCCACGACAAAATCAGTTCAAAGTAAACAAGTCAGACCTGCACAGCCAGCATTAGATTGAAAGAACCATAAAACACTGTTGAATTTGAATATTCATTTGTGTATTGTATATATATATATATATCCCTGATATAAATTTGTATATTCATCTGCGTAAATTTATTTTGTGTGATAAATTTTTTGGTACTGAGTTTGAGAAAAATTATCGACTGGCCCACCATCCCAAGTCCATAGTGTATTTTAATTGCCCCAAACCCTAGCCTGTAAAATACTTCAAACGGGGTCTTTTTAATATGGCACCGAATCAACACTTTGAATTTGTAATTGGAATTAAGAACTTTGTAGTCTAGTTGTATCACCTCTACTTCTTAAAGTGAATAGTGATGACTCGGTCCCCAAAATTCTAAAGTGTGTGTGTGAGTATGGTGTGTGTATTTTTTACCAATGACAAACAAAAGAAAAAAAAAAATTTGCAAATTTTCAATTAAATTTCACCCAATTCCAAATTCAAAGTATCGATTCGATACTCTCAAACATAAATATAAATGAAAATTTAAAATCATCACACCACATATATTCTATATATCATATTTGCATATTTCAATAGCAAAGAAAAACACTTTACAATCAATTTGTAAAATTTTTAAAATTTTAAGTACCTGGAACTAGCTTAGCCCTCTAACAATGGTTTCTGGTCCTGTGTGTAATTTTTATATTCATTTGTGTATAATAGAGCCACTAACATGTAGGGCTTATTTGTTTATATCAATAGACCCACTAACCTGTAGGGCTTTGGGTCCACGACCCGATCAAATTGGGCCTTGATTTTGGGTACAATCAGCCATCATATTGGGCAAATTGCTCATTCGGGGGCTGAGCCAATTTAATGGTGCACAAAAAATCGTACCATGGAACAAAATTGTATTGTTGGTTCGGTTCTATCATGAAATCACTCGTTCATTTCCTAAAATGTTGATAACAATTTCGATAATATTATATAACCCAAATATTGATTTTTTATTGGTAAAAAATTTAACTTACCATACACCATAATACGTAGAATAATTATATATATCAAGTTTTAGCTTTTCATTTGATTAATATCAATAGAGTAGTATGAACACATGAGTCTTGATCTCTTGTTTTTCGTGGAGTAAGAAAATCAATTCACATTTTTTATACGGACAATTAGATTAAATTTACAGTCATTTTCCAAACCAACCTATATCATTTCCTTTTAACATAAAAACATTATTTTTAGTTTTCATATTTAATTTTATTATTACCACCTACTGACCAATAAAAGGTAATTACCAAAATAAAAATAGAAAAATCTTTGCTACTGCATTATCAAAACACTAGTGCCGGCAAATTCAACAAGAAAATTTGTGCCAAACACAACTCCTCAAAATCTAGTTGAGTTAGTTTGAGAACACTGAGACTTCTTAAAATTGAAATAGAAAAAAATTTTGTTCAAACTTTAAATGAAAATTTCTCCAATTTCAACCCCAATGTATCAATTCAATATTCCAAAATGCAACATTAAAGTATATTTATTCGTAAATTTACTTATACTGGACAAGTATATTTGAATTTTAGTATGTGCATATGCAAAAAAGATCACATACTATTGAACACTGTGATATACAGTAAGCATGACAACAAGATGTTTATTAGAAAACGCTCTAATATCGTGCTACCGCATTATGCTTAAGTTTGATTGCAAAATTAAAAGATACGGCTAATAAATAGATATTATTTTTGAAAAACAAATTTTAGTAATATATACACAGGTATTATCTTTCTTTCAAAGATTTCTATTTTTATGTTGGTAATTACCTTTTATTGCTACATAGGTGGTAATCGTAAAATTAAATATGAAAACTAAAAATAGAGTGCTAAAAATAGGGTGAGAGTGGTTTTGTGTTAAAAGGAAATGATATGGATTGGTTTGGAAGATGACCGTCAAATTTAATGTAATGTTGTGATATATATATATATATATATATATATATATATATATATATATATATATTTAATGCTAAAAGAAAAAGAAATAAAGCAAGTGGGCCCCACCCATGTTTTAAAACACACAAAAAGTGTATAAGGCATTACATGATCCACGACCCAACTGTTTTCTCTCTCTTTCTCTGCTGCATCTTTCCCCTCTCGGCATCTCACTGCTTCTTTTTCTTTTTACAATCTCAAAGCTTGATCTAGCTTTAAACTTTTGGATTTTGGTAGAGCATTGTGAAGCAAAGTTGGAGAGTTCGTCAAGGCCTTTAATTTGATAGGAGCCAATCATCATTTGGTGCACTCTAGGGAGTTCAAAATTCTAGGGTTCTTGGGCTTGGATTTGGGGATTTTGGGAGTTTTCACTTCCATTGAGGTAGGGGTGTTCTAATCTACAATTTCTTAGTTTTTTTGTGAATTTTTCCCCTTAAATTTGATCATATGCATGCTAATTTTGATTATCTAGTTTGTGGTTGAAGTATGTTTAATTAAAATGCTAAATGTGTTCCATGTGTTATTTGAATTCATATATATGACTAGATTTATTACGGTGATTGAACATGTTTGGTGTTGACATATTGTATGTCCTAAGATTATGTATTTATTTATTTATTTATTGCTTTGAAAGAAAATGATGCTATGGTCAATAAATAAATAAAAGAAATGATTGCTTAGAAATTTCTATTAAATTGTGATAATGATGTAAATAAAATGTGTGAGAGCCTATGGTTGAATTGATAAATCGAAACATGCACATTCATGCATTCATTGGGAAAGAGAAAGGAATATATATATATATATATATATATTTTTTCTTTGAACAAACGAAATTATTTTGGGGAAAATATTTTTTTAAAGGAGTTTGCGAAAACCGGACCCCTAGGAGGCGCCTAGTGGTCCGTGGTGTTAGTGTAGTCTAGAAGGGATAATGGTTGAGCTAACTAGGCCGAATGCGACGCCTTGGAGGTGCCTTGTGGTCGTGGATAGTTAGTCAACCCTCCATTCGTGACGCCTTGGAGGTGCCTTGGGTCGGATTACACTAACGGTTTTGGAAGTTGAAACGGAAATGTTTCGGAAAATGGGGAGTAACGTTTGCATATTGCACTTCATGACATTGTGGTAAACTTGTGATTGGGTGGTATTTGTTACATACTTGTTATTGTATTTAAGAGTGTGTGTTTCCTTATATCATGATCCCTTTCACTTTTTATCTATTCCTTGTATGGATTCACGGGGATATAAGAAGTGTGTCTTAGACACTTCCTACTGAGCTTATGCTCACCCCATTATTTCTAACATTTTTCAGGACATGGAAAAGAGGTGGCGGACGACGATCCACCACAATTTTAGACGAGCACGGAGACCTATTTTATTTTATTTTTTGCTATCTTTTGTATTAAAACTCTCTAATATTTTGTAAATGTAATATTAACTAACTCGTAAAACTTTAGTTTAATTAGTATAATGTTGTAAGCCATGAACTTTTAAATTCTAACTACGCTTTTTGGACTGTAACTTGATGTAACCAACGTATGTTCCTTGTTGGATGAGATGGAGGAATGGGATTTTGTATGTATGTAGTCACTTTGGAGATATGATATAATATATGTATATTGCGTTGGGACAGGATATGTTAGATTTAAGGTCCAGTGAGGCCATTGTAATTATTTTTTTGTATTTCAACAGGTTGTTTAGAGATATTTTCTGCGGAGGTCATGCCGAAATTTTTTATAGATTTTTATTATTATTTTGGTACCCCATTTGGGTCGTTACATTTAATTTAACGATTTATATAAAAGGTGTGGATTAATTTTCTTGTCCTTAAGACGCACGTACCCCTAAATTTTTTCCATCTCTTATATAATATATGTATATATTCTTGGAAAGGTGTAAAATTCAGGGGTGTGTGTATATGCTATATATATTTCCTTAAAAATAATAATAACAATAATAATAATAAATTCCCTATAATATGTGTGTATATTTTTGGAAAGGTGTACAATTTTCTCCCATCCTTACCATATATGTTTCCTTAAAAAAAATATTAATTAATTGTTGAGTATGTGATATTTGACCGATTTGTTAGGCAGAATCTACATGCTACAAAAAGATAAATTAATATGACAATCAAATGGTCTCACTAGCATATCTATTAAAACAACATAAATTTTCAAAAACAAAATTACCCTTATATTGCCTTCTTGTTTTCATCTTCATTTTTTCCGATCACTTAACTGAGATCATCTTGGGAAGAAAACCCTTTTCACCAAGTACGTCTCCTAGTTATGATTGAGAATCCATGATGGTAATGGAAAAAAGGGTAAGAGAATAAAATAATGAACAATTTGACTATGAGATAGAGATGGATGATTAGGAGATATTCCTGGTAATTGACATTTTTTGCTAATTGGGATTCTGTAAAGATAGTTTTGTCTTTAAAATTTTATCTTTCTAAGTGTAGTATATCTATAGTGACACATCACCATCGGCTTGAGTTTTGGGCCTCAATATTTGGTGTCAGTATCATTTTTCTTAATTGTTTCATTATATTTTAGGTTTCGGGATTTTAGGGTTCCATCTAATGATCATTATTTTTGGGATGAGGTAAATATGTAATTCCAAAAATATCAATCTCCACCTCTCTCTCTCTCTCTCTCACTCTCTTTGTATAAATACTTCATTAACACTTATTTATATAAAAGACTAGTGCAGTCAAAACATAAAAGATAATTTATAATAAAAAAAATTATTTTATAAATAAATAATTAACAACTTGTTTTAAATAGTTGATATTTAATTTTATAAAGTCATTATAAATATATATTTATAAGAGTTAATAATAAAATAATTGTGATCCAAAACTAAAATAAACAATCACCAATGGAAATAATGTAGTTTCTATATGTAAAAAATTAGATGTGATCTAAAACTAAACAAAACAATAATCAAAGCAGGAATAATATAGCTTCTAGATGTGTAAAAAATTAAATATGATCCAAAACTAAACTAAACAATAATCCTAATTAAAAATCCTAACTTTGCATTTACAATTTTTGAATCTTCTCTCTCAAGATTCTTCTTTCTTTTGATTCTTCTTCAGCTGGAAACCCTAGAAGCAAAGCAAAGAAAATGAATTGAAAATAAGAGAAATAAAAAATTAAAAAATTCAAGTTACATAAAAATATAAAATACTTTCATGATACTTCTGAAAAAATAAAAAATAATTTACAATACAAACTAAATTTACAAGATCAACCATTGTTGTCACCAATCAAACATTAAACAAAGAATAAAAAATAAAATACTTTCATGGAGTTTATGAGAAAATAAAAATAAAAACTAAAGAAGAAAAACAAAATCCTAATGAACTTAACAGATGAAGCAACCATTGATGCCTTTTCAGAAAAAAAATTTGAACACCGATTACAAAGAGATTACCGAATAAAAAATAAATAAAATATTTACTATTGTATTATTTATTTCAATACATACATAGAGACATAACTTTCCTTAACTCTTATCAAACATGTATTGATTTCTAATTCTATTTCTTCATACTAAAATTAAAATTAGTAGAAGAATTCTTATCAAACATGTATTATTTTCTAATCTATATAATACATGTATTATCATTTTTATATATAATAGCCTTGAAGAATTATGAGTATAATAGGATTTATTTTAATTTGTAACTTATTTTATTGAAACACCTTGTATTTTTAAAAGTAGAGTATAATATGATTTATTTTAATTGGTAACTTATTTTATTTATTTATTTATTTATTTTACCTATTTTATTTTAATTGATAACTTGTTTTATTATTTGATAACTTGTTTTGGCCTTAAAAAACTCCGACTATAATATAATTTATTTTAATTGATAATCTATTTTATTATTTATTTATTTTTAATAATGGTTTGAAATTCTTGATACCTTGAACTTTTAATAATAAGTATTAGATATAGATATAATATAATTGTACCTGTCAATACATCTTCTCTAAGATTTCTTCACTCGACAAAATGAAAATGAAAATGAAAAGGAGCTACAAGAACTGAATTTACTTTTTAATAAAAATACTTGCACCCTTTTTATTAAAAGCAAAAGCGGCTGATTATTTAAACAATAAAAGTTTTATGTAGTCATTTCACAAACCAAAATCAAATTTGGCTTCATTAATAAAAACATAAAATAGCTTTGCTTTATGTGTAAATCCCGTAAAAAGAATTGCTACTCATATTAGTTTAGTCCATGTGTCGTCATGGTCACCTTTTAGTATGCTTTCTGTGTAGTGTGTGCTGTAGATGAGGCAGGCACAAACAGCAAACAAGTTCCAGTCCTCCCACTAACCAGTAATGGCACTTCTCAAATTCAACACCCAAATCATCACATTCCTGACCACTATTTCTACACACACAACACACACACACAAAACAAACAAAAGTAGGCAAAGCAACACTAAAATTCCCAAAACCCCCCATATTGTTAGGCCCAGCAAAAATGGCGGAGAAAGATTGTAATCTCGAGTAACTTACACGTCTCGTCTCTATCTATACATATATCTATATATGATACAGACCAACCCAATTTGACCCATCAATGGTTTGTGAGTCCAACCATTACAAAATGATAATCATGAGATCGACGAAGAAGATAGAAGAAAGAATGAGAAAAGAGAAGTGGTGGGTGTGTGAAGTTGCAGCATTCACATTCACTCACTCACTCGCTGCTGTAAAGTATAAAAAGTGTTGTTGGGTTGACTCCCAAATGGGCTTTGCCTTTTCATCGTGACTCTCACGGTCCATCTCCATCTGCTTGCCTTCATCAATCAGTCCTGCACTTTCTCTCTCATCTTCAAGGTTGGCACATGTCTTTCTCTCTCTAGACTTACCTTATCTCTTCCTGCCCTCTTATTGCTCATCATCTCCCTTATTTATTTCCGCACTTTCCTAAAGGATTTTATGCTCCCTTCTTCATCAATCAATCCCCTTTTACTGCTTTCTTTCTTTTAATAATAGGTTTCTCTGCATGTGTGTGACTGGGTTATTTCTAAATTAGTTTGGCTTAATCATGTGCTCATTCAAATCCCTATTTTTCGTGATTTACATGCTATATTAATTCCTCTGCCATTTGATTTGATTTGATTTCATCACCCAGTTCTTGCTTGTGATTTTCTTTTCTTTTCATTTCGAATTGGGTTTTTCAATTTTGGTGATTTATTTTTGTTTTTGCAACTCTTAGAAGTTCATAGATGATTGATTAGCCTTTCGATCGTAATATTGTATTGTCATACTTGTCTGTGTTGTGTTTTTGCTATACAGTGGTCATGTTTTTAGTGCGTCAAAAGGGATGTTTCAATCTCAGGCTTTGTCATAATGAATACTAGGAGGCTTTATTGTGATTTGGGGGGTAATTAAGTACTATACTTTAATCTTTTGTCCCGGTGGTCTTTGATTCCCCTTTTCTTTCTGTTGCCCCCACATATTTTTCTTTTGTCTCCTAGAAATGGCAAGGCAGTGGAGTTCTCAAATCCGAAAGCTATTGCACTTGCTACTGATGATTTGTTTAACGATGATTGTTGTCTCCGTCGAGTCGTTAAACGAAGAGGGGACTATTCTTTTGGAGTTTGAACGATCCCTTGGTGACCCCAATAATAATCTCCAAAGCTGGAATTCATCAGATTTGAATCCTTGCAATTGGAGTGGTATAGGGTGTAACAATGATTTTAAGGTAGCTTCTATACACCTAAGTTGCCTTAATTTGTCAAATAATTTGCCATCGACCATTTGTAAGCTCCCTTACTTAACTGAGTTGAATGTGTCAAAGAACTTCATTTCCGGTCCCATTCCCGATCTTTCTTCTTGCCATAATCTTGAGATTCTCGACCTTTGCACCAATAGGTTTCATGGAGAGTTTCCAACCCAACTCTTAGAAATCACCTCCCTCCGAGAGCTTTATTTGTGTGAGAATTATATGTATGGAAAAATTCCAGAGGAGGTTGGAAATTTAAAATTGCTCGAAGAGCTTGTCATTTACAGTAACAATCTCACTGGGATGATCCCCTTGTCAATTCGTAAGCTGAAAAGTCTTAGGATTATCAGGGCAGGTCTAAACTTGTTATCAGGTCCAATTCCTGCAGCAATTAGTGAATGTGAGAGCTTGGAGGTACTCGGGTTGGCACAGAACAAACTAGAGGGTGCATTTCCTGTAGAGCTTCAGAGGCTTAAAAATCTAACCAACTTGATCCTTTGGCAGAACCTTTTGTCTGGTGAGATCCCTCCTGAGATTGGGAATTTTAGTAGCTTGCAGCTGCTTGCTTTGCATGACAATTCCTTCAGTGGAAGCCTCCCCAAAGAGCTTGGAAAGCTAACCCGGTTGAGAAGATTGTACATTTATACCAACCAGTTAAATGGAACAATTCCGTGGGAACTAGGGGGTTGTAGAAGTGCAATTGAGATAGATCTTTCTGAAAATCTGTTAAGTGGGTTTATTCCAAAAGAGTTGGGTCAGATTCCTAATCTCCGCTTGCTTCATCTTTTCGAGAACCTACTGCAGGGAAGTATACCCAAGGAGCTTGGACAATTGAAACAGCTGCAGAAGTTAGATCTGTCCATAAACAATTTGACAGGTACAATCCCATTTGAAATTCAGAATCTCACATATTTGGGAGATTTACAACTTTTTGACAATCATCTTGAGGGTAATATTCCTCCTCTCATTGGAGCTAAAAGTAACCTCTCTATTCTTGACTTGTCTGCCAATAATCTCATAGGTAGCATACCTGCCTACCTTTGTAAGTTCCAGAAGTTGATGTTTTTGAGCCTCGGGTCAAATAGATTAGCTGGAAACATTCCCCATGGTATAAAAACTTGCAATTCCCTAGTGCAGCTAATGTTAGGAGATAACCTCTTTACAGGAAGCCTCTCTGTTGAACTATCAAAACTTCACAACCTTTCTGCCCTTGAACTCTATCAGAACCGATTCTCAGGGCTTATACCCCCAGAAATAGGACAGCTAGGAATTTTAGAGAGGCTGCTCTTATCAGATAACTATTTTGTTGGGCATATCCCTCCTGAGATTGGAAAATTGGTGCACCTTGTTACTTTCAATATCTCATCTAATCGGCTCTCTGGGAGTATTCCTCATGAGTTGGGGAATTGTATTAAGCTACAGCGGCTTGATGTTAGCAGGAACTGGTTCACTGGGTATCTTCCAAATCAACTTGGCAAGTTAGTGAATCTAGAATTGCTTAAGCTGTCTGATAATAGATTGTCTGGGCCAATACCTAGTACCTTAGGGGCTCTGGCACGACTTACCGAGTTGCAAATGGGGGGTAACATTTTTTCTGGCAGTATTCCTGTTGAGCTGGGTCAACTTACTACTCTCCAGATTGCCCTCAACATTAGTCATAACATTCTTTCTGGATCAATTCCAGACAACCTGAGGAACTTGCAGATGCTGGAATCTCTCTACCTGAATGACAATCAACTTGTTGGTGAAATTCCTGCTTCAATTGGTGAGTTGATGAGCCTCCTGGTATGCAACCTTTCTAACAATAATCTCGTGGGAACAGTGCCAAACACCCCCGTTTTTCGAAGGATGGATTCTAGCAATTTTGATGGAAACAATGGGTTGTGCTGGCCGGGTTCCTACCATTGTCATCCATCTACAACCCCATCATTTACTCCAAAGTCAAGCTGGTTAAAAGACGGTTCTTCAAAAGAAAAAATAGTGAGTGTTGTCTCTGTGATTGTCGGACTGATCTCTTTGACTTTTATTGTCAGCGTTTGTTGGGCTATAAAGCGCCGAAGGCCTGCTTTTGTTTCACTTGAAGATCAATTGAAGCCTGACATGTTAGATAGCTATTACTCTCCCAAAGAAGGATTTACATATCAGGACCTTATGGAAGCTACTGGAAATTTTTCGGAATGTGCAGTCATAGGAAAGGGAGCATGTGGGACTGTCTACAAGGCTATGATGGGTGATGGTATGGTGATTGCTGTTAAAAAGTTGAAGTCCCGTGGAGAAGGAGGCAGTGTTGACAGCAGCTTCCAAGCTGAGATATCAACTCTTGGAAAGATTAGGCACCGTAATATTGTGAAGCTCTATGGCTTCTGCTACCACCAGGACTCTAATCTTCTCTTGTATGAGTTCATGTCAAAGGGGAGCCTAGGAGAACAACTTCATGGGACTGGGCAAACATGTCCACTAGACTGGAATGCTCGATATAGAATTGCTCTTGGTGCAGCAGAGGGTTTGTGCTATCTGCATTACGATTGTAAGCCCCAAATCATTCATCGTGATATAAAATCCAACAACATTTTACTGGATGAAATGCTTCAGGCGCATGTTGGTGATTTTGGCTTGGCAAAGTTGGTTGACTTCCCATACTCAAAATCCATGTCTGCTGTTGCTGGTTCATATGGCTACATTGCCCCTGGTAACAATATGACCACGCAAATTTTCAGTACCTTTCTCTTTATTCACATTAAGCATGCATTCTTCACTCCCATACATCATGCTATTAGGATTATGTACCCTGAAAAATCTTTTTTTTGATGCAAACTATTCTGTACATTTTTTAATAAATCAGCAGTCACATGCTTCTACATTTCCTGTTTATGTGAATTCATCCTTAGAAATTGTAATCTGCTGTAGGTGGTAGGATGAGGACTAGTATCACTGCCTCACAACTTTATGGAGTTTTTTTGACATAAGAATGACTTGGTTTTCATTGCAGAATATGCTTACACAATGAAAGTAACAGAGAAATGTGACATCTACAGTTTCGGCGTTGTCTTACTGGAACTGATTACTGGGAGGTCTCCAGTTCAACCCCTCGATCAGGGAGGGGACCTTGTCACTTGGGTCAGAAGATCGATTCATGATGTTGTCCCCACATCAAAGATATATGACAAGCGGCTGGATCTGAGTTCAAAAAGGACAATTGAAGAGATGTTCCTAGTTCTCAAGATTGCAGTGTTCTGCACCAGCACATCCCCACTTAATAGGCCAACAATGAGAGAGGTAATTGCAATGTTGATAGATGCTAGGGAGGCTGTAAGCATTTCACCATCATCTCCAACATCAGAAACCCCTTTAGATGAAGATGATTCACATAAAGGTTAGAAAACCTGGTCTCTCTCTCTCTCATTCAGAGACCTAGCATTATAGTTGATTATCATCTATAATAAATGACTAAATGAGTATGAAATGATTGACTAGCTGGTCCTTATAATCAAGTCAGGCTGCGTAAATGAAAATTCATAATTTGGTCAAAATGAGTTCAAGTTTTTGACAATTGATCGATCTTGATTATAGTTGTCTTTCTAAGGTTTTGTTGAAAATTATTAGTTGGAGATGAATTAATCTAATATTTTCATCTGTGTTGATTAGTTAGATGTTACCCTTTGACAATAGTTTGTTATTTACCATGACAGGTTCAGCTCCCTCCATGGAATTTAGCTCTATTGATTATTCTCATCCCTTAAAATTGTGTTACACCATCATCTTTACAAAAGGATCAAAGCATGCTATCTGATGGTCCGTGGTCATTTAATCAACTATGGAAAAAAAATCAGTTTAATTCGATGATTATCTGAGCCGTTGAAAATTTGTTTAGAAGAAAAATTGAATACAGTAGTTAGATGGTTAAAGATTATCAGATTGCTTTGGTGAATAAGCTAGTTTTGATAAATAAGAAAAAAAAATTTCCACTGACTGAAATACCAGATTCAATTTTTTCTTTTCATATAAATTTTCCACTCTAAATATCTCCAGATTCCACTTTATACGTGTCTAAAAAATCCTTGTATGTTAGTGGATAGGCATGAATGTGTTAATGCCAATGATTTCGTCATTTTTTACATTGTTCTTTGGAGATAGTTGTTGACACAGTAATATTCTAGAAAACTAACATAGCAGGCATGACTATGAAATTTGCAGGTTATATGGAGCCATAGGCTCCACTCTATCTGAAAGGAGGAGCTTGCGATGTTCATGGTGATTCTAACCTCTTCATTCAGGTCATAAGTCTCATTTTGGTAGCAAAATACAATAAAGACATCACGTCCCATCTGCTGTCTTAAATTATTTATTGTGTATCCTGCTCTGCCTGACTTCAATTAAGGTTAGATAAGAAGCAGTTTATTCTAACTGTATAAAAGGAAAACATTGCTCTAGCTTAATCCACCAATCATAATGAGCATCTCTCTTTATATTTACATCCATTTGTCTGATCTATGCATGAAAACGATAATTCTGTCCTTGTGAAAGCATAAGCAACCTTAAATATGACTCGTCAGCTTTTCCTACTTGATGTGCATAAATGAAGTTGAAATATTTAGTTTTAATATCATATGTATAAAGTGCATGAAGGTTTTCATTTTACATTGTTGATTTTGAACAAAATCTAAGAAAACTACCTTTGTGCAATGTTCTGTTATATATCTCCAAGAGACATTATTTTAGAATCTCAAATTTATTTTTCCAATTGACTCCATCAGCAACAACATGGAGCATTAAAGAACTCCATAGAATCTTATTATATCAAATCTAGATTAATGTCTTCTTCCGATGAGCAAGTGTATCTCCAAAGCCAAACACTCTATCTGATTCCTTTGAAGTCAGCAGAAGGAATATAAACTTGAAATTTTACAATTATATGGGGATTGGAATTGTTTCACTAAAATCCCAAGCTTCGTTTTTTTTTTTTTTTGGGTCTTCCCAGCAATCAAGTGCAGCACAGCTATAATTTTTTTTCATCACCTAGATCTTCGGTTTGGTTGGTATCTTTTCATTACTCTGGTGTTCTTCTTGAAGCCACTCCTTATCTTCATCCCGTACATTCAATTGATCAATTTAATGCAGTACCCTGTGTCACATGATCTATTTATCATGCCACTGATCAGAATTCAATGGATATGTTTTGGTATTTGTTCAGTTGCTGCAAAGATTTCTGTGCTATTTCCAAAACCTTTTTTTTATTGATCAAAATAAGATCTCCTTGTCCTCAAATTAACATAACCCCTAGTTCCCAAGCTTTCTCTATGTTTTTCTTTGTTTAAAGTTGAGTTGTTTATGGTTTACTTCCTCAATAGAATGCATATGCTACATATTTTATTGCAGGCAGCCATAAATGACTTTTACCATCTATTGAATGCTTGAATTTGTAGATAATGCAAGTCCTTTGGTGTTTAAAGTCTTCTACGATAACCAAAACTCTCTTATTCCCAAAATAACTATATTCTCCAATCTTTGGTTCCATCAAAGTTGCTCCCACAATGCTTACATTTATCTGAATTTCAATTTTTGGAAAATGACTACTCTGGCAGTAATTTCTCTCTTTTTCTTGCTCAAAGCATATCAATTGTTCAATCTATACTTTTGAAACCTAAAATGAGAATGGTGTGGTAGTGTCACATTTGCATCTACTCAAGTCAGCTAATTCAGCTGGACAATACAGTTGAATTGTTTTCTATCTCCCCTCTTTTTGTTTATTCAATCCAATCAGGCGAGCCTTGGCACAACGGTAAGGTTGTTCCATTGTGGCATGGAGATATAACTGACCTTTCCAGATAGGGATGGCAATGGGGGTGGTTTTGGGCAGGTTTACCCTCCCCCGCTCCCATCCCTGTTTAGAAACCTCCGCCCCGTCCCCACCCAAAACGTCTCTCCCCATCCCCACCCCATTTAACTTTTTCACCCCTCGGGCACCCGCCCCGTCCCGTTTAGTCCCACAATTTTTTCTCATTTTTAATTTTTCTACCCCTCAAATACAATTATATAAGTATTAAAAATTCATTAAAAAAATGGCCATCAATACTTTCACATAAAATTCAACATTTCAAATATTGAATGAGAATGAGACATAGGGACGAGTAATAAAATAAGGGTAATTTAGTAATTTACTTACCTAAACAAATGGAGTAGGGCAACTTCCCCTTGTCCCGTCCCAAACCCGCACGAGTTTTTATTAATAAAAATCATTCCCATCAAAATAACCTAAACAATCCTCCAAGGACTTTGCTAACCACAGTCGCCCTTGCGCGACTATGGATATACGGCGCTTGTCCTATTAGTATAGGAATCTGATTCCATTTATGATTTGTCTAGGAATTAGTTACCATTTATATCTTGTCTAGACCTATCATAACTGTAACTTCTTTTGCTTTATCCTACTGGCAAGTCACGTGATTTATAGGCCACACGTTTGTTTATTTTTGGGTCATATATTTTACCGTTAAATAAAATCTATACCATTTAAAATTACACTTCAATTTTTATCAATCCTAAAATTTTTGTTCCAATAACAAACTTTACATAAATATAATAACACCACCAATACAATAAATTTAATTATTTACTTTATTTTTTTTTTCTTAAATGTGAAAATTTTTACATTTATTTAAAGTGAAAAATATTATATAAAAAAATAAACATAATAGTATAAGTGAAATAATAAGGGGTATACTTATGAGAAACCAAGAAGAACAAAGAGCCCATAAGAGGGCAAAACAAAACTGCAGAAACTAATAACAAATGAACGAAAGCCAACTCAATAGCAATAGAATGGACTGCGACATTATAGCAGCAACATTGGAATGTGGAACTTTTTTATAAACCAAAATACAATAGAGTACTTTCACTAAGAAAAGAGTAAAATTTATCTACATCCATAATCAAAAGTCAATTACATCCAATTATATCCCACACAGAATACTGTGTGTTCAAAAGTAACTATGTTAATATATCTAATTGAATGTAATCCCATCATAACCCAAAAGATTACCACATGATCAAAAGTTTGTTATGTTAATATATATATAATTAAATGTAATCTAATCATATCCCAAAAGATCATGGCCAAAAAAATAAAGTTCTTCATAAACCACGTATGCCTTTTCCTCGTGAGAAATAAAGCCACCCATCAAACCTGAAAATCAAATCATTAAAAATCAAATACCATTTTATTTTTTGGTATGCAACTACAAAGTGAACTACAATTTTGGGCTTTGCAACTGTAAATACCATTTGAGTTAGCTTCCGGTTCATTTGATATTAGTTGCTGCAGTTTTGTTTTGCCCTCTTATGGGCTCTTTGTTCTTCTTGGTTTCTCCTAAGTATACCCCTTATTATTTCTCTTGTACTATTATGTTCATTTTTTTATATAATATTTTTCACTTTAAATAAATATAAAAATTTTCACATTTAAGAAAAAAAAAATAGAGTAAATAATCAAATTTGTTGTATTGGTGGTGTTATTATATTTATGTAAAGTTTGTAATTGGAACAAAAATTTTAGGATTGATAAAAATTGAAGTGTAAATTTAAATGGTATAGACTTTATTTAACAGTAAAATATATGATCCAAAAATAAACAAACGTGTGGCCGATAAATCACGCGACTTGCCAGTAGGATAAAGTAAAATAAGTTAAAGTGGTGATAGGTTTTTACACTTAGATAAGTTATAAATGATAACTAATTTCTAGACAAATTATAAATGAAATCTGATTCCTATACTAATAAGACAAGCGATTGTAAATCCACATTGTAGCAAAGCCCATCCTCCAAAATCACCATAAAAAATGACAGGAGCTCCGAGCGCGGAATCCATCTTCTTCTTTTTTTCAAATCCAATCACCACTTCTACTGTTGTTTCTTTTCATGCTAAATACTACGAGTAGTTTTTTGAGTCACTATGCGTACAACTGTACATACTTCACCAAGACTGGTATATCTGGATTGGAAACTCAATATCTGAATCTTTTATTTATTTTTTTCTTTTCATGTACAACAGATGTCAACTTAAGGACTCCACCAAAACTGATATTTTCTCTCACCTCCTATTTTTACAAAGTTGTAAGGGAAAAAAAAAAAAAAAAAAAAATCAAAACAAAAGAAAAATGTTGAACTCATGCGTGTTTCCTAACTTTGTTACTGTCACTGTAACTATAGTAGTTACGATTGGAATTTAAACTATGAGTGCCCTTATTTTTCATCATTAAACAAGCCAGTCTCTTCCACAACCAACGCCTTCTCTTGGGGGATGCCACGTGACTCACGTGCGTCCTGCTCTTCCTCACCACCAAACCGCGTACCTCCGGTGGCCGGTAAGTACGAATCAACGGCCACTTTATTCCGTTAAAAAATGGGTGCCGTTTAATATCCGTTGCACCCCTGGCACCCCCTAGCCTCCTCCTCGGGTCCTTTACTAATAGCTTCTCTATCAAGTCTCTAGCCTCGTCCATTCCTTCTGCTTCTGTGAACCTCACCCCTCTGCTCGATGCTATATTGCGCAGGGTGGCCTCTTTACTCGCTCCCTTAAACGGTGTCGTACCATACAACAGTTCATATACAAACACCCCAAATGCCCACCAGTCAACTCCGTTGCCGTGACCACTACCTGTAATTAACTCCGGCGCCAAGTACTCATGTGTCCCAACGCACGACCTCGAAAACGCTGTCGTGGGCTCTGCCACGAACTCCGTCACCACTTCCTCCTCCAATTCCCGGTACCCAAAACAGCTGCGCGGCCATTTCCGGCCGGACTCCACCTTGTTCCGGTGGATCCGGCGTTCTAATTTCGGCGCAATGTCAGCCTTGAAGCACAAGTCAAAATCAGACAACATAATGTGACCGTTTTCACGTAACAAAACGTTCTCCGGTTTGAGATCACGGTAAACCACACCAAGTGCATGTAGATATTCAAGCGCCACTAACACCTCTGCCGCGAAGAATCTGACCGCTTCAACCGGTAGGCGGTTACCGGGTTGCTTGCGGAGCAGAGAATGGAGGTCACCATTGGGGCAATAGTCAATGAGAAGGCACGTGTAGTGCGAGACCTCAAGGTGGGCATAGAGTGTAGGGAGGTAAGGGTGGTCGAGGGCAGAGAGGATCTCAGCTTCCATTTGGACGTGAGAGAGTTTTTTGTTAGTTAGATTCTCTCTGTCGACAACCTTGAGGGCGAAGTTGGCGTGGTCATTGTCGCGGAGGCGGCAGAGGAAGACGCGGCCGAGGTTGCCGGTGCCAAGATGGCGGAGGAGCTTGAGATGGCTGAGGTGGAGGGCACCATCAGACGAGAGCGTGGTGGCAGTTTTAATGGCAGACCAATGTGGGTCAGATTTGCGGTGTGGGCGGAGGTGGAGGTTGGGGGCGGCAGCGGAGGTGGAGGTGTTGGTGGAGAGGCGGGACTCGTTGAAGCTGAGAGTGAGGCTGCTGCGGGCTAGACTGCTTCGGGCACTAGAGGAAGCAAAGGTGCGGTCAGTGGCAGCGGTGGAAGCGCAGCTAGTGAAGCTGAGATCAAGGTCGGAGTCTGGAAAATGGGTATCCTCGTCCATGGTTGATGAAATGAGAATTAGGATGATGTTGAGGTGTTTTGGAGGGTGTAGTTTGCTTATAAAGATCCATTTTAGAGAGAGAAATGAAGGGGACATTTAATTAAATTAACATGTCTGGTTGACCAAATTGTAGAGAGAGAGAGAGGGGGGGTGGGGGAAGGAGAGAGGTAATTGGGTGCATGTTTAATTGGTTGACCCAACTAATGAAGATAATATATTTTTAAAAAGAAAAACTTAATTGATACTCTGTAATAATTAATAATGGTTATGGTAATTATTGTTATTAAAAGGAAGGTTCAGAGAATTGAAGAAGAAAGTTGTTGAAGAGAGAGGCCGCGTCTGCATTGGTACGTAACTGCAACGGCTAGTCGGCAGTAGGGTATTGTTACTATCGCACTTAATTCATTATAATATTATTATGTGCATACTGTCGACTCTGAATACATAAATGTGATTTATGGAATACGTTGTTTTTGTTGACTTTGGTAGATACATTCTTAATATAATAATAATGTTACAATACTATATTAATTATATAGACACAGTAACACAGCTGCTTTTGCCAATACCAACAAAGCTTAGGTTTTATATGATACTATTGACTCTAGATTTTAAAGGGCCTGCTCTCGTGGCCACAATTTGAACGATTTTTCGACTCTCTTCCCAATTTGAAAAATACCGAATGAATTTACGTGAGTGAATATGTGAACGGCCATTACATCATGTTACAGTAATGTTATATAATTGGGTTTACACTCTTCATCACTTTTATTTAGAATTTTTCAAATTCCAAAAATATACTCACTCACATCACTTTCGTTTAGAATCTTTCAAATTTGAATTTGTACTTTAAATTTAAAATTAGAAGTAATTTAGTTAAAAGTATGAAATAAATTGACTTCAATTTCAAACTCAACTCAATATTTCCAAATTTGAATTTGTACTTTAAATTTAAAATTAGAAGTAATTTAGTTAAAAGTATGAAATAAATTGACTTCAATTTCAAATTCAACTCAATATTTCCAAACATTAAGCAAAAAAATGTATCATGATTTTTAAAATTTGTCAATATAAAATATATATATATATATATATATATATATGTGCAAATTAGTGGTTCTGAATAGTTTCTGTGCATTAGTCAACTAGTTGAAACTATTCAGAACCACTAATTACATTTAAAATGGAGTAATTCGACTCCACTTGCTTGTTGCTTGACCAACCAATTAGTTTGAAGAGTTCAATCCACAATTAATTCCAATTTTCATAATTTAAGTATAAAAAAAGGGGGTTTTACTCCCCTTTTCTTTCTTCTTTAATTTCAATTCTTATAATACAACTCAGAGAAAAATAGTTTACTTCCCTTTTCTTTTTTTATTTTTAGAAAAAGAAACTTCCATCTGCCTGAACCAACTAATTGGTTAATATATATATATATTTGCGCGCGCGCGCGCTCGTATACCCCTAACGGCACCATTTTAATAGGAAAGATACCGAAAGTTACCGGAGCCGCCGCTGATGCCAACATGTAGCCGACTCCTGCCTTTATTTATGTTGTTTTAGTTGTTGAAATATAAATAACTGGTAACTTGTAATTTAATTCATCCAACAAAATTATCCATTTCTTATCTTAATTACGATAATTATATGCCTTCAAAATATATATATATATATATATATATATATATATATATATAAACGGAATCAATAAACATAGAAAATAGTGATGGGTGATGGAGCCATGTGATGCGGCCAATATAACCTCCTTCTCACTTACGGGCTGGGACCCACGTGGAGGAACGTTAGACGATGCTGTCTGCCACGTGGTCAACATGGCCCCTCCTACAATGTCACTCTTAATTCTCACATTAATAAAATTATAACAAAGCATCAAATGCTACCATAAAATATTTTCCTACTACACATTATTCAGTAATAATAATGCCTTACCTATCGAGTTAATGCTTAATAATGCGATTCCGACCCACCCTATATTATATGTTAATATAACACACCAACCTGCCATTGTCACGTGACAGCGGGCCAAGCTGGCAATAAGTGTGGTTTGAGTCAATATCTGAGATTTTCAATTTTGTTTAATAGGTAGTATAAAAAAAATATAAATATAATTTAATTTAAAGAAGGAAAAAAAAAAGTTTAATAGGTGTACCACTAGTAATACATGTGTTCCACCATGAAGCTCTAGAAGTGCGCTTTTACATTAAGATCCATTTCATTCAACGACATATAATGGCCATGCCATTTGTTTTACGACTATAGCCAATTTCTCTTTCCTTCCCATTTAATTGGATGAAAAAGTCAAGTAGATATTAACGTGACTTATAATTGGAATTGTCAAACACCACCTCTCCCCATTTATTTTTGAGTACAAAGGACCGATGGTGTTATACAATACGATGTTGTTATAATATAATGTTATATAATACGGTATTGTTATAATACTCTGTGTTATATATGAGACGGTTTAAATCATCTTATTTTACAGCAAAATAATTCAGAGATCAATAGATTTTTTATATTTTAAAAAATACAAAATTTAATGGGCCCGCAGATATATATATATTTTATTTTATATTAGAAGTAGGTCCAGATGGCAAATGCATGTCCCCTCAATATGTATGTTTATTTATTTATTAATTTGTTTTTAATCCCCATTTGTTAAAACATGGCACACTATATGTCCATAGGATACGCATGAGAAAGACATGTGATGTAACTGATGTTGTGTTGTCCATTTGGGCTCTCAACCACAAATTGAAATTTTTTTGGGCCCATTTGATTTGAAAGATGGGCCTGGGTTTAGAAGGATTGTTTAACTTGCTTTGTTATTTTTAATATTAATATTGAATAAATCAATAATATTGGAAATTCATAATATTTTAGGGAGTAGTTCTCAAAATTAGTTCCAACTACCAATTAATTGGGAGTGTTGTGGATTGCAACACACTTAACTTCTAACACTAATGACATCCTTTACTCAGAGTAAGTTCTCATTAATTAAGGATGTTGCGAGACTAACAAAAACCTAACTTCTAATACTATTTGAGCAAAACACACATTCTCACACTTCTCAATAACTCCTTTAAAAAAAAAAAACCATTATCAACCCAACTATATAAGATGACGCAAGAACAATGGTAATATTATTTGGCACAAAATAACTTAGTGAAAGTCACATTTTGAAGACACATTAATGATTAATAATTTTTAATTAAAAAGATTCATGTTATGTTTTAGACATTTAGTGTGTGTGTGTTTATATATATATATTGATTTGAGATGTCTAATCATTCGGAATGACATTTTACAGCACGTACATGCACAAGAATATGATGATGAGAAGGAAACAATACAAGGCCGACATCGTCCCCTTCCTCTCCTCTCCTCCTTCTCAGGTGCAATGTATCTATTCTTATGTTGGCACTTGAAAACTAATAATTAATGACAATAATCAGAAGATTAATGCTTTCTCTTTTCAAATCCTTCTCTACTCCACACATTGTCACATGCATCAACTTCCAAATTTATCAATCAGTTCAGTGAACCCCTCCTAATCATTAACTCAGATCCCAATTCCCACCTACAAATAAATGTCCACCTAGTGTGTGTGTGTGTGTCAGTGTGTGTGTTTGTGTGTGTGTGGATAGGTAGAGAAAGAGAGAAATGGAATCAACAACTCTAACCACAATAATTATCATACCTCAACTAATAAGATGCCCTTTGTAATCTATTAAAGAAAAGCAAAGATTAAACATTGTTGCTGTTATACAGTTGGCCAAGGCTTCTGTTTGTCTGGTGACCCACTGAAATAGGTTGAACAAATTAATGTCAAACACAGTCCATGATTAGAAGGAGAGGATGCCAAAATATGTCAGAGTTAGGAAGAGGTTAGATAAGTCCAATTCTAGACCTAAACTCCAACCTGGTTATTTCAGTTAGAAAAAACCTCCCATTGGCTGGTTATCTTGATGAGATCCCATCAACTGTGTGTGTGTATTTATTAATAGTGTGAAAGAATGAGATGACATGTTCATTTGCAAGTTCCAGCACTCTCTCATTGTAAAATTGTCAAGCAAAACTGGTTACCAAATTAATATGATCCCCTTGGGGCCACCCCAGGGAATTTTTCTGATAATTGCCCGGCATGTGGGACAGGGGATTGTATGTGTCTGGTGGTAGATTATGGGGTGCTCTAAAAGGCTTGACACCACTTATATGAATTTAGTTTGTCCAACATAAACAAACCACCCAGGGTCTTTAACCCAAATGGTATAACCTCCTTAAAAGGAGGAGAGGGGTTCGAGCCTGGTGTGAGCAATGTGTGTATGAGTGCTTATCAGAATAAATAAATAAATCAAGGAAACATTTCATAAAGGTAGTGCTAAATTAGGGTTCTTAGAATTATTGACTAAATGAAATTAAATAGGTTTAAAGTTCAAGTGTTTAACCAATCAATTTTCATTTATCAAGCATTTCCTTCATGTATCAATTTTGGATGGTTATGAGATCCAAATATAGTTTGATCTGACATTAGAGGCCATGTTAAAATATGAGGTCCAATTTTATCACTTACTCATAGAAATGGTCTTCAATTGTACTTGTAAAGGAGTTTCTAAACTTTCTGTCACCTCTTCTGTATTGACTTTTATGTTGTAGAAGCTGTTGGGCACAATGTCCACCATGAGCCATTAATAAATGAAAGGCAGTGGGCGAATCAGTGCCCATTTGGATCAATATCACAACTATTTGCACTATCTTCTGCATCAGTTCTGTTTTGCTATTCATGCCTATGAATAAATATCAGTTTCTAGAAGTTATTTCATTCTTTTTAATTTCAAGTACACCATTTTAGAAAAGATTTGTTAAAGATTTGTTAACGCACTGTTGTCCGAGAGCTTATTGTGTCAAGAGGAATGTTTTGTTGATTGCTGTTGCCAAGTTCAAATGAGATGTACTTGCAAGAATTTTTAGGCCTTAGCTCCAGATTGTAAAGCATGTATCTCATACCATTTCCTTTATTTTCAGTTTCGTTGATATCAGACATTGAGAACCAGGTACAGATCGACCATCTAGGCAAACTTTACTTAGGTTTGTCAAGGATCCAAGAATGCATAAGCAATTGAGCAGTGTGAGCCTTTCCGTTAAGCCAGAAATACCTTCCTGAAGGCTATGGTAACCATAAACCACCATTTCTCATTAAACTTAATTAATGAAACACCAACACTAACTACAATCACAGTGCCATTAACAAACCGCTGTTGAAAATGATCACTTATATACAATAAATGAATCCATCAAGGTTTTAACAAGTACAAGAAATTCAAACAGATGATTAGCATCATCATCCAAAGAAAATCAATCATTTTGTTTCGTGTTTTTCCTTGCCTTCAATCAGAGAAGCATTTCTCCACTGTTAGTTTATAAACAAACCAAAAAAAAAAAATTTGTTGGCATTTAAAAAACAGTTCTGCTATTCCACCCTCTCTCTTTTTCCATATGGTTTCGCTTCTGCTGAACATCCTTTGTTACTCTTCTAGCACTGCCAAGCAATACTCTTTGGCCCATCCTTCCTCGGCTTCCAATGGAGACTCTAACCTTTTCCATGCCCACATTTACACCACCTCTTCTGATGTGCTGCTGCATTGGGGACTTCATTTGAATTTTCTTTTGAAGGCTTCGTCTCAAAATGCTACTCACCTTTTTACCACCACTCTTGTGTTCTTTGGGACTATCCCAAGATGCCGGTTCAGTCAACGACTTAGCTTCATCCCCATCTGTTTCTTTCTCATCTGCTTGAATTGGTGGCAATGGGAATAATGGTGGTGGGAACTTGGCTGAACCTGGTACAGTGGGTAAAGGGATTAGAGAGTTGCGTCGTGGAGCTGTGGCTGCTGGAATCCTTTGTGCTGTGGTGCAGATAGAAGCTCTGCCAGTCCGTTTTGGCAGTGGAAGATATTCGGCCATATCAGGATTATTTTCCTTTTCAGTGGGATCATTGTGCTTAACAAATCCATCCACTGTAGGGGGTAATGAAAGTTTGTAGCTGTTGTTCTCAGTAAGTGGTCGAGTGAGAGTGACTTGATCCTTGCCTTCATTATAATTCTTGTGAACTCCAATTGGTCTAGTCGTAAGTGGCTGCCTCATAAGTGCAGAATTTTGCTCTTCTTGCCGTTGTCTCATTTGTTGTTGTTGTTGTTGCTGCTGCTGTTCTGCTAGTTTCGAGTCCACATGCTGCCGTGCTAGCTTTCTCTCTATCAGAAGTTGAGATTCCAATTCCTTAATCTGTAAAATAAACCAAATGTTAAACTGGTGGACATAATACAGGCTTTATAACTTTAACTTACATCTCTTTGTTAAAAAAGATGGGTATTTTAGCCCTCGGAATACAGAGAGAAAAACTTTTTTTCTTTGCCAAACTTAGGATGAGGAATGTAATCATGTATATAGCAAACCTTGTCTTGCATATTCTTGTTTTTCAACTCTTTTTCCTTCATCTTCACGTCCAAACCATGAACAGTGTCCTCCAACTTCTTAATTTGCACATCTTTACTCCTCATGTCTAGCTTGGTCTTCTCAACCTAACAAGTAGAATAACAGCTTGTTTGAAATGCAGTTAAACATGTTTGACTTTAATGAGGATAGTAAAACGAGATAGAGCTTCAGTAGAAAACTATAAAATTATTATATGTTACTGACTACTGATACCATTTGTTTGTATTTCAACAGGTCAGTGTTGTCTAATTGCTTCTTTGCAGGACCCAATTCTATCCCTCTCACTCTACTTGCAAAGTTGAGTGAGCATAGAGTCTCACTTAGGTCAGTTTCATTGGGGCTAATCTGTACAAACATCAGTGTCTTTGAGTCTCCTCCTATAGATAACAAAACTTAACAAATCAGTTGTTTTCATTTCACATATAATTGAAATGGAAAATTGTTTGCTCTTTCTCCCAACTTCATGAAACCCCAATGAAGTACCTAGAGAGTCCTGAAGCAAATGAGTGAGCTTGGAGTTCCTACACAATCACCAAAAGGAAAAGTTTAGAATTGAAAAACACATAGGGCACACTCGCACACAAAAACATGATGGATCAAAGACTAATTAATTAATTTCAGTACCTAAAAGGGATATGAGGGCTCTTAGTTGCAAGAGCAGATATGACATCACCAAGTGCAGAGAGTGATCTATTAATATTTTGGGTCTCCTTTAGTCTTTCGCCTTGCACTTCTGTCTTGGCAACTCGCTCGCTACCTGCCAAGTCAATCAGCCACAGCTTGCTTCTAGTGCATTCCCCGTTCAGCAAATTTTCCCCCTTCACCATCACACAGTGAATGCTGCAATGGCAAACAGCCCGCTTGCGCTCAGTGGTGTCCCTTTTGTTATGTGACAAATTCAATAAAATAGGAGAATTGTGAAGGATGAAACAAACCAGTGGGAGCGGCTACTGTGCTCATTAGCATTAGTTGAACCAACTGCCCTGGCGTTACTGCCAGTCTTTAGAACTTCCCAGACCTCACTCGTGTTATTTACCTGAGCTTCAACTAGTCCTGGGACATGATGTATTCCTTCACCTACTTGCCTTATTTCAAGCCTACAGGCAACCATATTGTATGATTAGACTAAATTTTACAGAAATTAGTCCAAAAGTCCCCAAGTCATAACATCCTTAAGTTAGCTGCAATGTTATTGCGCATATAGTGCCATACAAATAGATCAATAATTGCCACAACTGGTGCAAGAGCTTCCAATATACATTTTTTTCAGTAGTTTGCTCAAATTTCTTATAACATTTTTACTTTCATGATGATAAAAATCTTAGGCAAAGTAAAAAACGAGAGTAAAATAGTCTTTGAAACGCAATAGAAGCTAGAAATTTCATAACAAGCAGCTAATAAGTAACCACCAGCTGAAACTTTTGCAATAAATTATGTTATAGGTTGGTTAACATTATGTGCATTACTTGTTTGAGGACCAAATACTAATTCATTGTTGCTCTCAAAAGCAAGAGCATAGTTCCAAGATACCAATAGACAATGTGACCAAAGGAAAGCAATTCTGTGCTACATGTTAAATCTAATACTTGTAGTTCTGGAAATTTATTATGTTAATGTAAACAGCATAAAATGGAAGGTAATATAGTAGGATTTTCTGTCATAAGTTCTCCACACCTTCACTGGAAAAAAGAAAGGTAAAAACAAGAGAAATTTTAATAATTAACTTTCTTAATTGTTACCTTTTTGCAGTTACTCCTGGCTGCTGTCCTGGGACTAACAAATCTCGTATCTGCTCATTATAAACTTCTAAAACACTAACAGATATTTCGTATCGAATTTGCCCCTTTCTCTCCTTGACGATCCGGAACAATTCCTCAAGAGTCCTGAAATTAACTCCACGGGCTTCATCTGTGCCCTCCATGGTAAAAGTTTTCCCAGTACCTGTCTGTCCATAAGCAAATATGCAGACATTGTACCCATCTAGAACTGAGGTTGCAAATGGTGCTGTATCCTCGAAAACATCAACTGCTCAAAAAGCAAAAAATGGGAAATATACATCAGCTGCAAAAGGTGATAAGGGACATTTTATTTGAAAGCAAATGAAATTTCCTCTGCATCCATTTTCAGTTACCTTGGTTTGCTTGGGGGGCAAAAACAGAATCGAACTTGAAGGTTTTCTTCAGTGCGCCATTAGATTTTACTGTAAGCTCGCCATCCTTGGCACCTTCAAAATCAATTGCCATTGAAGCTCCTGCATCAACCTCTTCATTGTTCAAAGGCCTACATCGGCAAAATACTCTGATATTTCCTGCAAGAGAAGGAAAGCATCATTCACCGCGCAATTGATTATCAATTTCGTGAAGTACATTGTACAAGGAAAAACTGCTAACCTTTCAACTCCAAAATCTTGTTGTAGAGTTCTTTCCGTTCCTTGGCCCCTTTAATGTATTTGATTTTAAGATCTTCATGTAATTCTACTTGTTGATTTACTATCAGCAAAGGATAAAAAAAAATTAAAACAGAGACTAACTAGGTAGAAAGTTAGAAGTAAAAATCAGGTGAACATGTAAATTTACTTTTGGACTGAATGGTTGAGCTCATGTCATTCATATCTAACATGCACTTTTTGTATGACAATGCCTCCTCAGATAACTTGACATGCTCCATTTTCAGTATCTGTTAAAATTCCCACAAAAAATTAACATTTATGTTTCCTTTTATGCCTTTAACCATGACAAGTTAGCATATATGCTATGAGTAAATTTTTCATTGCCTTCAATTTTCTTGTCAGGTCTCTCAAAGATAAGAACCATCTGCTCTTCTCTTTCACTTGTCCCTCAATAGCAAAAGCTGTGGAAAAGGAAAAAAATCAACATATAAATTTGCAGATACTTATATTGTCGACAATCCACAAATTAGAATCTCCATACCCAGTGATCCAACATGCATTGACTTGCGCATGAGCTCATTCTGAAGATCTTTTAAAAACTTCCATGCTTCTTGGCATTCTCTGCTCTTGCGTTCATTCTCCTTCTTAAGCTCTTCCAAAGCCCTCCTTGTCTGTGTCAGTTCCTTTTTCTGACACTCATATTCTATACGAAGCTTTTGAGAATCTCCATCAACATTATAATCACCTATATCCTAAAAGTATCATTTAGAAAAGAAAAAACTAAGAAATATATTGAGTTGATTTTTATAATTCAATCTAATACTTGATAGGTTTTTAAAACAAAAAAGTACTACTTTTGGTGACTGGTATTCTGGCATTTGAGACATTCCCATAACTTTAAGCAATTCAACTTCCCCAAAACCTGACACAAGTCAAAGGATGTGTTTATCAGAACTTGAAAGTACTTAGCGGAAGTGTTCTATTCCTATTAGAGATGTGATTAAATGTTCTCTTAAAGGTTCACATATAGAAGTTTGCCAGAGAAATATTTAACTTACTTGCAGAAGAATGTCCCCTTATAGAAATACCACATACTATAGGGCTTCCAGTTACTCCTTCAAATCTAATGGTTAATCCCTCATCACCACTAACAAAAGCTTTCAGATCAGATATAACCAGAGGTTTATTTGCACCAACGCGCGCATAAATGTCTATGTCAGAAACAGCCTACAAAATATAATCAACATGAATAATAAAACAATTACCATTATCATACTATGTATTAATTGTGAACAATTATAGGCCTAAAGTAAGTAATGCCTCATGGGTTTTCTTTTACCTTCTGTTCTTGTATAAAAACATCAAACACTCTCATCCCGGGAGGGCCATCCGTGAACATAATCTCGGCCAGGTGCAGATCAACACTGTAATTTCCAGACTTTAAGGCCTTGAAGTGGTACGAAAAGTTACCAAATCGTGCTGTTTGGTAAATGCTGTGTCCGTTTCCATCCCCAATTGTTGTGTCAGTCCTTGTAGTGTCACCACCACTGAAGCAACTATCCTCTAGAAAATCAATCCCATCCAAAGCTGAAATGCCGTCCAATGACCCTGCATTAATGCTTATAATAGGAAGGGGGTCTTTCAACAGCTTCTCTTCAACAATTGGCGGTGGAAGAAGCTCGAAAGAAGCTACCGGAGAAGCATCTTCTACCGCGGTTGGCCAAGAAGTTGAAAACTTGGTAGTAGCTGGGGTTTCATGGGCATTTTCCATTTCAGACCCATTGATGCCATTTTCTAAGGACAACTCGATGGAAGCACGATTTGAGAACTCAGGGGATTCCACATAACTTCTTCTGGGGATATCCGGTGATTCGGCACATATAACCAAATCGGGAGATGTTAACGAAAATCCTAACATAGATCGACCTAAAAAAAAAAAAAAAAAAATGAAGGAACAGCCTTGATCAAATCAATGGGTAAAACCCAGGTGGAAAAATCTAAACTTTATTGAAATTCCTAATGGGTTATTTACTCCTGGTAGCTCCTAAGCTTCAATGTTTCCAACAAACATCAAAACCAATAAAAAAAGCTCACAATTTTATTGCAACATTATGAAAATCAATCAAAATGGAAATAAATTGGAAGGAAAAAAATAAAGAATCTTTAATATAAAGATTTGAAGATGGGTACCGTCATTCTTGAGAGGATTAACATCGTCAGGATCTGCCATTGTCAATGTTGGAGAGCTCGGTGATGTAACAGAATGATCTGCCAAGTAGAAAGTGGATTACATGAATAAAAGGCCCATGTGCAAATCAAAATATGGGCAAAACCCAGATGGAAAAATCTAAACTTTATTGAAATTCCTAATGGGTTCTTTAGTCCTGGTAGCTCCTAAGCTTCAATGTTGCCAACAAACATCAACACCAATAAAAAGCTCCCAATTTTATTGCAACATAATGAAAATCAATCAAAATGGAAATAAATTGGAAGGAATCAAAAAAAAAAAAAAAAAAAAAAAAAAAAAAAAAAAAAAAAAAAGAATCTTTTGTAAAGATTTGAAGATGGGGTACCATCATTCTTGAAAGGATGAACACCGTCAGGATCTGCCATTGTTGACGTTGGAGAGCTCGGCGATGTAACAGACTGGTCTGCCAAGTAAAAAGTGGATTACATTAATAAGAACATAAGAAGATCTTGTAAATTATTGGGTAGAGGACAAAGATTGACTATTGATGATCTTACAGTGATAGAGAGTGTTGTGTTCTTGTAATTGCCTGGAAACATCTGTGGTAAGAAGTGGGTCATACCATTGATCGTCTTCCATTGATAAAGAGAGACAGGGAGGGAAACTGTTTGAATTGTAAGTGGTACCAAAAAGAGAACAAGCCAGAGAGAGAGAGAGAGACAGAGAGAGAAGGGAAAGTTTCCTTTAGCACTCCGTTGATTTCGTTTGGGTGAAACATTCATTTTGCCGTTATGTTTGAAGAAGCCCGTTGGTTTTTTGAATTTTGAAATTTCTTAACCGGGCCAAACAAAAAGGTTTTTTTGAACCAAATAGATTAATCCCTCGTGGCAAACTATGAAAAATATTCAAAACACTGATATATGACAAAATAGCTCACTAATGCTATATGGGTTTTGTTTGATTCTTTGCTAAATAAATTATGCCCCTTCTACAATTAAATGATAATGTATATTATTTACGAATAAACATAATTTATTTTAATTATCAAATTAAATATAATAATTAAATTATTATTTCTAATTTGGTAAGTGAGTATGTACTCCATCATTTTTTATTTGATAATTAAAGATGACATGTTCATATGTTTTGGTCTATATCAATATTCAGGATGGAATACATCATCACCGATGACTCGTTGAGTACTTAAGTATTATCTGAATTACTTTACAATCTCTGTATAAACTTATACAATTTCTTCTTTGAGCAATGATATAATTAATGACACTCAACTAGCATGTCTCACAAGTAATGTAACCATACCACAAATTATATAAATAAAATTAAGAAAAAATTACAAATGGGTAGAGTTAGGAGTCTTAAATAACAAGATTATCATTTTTTAAAGTTTAGTTTTCAAATTGATTAAATTAAACAAAATAATTACAAATAGGTCAAAAATTATTGTTAATGACTAAAATACATTTCACGCTCTTATTTTAAAATATCAGATATCATTCTTAAACCCTACGCAGTCAGCTCTTCATCCTCAGCCTCTCCCACCACTACTTGACTCCTTTAGACCGCCACTTACCGCCATAAAATAAGAGAAGCCGTCGAATGAAAAGTAAGCATCATCTTTGAACTTGGCTGAAAATAATTCTTATAGCCATCACTTTTTTTTATCAGTCTTAATCTTCATCAATTTGGTGGAGGTGTTTGAAGATGTTTTGGCTCAATTCAATGGCAGTGTTAGAATTTTTTTTTTCTTAGTTGATACTTGCACATCCCCTCCAAAGAATTGTTTACACTTAATAAGAATCAATCTTGAGACATAATGTTTCATGAGACACCCGATCGACAGTGGTAGAATTGCAATAATAATGTGTTGTCCAATTAGCAGTTCCAGCATATGTGAGCCGCCTGATCATAGTTATTGAAAAAGAATAAAAAATGTTAATCAAATTCTTATCAACATGTGACTAATTTACTGAAAAAAAATAAAAATTATCCATGTGATTCTATCTATTGAATTCATATCAACATTAATCGAGACAAATTGATATTACTCTCTAATCATCTATATATGTTGTATATATAAATTAAAAAATATATTGAGATAAGATTGATATTATTATATATATACACAGGAGATAGTCCCACTTTTCGTATTTACTAGTTAAAATTGGTTCTTAACTTCTTTTTTTTTTTTTGGGGGGGGGAGGGGGGAATTATATGAATTTAATAAGGATATTTTAGTATTTTGAAATAAGAGGTTGGAAGATATTTTGAACCTTAATAATAATTTTTGATGTATTTGTAATTATTTTATTTTATTCAATCAAATTGAATAAAGAAATTTTAAAATAAACCATTTTGTTATTTAGTACTCCTAAATCTACATCTACGTATTTTTTTTAAAATTTTTATAATAATAATAATATATTCTGAATAATTTTATAATCTCTTGTAAAAAATTGTATACTCCACAATTTCTTCTTTGAGCAATGATATAATTGATGACACCTGGCATGTCTCACAAATAATTTAACCCCCACCACAAAGTATGCAATAATGTATATAAAAGTAAAATAATAATAATTTATTATGTTGTATACATATATTATGACTTTACAATTTCTCCTAAAAGTTTATTGCATGATTATATGTATGCCTCTATATTTACTACTTCGAAGAATCAATTGACAACACCGTCTCTCGGATGTCATCACTTTTTGAATTTCCATCTTCTTTATATAATTTTGCTTGTAAAAATGTTTATGCTTTCTGTAAGTGATACTCAACCACTAACCCCAAAAATAAAAATAAAATAAAATTTTAAATTAATACTTTATGTGAAAAGTCAAAACAAAAAGAGTATATTATATAAGATTCGAATCCACTTTAATGGAACGATGTATTATGTTCCGTCCAGATTGAGATGTACCTTACACATTTCAATCTTTTTGTAAAGTGCAATCCCAAATTAGACGAAACACGAAACATGATAGGATTTTGTTCCTATTACTTCACTGTTAAAGTAACCCTAATCCAACCACATTAAATGAGTAGCAGCAAAATGTGATAATGTAGAGAGAGATTTTCAATGCAAACTGGAGCTGTTAATTTTGAGCTATAGTGACTAATAGAATGACAAAAAAATTGAAGGTATAGCCATCATCATTTAATGTCTTCTTCATGCTTTACTAGGATTGGATGAGTTGGGTCATAAAAGAAATATGAGTAAAAAAATTAGGTGGAATTGGCATATTCTGGCACATGCTTCTATTTCAGGAAGTTGTATGCTATGCACATGCCCAGTTGTGAAGGGCCATTGTCTTCCTCACTAATCTTCAAACCCTCCCTTCCACATTCATATACATGACAATATAACCTTTTGGTGTTTTCGAAAAGAAATTAGTAAAAACAACACACTTTTTTCGGAAAATTACAACTGCAAATTGGCTTTTGGTTGAGGTGGTGATACAAGGTTGAGTTTTATCCACACATGATGGTCCTGCAATTGAAGCAGATTTTTCATGTCAAATGTTGTTGTACTCTCTGGCCTCTGCTATGCATAGTGACCTTATGGATCAGTATGATCTTTCTCATTTCGAGTGTCTTGGTTTTATTTTATTTCGGGGTTTTCTTTTATTTTCACAGATCTATCATAATTATAAAGGGTTAAGTGCAGAAAATACCTAAAGTATGCTTACATTGCATATCATATCCGTGCAAAAAAAATACCCATAAAGTTTCAATTTGGTGTAAATAGGTCCATCTCACAAATTTAAACCCTAAGTTGACTAAATTACTCTTACTAAACCATTTTATAAAATATATAAAAATAAATAATTTTGTAAAATGACCGAAAATAACACTATTAGAGGATGCTACTCTCGTGCAAAAAATACCCCTAAAGTTTTAATCTGGTGTAAATAAGTCTCTCTGACAAATTTAAACCCTAAGTTACTAAATTACCCTTACTGAACCATTTTATAAAATACATACAAAAAAATATTTTGTAAAATGATCGAAAATGACACTATTTGAGGACGCGGGCAATGTACAAGTAAACATAAAAATATAAAATAAAAATAAAAGTATAAAATAAAAGTAAAGATAAAAATAAAAAATAAAAAACAAAAATAAAGTGCAAACTAAAGAAAACAAAAAAATTTCAAAATCCAAAAATCAGTGCACACTAATATTGGGATTTTTTTTTTTTTTGTTTAACGGTGTTAGTACGAAAAAAAAATAGTAGAAAAGAATAACTAGAATCTCAAAAAATTCAAATCCTCCTTCTACAAATTCTCAAAGTTTTAAATAAAAAAAAAATGTTTAGAGATATATAAAGAGTAAAAAAGTTTAAAAAAAAAAAAGAAAGTAATGTGCACATAACACTTCTATACTATGAGATTAGTAGCATATATACTCTCTTGGCATTTTCGGAATAGTAAAAGAATAAAACAGGTATTATAGCACTAATTTATGTTAGATGGGGTATTTTTGTACAATGTGAAAGGATTAGAAGTGTTTTTTTACACTTTTTCAAATAGGGAATAAAAATGCTACACAGAATGTATTTTCTGCAGTTATCCCTAATTATAAATCACAAAATTGTGACACAAGCCAGGAACATCCAACGATTCACACCTTAATTTGGAAGATCATATTTTGGAAGACCACGAGAAATCACCAAGGTGTCACGCCTACGTGTCCATGCCCGAACAAATTACAGATAATAATGTTTTCAAAACATACCACAAAGGAGATTATATATTCGTGACACGAAATCAAGATATATATATATATATATATATATATATATATGTATGGAAAGTTACTACTGAATGGAAGTAGGCTTTGGTCCCCTAGCTCCTCTTAGACAAGTACTGAAGTGGTTCAAAATGGTGATCGATTCTGAAAGTGGTCCTGCTGCATATACAGTACTTAATAAGTCCTTTTTACTGAATTCAACCGTGCTCACTCTATATATAAGTAGCCAAGTAAGAAATATAAGTTCTTGTGATCAATAACATATCTATATATAAGTAGTCAAGTAAGAAATGAAGTTCTTGTGATCAATAGCGTATCAGTTACATTATCCTGTATCAAAAGATAAGCACCGTCATCACTGTGAAAGTAAACAAATCAGCTCTGACAATAACTCTTGTCGTCGTAAGAACATTTGACCACGAGGGATACCTACAATTTCCATGAACTTTCCTGTGAATTGAAACATCGTTAGGCTATAAAGTGTGAAGGTTTGGTTGAGATTGAACCACCTCATGAGGATTGTGAAAGAAATGGAACGATGTCGTTGGAAAATCTTATCAAGATTATTGGTCCCCTCATACGAAAAGCCATGTTTGAGCTATGTCGTCATGGTTTACAGAGTCTGGTCCCTGTCTTCAGTGAGACGACAATCTCATGCAATTAATGTTGAAGATTAAAAGGTAAGGGTCGGCAGTACAGTTCTATGTCTAATTTCTAGGCAACGCCGTGTAGGTAAGGCAACTATGGCTGCATTTCCCTATAAATTGGCGCATCCATGCATACCGTTCTCTGCAACCCTTTTCTTAAAATTTCTTCTGCATTTTCATCTCTCGTATCAATCTTAGTTTCAGGCAAATTTTAATCATTCAAGTTGCCGGAAACTCAGAAAAGGAACAATGGACAAGATGCCCAAAGCGAGATTTGTGATGGAAGTTGCTCCACCACGATTTATCTCTATAATTAGGCGTCCATTGACAAAGATGTTGGACACCATCAATGAGGAAGAGAGAGACTTTCGTGTCAATGGAAGTCTGTCTCCGTCTTTGGATAGAGACAGATACCACGAAGCTTCTCCTGCTGCATATGCATTGGCCTTGTGCCTGCTAGTGCAGCAGCATTTGTGCACTTCAGAGGAATAAAGAGGAGCATCTTGCAGTTGCAACTTGCTACTTCAGTCTCAGCAACTCAATCACGCGAATAAATGCAATAGCATGTTAGTTTTTTTCATTTACGGTGTCAAGGTGAATCTTCACGGCCTGCATTTTATAGGTGGTGATGATTAGAACTATTGAGAAAAAAGGCTTCATGACTCCCATCTTCACCACAATTTTCAGAGGGGTGAATGAGTGTCTAGTAGAATTTCATGTTTTGAGGAGTAGTTATGTTTTTGTTATGTCAGAAGTGAAATGAAAACGTAAAAGTTTTTCAACCAAGTATAGCATTAAATGGGTGCGTGAGTTTCTTGTCATTTAATATATATATATATATATTATAATATATATAGAGCATCAAACTTGCCACAATAGCAATTCAGCAAACAGAACATTTGTAACAGTTCTTGATAGCATTTGAAAAACAATTCCACACAAAAGGAACAGAATAATCCCTCAGAACTCCATATTCTTCATCAAAGTTCATTTGAAAGAGAATCAACTTGAAATGCGCAGAGTAACATCTCAAAGCTACCAACAAAGAAATTCAATACAACACAAACGCTCTAGAACAATTAAAAAATTCATTTATGGAGAATTAGTGCATTAATAATGTAGAACTAAACATGATTTTATATAAAGAGTAGCTCAGGTTTAGAATCAGAAAACCATACCTTCTCTAGAGCCAAATTCACTTCCAAATCCAATACTTCAAGCCTGAAGTGACAGTCTAACCGACTAAATAGGGCTTCCCACCACAAAACCAAGTATGGGAAGAGTTCCTTGATCTCAGAGTATGACATGCCACGGCTTCAAATTCTGCCACGCATCACTGGTTCATATCCAGTCTAACCTCGATAACACTTGATGAAGAGCAACATAGGATTTCCCCTGCAGACAGGCATTAGATTACTCAATCATCCTTGGAGTCCATGGATAAGTTATAGACTTCTTTATACTCTCGAGCACTGAAAGTGGTAGAACATCGAGGACGATCAAGAAATTAGGTCGGAGACTGGCTGAGTGAAAAATGGAACTCCTGTACCTTATCAACAGGATTAGTTTCAAAAATGGAGACCTTAAGTGGGAGAACCAATTCTCCGTTAGAATATTAGTTGGTTATAACATGCTGTGGATATAACCTCTCTGGTGCACTGGGATGGTGGAAATCACACCACCAGCAGTGTGACGCTGGAGTGATCCCCACCGTCCCCACTGCTCTGGAGAATTTTTTAGTTCAAATTGGACTTCAAAAAGTTTCCGACCAAGTTCCATCTAAAAGTGAAATAGCAGAGTTTGCAAAAAGTTTGACCTTGAATCAAATCCCTGATCATAATATTAAAAGCCACAATAGAAAATCTATAAGAATAATGGGATAAAAAAAAAATGGAACTTCTGTAAATTTCAGTGTTCAGTTTGAAATATAAGCAGCCGTGGCAATCGCTGTTTATAACTGATATAAATACACAAGGAGAACAGTTGTTCAGGGGTAAGAGATGATGCCTCCAATTTAGAGCATCCTAAAAAAGAAAAAGAAAAAAAAAATCAAATTCTCCTCCTCGCAGTCAGCAAAAGTGTTTACATCATTGAAACTTGAGCAATTCGAAGAAATGGTCAATCTGTCCCTCTTTACAAAAAGGAGCTCAATTACTGATATATTATACTATTTACAGTGTAATAGCATACAACAATGGACCAAATCTCTGCAAGCTCATATCTTCTGAACAAAGTATTAGGGACACGGCAATTGATGGGATCTCATTAGCATCACATCGGCTGAGTTCTGCCAAATCCCTTGAATGCATTGAACCTGTGTGTGAGGTAGAATACCTCTTGACTAAATCAGAAGCACGGAAGCCAACTAAAACTCGTGCGCTAGTGCCTCATTTATACTTACATTCCCACTCCTTCAACTGCAGCTGCCATGCTGGCTGATGCCTCTTCAAGCGTCCGCTTCTTTTGCACTGTATTGAAAGCCTCAAGAATATCACCCTCCTCCCAATCACTAAAATCCTCCATCCCAATTCCACATTCGAGTCCAGCGTTTACCTATCCAAAAGTGCACAAAATTATGCAGGAAACTAATAAAATATAAATGCTAAACTAGCCAATGGCATGCAAACATGAGCCTGATTCCACCAAAAAGATTGTGTATATATGATAGCCTATGATCTCCATTACGAGATACTCTGATCAGAGATCCTGCATAGTTGCTCTACAGCAAAAAATAGAACAAAACCTTGCCAAGCAAATACTTGTATAGTTAACAAAGGTGTCAATGAGTATTCTACACAAGGTTTCGTCTGAAGAAGTCCTTTCAACATTATATATTACTATATGATGTCTATACATATATCCAACGAAAAAAAAAATAGTTATTAAATAAAGCTTTTCTTTGACTTTCAATAACTACCTCAAAACTGTACAATGTCTTATATAGATCACCCTATTACTGCTTCACAAATTATTGCAAAAATTCTCAAAGATAAAAATAAAATAAAATAAAATAAAAAAATAAAACCAGAAAGAAAATAAACAATGTATACCAGAAAGAAAATAAACAATGTATACTTCTTCCACTAAAAGCATGAAAAGCTCCATTATCCATTCAAACCAGAAATGGTTGGGCCTATTGCACTTGTCATGCCCTAATACCAAGCCACTCATATTAGTTTGAAAGCACTGATATTTGTGGTCCCGTGGGATTGTCCTGATATGCACACACACGCAGAGAAGAGAAGAGGAGGAGGAAGCAAAAAGAAAGAAGTGGTAAAAAAATATATAACTATAAAGACATACCTCTTTCACCATCTCCTTAACCCGTCTCAATGAATCAAGAACACCAACATATACTGTCTTGCCATTTCTCAAGACCCGAATGCCACAGTCTTTCACTATTTTCCCCTCTGTTACCATGCATCCTGCAACGCGACCACTGCCACTACTAAATACGGCTCTAACTTCTGCTGTGCCAATTTTTAATTGTTCCTATCAAGATACAAATAGTGGCTCAACAGTAAATTCTCAATAAATAAATAATCACAAGAATTGAGAAGCAAAAGCAAGCATGGGCATAAAGTTTCAAGCATGAGTAGGCATCTTCTTAAGACTTTTACAGAGGCAAGGAGAAACGGGTTTAATTTTAAAGCCAAAGAATGGAAGCAATCATTTTTATGTTGATCTCTTCATTTATAAAACTTAAATGTGGGATACTGGGAATGAGATGCTATGTCGGTCTCTATCTATAACCAAAACGGCACTTCAAACAAAAGGAAGAGAGGAACCTAATTCTTATCCTAACTTCCTTGGGAAGTCTTCAATTTCTTTTTTTATTTTTTATTTTTTTACTTTTTTCCTTTTCTTTTTTTTTAAGGTAAGCCCTTGAGATATTTTATTAATATGCTTTTTACATGAAAACTGTAAATGAATTGCCATTGTAAATCTCATCCCACACCCACACCCACAAACCCCCCAAACACAACCCCCCCCCCCCCCCCCCCCCCCCCCCCCAACCCCAAAAATAAAAAAAGTTATGTGTCCCTTTGTGGAAAGAAATGATAGAATTGGACCCACATCTAAAAACAAGCCCACACCCCAGTGCCTACCCTGGGGCAGATAGGTAATGCCTTTTCAAGATAAATGGAAGTTTAAAAATGAAATTTTCAAATCCAATAAAATTTAATTATAGTTTACCTCAACAGGCTCCAGGAGTCCCTCCATTGCATTTCGCACATCATCAATAAGTTCATAGATAACTCTGTACAGTCGAATCTCAACACCTTTATTGTCTGCATAGCTTTTAACAGACCCGGGTGCCTTGATGTTAAATCCCAGAATAACGGCTTTACTGGCAACTGCAAGGTCAACATCACTGGTGCTGATATCTCCAGTTGCTTGCAAGAGGAACTTCAGAGTGACATTATCTTGAGGAAGCACCTGTAGGGCTTGTCTGACAGCCTCAATGGATCCCTAGTAATAATTAAGAGATTCCAACTTAATTGCAATTACATATAGAGAGCTCATCGATGACTCATGAATTAAATTAAATGGAAATATTCTATCATAAGGAATGTCTACCAGTATGCATGCATGTGCGACTATTTTTGTGGATGTATATATTACACTAAATTTGATTTAATATGCAATTCGCCCTACTTTGCATTTGACACTAAAGACACGTTAGCTGTGGAAGAACATAAACCTACCAGGCAAAGAGAGGCTCCCAAACAGTTGAATGTTTACCAGATTAATATTGTTCAAGTTCTTCAAAAAGTCATTTCTAATCACAGAAAATTGTCAAATGGCATAAATATATTGACGTTTCATAAAATTCATCTCTCATATGCAAAAATACAAGACAATATAGGTTTATTAGATAGGTGGGAATGAGTATCCACTTAGAAAAAAATCAGATTCAACGTAATATACGTGGTCAAACCAATAAATTGAGACAGAATAGGTCAATCTACCCGGTGAAGAGGCCATTAGGATCAAACCCCTTAATCGAAATCACGACACATCTGGGACAAACATTTGTAAGTTTTGTATACATATCTTGAATTAACAAGTAGATAGAATTGACATATCTAGAGGGCGGACTTTAGTGCAACGGTAAGGTTGCTCCATTGTGACCTGTAGGTGACAGGTTTGAAATGGAAACAGCCTCTCCATATGTGAAGGTAGGGCTACGTATATGTGACTCTGCCCAGACCTCGCAGTGGCGATAGCCTCCTGCACTAGGCTAGCCCTTTATAAGAACTGACATATCTAATGTATATTATATATTTACCCATTTTAACTCAAATATAAGTAAGAATATATAATTTAAAAGAGAATCATTGTGAAAATTATTATCAGATGATCTGAGAAAACCAGATTACTTTGATCATATTCAAGGATTTTAAGCCATTCTATTGAGCCAGAAGAAATTTATACAAGCAGCTAAACTAAACAACTATCACAAACATAGGACCGTGGGTACTAGTACTTTGACCGCATGCCAAGTCATTGCCACATGGCTTGAACCCCGCCACGTGTCCAATGACTTGCTGATAAACATCTATAATTCCTTTACTTATATAGTTATATATGCATGTGTATGTATATGTGTACATATATATGCTATATGAGGTCCCACTTTGCTAGCAACTTTTCATGCCCCTGCAGCAAAAGGGCATTTACTCCATATCTAGAAGCTAATGATCTCTTCTTCTTCTTTTTCTTTTTTCTTTTTTCTTTTTTTTTTTTTTTTTTGTAAATGAAATTACATGTGTGGTCGTGGCAAGAGAGAAATCCCCATGGGGACCCCTTCAGCCCTCCAGGGAGGAAGTCCTTAATTATCTTAATGAGCCCTCTAGAGATGGCTCATTAAAATAACTAAGGACTTCCTCTCTACCGATAAGCCTCAGAGCCAACTAATAATTATGAAAAGTTCCTCTCTACACCTCGAGGAAACAATCAAGGTCCTCGGAGAGCTCCTCTCTACAAATAAACCCCAAGAAAGAATTGAAAACCCTTGGGGAGCTCCTCTATACTAATAAACCCCGAGAGAGGATTGAAGGCTCTCGTGGAGTTCCTCTACAAATAAACCTCGACCGGTCGACAAAAAACCTCGAGGGGCTCCTCTACAGATAAACCTCGAGGAAGATCAAAGCTATACAGAGCCCTTCTGCGGGCAAGCCTGTCATGGAATGCAGCCCGCAATACGTGTAAGGCTGGCAGCATTATTCCTCCAATGGGATACTAAGGATATTGTCCTGATGACTAAGAACTCGAGGAAAGTTGAAAGACTTTCACCACAGGGATACTAAGGATATTGTCCTCCAATGGGATACTAAGGTTATTGTCCTGATGACTAAGAACTCGAGGAAAGGAAGAAAGAGGAGGTGATCTCTAAAGAGGCGGATGAGCAGAATAGATTAGGAGTCCTTACATTTAACGAGGAGAAACTTTAAGCCGGGGTCAGAATTTAATGCATTACTCCCCTACTCCATCAGGCTAGCTAATCACTGGGATTTGCAGCCAATTAGGCAAGCAACTGCCAAATAATCCTTCAGACCAATGGTCCTTGTCAAGAGATGGAGGAGTATAAAAGGAGTGAATAGCCTGAACAATGGTACTGAAAAAGGGAAGAGCGAAATGAATAACAGGTATACTGGCTCAAGAGAGATCACCAAAGCTTATCCCCACGACCTCTTCCTCACTCCTACAAGCTAGGACCCTGTGTGACAGCTTAGTGCTCCACTTAGGCATCCTCTTCTTGGTACTCTCGTCTTTATTATAGTGATTCCTCATTATTATAGAACCTGATATCAATAAAGGCTATCATCAAGCCATTAAACCCATGGGATTGAGCAAGTTTTTAAACATTGATTTTTATTTTCTGTCAATCTCAAATAAAAAAACCTCCCTCTCCCAATACTGAACTTGGAACAGTTATTATTAATGTATTACTAAGAAATTATCAACCAAGATTTATAGATAACCCTACTGACGTGTTTAGATATGCTTAACTGTATTTAAATTAAAAAACACATATTGTTTCAACATATTACTTAGGAAATCATAAATAATTAGCTAATATTAATTTCAATAAAATTCAAATCATTCTCACATTAAAAATCAATTTGATGCATATGTCACAATTTCAAAATATTATACATCTTCGAGTCTATGGGAACTTCACTTATATTGAGTCGAGTTCCAATGGTATGTCCTTTTTTTAATCCCCCTTATAAATACTATTGCTATTTGTATTTAAATGAGTTTGACCATCAAAAGTTCACTTTGATACTACAATGTTGTTTATTCTTGTACTTTGGCCTTTTTTTAGTTTTAGCTATATCTGCAAACAGTTTAGATTTGTTTTCATGCAATATTTAGGGTAGAACGAGAGCTGCTGCACAGGCAATATCAGGTGTTCAAGCATCATGCGCTTTGTGAAACAAATTTGTAAACGTAAATGAGATACATAGGTGCTCTCTTATAAAGTCTCTGGACATATTCTTTCCTTCATTGGTATAACCATTCTTGTAGCTGTACAGTAACACTACAGTTTCATCCATTGGATGATCTCAGTCAGAGACAAGTTGGCAATAACTTAGTCAAGACAGAGGTTACTCAGCTTTATCTCTTATTAATCTACTATATTACATCCATAACTCACATTACGAAGATCAAGATGATGTTTGTTTTATACGATAGTGGATATACATACCTGAAGGTCAACCTTCATAATGATATTCAGCTGGTGCAAGTCTAATCCAGACTGCTTTCCTGCTGAAACTGCAGAAGCTAAGGAAGAAAGTGTAACCTTCCCGTCTCCAGCCTTGGCAGATATACGTTCATTTCTTAATGACTCTGCACGTAACTCTGCCTTCTCGCGTGCAACATCGAGGGAACCAACAACCTCAAATTCATCACCAGCAATTGGAACATTATTCAATCCAATGACCTGTACAAGTATAGGAGAGATGCATTAGCAGATTATTGACCAAGAGCCATGTAGTAGAACTTTTAAAACTTGACCCACTCGATAGTATAACCAAATAGAGCACAAACTACATCAAAATATAGTTTCTAAGCTACTAATGCACTGAACTGAAACTTAAGAGCGGTTTCCTAACTCAACTAAAAATAGGATTCCTAACATGTAGAAACTCCAATCATAGTAGGAACATTAAAATATAGAAACTTCTGAAAATAAAGATTTCCTACCTCAAATTGCTTACGATAACACCTTACAAACTCCTAGAGTAACTAAGATATCCCACCCATGCATAGGAAACAACAATCTAGTTGCTTACGATTGGCTGTCCCCTTCCTACTATTACATCAATTCATTCAGCAACTCTATGGTGTGAGAGAGCAACTTCAACAACAATTACCCCAAATTGCCAATAGACCGGCTTTAAAGAGTTTACCTCACACATATATCTCTTACTATAACGTCTTAAACTAGTTATGGAACATAGCACATTGTGTTTCTTGGAATTACTTTTGTCATTGTGATGAAAATATTAAAGCAATTATGTCAAAGTATTTTCAGCAAATACCCTCATAGATAGAAAGAATAAACAATAGCTTATATGATAATAAACACTTAGTGTCATGACCCCAAATAGAAGGAAATTGAGATATTTTATTTGTAAACATTTTATTGTGTCACAGGAAATTAAGTGCTCGGTATATGCAATCTTCTGGTACCATAATATAGCCACTTTTTTTTTTTTTTTTTTCCAATAGGAAGGACCCCTGTGAATCAAACTGGAAACTTACATTTTTAACTACTATCCTAGAATGAATGCCACAATTGTTGTAATGTCCCACCAAGCCCTTGCTTTATAATCAGATATAATGTAGAAAAATAAATATCATAATAAGAATAGACAAGCAAAATGTAGCAAACTACAAAACCTGTACGGGTATAGAGGGTCCTGCTTCATCCACACGATTTCCGCCATCATCAAATAAAGCCCGAACCTGACAATAGGAAATGTAGGGAGAAGTCCTTCAAAGATGGATACCAAAATGAAACCAACCAGATCATATGCTAATTTTTCGAGGTGTAACATATAGGTTAAGAAGGGATTTTATCTTAAAGAAAGTTAATGCAAAATTTGCTCTTATACGCTAACCTTTCCAAAGGCTTCACCACAGACTACTATATCCCCTCTTTTGAGAGTGCCATTCTGCACAATGAATGTAGCTACCGGTCCTTTGGATTTATGCAGACCTGCCTCAATGACTGTGCCCTTCGCACTTCTATGAGGATTAGCCCTCAACTCTTGCAACTTCAATGAAAAAGCACATAAGAGGTTAAAATGCATAAAAGAAAATAATGAGAAAGACAAGCATGCACAAATTTTAAAGCATGTTAAATTTGTTTATTCATAGCAATTTTCCAGCAACATGAATAACAGGAAATTTGTTGTGAGAATTTCTAGATATGCCAAAAGGGTAAGGACGTGTGTTGGCATGTGCAGATGTCTATCCAGACTAATTCACTCATCTATGGTAAAAGTTATCTATGTTCACAGGCTCATTATGCTGAGGTATCCATGCCAACAGAACATGACGTGGGTATGGGCATGCACAATATGCATGAAGACAAAGCCATATCTTTGAGAATCAGATGAATTGACATCACACCAATACTCGTACCAGAGGCCATGTAATGTAGCATATTATGAAACCATCATAAACTGATAAAAATCTGCCCATATACAATTCAATACATTACAAGATACCTCAATCAAAGAGAATAAAGTTGGATTTCCAGCATAAATATCTAATTCAGCAGCTGATATTGCGGAGAGAAAAAGGAAGAAGTGGATACATTCATAATAATTAAAACAAGTAAGAAATTAAATTATATCTAAAAGCTAGCATGGCTGACAGTAGGGTTACATATTACATATTTCATGAATACATAAAAGCCAACAAGCACTCCCTGAAAAAATTTAACTTACCTCTGCAACAAGCATGACAGTTTCCAACAACTCATCTACATTATCCCCTTTAAGAGCACTGATCTGTTTAGAGGAGAATGGTAAAATAGTAAGCAACACCAAAGAGCATAAAGTATCAGCGCAGAATGCAAACACAATTTCAATGCTTGTAGTACAAACACCTGAACCATTGGGATGTCACCACCCCAATCTTCCGGCATTAGACCGATTGAAGATAGCTCTTGCATGACTCGCTCTGGACTAGCTCCCTCTTTATCTATCTAGAATGATGAAAGAAATAAAGTTAAGTCTACAATTCTTGAAACTAATAGTGAGTGATGTGAAAGCATTTCCAAGTGCAAGTACATAGATACCTTACTAATGGCAATCACAATTGGTACCCCAGCTGCTTTGGCATGAGCTATGGCCTCATTTGTTTGAGGACGAATCCCATCGTCAGCCGCCACAACAATGATAGCAATGTCTGTTACCCTTGTTCCACGAGCTCTCATTGCCCCAAATGCCTACATGAGTGAATAAAATATAGATATCATCTACAGGAGATAAATTGTGAGCAAGTTATTGTTCGTGATTAAGTTCAACCCCCATCAACCAAAAAGTAATAATACAGGGATTGTGAAGACTCAAAAAAGACCTAGCTCGAGATTCAAGATATATATTGTTTTTCAACATATATATATATATATATATAGAGAGAGAGAGAGAGAGAGGGAGGGAGAGATACATTACTGGCAAAGAAACCTGTAGTTAGAACCATGAATAAGAATTGAGTCTACCTCGTGTCCAGGAGTATCAAGAAAAACACATGGACGCGACTTGCCATCAATAGGTACTAGCACCTTGTATGCTCCAATACCTTGTGTAATACCACCTGCTTCAGATGCAGCTACCTGTAATGTCTAGTAGTCAGGGTACAATTTCATACTGGGATGGCCAGACGAATACTGCATAAGTTGAATAAATCAAGATGCAGGTAGCCAGAATATGGCATACTTCATAGATATTCTACCTTAAAGATGCAATGAACTATGAAATCAACGCGAAATATGAGCATCGGTTGCAATATAAATGAAATGGTAATCAAGTAGATTAAGCTTCGGCAATACCTTGCTTTTCCGAATATAATCCAAAAGCGTTGTCTGCCAAGTTGACAACACCAAACAGAAATCAGCATGAGCGTAACATCAGAAATTAAAATAAATATCATTTTATGTTAAAAAATGGATCATTATTTTACAAAAGGATGCACAATATCAAATGGGCAGATAAAGGAAGTGGAGATATGTCATTCTTTACCTTTCCATGATCTACATGGCCCATTATAGTGAGGACGGGAGGCCTATCTTCTAAGCTTTCCAGGTCGTCTTCATCAAGAATTTCCTTCTTTCTAGCCATTTCCTCCACTCTAACATGGGCAGCATCTATGACTTCCACATCATACTCTCTGCAAATCATCTTCACCATGTCTTTGTTGATTGCTTGCACGCCATCAGGCTTAATACCCTTCGCATAGAGATACCCAAGAATTTCACCTTCACTGATCGCTAAATTGTCGGCCAACTCCTCTGTCGACATACCTTCTTCACCAACCTCCAAAATGTCTACTTTAACTGGAGCAGCCTCTTTAGCTGCCTGAAGTCTAGCTGCTTTACGACTTGCCTTGCTCCATTTCCTTCCTTTCCTTGCTGTAGCGGCACCTGGAATAGAAACATTAAGTTCTGAAGCTTCCTCATCATGTTCCACATCATTAAACATACGCCTCCGTCCCCCGGATGGACCGCTTTTCCTACGAACATCTTTGAACTTCCCGGGCATGGGGCCCTTTCCAGGTCTAGGAGGTGCTAATACTGCTTGAGCAATCAGAGGATCAACCACAGGCTTCTTAGACGCAAATTTATCGACCAATATGGGCTTCCGTTCCTTAGTTTTTGCAGCTGAGTTTGTTTCAACAGTAGCTGGAGTCTTTGGCCCCGCCCCCACATCCTTCAAGATAACTGGTTTCTTGACCACAGGAGGTGGAGGAGCTACAGAGGGTTTTGCTTGTAATTTCGGTTGAACCCTCATAGGTGGCTGAGGGGGTCTTAGACTAGCAACAGACTCCGACACAACCTTGGCTGATCCCTCTATCTTCTGTTCCTTTTTATCAACCTTCTCAATCTTAGGTGATTCCTGAACAACTTTCTGTACACTAGCCACTGGGTTCCCTTTCTTCCACACACTCTTGAAAGTCTTATTCTTTTTAACAGCCATCGAATTGACTGGATTACCATTGCTCTGTTCAGTACTTGTATTGGGTGGTGGTTTATTAACTGATACACTCACTTTTTTACCAGTTTCTAATTTCTCTGCCTTCTCCAATACCTCTCCCAACGACTCAATCACTTTATTCCTTTCTTCCTCATTACCATTCAACTTGCCATCAGCAGAATCACCACTAAGATCTGATTTATCCCAAGTCACTGGATTCGTCGAGTTGATATTTGGTCCTGATTTTAGTACAGGCTTTGGTGCCGCCCTAATAACAAGGTCAGCATCATTGTCTTTGCTTCCCCTATACGTTGAATCAAGGGAACTCGAAGTCCCTTGCTCAGCAATGTATTCAGTTTTTACAGAATATACACACACCCCCACTCTCCTCCATCTCTCTCCACCCCAAATTTTGCGCGAACCACAAACATTTCTAGTGAGAGAAACTATCCGAGCAGGGGAAAGGGTTCCTTCAAAATGCCCAGACGAACTCGTACTCGCGCTTCCCAGACTCACCAAGGAAGCCAGCGAAGCCATGGTTCAATTTATATACTTTTCAATACAAACATGGACTTCAGAAAACAGTAAACACAACCCCTATAGTATAATGTAGTAATACAACAAATAAGATCAAATTCTTCTCTACAATTTCGTATGAACCATGAAACTCAAACAGTTAGAGTTAGACAAAGCGTGGCAAACAAATTCTGAAAGGCGGAATTCTCGAGTATCGAACAAACTCGGAAATTCTGGGAATCCAAATTAGAACACTGTTTTGCATTTAACTATGCATACGAGACCCAAAATTCAAAAAATTGAAAAACCTTACCTCTCAGAATTGGTGATTTTGTATCAGTTGATCAGTCATTGACTCATTGGGCTGTATGAGCTACTACTGCAAATGGGTTTGCTGTAGAGGTGATGTTGGTGTTGTGTTTAGAGAGAGAAAGAGATGGAGAGAGAGAGAGAGAGAGGGTGAAGTTAAGCACCTTGTGGCTATAAAAGCGTCTGTGGGGATGGGCAAGAAGGATGGTGATGACAAATTTGGAAATGCCTTCGGTTGGGGTTTTGTGTGCGTGTGTGGCTATTTTTCTACCTGTCAAATTTTGTGTGTGATAAGGCTTTGGTTGGGTTACTAAATAAATAAATAATAAAGTTAGATTTTTTATTTATCCACTTCAAAAAAAAAAAAAAAACAACAGATTTTTACATTTAAATGAAATTAGGGCCTCATATTCACACATTGACAGAGTCAAAGTCTTATATTTTCACAAAAATGAGTTTGACCTAAATAATGACAGGGCACATCAAGTTTTACTGTTTAAAATTTTTGTTGCCTAAAATGCCCTTCTCCCTATTCCAATGCATTTACCTTATTACCCTTGTTATTTCCTTATCTAATTTAAGCCATTGGAGCCCTAAATCATTAAGAATTCTTATTCGTGCGCCCCCTCTGACTATTTGGGGCTTTTCGAGAAAACAGACATTGACGACGAGTTAGAGCACCGAAGTTCTCAATCTTCAATCTGGTGGACAACAGTAAGATGGCGGAAGGTCCAGTCATGGAGAATGGAACTTGAAACAGCACAATCCTTCAACAATCCCATTTTAAGGGTCGAATAGATAATAAATTTGGGTTTCTCTGTTATGTTTTCTGCCATGTGCAATGAGATTAGGGAACACAAGATTTGTGCATGATTTTGTGTATTTGGTGTTTGTTTCTAGTTACAGATTCAATTTTTGTTGTTAAATGTGAATGAAAGTGGGTTGGTCTCTATTGATCATGGTTGATTTTTGGAATTTTTGAGTGTTAGGGTTTTTGGTCGCATACCTTATGAATCCTGCCTCGTTTTTTATTTTTTATTTTTATTTGGTGCCATTAGTTTTATATATTTTTCTCTCCATTTTTTACGTCTCTCTTCATATATTTGAGCACCAAAAGTACAACCATTATCACTTTCTTGACTGTGAATGCTACAAGATTGGCACATATTTATAAAACTGGCATGTTCTTAAATGTATTTATCTATTTGGATGTGAAAAATTACATTTATATCGTACAGACTTTTTTTTTTTGCATACTTATTTTCTGAAAAAAATAAAAACAAAAATTACATGTATATATGGAGTATCCTAGTATGGTTATCCCGAAGTCTTAATAGAATAAGATGAGGTTTCTGTAATGATTGAGTGGCTAACTTTAGGTGTCTGGAAAATTACATCTCCTACAAAAATACATATTTTTCTCTTATATGTGTGTGTGTGTGAGATTGTAAGCCAACACATCAAATGGGCAATAGGCCAGCTGGTACAAGCCCCTCCTTCCCAAAGGTGTGTGTGTGTGTGAGATTGTAAGCCAGCACATCAAATGGGCAATAGGCCAGCTGGTACAAGCCCCTCCTTCCCAAAGGGAGAGGTTAGGGTTTGAGCCTCAGTGGAGGCATGGGTGTGTGTGTGATTGCTTAACCTTCCAAAAGAATAAAAAATAAGATAAATCCCCACACCTTAGATGAGACAGATCCTTTGACCACAACTGGGTATTTGGATTAAACTAAAAAAAAAAATGTGAACTGAAAAGCTGCAATTTTTATAGGTTATAACAATTTACCTGGTTGTTTTGAATTAATGTTAGCCCTTTTCTTCCATTTTTTTTTTTCATTGTCAAATCTTGTGAATTTTTCTTGCAATTATTGTGGACACTTATTTGCGGTAAAGGAGCTCACTTTGTTACTAATGCACATTTCAATTGAAGCCTCATGTGATATGTTAAGTTGGAAATTGCCTAGTTAAATGAGTTCCCTCTCATGCACAAACTCTAATGGGGGGTGGTGGGAATCACATGCATGTTTAGCAAGGACATGTTAGAATATAATGTTGCTGAAAAGAATTGAACTATCTGAAATGTTTCTGTTTATAGTTTTGGATCCTACATTAATTTAGCTGTATTTTTGTATGTTACATGAAGATTGTGTTCTTTGTGATGATACTTTGGGGATGATTGGACACTCCACTACAAGAAAAATGCTCTTTTACGACCTGTGATTAACGACATGCATAAAAAAACAAGCCTTATTAAGTACAATTTAAGCCTTTATGTTTTGGACAAGTCGTTAAATGTTATATTCACGGCTTATATTTAATTGCCCGTTTTATTTTCTTTTAAAGGCCTATCTTTCTTTTTCTTTTCTTTTTTTTTAATTAATTTTTTATTATAACGACATGTTTGTTACATCGTTCATATTGGACCCAAAATTACTTTAAATTAATACCATTCCCTCGCTATTTACTTATGGAAAAAAATATCGCCCAATAAGCCCTAACTTTCAGCCTCATGGTTGATCCCTTCCAAACAATAGAACAAGAATCCTGCCTAATCCTTTTCCGTTCCAAGGGAAAACTCTACAACTGGTCAATCTAGATTCAAGGAGGAGTAAGCTTGGCTATGACTTCCATTTTTGCTTCAATCTTGTACTCTTTACCGATACTTCAACAGTTTTTCAATTTCATCCCTAATTGTGAGTTTTATTATACTTTCTACTTTCTTTTAGTTTTGATCTTGTGAGATAGATTACGAGAATATGAATTTAATTGTGAGATTGAGGGTGTATATATATAAAGGAGTATATATATATATATGTGCAATAAAGGAGTGCAGCGAAGCAGCCCCAAAAACCAGATTCAACCATTATATATAGTTTCTAATTTCTTTTAGTTTTGCTGTCTTGTGATCTCTTTGTGGGTGTGATTTGGCTTGGATAGTTCGGTGGAGATTGGCATTAGGTATGCTTAAAAGAGAATGGGTTGTTACTGATTTGTTGTTCTCCCCTTATATGTTGAAATTAATCCAAACTTGAATGGATTAATTTCAACATATACCCTCTTTCAATCTCAGAAATTATCTTGATTTTCCTGCCAATTCCAATTATGGGTAGCCAGACAGCAAAAATGTACATCAATTGTGAATTCCAAATAATGGCAGATAATGAAAATTAATAAGATAATTATTTATGTCAGCAAGTTGTCTTTCGAGAGGCATGATGAAAATTAATTTGGATGTCGTTCCCTTAGAACATACTGTAAAAATTAATTTGTATTTATAATATATGTAAATATTAAATGGAAACAAAGTATGTAGCTAGCCTTTACTCGAAGTCATCAAATGCTACTCTAATGGTGACAAGCTTCCCAGTATACCTATCTTTTGTGTACATATTGGAGACTTGAAGGAACTCTGCTATTTAGTCTGGGCAAAATATTAACGGATAGAATTCCCAAATCTGACCAACATAGGGCACGATTTGTTTGGATGCAAAATGTTTTCCAAAAAATGTTGAACCATGTTTGGGGCACTGAAAACTGGAATTGCGTTTTGTTGCTTCTAAAGACAACATTTTAGGTATTTTTAGCAAAAGTACCTTATCTATTGTACTTATTTATAGACGGCTTGGATCTGAACTCTCTTGTTCTTTTAGCTATTGGCTTAAATTCTAGGGTTTTTGGTTTGTTTTGCCACTCTTTTGAGATTATTATTATTTTATTTTTGTATATATTTTAGAAAGCTAAGAAGCTTCACCAATCATCTTAAAAGTGAATTCCCTTATGACAATTTGTATTAACCTTCCTTTATTTATTTAATTTTTGCACAAAACCTTCCCAATCACTATGACTTTTCATGTTCAAGTAAGTTTTAAATTCGTTCAAATATTATTTTTTTGCATCGTGTGTTAGTAAATTTTTAATAGAGCCATGTGCTGATTTCATTAAATGTAATAAACTTGAATTTTTTTTTTTATTTATTACAGAATGTGATTGAAGGATTGATTGTTGCCGTCAAGATTTTGTACGAACGAGGGAATCTAAAATATGTTCAAAATTGATGGTTATGTTCTTATTTTGAAAAAGATGGTTGTTTCTTTTTGAATTTAGTGGTTTAGTTTTTATTCTTTATTAACATTATCATATTAGATGGATAGGAACTTTTATAATATTTACGGTGCCTTTAAATATTTTGTAAACAGGTACTAGACTTAATTTTTTTGCTTAATGAAAAGTAATGGATTTTTGTTATTCTCATTAATACGTCTTATGTTGTATGTGGTGATATGATATGATGTGTGCATTATTATTATTATTTTTCATATTGAAGACATGCATCATTTATGTATTGAACACAGGCACAAAACATCAATTGTTAGTTCCATTAGAAAGTAAAAGGGCTTCTATATATGAAAAATACTTGTATCTTCCTTACCTTTGGTTAATATTTAGCTGATTAACAATGTTCCATTTAGATGTACAAATGCATTATTAAGAATGTTTTTGGTTATTTATTCAACATTGCCAATCAGCTAGATATCAAGTAAAGTAGAATTATGGAACTGGCTTAAAAGCAGCTTCTTTACCTATCAAGTAGAGAATAATTGTGTTTAGGATATATTGTAGAATAAAAAATAAAAAAAAAATTAGCAAAGAAACAATGTTCCAAGTGAAGGTACCACTTTAAATTGCAAAAATAAGTCCCTTTTGTGGAGGTACCACTTTTTTTCCAAAGGTACCATGTTTTTGACTGAAGGTACCACTTTTTGGCATTTAGGTACTATGTTTTCTAAACACTCGCTTAGCTAGCTTGGAGTATATTTTGTGTTATTTATGGCCCTAATGGAGTTGTTTATGGATGTAATATGTAACTTAATTAGCGGTATGGGGTATAATACCATTTTCAATTGCAAAAATAAGTCCCTTTTGCGAAGGTACCACTTTTTTTTTCCAAAGGTACCACATTTTTTAACTGAATGTACTACTTTTTGGCGTCCAGGTATCATGTTTTCTAAACACTCGCTTAGCTAGCTCGGAGTATATTTTGTGTTATTCATGGCGCTAATTGAGCTATTTATGGATATAATGTGCTACTTAATTAGCAGTGTGGGGGTGTAATACCATTTTCAATTGCAAAAATAAGTCCATTTTGCGAAGGTACCACTTTTTTTCCAAAGGTACCACGTTTTTGAACTGAAAGTACCACTTTTTAGCATCCAGGTACCATGTTTTCTAAACACTCGCTTAGCTAGCATGGAGTATATTTTGTGTTATTCATGGCGCTAATGGAGCTGTTTATGAATGTAATATGCAACTTAATTAGCGGTGTTGGGGCGTAATACCATTTTCAATTGCAAAAATAAGTCCCTTTTGCAAAGGTACCACTTTTTTTTCCAAAGGTACCACGTTTTTGAACTGAATGTACCACTTTTTGGCATCCAAGTACCATGCTTTCTAAACACTCGCTTAGCTAGCTTGGAGAATATTTTGAATTATTCATGGCGCTAATGGAGCTGTTTATGGATGTAATGTGCAACTTAATTAGCAGTGTGGAGTGTAATACAATTTTCAATTGCAAAAATAAGTCTCTTTTGCGAAGGTATCACTTTTTTTCTAAAGGTACCACGTTTTTGAACTGAAAGTATTACTTTTTGGCGTCCAGGTACCATATTTTCTAAACACTAGCTCGCTTAGCTAGCTTAGAGTATATTTTGTATTATTCATAGCGCTAATAGAGCTGTTTCTGGATGTAATGTGCAACTTAATTAGCGATATGGGGTGTAATACCATTTTCAATTGCAAAAATAAGTCCCTTTTGCGAAAGTACCATTTTTTTTCCAAAGATACCATGTTTTTGAACTGAAGGTACTACTTTTTGGCATCCAGGTACTATGTTTTCTAAACACTTGCTTAGCTAGCTTGGAGAATATTTTGTGTTATTTATGGCGCTAATGGAGCTATTTATAGATGTAATGTGCAACTTAATCACATTATACATGTATATAATTGGGTTAATTCCACCTACACCCCTGACCTTTAACCATATCGCACCTACACCCCCTCTAGGTTTCAATTTTCACGCACACCCCCTAACCTTTGACCATATCAACTTACCCCCTGTCGTTAAGTAACAGATGTTTAGTGCTGATGTTAGGATGGATAAATGGGTAGAAGGTCAATTTGGCCCTTTATAATGGCTAAAATGACATTTTTAACTTTATTGACAATTGCAGAGTTACAAAACTTAATTGGAATGAAGTGTTTATTGAGAGAGTGTGGTATCTCTTGGACAACTATATTTATTGAGAGAGTGTGGTATCTCTTTGACAACTATTGAGATTAAATTATCCTTTTGTTCGACACCATGGAACCAAAGAAACAACAGGCCAATTTTTCATTCATTCAACTGCTTCAAGTTTAGAATGAATTTTTTTTTTATAGTAGTAATAGTTGAAGAAAATTCAATGAGGCCCTAGTATAAGAAGTCATACAATACTAATTCATGAAAACCCAATGCAAAAGAGCAACTTCATTTCATTCCATCTAAGGTAGAAGCCAGTATAATAAGCAATACAATGGTTGCAAAAACATACCAACCTAATCCACAATCAAAAGTTGCAAAGCTATTCTTCTTTAAAAGTTAAAAAATAGCTAGCACCAACAGATTGCAAAATACCAGCAAAAAAAAAAAAAATGACACTGTTCAACATTACAAATGTCTCATATCCTACATCGTTTCAAGTACATTTTGGATTCTGAGATCCTCCTATCCTATTTCCTCTAGCTCCCAATTGGGCAAATACAGATATGTATTTCCTTGTTCTGTGGTAAACCAATTTATGACCCTTTTTCCTTTGTGTGGTCCTAGTGAGAGTCTTCTTGTTTATGTATTTGATGGGCATGCATTCTCTCTGTTTCTGTGTGTAGTTAGAACAAAAGAATTATTTTGTCTCTATGACTGTCACATGTAATAAAAATTAAGGTATTAAGGCATTGTATATGAAGTTTTGTAGATCTCTTCTGGTGAATATCTCAATCAACATTACCTACAAATGCACAATATATAAATGATTAGAGTAAAAAATTTAGTAAAAAGTCTTTAACCTGTATACTTTACCGTCCTAATTTAACAGTAAATGAATACATAATCATAAAAATGAGCTCATATGTAATAAGCATTTATCAAATCTTTAGAAATATTGTCTGGAGTAGACTTATCATGCGAACATCGCTTCATTGAATCCAACATATCTATACGACTATCGCAAATGTTGAAGACATACAAGCACCAATGTTTCTCATTTACAAGTATTGGAAAGAAAAACTGCATATTTAAAAATGTAAAAATTTAATTACTTTTAGAATAATATCTTTTTTGATAAAAAGATAATAATTGATTATGTTTCCAAGCGATAAATATTACTATATTGAATTGGCGAACTTTATTGTCATTGACATTCCTTATCCTTTTATACTTGTTCCATACCGCTTGTATTTTACCCTTCCTATTTTTAACTTTTGAAGCTATCTTGGAAAGTTAAATATGAAAATGCACACAATTGATAACATAATATGTGTGAAACAAACACTCATTATAGATAAAAGAATTTGTTATCCTAATCCAAGGCGGAAAGAAAATTTTGGATCCTCTACGCCTTTGTTTTAGTTGGAGCATTTGGCAATAGACGTCAACCACCTATAATGATCACATTTAAACCATTAATGCATGCGTGTGATTGGTTTGAAAAATCAATGAACTTTAAGTGAACATACCACATTTGATATCCAATTATTGTAAGAGATTGTTCTCATCTCTTTTCTTGTCAGGTAAATATCATGTATGTCCACCAGGATTTCACTATAATTAAACAATATCTCTTTTCTTGTGAGGTAAATATCTCTTTTCTTGTGAGGTAAATATCACATTTAAACCATTAATGCATGCGTGTGATTGGTTTGAAAAATCAATGAACTTTAAGTGAACATACCACATTTGATATCCAATTATTGTAAGAGATTATTCTCATCTCTTTTCTTATGAGGTAAATATCATTTATGTCCACCAGGATTTCACTATAATTAAACAATAACACATTAAGTGTTTGAGCATAGAAAGTAAGTAAATATAGCAAATAAATAATTATTTATATAATTTCTCACTCATCATTTTTGCTTTCATCCATGGCATATGAGAGGACCATCTTTGCTTCTGGACGAATGGCACACCATTTCGTAGTCTGTAAACAAGCTAAGTTAAGCCAACTTTATAGAGCTTATGCTCAGCTTGGTTGGTTAGAAGCAGTGTCTGAGCTGAGTTTGAGCTTGGTTAATTTTTGAACAGTTGTGATTAGACTTGACTCGCTCAAATAAACCAATTACTCAGCTCGGCTCGCATAAATCAACTGAGTTCTTAAGAAGTTCTGAAGGATGGGAAATTTTGAGCCTTGTTATCATAATTGTTGGTCAAAATAAAATACACACGTCATGCTTTGCAACTTCTCACTGGTGGAGCAAAAGATAGAGAAAGTGTGCCTGTGTGACTGTAGATTCTTAGTTTTAATTGTTGATTAATTTGGACCATTGACTTCTTTTTCTGTAAATAAATGAATATCAAATCTAAAAGATAGGTGAAACGCATGAAAAACTTAAATTAACAAGATAATCTGCCAAGGAATGCTCTACGATATCTCTAAATGCTAGTTCAAAGTTTCAAATTATGTATCCACATAAGGTATGAAGGAAAAAATAGTCATGAGACTTGCTACATCAACAAGATTCAAACATATATACAATAATAACAACGAAATAGTAAAAAAGATTCAATAATTGCTGGTACTACTTTCACAAGTGATTGAAATTTGTAATAAACTGTACATTATGCATAAAAAGGCTTCCTAATAGCTGTTGGAAAATCTGAAAATTTGGATACAGGTCCATTAAACCAATCTTTTCCTAAGTCCTTATACTTTATCCTATGTTTGGTTGCCAAGAAATTGGGAAAACAAGAAGAAATTAGGAAACATGGAATCTTGTAACAATTCTACTCCTTTATAGAAACAACAACCTTAAAGTTTCTCTTCTTTCCTTATTTTCTCTGCTACCAAACAATGGACAGGTCAAAATTGTTGTGTTTTAGCCTAATTTAAGCTACATCTTAACTTAAAAAGTCCAAGCAATGACTTAAACTTTTATAAAAGATTGGGATGATCAATACCAAAGTCCATGCCTTGTAGCAAACAAATTTAATGACATAGCTAGCCCTTTGTCCTACATTGTTAATTCTCAACATACACAAAGAAACATCATCCACATATGCTACAAAATAAAATTTTACATATATACCATTCTTGGTAAGACAAATCCAACAAAATGAGATTAATTAATGAACAATAATCTACTTATTCTAAATTATTTTTTCAGTCAACTTGTTCATTCTATAAAGAAAAGAGTATCACCCAGTGGCCTAATTGATAGAGCGGCCAGCTTCCTGTGTTCGAGTCATTTCTCCTTCTAGTTTGCCAAGGAAAAAAAAATAGAGAGAAAATACCATTTTCATGGCTGGGAATAACAAGCACTTTTACTGTTACGTTATTAGAAATAATTGTACTTTAGCTTGATGGAATGTTTGGAACAAAATTTTAGCAACTTGAGGTATAAAGTCTACAAAAGAAGTACATTATTCGCTTGGAATTCAACATTTTACTAGAAAGAAATCTTTAGTATACATATGTTTCTGGTAAGGGGAGAAAATTATGACATTTGAGTAATCAAATAGGCATAATAAGGAATCTAATCCTTAATAATTGAGAAGTAAAGTCATAAGATCAAAGATGCAAAACTAAGATAAAGATGAAATAATTAACATATTTATTCTATAAGATAACTGCAATTGTTGGTAGAATATATCAACTACTTATTCCTATATGAGTGATTATACCTAGTTGATACTTCCAAAACCATCATCTTCACCTTCTCACCAAAATTAAAGCACATATGTAAAAAGCATGCTATTAACCACCATTAAACTTAACTAGAAAACTTAAAAATACTCTTTTTTGAGTAATTATCTAAAAAACAAAAGTGACTAAACAAGATTCTTGAAATTGTACCAAATAATTGAAGAAATATAATGTCAGTATGATTATTGAAGGTAGTGCATACTATGTCCCAGGAGGTAGTTAGTAGCCAATACATATATATTCCATATCTTGTAGTCCTTATTTTGTAGCAGTAATTCCTTATTTTGTAGCAGATTAAGGTACTACTTCTTTCCGATATTCCCTATGGCAACCACTTAGTTATCACGTATGTGTCTAACTTCTGGCTATAAAATAGCACTTTTAACTACACAGTCAGACATAGCATAGGTACGTAGTCTCTTCTATACATACCAATATTGAAAAGCTTCTTCCTTACATAACTATTAGTATATTAGGAACTACTTGACTGCCTTACCCTTTATACATGGATTTGTGCCCTATGGTAGATTGAGTTTATAAATTTATATATAACCTCTCATCACATGGTACTAGTCACAATTGTGTAGTCCTTGGAGAGAGTTCAGGCTTATGGGTTTTTGGTGAAGTAGCTCTGATTGTCTTTTTGGGTTAATATAATTTATAGTGATTTCGATTATATATCCTAAAAAGTATGACAGTGTGCAGGGTATTTTTAAGAGGATTATACATTCTTAAGAGGATTATAGAAATTAACCTTCTATAGTTCACAAGAACAGGAATGACATCAGTTTAAAAAATCTTAATAACAACTTCCACTTTAACTTCACTGTATGAGAACTTATCCTGTCATTATTTACAAAAAATTGAAGTCAGTGAAGGTTTCCTGTCTCGAAACAATAGAAATTTGAGATTTACCACAACTTTATGAAATTCTGCAAGATTAGTTGCAAGTGTTTCCCAATGAGAACTGATTACCATCACAGTTCTTTTTCCCTTAACTTTGGATTCGACTTATTTACTTCCTTGCATAATATATAACCAATAATTGTATTGCCATCATACCTACCATGAACAGACCTACCATGAATAGAGGAGTTATCAATAGTAATCATAGTCATATTTACAATGAGACTACAAAGAAATTACTAGTATTATTGGTATACAGTTATTTTGAAAAATCCTCTAATCTTATCTTTGGAGAAACAAGAAAGTTTAGTTCCACTTTTTATTGCAAATTAGTATGCACCTAATTGGAGTAGTACCCAAGCCACCCATAAAAAACATTACAGCACATTACTGTAGCATAACCAAAACAAAAAAGGATAAAACTGAAACATTCTTCTATAAAAAAAATTAAAATAAAAAAAATAAAAAAACTAGCAACTTCATAAGACAGAAAAGCACAGCTTACGGCATATGAGTCCTCAAATCTAGTGAATATGTAAACAACACATGAATTGAAATCATGTCACCAGAAAATAAAACTTAATTGTTTGAAATTATCACCACATAGTAACATTTACAGAGAGACTCTACAACTTTCTAGGGGAAGGCAGAGATGAAAGAGGAAATTGGAAAATAGTACCCAGGTTAAAGAGGGTTATGGCTTATCCTTATGCTTGTATAAATAACTTCTGCGATTGAAGAAAAAATTAGAAAATTGATAAGAGTTCAGAGAAGGAAGAAAGCAGAATAATAAAGATCGATGAAAGTTTAGAAAAGGAAGAAAGGAGAACAAGGGGCAATTTTCCTCTAAAGGTGAAACTTGTGAAAGACAAAGCTCCAAACAATCATCCTCTGTGATTGACGCAAAGTTATGTTTGTGCTTAGAGAGGATTAGGGTTTCGTTGATGGATTCAATAGAGTGAGGGCTAGGTCTCGTTCGAGAATAGGAGAGAGAGAGGTCTGCACGAATAGGAATATGAAAGAGCATTAGGGCTCCAATTAGGTCAATATATTAAAATATGGAGAAAGGGTATTTTAGGGAATATAGAAAATAGGGAGAAGGGCATTTTAGTCAACAGAAACTTTAAACAGTAAAAATTCATGTGCCACCTCAGCAATTTAGTCAAACACATTTTTTTTTAAACTATGGTGCTTTGACTCAATGAATCTGTAAATATGGGCCAGTAAGTCCATTTATATGTAAAAATCCCAAAGAAAAACAACCTAGAAAAGAAAAGGAAGTAATAGAAATGTGACATTAACTTTCATCCCACTTAAAAAATAAAAATGAATTAAATTAAATAGATCATTTGTTATTTGAGTAAAAAATCAACAAAAGGAGAACTCAATGGTTATAGAAATAGAAAATAAATAATTAACTAAATAGTTACTATTTTTGTCATCATTTCCTTTTAAAACTTCTCTTACTTGTGAAAAAACTCTCCATTCTCCTTCTTATTGCTTCTTTACCCTCTCTCTCACGCTCATTTTAAAGGCCAAACTCTTGAGATAGTCCATCCCTCATTTTTCTTTTATTTATCTACCTTAATTTTCTTAATCCAAATGTGCTCTCCCTACATAATTTCCTTTTGCATCTACTGAAATTTTACTTTGTTGTCTAAAAGAATGTTTAACATTGTTGAGCACCACCAAAAAAAATCTGATCTTAAGGAGTATGGAAGAAGAGATATGAAATTTGTTCACCCTTATTAACTTGAAATATTAGTAAACTGGTTAGTCTTGTCTTTTTTACATGACCATGTGATGTAATTTTAGATCATGTTAATAACTAATTACAGAAAATGGTAAAATCTCGACACAAACAAATTCAATGAACACTATAAAACCTATCAAATGGATCCCAATTAGTTCAAATAACTTTGCAACAAAGCATAAATTAGACTTGGATTGGTTATGTAAAGATAACAAATTTTAGTCTAGTAAAATATAGAAAATTCACTTGTAAAGGTGTGATACCCCTCAGATCCGAGACACGGGTTGATCAGGCCCAGGCCCAAACCCGAAGGAATATCAAACAATTAAAGTATTTTAAAACGAAAACAGATGACAAAACCAATAAAGATAGAATAAAACTGAAAGAAATAATAATAGTAAAATTCTCTATGTGTAACTGAAAATTTAAAACTCCAATCCTCCAAAACTTCAAAGTTACAACTTGGGAATCCACTGATGGACCCCTAACTAAAAATTCAACTGAAACTGAAACTGAAAATAGATAATACTAGAAACATCGGGGAAAGTCCTACGTAATCCGATGAAAGTGAGACTGTCCTCGACAAGCACGATCAAGCTCTAAGGCTGGAACCGTCATGTACCTGAAAAGAATAATAAAGAAGTGGGTCAGACCCACGAGCAAGTTCTAATCTAACTACAATCCATACAGTGACCCGATACGCAGATACACCATAGACACCTCACAATATCTATCTAGTCCATACGTATAAATATATCCACACTAAGGGACATTCACTAGTCTATAATAGGGGTCTCAACCTAAATAGAAGATAACATGCGAATACGCACCCAAATGTGGGCATGAGTACCTAGACCTAACAGGGTACACCTCAACCTATTATAACCAGCTACGCATCCATTGCATATACGCACCTTAACTAACGAGTCTGAGACTCAAGCTCAACTCGTGGTACCATAAACACATATATAAAGTCCGTCCAAATCCAGGGTAAGCAGTTCAACTATTTATTAAATTGACTTACAATAAACCAACTAGTTAGTCACTCAACTTATTCAGTTGATATGGCTTAACTACCATCCGTTAATCCAGGAAGTCATCCAACTTGGTTACAGCTGACCTGACTTAGTCACAATTAGGATTCGATATCTTACAATCCATTCCATTAATCCATTAGGTTAGGTTTTAGCGTTTTGAAGCTAAACCATCCCTAGTATGCCACCGTCCCATACCGGTGCATATAATCCTCCATATCAATGCCAATTACAATATAGAAATCATAATTTAGTAATTTACATTCCAAAACATTATCCAAATAATTGCAAGAAGATATTTGATGTTCTAGCAATTAAAAATCCAAACGATAATTCATATCATTGCAGAAAGTATTTACTATTTCAACAATTAGCCTCCAAAGCATGCATAGGTCAACTTCAATACATCAATGACCCTATAATGTATTTAGAACAATATATAAACATATTAGATCCCACTGGAATGCTCAAAAATAAGCTTGAGCAATTAAGTCTTCTTCCATCCCTTAATCGTGTACCATGTGCATAAATTTTATACAGTTTGTTCCGTTAATTTAGAGGTAAACTTTAATCAATTAAAAGTTCTATTAATACCCAAAGTTAACTTCTTAATCACTATGGCAAGTCCCAATATTTTTTTTTTAACAGTTCAAACACACAACAGTTTCAAACAGTGCATTAAACACCTTCTGGAAGCAAACCGAGCGAGAACAGGTTATGAACAAAGGTGGAGCCGGCTCCATTTTTTATTGGAGCCTGCTCTACTTGGGTAGAGCCGGCTCTACACCTCCTAGAGCCGGCACTACACTAGGGGGGAGCCGGCTCCCTCCTCCATGGAGCCGGCTCTCTCCCTCTCTGAGAGCCGTCTGTCCGTCTGTGACTTTTGCGACCTTCTTCTTCAACGCCGGCCGCTTCCCACCCATTCTATTTAGCTTTAGACCGTTCCCAAGGGTCCTAACTATGTCCAGTATAATCCCCATGGAGTGTTTACAACAGTTGAAATCAAAAACAAAAACTACAAGTTCCACAGACAAATCATGCTTAGGAAAAACAACTACTGTAATGAACTTTCAAAACCCATCACCGAATTTATTCAAGGCAAAGATAAGGTTAAATTGACATATAAAAACATGCTTAATTTAATTATTGATCCATTAAAACCCTAGAGTATGTCTAGGTGCACAGAACACAGGCCAACGGGAAGGAGGAAGAAAAGAACTTGCCTGAAGTTTTGGACTCAAAACTTGTCGCCGTCTTCCCAACGTCCGGTAACCACTGCAACACTATCTAGCCTCCTAATACCTCTGCCCTTCCCTTCTCCTAGGTCCAACCCTGAAATCCCCGTCGAATCCCACACGAAACAAAATCTGTTCTCTCAAAACCTCACTCTGTATCTCTCTGTTTTTATGTTACGCGAGTAGAGTCTTTTTTTTTCCAATCCTTAATACCAAGAAGCATGTATATATATATAAGCATACAAATCCCAAACCCTAATCCTTGTTTAATAGAGACAGAGCCCTCCTTGGCCCATAAACCGACCTATGATATATACATTGCCGGCTATAAACTGAAACCCTAATATAACTATATGTGTCCCATACAGTCCCGTGAAAACCAAATTAAACAAAACAAATAAATTTACCACTTAAATAATTAACTATAATTAAATAAATTAAATCAAAACAATTAACTCAATTAAATTAAAACAATTAAATCAATTTACTAATTAAAACACTTAAACAATTAAATAATCAAATTAATTCAACTAATCACACATAATCAAATAAAATGCAATTAACTACTAAATTAAAATCCCCGGGATATCCTTTTTAAAATTAGGGGTATTACATTCTTCCCCCCTAACAAAAGGAATTCCGTCCTCGGAATTCGCTCTTACCTTCTTCCAGTATTTCAGGAAACTGCGAGCGAATGACGTCCTCCCGTTCCCAAGTAGACTCAGCCTCATTGTGATGACTCCACTGCACACGAACTAATGGGATAACCTTATTACGAAGGATTTGATCCCGACGGTCGACAATACGACACGGTGGCTCCAAATAAGTTGCATCCGGCTGCAACTCAATCTCCCCAACATTAATATGCTGATACCGATCCTCATCGTGCAGAAATTTCCACAACATAGACACATGGAATACGTTGTGTACGCGGTCCAAATTATCCGGCAGTGCCAACCGATAAGCAACAGCTCCAACTCGATCCGTAATCATGAATGGACCGACAAACCGCGGAGACAACTTCCCTTTCTTCCCAAAGCGCATAACACCCTTCATAGGAGATACTTTAAGAAGAACCTGATCCCCAACCTGAAACTCCAAAGCACGAGTGCGACGATCAGCATAGCTCTTCTGCCTACTTTGGGCAGTACGCATGCGATCTCGAATAAGAGCAATCTTTTCAGAGGTATCCTTGATGAACTCAGGACCTAAGAATCGATTCTCTCCAACCTCCATCCAACAAACAGGTGATCGACACGGTCGACCGTATAATGCCTCAAAAGATGCCATCCCAATAGTCTTCTGGAAACTATTGTTATAAGCAAACTCCACAAGTGGCAAATATTCCTCCCAGTGGCCCTTGAAATCCAGAACACACGACCGAAGCATATCTTCTATAATCTGATTCACCCTCTCAGTCTGTCCGTCAGTCTGAGGATGATAAGCAGTACTAAGGTGTAACTCCGTACCTAAAGCCTGCTGAAAACTCTTCCAAAATCCAGATACAAAGCTCGAATCCCTGTCCGATATAATAGATAATGGAATGCCATGTAGCTTCACAATCTCTGAAATGTAAAGCCTCACCAACTGCTCCGAAGTGTAGTCAGTGCAAATAGGCAAGAAATGAGCTGACTTGGTCAACCTATCCACAATGACCCATATGGAATTATGCCCCTTGAAAGAATTTGGCAACCCTTCCACAAAATCCATAGATATGCTCTCCCATTTCCACTCCGGAATTGGTAGTGACTGTAGAGCTCCTGGCGGCCTCTGATGATCAATCTTAACCATCTGACAAGTACTACACTGAGAAACAAAAAGAGCAATGTCCCTCTTCATACCTGCCCACCAAAACTGCCATTTCATATCCTGATACATCTTATCGCCTCCTGGATGAACAGAGAACTCAGAGTGGTGAGTCTCAGTCATCACATCCTTCCTCAAATTATCAGCAGAAGGTACCACTAACCGTCCTTTGTACCTTAAACCCCCATCAGCCCCAACATAGTAAAATGGAACCTCTCCGGAAACTATCTCTGCGACCTTGTCGACACACTGCTGATCGGTGAGTTGTGCTTGTAAAACCTTGCGAATGATGGAAGGTGTAACCACCATGCAAGCCATAAAAGCGTCTGACAACTCATCTACATTCTTCAAAGCATTCCACTCAATAGCGAATAGAACAGAAAGACTACCAACAGGTCGGCGACTGAGTGCATCCGCCACCACATTCGCTTTCCCTGGATGGTACTGTATAGAAAAATGATAGTCTTTCACAAACTCCAACCATCTGCGCTGTCTCATATTCAGCTCCCGCTGAGTGAACAAGTACTGCAGACTCTTGTGATCACTGAATAATCTGAAGGACTCACCCAACAGATAATGCCTCCAAATACGCAAGGTAAAGACCACTTCTGCCAATTCCAAATCATGTGTTGGATAATTAAGCTCATGAGGCTTAAGTTTCCGAGATCCATAAGAAATCGGTCGCTCCTCCTGCATCAATACACATCCAAGACCCTGCAACGAAGCATCCGTGTAAACAAGATACTCTATCCCGCTCTGCGGAGTAGCCAGAATTAGTGCAGAAGTCAGCTTCCTTTTCAGCTCACCAAAAGCTCGCTGACAGTGTTCATCCCACACGAACTGTACACCCTTCTTGGTCAGATGAGTGAGTGGTCCTGCTATCTTAGAGAACCCCTGGATGAATCGCCTGTAATATCCTGCCAGACCAAGAAAACTCCGAATCTTTGTAGGTGATGTAGGTTGTCCCCACTCAACCACCGCCGAAACCCTGGCCGGATCCACTGCGATCCCCTTTTCTGACACCACGTGACCCAGAAATTTCACCTCCCGCTGCCAAAATTCACACTTCTCGAACTTGGCATATAACTGGTGTTCACGAAGCGTCTGCAAGACTATGCAAAGATGTCTAGCATGATCGTCCTCCGACCGAGAATAGATCAAGATGTCATCAATAAAGACAATAACAAACTGATCCAAATAAGCCCGGAAGACTCTATTCATTAAGTCCGTGAACACTAGTCATCCCAAACGGCATAACACGAAACTCATAAGAACCATATCTCGTGAGAAACGATGTCTTAGGAACATCCTGCTCCCTAACCCTCAGCTGATGATACCCAGAATGCAGATCAATCTTGGAGAAGTATGTGGCTCCCCTTAACTGATCAAACAAGTCATCAATCCTGGGCAAAGGATACTTGTTACGAATCGTAACCTTGTTCAATTCCCTGTAATCTATACACAGACGAAGCGAACCATCCTTCTTCTTCACAAACAGAACCGGTGCTCCCCAAGGTAATGTACTCCTATGAATAAAACCCTGGCTGAGTAACTGCTGAATCTGATCCCTCAGCTCTCTCATCTCTACCGGTGCCATCCTATAGGGTGCCCTAGCAATAGGCGCAGTGCCTGGAGCTAAGTCTATCACAAAATCAATCTCGCGACTAGGTGGCAACCCTGGAATCTCCTGAAATACATCCGGGAAATCCTGTACAATTGGTATGTTATCCAATAACACAGTAATCCCCTCATCCTTTTCCTCCTCCACATGGAACAAATAGGTGCTACCGCCTCCTTTAGAACGTAGAATAGCTACTATACACATATCCTGACCAGGTATGGTAAAAATAATAGATCTATCAAAACAATTAACTTGGGCATGGTAGTGAGACAACCAATCCATCCCAAGTATCACATCATAAGTGTGCATGTCCAGGACCAGTAGATTGGCTAGAAATCTGAGTCTGCCAATATCTAGTGTCACAGGCCCATCACTCTCATGTATAATAGCTGTATCACCCAATGGTGTAGAAATACCCTGAGGTCTAGTGCATACCCTCGTCCTCATCCCAGATAAAGCAACAAAAGTCCTAGCTACAAATGAGTGTGTAGCACCCGTATCAAATAAAACACGTCCATGTAAACCATGAATAGGTACCATCAATAGTCTGAGGTGCCTGAACATCCTGTGGCTTGGGGTTATACACCCTGCCATAATACAACTGCTGTAGTGCCTGTCCCTGTGTTTGCGGCGGTGCCGGTACAGCCAGATGTGTCTGTCCCTGAATTCGTGGAACCTGTGGAGCTGGTAGAGGCACTGGTGCCCTCTGTCCCTGCTGCACATACTGTCTCTGTCCCTGTCCTGCTTTAGGACACTGCCTAGTGGTATGACCATACTCTCCACAAGTGTAACAACTACCCTGGAAAGTACCAAATGGCCTCATCTGCCGGTTAGCCTGTGGCTGACCCTGTCCTGCCTGTGGTCCTCCATTCTGTTGCCTCTGAATAGGTGCCCCATTCCGGTGAGCATCTGAACCACCATTGTGCTTCTTCCAAGGCTGTTGTCCTTGGAACTTGCCTTTGTCATTCTGCCGGTGACCATTGCCATTCCTTTTTTCAGCTGACTGATTAGTAAAGTCTTTATCACCCCGCTTCTCACCACGAGCCTGTCTGATGTCCACAGTCAACTGATACTGTTGTAGAGCGGCGTTTACCACCTGAGCATAGGTAGTATAGGCTGGACTACCTGTAATAGCTCTCCTGATAGACCACATCAGTCCCTTGACGAAACTGTTACCCTTCTTCTCCTCTGTATCCACCTCCTCCGGTGTAAAGAGAAACAAGCGTGTGAACTGCTGCTCATACTCTGCCAATGTCATGTTTCCCTGTTGCAGACTTAGAAACTCGGTCTTCATAGCTGCCCTGACTGCATAGGGAAAATATTTCTCCTCAAAGCGAGCACTGAACTCCTCATAAGTCAATGTCATCCTCTCCTCTGGGGTGGTAACTGACTCCCACCACTGTAGTGCATCCCCAACTAGTTTGAAAGTAGCAAGCATCTGCTTTTGAACCTCCGTGCACTGAACCAAACGAAGATGACGCTCAATGTCTTGTTTCCACTGGTGAGCTGCTCTCGCATCGGTGGAGCCTGAGAACACAGATGGACTCCCATTTGTGAAAGAGCTCCTTGCCTTTCCCCAAGAATCCGTCTGAACCACTGGTGCTAGTACAGGTGCCTGCTGAACCTGTGGTTGGTTCCGGAGTGCAGCTGTTACCCCAGCCTCTATAGCCCGAGCAACAAGGTCATTGAGGTGTGGAGGAATCTCTGGATCTCTGTCCCGACCCTGAGTCTGTTGAACTTCCTCCCGCTCCTCCTAAAACCCTGGCATTTGCTGCTCTTTTTCCATTTGTCGACGTTGTAGATGTTCCTGCTGTCTACGTGCCGCTATCCTCTGTCAACTGTTCATGTTCTGTCCTCTTCTAGTGTTAACCATGTTGTTAACATAGAAAGACAGACATCAGTACGAGTTTAAACGAACCGTAAAAGAATTCAACGAATCCTAAACATGAGCTCTATAAAAAAAAAATGCTACGCGGAAGTCTTAATACGAAACGTCCTAGAGACACTTGAACCTGGAGTGCTCTGATACCAACTGTGATACCCCTCGGATCTGAGACACGGGTTGATCAGGCCCAGGCCCAAACCCGAAGGAATATTAAACAATTAAAGTATTTTAAAACGAACACAGATGACAAAACCAATAAAGATAGAATAAAACTGAAAGAAATAATAATAGTAAAATTCTCCATGTGTAACTGAAAATTTAAAACTCCAATCCTCCAAAACTTCAAAGTTACAACTTAGGAATCCACTGATGGACCCCTAACTAAAAATTCAACTGAAACTGAAACTGAAAATAGATAATACTAGAAACATCGGGGAAAGTCCTACGTAATCCGATGAAAGTGAGACTGTCCTCGACAAGCACGATCAAGCTCTAAGGCTGGAACCGTCCTGTACCTGAAAAGAATAATAAAGGAGTGGGTCAAACCCACGAGCAAGTTCTAATCTAACTGCAATCCATACAGTGACCCGATACGCAGATACACCGTAGACACCTCACAATATCTATCTAGTCCATACGTATAAATATATCCACACTAACGGACATTCACTAGTCTATAATAGGGGTCTCAACCTAAATAGAAGGCAACATGCGAATACGCACCCAAAGGTGGGCATGAGTACCTAGACCTAACAGGGTACACCTCAACCTATTATAACCAGCTACGCATCCATTGCATATACGCACCCTAACCAACGAGTCTGAGACTCAAGCTCAACTCGTGGTACCATAAACACATATATAAAGTCCGTCCAAATCCAGGGTAAGCAGTTCAACTATTTATTAAACTGACTTACAATAAACCAACTAGTTAATCACTCAACTTATTCAGTTGATATGGCTTAACTACCATCCGTTAATTCAGGAAGTCATCCAACTTGGTTACAGCTGACCTGACTTAGTCACAATTAGGATTCGATATCTTACAATCCATTCCATTAATCCATTAGGTTAGGTCTTAGCGTTTTGAAGCTAAACCATCCCTAGTATGCCACCGTCCCATACCGGTGCATATAATCCTCCATATCAATGCCAATTACAATATAGAAATCATAATTTAGTAATTTACATTCCAAAACATTATCCAAATAATTGCAAGAAGATATTTGATGTTCTAGCAATTAAAAATCCAAACGATAATTCATATCATTGCATAAAGTATTTACTATTTCAACAATTAGCCTCCAAAGCATGCATAGGTCAACTTCAATACATCAATGACCCTATAATGTATTTAGAACAATATATAAACATATTAGATCCCACTGGAATGCTCAAAAATAAGCTTGAGCAATTAAGTCTTCTTCCATCCCTTAATCGTGTACCATGTGCATAAATTTTATACAGTATGTTCCGTTAATTTAGAGGTAAACTTTAATCAATTAAAAGTTCTATTAATACCCAAAGTTAACTTCTTAATCACTATGGCAAGTCCCAATATTTTTTTTTTTAACAGTTCAAACACACAACAGCTTCAAACAGTGCATTAAACACCTTCCGGAAGCAAACCGAGCGAGAACAGGTTATGAACAAAGGTGGAGCCGGCTCCAATTTTTATTGGAGCCTACTCTACTTGGGTAGAGCGGCTCTACACTTCCTAGAGCCGGCTCTACACTAGGGGGGAGCCGGCTCCCTCCTCCATGGAGCCGGCTCTCTCCCTCTCTGAGAGCCGTCTATCCGTCTATGACTTCTACAACCTTCTTCTTCAACGCCGGCCGCTTCCCACCCATTCTATTTAGTTTTAGACCATTCCCAAGGGTCCTAACTATGTCCAGTATAATCCCCATGGAGTGTTTACAACAGTTAAAATCAAAAACAAAAACTACAAGTTCCACAGACAAATCATGCTTAGGAAAAACAACTACTGTAATGAACTTTCAAAACCCATCACCGAATTTATTCAAGGCAAAGATAAGGTTAAATTGACATATAAAAACATGCTTAATTCAATTATTGATCCATTAAAACCCTAGAGTATGTCTAGGTGCACAGAACACAGGCCAACAGGAAGGAGGAAGAAAAGAACTTGCCTGAAGTTTTGGACTCAAAACTTGTCGTCGTCTTCCCAACGTCCGGTAACCATTGCAACACTATCTAGCCTCCTAATATCTCTGCCCTTCCCTTCTCCTAGGTCCAACCCTGAAATCCCCGTCGAATCCCACACCAAACAAAATCTGTTCTCTCAAAACCTCACTCTGTATCTCTCTGTTTTTATGTTACGCGAGTGAAGTCTTTTTTTTTTCCAATCCTTAATACCACGAAGCATGTATATATATATAGGCATACAAATCCCAAACCCTAATCCTTATTTAATAGAGACAGAGCCCTCCTTGGCCCATAAACCGACCTATGATATATACATTGCTGGCTATAAACTGAAACCCTAATATAACTATATGTGTCCCATACAGTCCCGTGAAAACCAAATTAAACAATACAAATAAATTTACCACTTAAATAATTAACTATAATTAAATAAATTAAATCAAAACAATTAACTCAATTAAATTAAAACAATTAAATCAATTTACTAATTAAAACACTTAAACAATTAAATAATCAAATTAATTCAACTAATCACACATAATCAAATAAAATGCAATTAACTACTAAATTAAAATCCCCGGGATATCCTTTTTAAAATTAGGGGTATAGGTAATATTTATAGTTAAAAAAACATTTTTTATGGTAAATTTTATGTAACATCCATTATACTCCGTACCTAATATTACCCGTTTCTTTTATATTTAAAGACATGGAAATGCTAACGCCATGCATATTCCACAAATTTATTTGTCTACCACATCATTATCATAGTAAAAATTCAAAAGAATTTTTAACAAAGGCTCTAAAGCCTAACACTACTTTGGCTCTCATTACCGTGAAGTGAAAATTTTGGTAATAAAGAAATGTATTTGAATTGGCATTTTGTGAACTTAATTCTTTATCAAATTTGTCGATTATTAATTTAATTTAGGATGTGGTCGATTGTATGAAATGCGGAAGTTTGGAACTAGAATTGGGATTAATGGAATTTAAGAAAAATAACAAAAAAATTTGAACTAAATTTTTTTCAAATTTCTATTTCAAGTCTTCAATTCCATATAGCTGAACAAACCCTTTATGCTCCGTTCGGTAGGAAGGAAAAAAATTGAATGGAAGGGAGAGAAGAAATGATGATTGAAACATCCTTTATAGATCGAATGATCATCAATGACTGAAATGAAAGCTTTAGGGAAAATATTAAGGTTTCCCTCTTTTTGTTCATGGGATGGATGAGAATGGAAAAACTTGACAATTTAATTTGGTATGTTGGATAAAAGGAAAGATAAATTTTTAAGTTATTTTTACCATTATATCCATCATTTACTTTATTTATGAGATTTATTAAATATTTATAAAGGGTGATGTGGTAATTTAAAACTTCTATAAGGCTCACTTATTTCTTTCCTATCTTCCGTCCATATTTGGGCGGATGAAAATTTGTGAAGGAGGAAAAATGACTCATCCTTTCTATTATCATTTCTTTCCTTATATCATCTTAACCGAATGAAGAAAATTTATTCCTTCCTTCTTATTTATTTATTTTTTTACCTCTCTTCTGTTTTTTCAAATACAGGAGATTTAATCAGAGGACCAATTCTTTCTTTTGTAAAGAATATTACAGAGAATTGTATCTCAATTTCTCAAATTAATAAAATTATATTATTTGCTCTATATTTTGTTTCTATTACAGACTTACAAAATTTGTGTGTACAAATTTCTGGCACGCCCGGTGGGACATTCTTTGCCTCTCATCTCTTTCTCCTACCTACAAGTTTCTTCTCTATCCAACTCTATGCCTGCCCCTAAGACTCAGACAGACAAGAAAGCCCAAAAGAACATCACTACCACAAAGGTCGACGCCAAAGCCATAATGAAAAGTGGCACGAAGGCTAAATCAAGTGATGGAAGTACTTTGGCGGGCCCTGTGGCACGTAGCAAGTCCAAGGCGATGGCTTCATCCAAACATCAACAAGACTTAGTGAAAACCAATCCTGCAAAGCCAGCAAACGTAAAAACCCAACATGTCAAGAACCCTGACGTTATTCCAGAGGAGATTCCGCCACCAGATTCACCTCATTCCATCCATGATGCTCGTTCTAGTGTCGGTTCACCCCCAGAGTCACCACGTCAGACTTTGGAGTATTCAATCACTTCAAGAAATGTTGACTCTCAAGGCCTATCATACTCAGATGTGGTCGCTGCTATGATAACTGGAGCTGCCACGGTGGAGGAACAACTAGCAACTATGTCTTGTGCCATTGAGAACCTTACAAAGACTGTTGAAGAGAAGAACTTACAAATCGCTACGTTGATGAACAAATTGGAAGTTCAGAACTTCGATGAATCACCAATACAATTTGGGCATCCTGCATCTTCCATACCACTGCCAACTGGGAATCGTGCAACTTTCACACCACCACCGTCTGGGAATCCTACATCTTCCACAGCAATACCGACGGAGAATCTTAATTCTACCGCGCAAGGTACTCGCATGGAGGACCCCAAACAGACGCCGGTCATAGAGCAAGTGGCTAATCAAAACCAGACGTCGGTGACAGAACAGGCAGCTAGTCAAACCAATCATGCTTCTTCAGTCTCTTCATTATCTATCGCACAATTGCAAGATATGATAACGAATATAATCCGAGCCCAATATGGAGGTGTCTCACAAAGCACTCTCATGTACTCAAAGCCCTATACAAGGAGAATCGACAGTATAAGGATGCATGTAGGATACCAACCTCCGAAGATTCAGCAATTTAACGAAAAAGGTAATCCCAAGCAACACATTGCCCATTTTGTCGAGACTTGCAACAATGCCGGAACAGAGGGGGACTTACTAGTTAAACAGTTTTTCTGCTCCCTTAAAGGAAACGCGTTCGAGTGGTACACCAACCTAAAGTCAGAGTCAATTGATAGTTGGGACCAAATGGAACGAGAATTCTTGAACAGGTTCTATAGCACTCGTCCACTGTTAGTATGATAGAGTTGACTAACACGAAGCAATGGAAGGATGAGCCTGTAATCGACTACATTAATCGATGGAAAGCACTCAGTCTTGACTACAAGGACCGATTGTCAGAAATCTCTGTTGTGGAGATGTGTATGCAGGGAATGCATTAGGGCCTCCTTTACATTCTGCAAGGTATAAAACCTCGCACATTTGAAGAATTGGCAACACGTGCCCATGACATAGAGATCAGTATGAAATCCAATGAAGGCAAAAGTCCCGTGGCCATAGAACCACGCAAGGATAAGAAAGATTGGAAGAAGGGCAATAAGTCGTCAAAGACTGCTGCTAAAGATTCCATAGCTATCTCAACCACCCCAATCAAGATATCTGTTAAAGATGATAAGAAGGATGATAAAAAGCCTTTCCAGTTTCAAGAGAGGGAAAGACAGCGTCCTACGCTAAAGGAGTTAAAAAAGAAGGAATACCCCTTCCCCAATTCCGATGTCCCTGGCATTTTAGAATGTTTACTCGAAAGTAAAGTTATAGAACTCCCAGAATGCAAACGCTCTCAAGAGATGGGACGTGTCAACGATCCAAAATACTGCAAATACCATCGTATTGTCAGTCATCCAATTGAGAAATGTTTTATCTTCAAGGGGATAGTGATGAATCTGGCAAAACAAGGAAAAATCTTGTTGGACACGGACAAAGTTGTAACTTCAAATCATACTACTGCTACTGTGACAACCCCTGTTGTGGGGAATGCTCGTTCTCAACCTTCAATTTCTAAGGTATATTGCACAACCATCTAGTTTGGCTCATTAGAACCAATCCTCATCTCTCTTGGCAAAGGGAGTGCACTTGACGTTTCAACCTTTGGAAGGGTCTTTCTTTAGGATGATGAAGAAGGATGGACTCTGGTGACAAGAAAGAACCCACGGAAGCAACGAGCTGACATTTTTTAGACTAGTTATTCTGACAGGGGGCAAAGGAAGAAGAAACCTCAATATCACTATAAGCAGTCTGGCCATAACAGAAAATGGGTCAAGAAGACGCACTCAACCAAACACGCCTCTATAAGCATAAGGATCCAAAAACCCATTATTTTGCAAGAGTTCTTTCCAGAAGGATATCTAGATGCCGAAGTTGTGACAACTTACATGGTTTTAACTAAAACAAGCCCTGATGGTGAGAATAGCAAGGATCAAGATGAAGCCCAGACTGTGGAGAATCATGTAAAGGACGCTGCCATCATTGAAAAGTCTGATGATGATGAAGTAGTTGGAGGTATGCTGGATTCATGTTATGCACCAATTATTTTCACTGACGAAGATCTTCAGTTGGGTTTGAAGCCGCACAATTGTCCTCTTTTCGTTTCCGGTTACATAAAGGAACAAAGAGTTACTCGAATTCTTGTTGATGGTGGATCAGCGGTGAATCTCATGCCAAAATTTACAATGAAAAATCTCGGTATCATAGTCGACGAGTTATCTCGTAGCCGTCTTATTATTCAAGGTTTTAACTAAGGAGGACAGAGAGCTATTGGCGTGATTCGAACAAAACTAATTATTGGCGAGCTCCAAGCTGAAACCTTATTCCATGTTATTGATGCAACTACATCCTACAATTTATTATTAGGAAGGCCTTGGATACATAGTAATGGTGTCATTCCATCGACTCTTCATCAGTGCTTCAAATTTTACAAGAATGGCGTACAAACAGTTGTGGCGGACCATAAACCATTTACAGAAGCAGAATCTCATTTTGCTGATGCCAAGTTCTATATCGATCCTGATACACCTTCGGAAGTGCCAATCCCAACCAATCCATTTACACAAGAGGTTCAATCTACAAAAATAAAAGAAGCGTTAAGTGATCCATTAGATGTTTCAGTGATAGACATTGTAAAGGTACCTAAAACAAGAGGGGTCTCGATAAAAGCACATCGGATGAAACCTATTTTAAAGTATGTTCCAAAATCTCAACAATATGAAGGGTAGTCATTTCTCATTGAGATACTTGAAACCAAGGAATTTAAATTAAAAATGTCACAAACCAAAGCGAAAGAAGATATGCAAAAGCTGAAAGGAGAGTTAACTCTTCTTCTCACCAAGATTCAAAAGTCTTTGCCTTCCAAGCCTCCGTTAAAAGGGTTCATGCGGCCTTCTCAATCTCTGGTCAATCATGGATCACTTCCAAAACAAAGGACTGATGAAGGATTCGATCCTAAAGCATACCAACTCATGGCTAAGTCAGGGTATGATTTTACAAATCCTGTAAACCTTAGAAAACTGAATTCAGAGGTCACCGGTGAGAAAATGCATGGCCTCAATGAGACACAGAAGAAATCGAAATATCAAGGGCATAAAATCATTCCACCCAAGTCTGGCATCGGTTTCGTACCTTCTGAGCCACTTCGAATTCACATCACAAAAAAGGATAAGAAGTCAAACACTTTTTACATTGGGTTTGAAGAAGTTGCGGATGAACAAGATCAACAGACTATAAATCAAAAATCGGTCTTCGACCATATTGGAGCTCTATGTGATCGAATATCTGTTTTTAACAGGTTGTCAAGCCAAGAATCAAATGTTTCAAGTTCTCATGTCAGCAGTTTGCCTAGTGCCTCTATTTTTAACAGAATAAGCTTTCATGACCAAGGAAGAAAATCTCCACAACCTCAACCTCGAAAGTCAGTATTTTCTCGAATTGGTACTATCAATGATGCACCACTAAAAAGTAGCAAGAGTGGGAAGTCAGAGGAAACAAGAATTGACGTAGTGAACAATAGTGAAGTTCAGAGCCTAGTACCCTCGCGAATGAAACGTAAGACAGAGATAGATGTCACCAATGATATTACATTAAAAGCTAGAAGGCGAACCATTGTATTCACTAATCAAACAAAAGAAGTGGAAGACATTGGCGAATCATCTTATGTTACTTCATACCACATCACTGTTGAATAGGAACCTGACTCTGAACAACCAGATGACATCGAGAAAGCTCCACCAACACTAGAAAACGGGGGGCAGGCTACCGTTGATCAACTCAAAGAAATCAACTTAGGAATTGATGATCAACCCAGACCAATTTTCATTAATGCATTCCTAAGCCCCTCAGAAGAAGATGATTACTTTCAATTGTTGTCTGAGTACAAGGATGTCTTCGCTTGGACATACAAAGAAATGCCCGATCTTGATCCTAAAATTGCAGTACACAATCTTGCTATCAAACATGGGACACGTTTGATTAAGCAATCTCGACGTTTCTTCCGTCCAGAGTTAGTTCCGAGGATAGAGGAAGAACTCAACAAATTGATTGAAGTAGGGTTCATTCGTGAGGTCAAATATCCAACATGGATTTCGAGCATTATTCCAGTGAAGAAGAAAAATGGACAGATTCGAATTTGTGTGGATTTTCGTGATTTAAATGAAGCATACCCAAAAGATGATTTTCCTCTTCCCATCCCCGAACTCACTGTAGATGTAACCACAAGGCATGAAGCTTTCTCGTTCATGGATTGTTACTCCGAGTACAATCAGATAAGAATGACTCCGAAAGATGAGGAACTAACTGCCTTTCGCACTCCTAAAGGCATATATTGCTACAAAGTTATGCCCTACGGACTCAAAAATGCGGGAGCAATATACCAGCGCGCCATGTAAAGAATCTTTGATGACATACTCCACAAGATTGTTGAATGTTATGTTGATGATTTGGTAGTTAAGACGAGAGAACGAAGGAATCATTTACAGGATCTACGTACAGTTTTTAATCGCCTCTGAAAATTTTAACTCAAGATGAATCCTCTTAAATGTGCATTTGGTGTGACTTCAGGGAAATTCCTGGGATACGTTGTACATCATCGTGGTATTAAGATTAATCATAATAAAGTGAAGGCCATTCAAAAGATGCTGCCACCAAAGAATTTACACGAGCTTCGAAGTTTACAAGGTCAACTTGCGTTCATTCGTAGGTTCATCTCAAATTTGGCTGGCCGTTGTCAGCCTTTTAACCTACTCATAAAGAAAGACGCCCCATTCATCTGGGACCAATCTTGCCAAAATGTTTTTGATAGCATCAAAAAGTACCTTCTCAATTCTCCGGTATTGGGAACACCTGTACCTGGAAAGCCGCGCATACTTTACATTGCTGCGCAAGAAGAATCGTTGGGTGCCTTACTTGCTTAGAATAATGAAGAACATAAAGAAAAGGCATTGTATTACTTAAGTCACAGACTCACCCCAATAAAGCGAAATTATCCTCCAATTGAAAAAACATGCCTCGCACTTGTCTTCGCCTCTAAGAAATTGAGGCATTATTTCTTGGCTCATACGATACATCTTGTTGCAAGGGCTGATCCTCTCAAATATGTCATGTCTAAACCGGTCCTTTCCGAACACTTGGCGAGGTGGTCAATTTTGTTCAATGAATTTGAAATTGTTTTTGTGCTATGAAAAGCAGTAAAATGACAAGTCTCGGCAGATTTCTTGGCTGACCATCTTATTCCAGCCGATTGGGAAATTTCTGAAGATTTTCCTGATGAAGAAGTTTTCCTTGTGGACATCCTCCCTCCATGGATGATGTTTTTCGATAGGGGAGCACGAGCAGACGGGGCCGGAGCAGAAGTAGTGTTTACCTCTCCAAAAAGACATGTTATTCCATACTCTTTTGCACTCGCTGAAAACTGCTCAAATAATGTAGCTGAATATTAAGCCTTAATCATCGGCCTTCAAATGGAAAATGAGATGAAGATCACGGATCTCGAAATATATGGAAACTCTAAGTTGGTGATTAACCAACTTCTTCAAGAATATGAGGTTAAGAAAGATGATCTAGTGTTGTACTATCATTATACCTCTCATTTATTGAAACGGTTTGATAGTGTCATGCTAGAACACATTCCGAGGAAAGAAAATCGGATAACCGATGCTTTGGCAAATTTAGCTACAACATTGGCATTAACTACTGAGGACTTGGTTGATGTTCCTGTATGTCAACAATGTGTCTTGCCACAAGTCTTGGAAGATAAATTTGAAGAAAGTAATTTGGTTTCTTGTTGGACACAAGAGGAAGAAGACTGGAGATGTAATACCCCTAATTTTAAAAAGAATATTCCTGCTATTTAATGGTATTTAATTTATTATTTAAGTGCATTTTATTTGATTATGTGTCATTATTTTTTTTTATTAGGCGCTTAATTGTTTTCTTTTGTGGTGATTTAATTTATTTAAATGATATTTATTTTTAGTTATTTGATTGGAATTACTTGTTAGTATTTTAATTATTTAATTGGCATTAATGGTTTAAGTGTAATTGGTTTAGTTATTTGATTGGAATTACTTGTTAGTGTTTTAATTATTTAATTGGTGTTAATGGTTTAAGTTTAATTGGTTTAATTATTCTATGTGTGTCTTATTTTATGTGTGTCTTATTTGGTTTAATTGGGTTTACTAATTATTATTTTGTTCAATTAGATTATTTGTTAAGTATTTAATGGTGAATAGGGTAATTAGGTAAATACATCTAACTAGGGTTTTAATTACAGTATAAATTAGGGTTTTATATTATAGCCGTCGTAGGTTTCTACGTTAATTGGATGGGCCGGTTAGGATTGTGAGTTAGACTTAAATGAACCTAGGGTTTAGGAAAACTCTATAAGTATAAGGTAGACGTCTGTGTAGGGTTTTTTTAAACAAAGCACACGTTTTGTGGAAGTGGAGAAGGAAAAACGCAGTTTTTCACATTCTACCAAGGTTTGATCAAAGCTCCGATCCTGCTTCGTCCGTAGTCCGATCGAGCTGAATTTTGGAGGAGAGGTTCACGACTCAGTGACGCACAATCTGAACGGTGGAGGTCAGAGTTTGACCTCGGGAACAATGATTCGTTCTCGTGAACAGTAACTGGGTCGCACAGGTTTTTTCCATTCTACCCAAATTTTATCAAACGTCCGATCCCACTTCGTCCGTGGTCCGATCGAGCTGAATTTTGGAGAAGAGGTTCATGACTCAGTGACGCACAATCTGAACGGTGGAGATCATAGTTTGACCTCGGGAACAGTGATTCGTACTCATGAACAGTAACTGGGTCGCACAGGTTTTTTTTCCATTCTGCCCAGATTTCATCAAACATCCGATCCTGCTTCGTCCGTGGTCCGATCGAGCTAAAATTTGGAGGATAGGTTCATGACTTAGTGTTGCACAATCTGAACGGTGGAGATCAGATTTTGAGTTCGGGAATAATGTTTCGTACCCGTGAACAGTAACTGGGTTTTGGAACTCGCCGGGATTTTTTAAGAAGACGACGTTGAAACTTTGAACAAAAGTTTCTGAGGCAAGATTCTATCCTTACTCTTTCCCTTAGGCTTCATACTCTTTGCACTCTTAAATGATTCCAGGATTAATGAAGATTAAATCAAACTAAAATGATATCTATTTTGCTATGAAACTGGTAGTTACAGTAGTGTTGTATGCTTGTTCAACCTAGACTAAGCATGTTTGTGGATGCATTGTGGTTCTGTGGTTCACGTTTTTCCTTACCACTGCTAGTATAAATTATTGGAAAGATGGGTCTAGATGATAGCTATCTTAACTTCTGTAATAGCAACTGTTGGAACTTAAATACTAGGAGGATTTGAGTTTAACACTAGATCGGTTTTGTGGAACACTATAATTTGAGCATGTCTACATACATACTGTGAATATTGTTTTGATGCTTACATTATCACAGTTAGTATCAACTGTGGAGGTTAGGATTTTGTGATACATACCCTACATATCTGTATGTCATTTGTAAGGTGTTAAATGGAAGTTTTAATTAATTATGTCTTTATATCAGACTAAAGGGAACAACTTAAATTGGGCATGTATATGTTGTTGTTGTGACCCTGTTTATCAATGCTTATTTTATCACTGCTAACATTGAATGTTGGATGTTGGAATTTAGTTGATATATACTTGATTTATTGGTATTATTGACTACTGGAGGATTGGAAGTAGGCACCGATATGGGACGGTGGCATACTAAGGATGGGTTTAGTTTTTAAATCAATACCATTACCCACCTACTTGGAATAAGAATGGGATTAACTAAAAGTTAAGTCCCGTGGATTTGTATTGTCATGGCAACTACTTATTGAGCGGCAATACCAGGGATTTTGGATGGATTTTATATATGTACTGTTATGGTGCCTCGGTATGAGCTTGAGTCTCAGGACCGATGGCTAGGGAGCGTATATGCATCGAGATGTGTAGCTGGCTATGATGGTTGGAGGTGTACCCTATTTAGGTATAGGTATATATGTCCACTTCGTGTGCGTTTTAGCATGTTACCTCTATTCAGGTTGAGACCGGCCTGTAGTCCAGTGAGAGTCCTTTAGTGTGACTATATATATATTTACGGACTATTAGCTATTGTTGAATTGTTTAGGATGTACATGCGTATCGGGCCTCTGTTTGGATTGTAGTAGTATAGAACTTGCGCGTGGGCCTGACCCACTTCTATTTTTTCAGGTACACGACAGTTCTAGGCTTAGACGTGTTCGTGCTGAGCAGAGGTCTCTATTCACTCTTCCGACGATGTAGGGCTCTCTCTATAGTTTTATTTCTGGACGTTTATTACATTTGTTCTATCTTCCGTTTGGATGTTTAATAGGGGTCCACTAGAGATGGATTCCCAAGTTGTAAACTGATGGAGTTTTGGAGTTTGTGTTTGCTAGATTTTAATAATTATAATATTTTGCAGATTCTATTTTTAGTTCCTTCCAGCTTTAATTTCATTTCTTAATTTATTTTGTATGCCGTGTTCATTATAAAATATTAATTGTTTGATATTCTCTCGGGTTTGGGCCTGGGCTTGATCAACCCGTGTCTCGGATCCGAGGGGTATCTCAGGAGACTCCCTATCATTGATTATCTGGAACATGGAAAGCTTCCCGAAGATCAACGCCACAAGACTGAAATACGAAGACGAGCACCTCAATTCATCTATTACAATGGTACGTTGTATAGGCGTTCATATGAGGGCCTTTTCCTTCGCTGCCTTGCAAATGATGAAGCCACCCATGCAATGAAGGAAGCACATTCTGGGATTTATGGAGCCCATCAGTCTAGACCAAAACTTCACTTTCGTGTCAAAAGAATGGGTTATTATTGGCCCACCATGGTCAAGGACTGCATGGAGTATGCAAAAAGGTGTCAAGCCTGTCAATTCTATGCTAACTTCATACACCAACCACTGGAACCATTGCACCCTACTGTGACGTCATGGCCATTTGATGCATGGGGATTAGATGTAGTTGGTCCTTTAGACAAGTCTTCAAAGGGCCACTTGTATATCTTGACTGCCACTGATTATTTTTCCAAATGGGCGGAAGCTGCACCCTATAAACATGTAAAAAAGGAAACAGTGGTTGATTTCATCAAATAGAACATTATCTATCGCTATAGTGTCCCTCGATACATTATCACTAATAATGGGATGAATTTCAAAAATAGTTGGGTAACTGACCTTTGTGAGAAGTTTGGTTTCAAACAATGTAAGTCCTCCATGTACAATGTCCCCTGCCAATGGTCTCGCGGAAGCATTCAATAAAACTCTTTGTGAGTTATTGAAGAAAGTAGTCAACCAGACAAAGAGAAATTGGCATGAACGAATGGAAGAAGCACTGTGGGCATACCGCATTACGCATCGTACACCTACTCAAGCAACTCCGTATTCTCTGGTCTATGGCGTAGAAGCGGTTCTTCCGTTGGAACAACAGATCCCTTCGTTAAGGATTGCCATACAAGAAGGTCTTACAAGTGAAGAAAATGCCATTTTACGTCTTCAAGAACTGGAAGCATTGGATGAGAAGAGATTAGAAGCCCAACAACAGCTAGAGTGTTATCAAGCTCGACTTTCTAAAGCCTTCAATTAAAAAGTTCGACCTCGGTCATTTCAAGTTAGAGACTTAGTATTAACTGTTCGTAGATCAATTATCATGAATCGCAAGGGAAATAAATTTGTATCCAAATGGGATGGACCATATGTTGTTCGTGAAGTTTATACTAACGGCGCATATCTCATTATTGACGAAGACGGAGTAAGAGTGGGGCCCCTGGCAAGTTCCTAAAGCGCTATTACCCATGAAGGCAATGCTTCTGATCGTATGAGCTTAAACTACACTATGCTCCTGGCCCGCATGAGCTAAAACTGTGTACGGCCCAAAAAAAAAAAAATTTCATATCCATTTTAAACTACATGATGACTTGATCCCTCGTTTGGGGGTACGTAGGCAGCTTAGAGTTTCATTCTAAGTTCAGTATGATATATAAAAAAAAAAATTCACTCCTGACCCACAAGAGTATAAACTGTGAATGGCAAAATAAACAAATCAAATTTCATTACTTTGTCATAATAAAATGATATTTTATTACAAGGTATGTGGGGTAAAAAAAAAAAAAAACTTCTCATTAAGGCAACAAAGGGAGATCCTCAATTTCAGTTTGAGCATTTTGTAACAGTTTCTCCATGAAATTCAAGGCTTTTATATCATCATCAGTGACAACGGAGGTCTCTTCGATTGAATTTTGTTCCTCCTTGAATTTTGCAATGTTAGTTTTTCTTTGGAGAATTCGGTTATTAGCTTCTTCAATAGTGGCTTTATGTCTTTCCATACAAGCATGCAAAAGTTTGATTCTCTCTCACAATTATGCAGAGCTTCTTGAGCTGATTGAACTTGTTTCATGTCTGCACAATCTAAAGCAAGAGCTTTTTTAACATGAGAACCAACATCGGCTAAACGTCGAGAGCGTACTTCTTCAGATAAGGCATGATCATGCTTGAATCGAACTTTGTTATATTCTTTACCATTCTGAATGTATGCATCAATTCTATGACGGAACTCTGGAAAATCCACACATTATTTTGAAATTTCAAGAAAGATCTCGTTAAACTTTGGTTTAAGATATGGAATCTTCGAAAGCGGTGTACACCTCACTTTACTCTTAATGATATTCCCAAATGTTTTGGCCGCCGTGTGCTTAATCTTAGAAATGGCACTCCTCGGGTCAAAAGTAGTTACAGAGGGTGTGTGAAGATGCAAAAAATTCATTCACCTTTCTCTCTCTAGAATTCTTACACTTCAACAGAATGAAAAGTCAAAAAGCCTCCCCTTCTCTCTACTCGTATGGTCAATTTATAGACCATGACAAATATTCTAACCAACTTATTACATAGGGCTCTTATTCTAGGGCCTTCTTCCTTTTGGGCCTGACTTCATTATGTAAGCCTCAGACGTTGGGCCTAACTCTCAGTGTTGCGTTATGGGCTGAGTTCAACTGTTCGGTTAGATCCTTCTTTCGTAGGTGTTGGGCTCATTACGCTACCCTTTTTGCTTAGGCTCGGACCTACCATTCAACCTGATGCTTTACTCGCGGGTCGGGTCTGGTCCAATCCATCTTTGATATCCTTAATTGCCCCCATAATTACCCCTTAATAAATAAGGGGGTACTTATTATCGGCGGCCAATCATGACGTTGACGGCTCAAGAAGACTTCGTGGGAAAATAGACGGTCGGATCTAAAACCGATGCTTTGAGATTCCAAAGAAACTCCTCGTTTTTCAAACGCTTCGACTTTCAGGCCCACTCTGTCCTTATAAGTATCAGAGACGTTCCCTCAAACCTTTTTTATTGTCTCTATCTTACATCGCTGTTAGCCAAATCTTCGCTTGCCTCTCTTTCTTTTTAGTCAAATCAAATCAAATCAAATCTCCTCCGGCAAACCTCTGCGAAGCTCCTTTTTCCAGCGATCTTGAAGTAATCTACGTGTTCTCCTTCTGAGGTTAGTTTCGTTTGCCTTTTTCTTTTGGAAGATCACTTTTTCTCCCTTAAAATCCTCATTCATTTTCACCATGCCTGTAGATCTAGATGTTCTTCGCATGAAACTCCATCTCCCTGTCAATATAGAAATTAGAAACTGCCCTAAAGATGTGGATATCAGGACTGGTGCTAGCCTTCTTCCCGGCGAAGTCTTGTTTACCCATCTTCAGTTGAATATCATTAGGTTCCCTTTGCATCCTTTCTTTAACTATGTTTTCAACAAACTAGGGATCTCCCCTCTGCAAGTAAATCCAAATTTTTTTTGGATCCTATCCGTTCTGCTACTATTGACTCATGACAAAGGTTTGGATCTTGATATCATAGATCTTCTTCTCTGTTACAAGGTTAGTAAGATCCGACTTGAGAAACCATTTTACCACCTCTACCCGATTGAAAAGATGTCCATATGTAAAGACACAATCAAGTCTGAAAAGGTTTGGAGAAACAACATAATAGGTGTTAGGGGGGCCTGGTCTTCTCCAGCTGCAGAGGATTATCCAATCCTGAGCACCTTTGGCGTGTGTTCTGTATCTTCGTATAAGAAATTCAAAACACATAAGAACGATTGTCCCTGTGAAATTTGTGTTCCTCGCTTTTGTATTTTCTTGTGCCGTTCCTTAGACATTCCTTGTGATGACTTGAGCTACAGTGTTTGCAGGGATAGGGATAATTACTTGAAGAAGTACGTTCTGAACGACGTTCTTTCTTGCTCAGACCTCCTTACCTCAGACAACCTTCTCGTAATTTCAGCCCTCGGCAACGCAATGAGCCAATTCCAGATTCCTTCATTTGGCAGGAGGAAGAACCCTCCCTAAGTCACTATTGCTGCTGTTGCGGCAACCTCTTCTCCTGCCTCGGCCTCTTCTTCGACCACTATTTCTAACACCATTCCGAACGTAGTGGCTGCTAATCTTGCCGTTAGCGTTCCTTTTACCAATCCGAATGCATCTCCTCAGGTCAATACTACTTCTGCTGTTACTGCGGGTGCTCAGGATAAAGAGCGAGGCAAAAAGCCTCATCCCGACAGTGCAACCAACCTTGATGATGCATCTCTTACAAGGAGGATCTGAATCTCTGGGCCAGGTACACTCTTGCATCGCCCAGTCAGTTCTTCTGCCCCCTCTGGGCCTGTTACAGTTGCTGCTTCTGCTTCAGCTTCTGTTTCTGCTTCTGGCTCTGCAACAGCACCATGGACTCCTCGATTCGCCCGAACGGATGGGACATTCGTGAAGCCGAACGAGACCATGTTCAAGGATGGTCAGACCGCTATGGCATATTACAGGAGCATGTGGACTCCTAAGGACATTAAAACAGCCAAAGGTCTATCCCAGAAGGAGGTGTTCAGCCGCTTTCCCTTATCTGCCATGGAGGTAATTTTTATCTCCCAATCAGAAAATCTTCACATAATCTTTATGCTTAACCTCTTCTGACCATGCGATCAGTTTAACTAGTGTTCATGCATATCTCTGCAGACCCTGTTCGGTATGATGGCCATACAGAAGCAGGTGGAAATAGGGAACGCTAAGGCTCGAAAGTTCTCTGACAGACTTGAAGTGGCCCATCAAGAAAATAACATCCTCGCCACCAAAAACACGGAATTGTTTGTCCAGCTTGGCAAAGTTGAAAAAGAGAGAGACGCTCTGAAAAGGAAAACCAATTCTCTTCAGGATGAAAGGGATGCCCTTCAACTTGAGAAGAGCGTTTGGTAGACCGAGCGTAATTCGCTCAAGGATGAAAAAGTAGAACTCTAGCGCCTTCTGGCTGACGAGCAGTCCGCTCGGATGGCCTTCGAGAAGAGAGCCCTGGAGGAGCGTGATGCTCTGCTCAACACCATCAGCAAGGTGAATGGTGGCATGCTGGCTCTTCACGCTCGGTTTTCAAAGGTTGGGGCTCTCAAGTATGTTCAGGGGTACCGAGAGGGTTTCTCCGACCGTGCTGCTACCGACGGACAGACCGGTTCCACTCCGAACGAAGTTGATAAGGATGTAGAAATTGATCCTCCAGGAGTCTATATTGATCCAGACTCCACTCCTGCTGAACATATTTTTGATAAGTGTCAGGAGATTGCTTCCTCCAGGGTCACTACAGCTCCCTATGTCGTTCAGCCTCTGAACGTTCTTCCTCTGTCTACTATGGTCCCCTCTTCAACTGCTACTGAGATTGGGCCCCAATAGAATGATTCAGTTATTCATCTCGACTCCCCACCTCATGAAAATGGGACGACCAATGAAAATGAAGAGGCGAGTCAACACAATCAGGAGGTTGACAGAGCAGAGGCAGCGAGCTAGGACTTTTCTGATATTTTAATTTCCTGCTTCTTTGTAGTTATGTCATCTGTATACTTTATCTTTTGTAATCTCAGAACATATTATGAATGAGATGACAAAAATATTGACTTTATCTGTGCATGGGTGGTAACAACCAGCTTTACATTTATCTACTTTGCTGAAGTGTCTGGTGCTCGGCTCATAATGCCAGCTGCCACTTACTTTTTATTTTTGAGCAAGTGCTTGGCGTTCGGCTCATAGTATCAATTGCCACTTACTTTGCTTAAGTGCCTGGCGCTCGGCTAGAATGCCACTTGCCACTTGGTTTTTTATTTCTTAGCAAGCTTTTTATCTCTTAGTAAGTGTTTGGCGTTCGGCTCATAGTGCCAGCTGCCACTTACTTTGCTTAAGTGCCTGGCGCTCGGCTAGAATGCCACTTGCCACTTGCCACTTGGCTTTTTATTTCTTAGTAAGCTTTTTATCTCTTAGCAAGTGTTTGGCGTTCGGCTCATAGTGCCAACTGCCACTTACTTTGCTTAAGTGCCTGGCGCTCAGCTAGAATGCCACTTGCCACTTGGCTCTTTATCTCTTAGCAAGCTAATTATCTCTTAGCAAGTGTTTGGCATTCGGTTCATAGTGCCAGCTGCCACTTACTTTGTTTAAATGCCTGGCGCTTAGCTAGAATGCCACTTGTCACTTGACTTTTGTTTCTTAGCTAGTGTTTGGCGTTCGGCTCATAGTGCCTGCTGCCACTTGCTTTGCTATTTTTACTTGATCAGTCTTTTAAAGAGGAATATTACTTTTATAAATCTCAGAAACTTGTACATTCGCCTGTATTCAATTGAAAATGAACAAAATTCAACATTGAAACTCTAACTTTTTATTGATAATACCTTTTCAGAGACGTAGCATTCCAAGGCTTGTTAACCAGCCTTCCGGCCATGGTCTCTAAGGTATATGCCCCCTTTCCTATGACTTCTGCAATTCTGTATGGACCTTCCCATGGTCGCATCATCTTTTTTACTATCCCCACCTTCTTTTTCAAAACCAGATCACCTGGTGTAAAGTCTCTATGCTTTACCTTTTTGTTATGGCTATTTGCAAGCGTCTACTGGTAAGATGCGAGCCTTACTGTCGCTGCATCTCTCTTTTCCTGCAGCATATCGAGGTTAAAACTCAACATACTGTCGTTATGCTCTCGGCTCCATGCCAAGCTCCGAACAGTCGGAACCAAGTGTTCGACCGGTATAACTGCTTCGGTACCATACGCCATGGCAAATGGGCTTTCTCCGATCGGTCGCCTTGGGGTCGTTCTATAAGCCCATAGGACGTTCGACAGTTCATCTAACTATTTTCCTTTCTTCTCTTCAAGCTTCTTCTTGATACAAGTAAAGATTGTTCTATTCGTGATTTTCGTTTGTCCATTGGCCTGGGGGTGACTTACTGCCGCCAGCTTTTGATTAATTCCATATTCCTTCAACAACTCTCTTACTTGCTTGCTGTCAAGGTTGGTCCCATTATCCATGACGATTGACCTCGGAACACCAAACCGGCAAATAATATTACTCCAAATGAACCGTCTCACATGAGTTTGAGTTACGCTCGGGTACGGCTCTGCTTCCACCCACTTAGTAAAGTAATCTATAGCCAGCAGCACATACTTGTTCTGAGCTCTTGCAGTTGGCAGAGGACCAACCACATCCATCCCCCATTATGCGAAAGGCCATAGTGTGGCCATTACGTGCAAGCCCTCAGGTGGTTGGTGAATCAGTGGTCTGAACCTTTGGCACTTATCGCACCTTCTGGACAATTCTTCCGCATCTCGCGACATGTTCGGCCAGAAGTACCCTTACGTCATTGCTTTGTGCACTAAAGACCTTTCCCCTGAATGGTTTCCACATACAACTTCATGAATAGCTCGCAGTACCTGCCGAGCCTCTGTAGGGGTGATGCACTCTAAGTACGACCCAGAAAAAGACCTTCTGTATAACTGGTCATGCACTATGGCGTACTTTGCAGCATTCGATTTGATTTTCCTAGCCTCATCTCTTTGCTCAGGCAAAGTACCATCCCTGATGTAAGTTATGATCGGATCAATCCAACTTGGCTCATATGGAATAACATTCACTTGCCAAGGATCTGGGCCCGAAGGTTCTGCAAAAATGGATGGCTAGTTTAATATTCCTACTAGATCACCCTTGCCAATGTTTCTCCAAAACCCGAGGCACTACATGCTAGCCGGTCGGCATCTTCGTTATGCCCTCTCGGTATTTGGATGAATATAATTTTTTCAAAGTTTTTGGCCTCCCGCATAACAGCAGAATGATAGGCCTCTATTGTTTCATCTTTGGTTTCATACTTTCCATTCACCTGCCGAACAACTAACTGCGAGTCACTAAAGACAATCAAATTCCTGACCTTCAACTCCTTGGCAAGCTTAAGTCCAGCTAGCAGTGCTTCATACTCCGCTTTATTGTTGGTGGCTCTGAATTCAAGCCGGAGCGCTTGACTCAAGGATGTACCTTCTGGTGTCTGCAGTTTGATCCCAATGCCTGCCCCCATCTGATTTGAGGATTCATCGACGAAGAGTCTCCACAAGTAACCACGAAGGTCTTCCTCCATGTCTTCTAAATCACATTCTAGTAAAAAATCTACCACTGCTTGCCCTTTGACTGCCGTTCTGGGTTCATATGTTATGTTAAATGAGCTTAACTCTATTGCCCACTTCGTCATTCTTCCTTAGAGGTCTAGCTTGTGCAGGATTATTCTAATAGGGAAGGTGGTTAGAACGATGATAGGATGGGATTCAAAGTAATGCCTGAGCTTTCTTTTCACATGCACTAGCGAGAGTAGCACTCGCTCGGCCTTTAAATAACGTCGTTCGGCCTCAGTCATCATTTTGCTAACATAGAACACTGGATATTGCTTTCCTTCTGGACAACGGATTAGAACGTCACTTGTTGCGCTGCTAGACACCCCAAGGTATAAAAATAGTTTTTCTCCTGGTTCTGGAGCTGACAGGACCGAAAGGTTCTGCATATATTCCTTCAGACCAGTTAATGCTAGGCGTTGTTCATCCCCCCAAACTTGTCTGCCATGGCTTCGTATTGTGTCAAAAAATGGTTTGCAACGATCTGACAATTTGGAAATGAATCGGCTTAATGCTGCGATCCGTCCCGTCAGTGTTTGCACTTCTTTGACTGTTGTCGACTCGGCATTCTTAGTCAGAGCTTCTGCTTGGGTTGAGCTAGCTTTTATGCCTATATGATTAACCACGTGTCCCAGGAATTGACCAGAACTCACGCTGAATAAGCATTTGGTTGGATTGAGTTTCATTCCGTAGTGCCTCAACACATCAAATGCGTCTTGTAGATGTTTCAGATGGTCAACTTTCTTCTTACTTTTTACTACCATGTCATCAATGTAAGCTTCCATGGTCTTCCCTTTTTGACCCTTGAAAATTTTGCTAATAAGTCTTTGGTAAGTTGCTCTGGCGTTTTTCAGTCCGAATGGCATGACTTTGTAGCAATAGGTCCCGCGCTCGGTAACGAAAGAAGTTTTCTCTTCATCAGCAGGGTCCATGGGGATCTGATTATAACCTGAATAAGCATCTAAAAAGGTTAAACGCTTATATCCAGTAGTAGCATCCACCATTTGATCAATTTTCGACAGCGGAAAGCTATCCTTGGGACAGGCTTTGTTCAAATTGGTGAAATCAATGCACACCCGCCATTTCCCATTCTTCTTCTGCACAACAACAACATTTGATAGCCAGTCAGGATAATACACTTCTCTTATAAATCCCGCATCAAGTAGCCTGTCAACCTCCTCGGCTATGATCTGGTTACGCTCTGGAGCAAACCTTCGCTGCTTCTGCGTTATAGGTCTTGCATTGGAATTTACGTTCAAAGAATGACAGGATACGGAAGGATCGATTCCAGGCATGTCTAGGTGGCTCCACACAAATACATCGGCGTTCTAAGATAAGAAATCAACTAACTCCTGTTTCTCTGCCATAGCAAGTCGTTCCCCCACTCTGGTTGTTCATTGATGAGTACTGAAAAGTGCGCATTTAAACCCGTTAAGCTTAAGCATTCTAGTACCTTTATCTATCTTACTTTGCCATTTTAGACTTATTACGTGTTATTTATATTTTTAGGCACTAATCCCAAAATTTAGCTAACTCAGCCAAATAAGAGCTTAATTGAAGCAATCCTGATATAAACCAAATGAGGGAGCAAAGTGGAGAAAGAAAGGAGCAAAAAGGAATCAAGTTTTGCAGCTGAAAAGTTCGATCGATCCAACTTAGAGTTCGATCGATCGAACATCTATGATCGATCACAGTACTTCTCGATAGATCCAACCTTAGCCTTTGCTGAAATTCCAAGTTCGATCGATCGAATATCACCTTTGATCGATCGAACCCTATTTTGTCCTATTCAAATGATTGATCTTATCCACAGCTGTACGCCTACCAACCACTTTTGTCTTTTTTCCCCATAAATATCTTGAAAATATCCCAGCCTTGTCATTATCCGGAGGAGTCAGACCACTTCGATCGATCCAAGATACAGTTCGATCGATCGAACCCATTTTCGATCGATCCAAGTTAAGGTTCGATCGATCGAACTTCCTCCAGCGAGAAAAAGTTAAAGTCCAGCTCATTTATTCCGTCCTTTATCCAATCATTGAAGAATATGCCTTGCACGACCACAGCTCATTATAGGGTGTATTTGACCTACCTATATAAGGAATATGATACACTTTTTGAGTAAGTCTCTTGTCACACATTAAAAATCATCTTGGAGGCTATTCTTGGAGAGGAAGAAGGGAGGAAGATAGAGCAACCATTGGAGGAGATCTTCACCAACAAGGAGCAGCCATGGAGTTAGCCCTTGAGGGTTGGATCATCACTACCATGAGTGGCTAGATATCCTCTTGGGGCTAGAGTTAGCCCCAAGCATGCTTTCTATACTCTAATCTTGTGTATTATTGAGGGATTAGTGTTGTATGATACATCTTGATATTCATGTATATATAAATCTTGATTATTTCATGGTTTGTATGGTTTAATGCTTCCAATTGACTATTCTATTCTATCCATATGTCTATGTATGCTAGAGTAGGATATTCATGTGCTTATCCCTAGATTTAGTGTTTTTGATGCATGTCTATGTGTATTGATGCTATAGATCTAGAGATTATCAAGATGATATGCTTAATGAATGTTATTTTGGTTCATTTGATGGTTTATGCCTATTCTTGATGGTTTGTGCCTCTCCCCCAGTCTAGATAGCTTTATTTTCATGCTAGTAGTGTAGATTTAGTGTAGTGGTAGTGTAATGTTAGATGGGAGGACAATCTACTCTTGATGTTTGATGTTCCATGCTTGTGAGTCCAAATGGCATATTCCTCTAATATTGTGTTGTATGTGGATTGTGAGCTTAATGAAGGATTAATGACTAGTTATGATATGTTGTATCTTTCACATGTGTTTAGACAATTTATTCCTCTCCCAATAGATATTTTGTACCTCTCACATGATGTTTAGATAATGCATGTTTAACTAAATCATCCTTATGGATTGCTTGGACTATGAGCTTAATGAAAGGTTTAATGACTTGAATTGTTATTTTGTTATCTTCACATGATGTTTAGACAATATATTCCTCTACCAATAGATGTATTGTGGCCTCACACATGTTGATTGAGACAATCTGCACTTGTTGAGTCACCCTTACCAATTGAATGTCTTTTACACACACAACATTGTTGCAACACATTCATTTCCCTCATTAGTCACTTGATTATGGTTTGGAATAGTATTGTTTGGTGGTGATCCCTACACCCCAAAACCTTTCCTTCTTACTTACTCTTTATCTTATTGCATTGCTTTATTATAGTTTAGCTCATTTAGAAGTAATCAACCAACCCAATTCTCTTTTGCAATCATTTGGTACGCTAGAGTCGAAGTTGAAATTCTAACACGTAAAATCCCTTGGGACGATCCCTACTCACCCTATCTATATTTTATATAGAGAAATGTAGTAGTGGCTTTCTATAAATGTAAAACTTGGCCACCTCCTAAATTCACAACTCTTCAAGCTTGACTTCGTATCGCGACCCTTGTAAAGGCTATCGGTCAGTTTTTGGCGCCGTTGCCGAGGATTAACGGTTTTGTTGGAATTAAACTAGAAAATAGTGTTCATTAGATTGCTTCTATTTTTATTTTATTTTCCATTGTATATTCTTTTCTCTTGATTCTCATTATTATTTGTTCAATTAGGTACTTGACTACAAGGAAGGCGAACTTTGGAACTTAAAGCAATCATTGGAACTTAAAAGCTAAATTTGGAGTTGAAGTGCTAAAGGACCATTGTGAGCAATTCTTGGCACTCTTGTATTTTAATTGTTTCACTTCTTTGTATGCGTGTGATAGCCCTTGTTGAGGCTCATTTTATTGCTAAATTTTTGTCCAAGCATAGGCCCTTGTTGAGGCCAATTTTTTCTTGCATTTGGGTTTTAATTGTGAATGGAGGAATTGTTTGATCCAAGTTTGGGGGGGAATTACATCCCTTCACCTTATGCTCCTCCATCACATTTTAATCATTATGAGATTGAGTCCAATTCATTTCGTGCATCATCTTATTATGGACTTGATCACTCATTTAATCCTTCTTATGACTATTGCCCTCCACCACCATTTTATAATGAATCAATTCCACCACCTTCTAAGTACTCACCCGAATTTGAAGAAAAAGTGTTAGCTTTACTTGATGTGCATATTTCACACACTTCACTTATTAATTCTCATTCTCAAACTTTAGCCAACTTAGAAGCTCAAGTTGAGTAAATTACAAATACTCTTTCTCATCAAGAGGAGGAGGAAGAGGCAAATGAAAAAATGGCAAGAACTTCAATGTATATAGATGAGGATGATGAGAGTGAGGAGAATGAAACAAGTGAGCTAATGTCTAGCACTCTATCTTGTATAGAGGAGGAAGTGGCAAGTGAGTTAGTGGCTAATCCAATAGAACATAACATGATTAATGAGGACTTTCCTTGTTTTGATTATGATTTTATCTCAGAGATGGCTACTCTAGAGAGTGAGGAGATGTTGACCACACTTGAGGTAGGAGAGAAGAAGGAGGAACTTGTTGAAGAGGGCCTTCCTTCTATTATCTCTAATGACCCTCTTGAGGAGTGTCTTTTGGAAATGTATAAAAATTGTGGTTTTGACTTAAAAGCTCTAAAAATGAAATAAACTCTCTAATGGACTCCTTAGCTTACTTAGAAGGTGAGGAAATGGTAATTTATGAGGAGGAGAAGAGGGATGAAGAGAGGGTGTTTCTTATTAATCCAAATGAGTCTTTGAAAGACAATGCCTCACCAATTATCAATATGGATGATCATTTGAATGTGTTTCAAGAACACAACAAAGAGGCAAGCTTAACCATGATTGATTTTGTTTTCAAGACCGTGGATGAAAGGAACAATATCATCTCTTTTATTTCTTTTCAAGTCATTCTTTTGGAGGATGATTTTATTGTCATAAGTAGGACATTAAATGAGAAAAGTGAAAAGAGGGTCAATAAGGATGTTTCATATCCAGTTTTTGATTCATTTGATTAGTGAGTTGACCTAACGTCTTGCTAGAGACGTTAAACACTAGTATTCGTAGAGTTTCACAACTCTATTCCTCCCTCATTTCTTTTTATTTTTCATTCTTGTGTACATTCTTCCATCTATTTTTCAAATTTTTATTCTTGTTACCATCATTGGGGCTTAGCATAGGATTTTCTGCACTTTCAGTACAAAATTAGGCATTTGGTGCCAGTTCGATCGATCACAAGAGCACCTTCGATCGATCGAATTGTTCTTCGATCGATGCAACTATGGATTTGATCGATCGAACTCCACTTGAGTCCCAACACTTAGAAAAAATTTTGAGCTTTCATCAATTTTGAAAGTGCATGCTCTCGGGATCTCCAGGATTTTCACTGTTCGATCGATCCAACTACAATTTCGATCGATCAAAGAACATTCGATCGATCCAACTTTATAATTCGATCGATCTCGAGCTTCAACACTTAGAAAAATTTTGGACATGTTTCAATTCTGAAAATGCATGCTCTCGGGATCTCCAAAATTTTATATGTTCGATCGATCGAATTTCATCTCGGATCGATCACAGCTATGTTCGATCGATCGAATCACAACTTTGTCCCTTTGACCCTTTCACTTTTTGACTTTTTCCTATTTCTATTTTTATTTTATTTTTTTTATTTTATTTTATTTTATTTATTTTCATTTAGTTACCTCTCTCTTTTGACTAAAAAAAAAAAGTTTTTGGAAATTTGTTAAAAACACAAAAATATTTTTGTTAATTTTATATTATTTTCAAAAATTCCAAAAAGATTTTTATTTTATTTTCATTTTTACTTTTATTTCCAAGCTTTATTTTTATTTTTATTTCAAATATTTAAAATTAAAAAAAAAATTCAAATCCCAAAAACATTTTTCTTTTATTTTATTTTATTTCCTTTTATCTTATTTCCAAAAATCCAAAAATATTTTGTTTAACTTTAATTTTTAATTCTCCTAACTTATCAAAAAAAAATATATATATATTTGCATTCCTTATTTTCTTACATTTTTATTTACTTGCCTTTTTATTTTTATTTGTGTACATATTTGTTTTGTCTAAAAAAATAAAAAATAAAAAAATGAGACGATTTTTCAAATAAGTATTCCGTCTTGCTAGAGACGTTAAACTTAGCACCCATTTTGCATATTTCTTACATTTTTCATTTTTCTTTGCATGTTTTCACATATATATTAAAAAATAAATAAATAAAATGAGAAACAAAAAGTAAGAAAATTTTGTATATACTTGCATTGTACATATTCTTTCCATTTTTTTTGCATTGTACATGTTCCTTTTCATTTCTTGCATTGCACATATTGTTTTTCATTTCTTACATTAAACATATTATTTCATTACATTTTGCCTTATTTAATTTTCTTTTTATATTTTGTTCATGCATTTTATTCTTTGTTTTTCTTACATTTTATATATACTTGCTTTTATTAAATGAAAAATATAAAAAGATTCATCATTGTGCCCTTATGTGTAGTCATGCATACTTTATGCTTTAGTTAGGGCTTGATCTTATATCTCTCTTGCATCATGTGTTACATTGCTTTAGAATGCTTGATTTGATTATTTTTATCCCATTTGATATTTGATGTGAGTTTGCTAGCGTGGTTATTCAAGTAGGTTGTTGATTCCAAGTTTGGGGGAGACGTCTTTCGAATTGGATCATGACCGGGCTTCATGTCTACACCACCACGGTATACTCTTTCCACTTTTTTTTTTTCCATTGTTCTCATTGCACATTGAGGACAATGTGCGGTTTAAGTTTGGGGGTAAGGTGTCTTGTTGCATTCTACTTAAGATTTGAGCTTTAAATGCATGATTGAGATTTGAGATTGATGTTAGCTATGATTTTGATCTTTTGAGGACTATATTGCTTAAAATTTAAAAATTACTTGACTTGAGAGTCCAATACTCCTTGTATGCCTTGAGGATGCCATTTAGGAGTAAATTTTTCAAAAGATTGATATCTTGCTTACATTTGTGGTCCACATCATCTTGAATTTGTGATTGTTTTAAGATTCATTCTAGGATTCTACACTAGCACCGGCGCACGCTAGCATTTAATTGTGGGGTACATGCTTTGTTGATTATTGAATTGGTTATATCCCAATTGGGCTAGTAGTGCATTGAAAACTTTCATTCTTGATAAAGGTGGATAACAATCCCTTTTCATTGAGTAGCCGGGATTCTTGCCTCATTAAGTAGTGAACTTCTCGCGCCGAAAGGTGGAGGGCCCAAACTCTAGGTTAATAATTGAAAAAAAAAAAGAAAAAAAAAAAAGAAAAAAAGTTGCAAAAGCAATAAAAGTGAGGACTTCTCCCAAAAGGCGAGAAGTGGGAAATGATTAGATGGTTGTTGTCTTGATTTGTAACCTAGTTGATTTGAGTTTGTAAGTCCGTTGGGGTGTCTTAACACCTAATGCCCTAAAGCCATCTGGTTTGGGAGTCATTGACCTAACGCTCGCTACATGAATCTTCTAGAAAGCTTAAGAGATCAACACATTTCACAATATTTCCATCTTTGATCCTCAATAAAAAAAATTAAAAAATAAAAAAAAATTAAAAAAATGAGTGAAAAGAATAAGCGCACCTAGAATAATAAAGCTTTAATAAAAGGTCCACTCTCTTATCTTGATGATCGGTACTAGATTTGTGTGCTAGTTTGAGGGTAAGGATGTGATTACTTCTCTAGTTGGCTAAGATAGCAACACACTTGATGCCGGATCTCTCACATGGATTCTAGACTTGTTTCGATTTTCATGATCATTTTCTTGATATGTGGAGGACCATACTTGCTTGATTGATATTAAAATTTTGGGAGATTGCTTAGAAACGGTTGAAAAATTGCATACTTGAGGTAGTTTTCTCCCAATGCTTGTTTGCAATATTGGTGCCTCTTTTGAAAGAATGAGCTTAATGTTTGTGGGTACCATTTCTGGAAACCCTCACGAGACTTTACTCGTCCACTAGGGGTAACCTAGGGGTTTAAAAGGTTTGTTGCATATGCTAAATGCAATCGTGTTCTCTACGAAAATGGTGTTATCATTTTACTTGCTTTCCAGTTTATACTTGTATAGTTGTTTATTTTATTCCTTTACTTCTTAGTTCATTGCTAGGGACTAGCAATATTTAAGTTTGGGGGTGTGATGAGAACGGAAAAGTGCGCATTTAAACCCGTTAAGCTTAAGCATTCTAGTACCTTTACCTATCTTACTTTGCCGTTTTAGACTTATTACGTGTTATTTATATTTTCAGGCACTAATCCCAAAATTTAGCTAACTCAGCCAAATAAGAGCTTAATTGAAGCAATCCTGAGATAAACAAAAGGAGGGAGCAAAGTGGAGAAAGAAATGAGCAAAAAGGAATCAAGTTTTGCAGCTGAAAAGTTCGATCGATCGAACATCTATGATCGATCACAGCACTTCTCGATAGATCCAACCTTGGCCTTTGCTGAAATTCCAAGTTCGATCGATCGAACATCACCTTCGATCGATCGAACCCTATTTTGTCCTATTCAAATGATTGATCTTATCTACAGCTGTACGCCTACCAACCACTTTTGTCTTTTTTTCCCCATAAATATCTTGAAAATATCCCAGCCTTGTCATTATCCGGAGGAGTCAGACCACTTCGATCGATCCAAGATGCAGTTCGATCGATCGAACCCATTTTCGATCGATCCAAGTTAAGGTTCGATCGATCGAACTTCCTCCAACGAGAAAAAGTTAAAGTCCAGCTCATTTATTCCGTCCTTCATCCAATCATTGGAGAATATGCCTTGCACTACCACAGCTCATTATGGGGTGTATTTGACCTACCTATATAAGGAATATGATACACTTTTTGAGTAAGTCTCTTGTCACACATTGAAAATCATCTTGGAGGCTATTCTTGGAGAGGAAGAAGGGAGGAAGCTAGAGCAACCATTGGAGCAGATCTTCACCAACAAGGAGCAGCCATTGAGTTAGCCCTTGAGGGTTGGATCATCACTACCATGAGTGGCTAGACATCCTCTTGGGGCTAGAGTTAGCCCCGAACATGCTTTCTATACTCTAATCTTGTGTATTATTGAGGGATTAGTGTTGTATGACACATCTTGATATTCATGTATATATAAATCTTAATTATTTCATGGTTTGTATGGTTTAATGCTTCGAATTGACTATTCTATTATATCCATATGTCTATGTATGCTAGAGTAGGATATTCATGTGTTTATCCCTAGATTTAGTGTTTTTGATGTATGTCTATGTGTATTGATGCTATAGATCTAGAGATTATCAAGATGATATGCTTAATGAATGCTATTTTGGTTCATTTGATGGTTTATGCCTATTCTTGATGGTTTGTGCCTCTCCCCCAGTCTAGATAGCTTTATTTTCATGCTAGTAGTGTAGATTTAGTGTAGTGGTAGTGTAATGTTAGATGGGAGGACAATCTATTCTTGATGTTTGATGTTCCATGCTTGTGAGTCCAAATGGCATATTCCTCTAATATTGTGTTGTATGTGGATTGTGAGCTTAATGAAGGATTAATGACTAGTTATGATATGTTGTATCTTTCACATGTGTTTAGACAATTTATTCCTCTCCCAATAGATATTTTGTACCTCTCACAGGCTGTTTAGATAATGCATGTTTAACTAAATCATCCTTATGGATTGCTTGGACTATGAGCTTAATGAAAGGTTTAATGACTTGAATTGTTATTTTGTTATCTTCACATGATGTTTAGACAATATATTCCTCTACCAATAGATGTATTGTGGCCACACACATGTTGATTAAGACAATCTGCACTTGTTGAGTCACCCTTACCAATTGAATGTCTTTTACACACACAACATTGTTGCAACACATTCATTTCCCTCATTAGTCACTTGATTATGGTTTGGAATAGTATTGTTTGGTGGTGATCTCTACACCTCAAGACCTTTCCTTCTTACTTACTCTTTATCTTATTGCATTGCTTTATTATAGCTTAGCTCATGTAGAAGTAATCAACCAACCCAATTCTCTTTTGCAATCATTTGGTACGCCAGAGTCGAAGTTGAAATTCCAACACGTATAATCCCTTGGGACGATCCCTACTCACCCTATCTATATTTTATATAGAGAAAGGTAGTAGTGGCTTTCTATAAATGTAAAACTTGGCCACCTCCTAAATTCACAACTCTTCAAGCTCGACTTGGTATCGCGACCCTTGTAAAGGCTATTGGTCATTCGTTCTGCTCAGAACTGATCCTTCTGTACATCAACCAGGGGTTCTTCGGTCAAGTCCACTGGCTCCTCCTCCCCATTCTGCTTGGGGGGAGGTTCTTGTAATTACTATCTCGGGCTTGCCAAACGGATGGGTGCTTTCCCTTTTCCAGCATACTTCAGCGTTACTGAATAACATTCCTTAGCTGTAACTTGGTCCCCAAAAATGTCGATCACCTTAGCTCCGTCTGGCCCCAGGTATCTTATTACTTGATGCAAAGTGGAAGGAACACCCTGAACTCTGTGGATCCACCCTATGCCCATCAGAAGGTTGTAAAAGGGATGAATTATGACAACCACAAAGGTCTGCATCAGAACCCTCTCTGCAGCATGTACCGTTACCTCTACCGTACCGATGGGCTCCAATCGTTTTCCATCAAACCCTAGCAGAGGATTCCCGGTAGATTTGAGCCGGTCTGGCTTGATCTCGAGCCTATCAAATGTATCCCTCGGCATGAGGTTCGCACTACTTCCAGGATCAATCAAAACTCTACGTACCAAACATTCGGCCACTGTCAAACTGACGACCAACGGGTCCTCATGAGGGATCTGAACACGCAATAGATCTATTCTGTCAAACTTTATCTGTGTTGATGCGCTTTGTTGGTGCAGAGTGTTTACACTGCCTACCCTTCTCTTCATCCGTGCCTGGCGAAGGCGTGTTCGAAGCAGTTCATCTGACTCCTCAGTAGGCTTAGGCCGACCGCAAATTGCATTGATTATTTGGACTGGTTGCGTATTATGAGAGTTCGACTTTTGATTCCTCTTCACGTGCTCCATTGGTCGGTTTTGTTCCACCGCCGGGCCTTGAATATAACTTGCGAACTCCCCTCTGGTTATCAGCATCTCTACCTGTCTCCTTAAGTTCCTGCATTCGTTAGTCTGATGGCCAAAGTCAGAATGAAATGCACAATGCTTAGACTGATCCCTCTGTTCGAAGGGTTGTCTGATTGGTAAAGGTGGTCGGAACTTATTTTTATTTTCTTGGTACAGCCTTGCTAAGGTAACTTTCAATGGAGTAACCAGTTTTTCCTCTCTGGGCCTCTTCTCAGATTTCCACGAGGAACGCTGTGGTTGAACCTGCTTTTGTCTGATCTTTGCTTTGGTTTTGTCCTTTGTTGATATGACGGATGTCTTCCGAGCGTTTGCTGCCTCTTCTTCTTCCAAGCGCACAAATCCATCAGCTATTTCATTAAGTTCATCCATAGTCTTCGGCGTGTTCACTACCAAGCTTGTGTGGAATGGAGTGCCACGAGTCATGGCCAGTATAAATGCTTGAACCGCTGTAGAAGGGTGACATTCAATCACCATACTCTTGGTAAGGTTAAACCTGGTTAGGAAAGCTTGGAGACACTCATCCTCGTGTTTCTTCATTGTGAATAGGCTTAAAATGTCCTTTGCTGGATGCTTATTTCCATAATATTGGCTTATGAACCGATCACACAAGCTTCGGAAACTATCCACTGAGCCCCTCGGCAGGTTCTTAAACCAATTGAGCGCTGGTCCAGCTAGACTTGTAGGGAAGCACTTGCACATCAAGGAATCATTCTCAGTGTTCAGAGCCATTTTCAACTGGATGTGATACACATGATCAATCGGATCGGTCGTTCCGTCGAATAGAATGAAAACGGGCATGAAAAATTTCCTCGAACTCGGAGCATTCAGAATTTCATCAGTGAATGGTGAGTTAACTGTTCGAGCTGTTAAACGGAGTGCTTCATTTTTCCTCTGGAACCCCACGGTTGCTCTCTGATCTACAGATCTCCTTTCTGAGCCGCGATAGTTGAACGTCGCTATGGAAGGCCGATAAGTCGGATCGAATGATCTGTCCTTAACAAACTCTCTACGCCATGGAGGTATAGCTTTGTGACGATCAAACTCCATTATTTCACCTCGGCTGAGCGTTTCTTGATGTGGATCAAAAGTCATGGCTTCGTTTCGCCTGATCTGTTCACGCCATGGATCCACGTGAGTTGATCCTTCAGGATCATCAATACGACGAGGATTTGGCGGCAAATCATTTGACCGAATTTCCTCGCGGTGAAGATCTGTCTGATTATTCCCTACCTCCTCGCCGTGATGTGCCGCATCGGTATGTGCAACTTGTTCTCCTGGCGGAAGCGGTCGCGGAATCACCAGAACTTCTTGACGCTGCATTTCAGTCCTTAAATCTGCATTCTCTCTTTTGAGAGCTTCGATCATGCTCTTCAACTTATCAAGCTTCATTTGCTGGACATTCTCTACCGTATTGGAGTTCTCACCCCCAGTCATCATTCCAGAATGGAGCAAAGGCATGAATCGTAAATTCTAATTTAGATCGGAGTCTCGTTGACGCGAATCACGGTAGGTCTGAACTCAAATTTTACGAGTTTTGGTTCCCCTTCGATAGATCAAAGTTTTTTCGGCGTCTGAGCTTGCCAGATCGAGCCACAATGGGGTGGATCACGGCTGCGTAAACCTAACGCCAATCTTTCAGAATCAATCAAGAATCCAGAATCTCTCAAAAGCCAACCGCAATTTCTTAGATCTAGACTAAACTGCTACAAATTAAGCTTCGTCGTCATCAATCAACCGGAATCAACATGACGTTGATCAAACAAGAATCAACCTTCAACGCTTCCCACAGACGGCGCCAATTGAAGATGCAATAAATTCATTCACCTTTCTTTCTCTAGAATTCTTACACTTCAACAGAATGAAAACTCAAAAAGCCTCCCCTTCTCTCTACTCGTATGGTCTATTTATAGACCATTACAAATATTCTAACCAACTTATTACATAGGGCTCTTATTCTAGGGCCTTCTTCCTTTTGGGCCTGACTTTATTATGTAAGCCTCAGACGTTGGGCCTAACTCTCAGTGTTGCGTTATGGGCTGAGTTCAACTGTTCGGTCAGATCTTTCTTTCGTGGGTGTTGGGCTCATTACGCTACCCTTTTTGCTTGGGCTCAGACCTACCATTCAACCTGATGCTTTACTCGCGGGTCGGGTCTGGTCCAATCCATCTTTGATATCCTCAGTGTGATTCGGTGAGATGTCTGGGCATCACTAAGGTGATGACTCTTAGTCGATAATGCAGTAGCAGTTGCAAGAATCATTTCAACATTCATAATCATTTGTTGGCTTTGGACGTCCTTTTCAATCAAAGAGGCTTGGGATTGTGAATGCCTCTCAAGGGACTCCACCTCTTGTAAGAGAGGGTTGTTCTCATCTTGAGTAATTGTACGGTTTCTTTTTGCTGCTAAATCAAATGCATAGGGTCCATAAGTAGATTCCCCACTACATACAGGATTAGTAACCATAACAACATCCTCTCCAAGAAAGCCTTCATTGCCTTTTATCTGAATTTTTTTTTTAAGATAATGAAAAAGAAAAACAAATAAAAATAAAAAAATAATAAAAAAAATCTTTACTTGGATGGGTTCCGAACTGCTATTAACTCCTTCAAACAAACGGTCTAAATTATGAGGAATAACAACCCGATCATATGGGAAGTTATTTACACCTACATGTTTCCAGTTACGGTCTTCATTGTCAGTTTCTTTATCTGAATGGACTAACAATTGAGAATGTTGTCGAGATTCTACTGGTGATAGAAATTACTCCGTTGGCGGGTCTGCATTGATATTGTTGATCTTTTGAGTTTCAATGGCTTATTGTCTGCAACGAGAGTTCGACTTGAGTCCACTAATATTGACTTTTCTAACTTTGGCTGGTGATTCCTTTGGAGAAATTGTACGCTTAGTCGACAATGAAACCAATCTTTTAAATGGATCAACATATACGTTGGACCACCATTTAGCATATGATTTGGTAATTGAGGACTTCTGGTGACTAGATGTTGAAGGAAGCAACGCGTCGCAACCAGAAGAGTAATGAACGGAGGAAGTCCAACACTTTAAAAGTTCTTCTAAGGTACAATTACGAATATCATTCTTCAATTTTCCAAGAACATCTTGGTGGTATCCAAATTGTCGACTGAATCTGTGTGGACTATATGGCTCAATGATAAGACGGTTATCTTGGCGCAATATCAAATAACATGATCGAAGACTGATTAGGTAGTCAGAGTCAGGCTTTATCATTTGGCCATTATCCACAATGAGTCGCTATTTTAAAGATCTTTTAGATAGATGAGTTAAAATATCTCCTTCACATGATCTGAATAAATTTTGTGCTTCAAAAATGTCAAAATGTTTTGCTCTTCCTTTTCCTGCATATAATGTCATTCGAGGCCAGTATTTGGTATGGGGAACGGTGAAATTAGTTTTGAAATAATCACTCAACCATCCGAATACATAGTGTACAGGAAATATCGTAGAGCAACGTCTAGGATCTGGTGAGGAAACAATCTCATTCAAATCTCTGTAAATATTGGCCAAAATTGGGATGGAAAGACAAATGTTGCAGCCATCTGCTAACATGCTGGCAACCTTGAAGGTTCCAGGACGAATCACGTTACCAAGGTATGCAGGCAAGGCGAATTTACAGAGCCAACATGCTAAAAAAACGGCTAGATAAGTTGTGTCTCTCAATGCTTCATCTACACCAAGGTTAATAAATACTTCCTTCTCTTTGGTGGACATTGGCCGAACAGGAGGGATTGCACCAGAAGGGTTCTGAGTCTCCTTTGGACGATAAACTTTTTTTTTTTCATTCTCTTTGAGGGATTGGCATGCCTTGATGCACCTTGAAACCATAAACTAATCCAGTCAGATATCTTCACATTATGTTCTCCTTTGTACTTTTTGCGGAGTCTGTGGAAAGCCAAAAATAGATGTTGACAACTCAAGGGGAGAGAACGTTTGTTGTTGCCAGCTTTTGAGAGTTCATCTGCACACGAAATGACTTCATCATAAATTCTTCCTTGATGGGGGAGACCGCCTAGCGCATATAAATCTCGAAGGGAAATAGACAGCTCGCCAATAGAACAATGAAGAGTATTAGTGGCTAGGCACCAACATTCGAGGAATGCTTTGAATACCTCTTCATGCTAATCATATGAAAATAGGGCGGCGAATAGAGCACCATATAGATTTTGTTTTAATAAGAAGTCATGGAAGCGCGCCAAGACATCTTCTAACCATTCCCAATATAGTTCGGTGTGTGGCAATTCAGCAGAAGGTGTACAAGGAATACTCCATGACAATTTCTTCGCTTGAACATTGTGACCCAATAGTGAGAACTGGTTCTCCTCAACTATTCTCTCATGAAGTGGAGAATTTAACATCAAGGCCTTCAAGACAAGGGATTCTTCATTAATCTGATCAAGACCAAAGTTGGTAAGGTCATTTATAGCCTTGCGTGTCCAATGAGAAGAACATTGTTCATTGTCGGGATCAGGCATTTGAATGCGTGTCCAATGAGAAGAACAATGTTTATTCTCGGGATCAGGCATATGAATGGCATTGCGACCAAGAAGTGAATCGAATACGCTTAATGTGGTTCCTTGGCTTCTTCGACAATTTTCGCTCTCTAAAATAGTCACCTTTTGCTTCATAAAACACTTGAATATCACCATGATGGACCAATAAACAAATTTGAAGCTTGATCAGTGTTGTCTAGAAGGAGGATTTCAATTTCTGCTACGGTTGGCAAAATCAAGTTGCTATAGCCAATCAAGCCCTAAAAAAAAATAGAGGAGGGGTTAGAAAAAAAAAAAAAAAAAAGAGAAGGAAAAAAAGGGTATGCAAAAAAAAAAAAAAAAAACAAAAACAAAAAAAAAAAAGGAAAAAAGGGGTGTGTTAAAAATAAAATAAAATAAAAAAAGAGAGAAAAAAAAAAAGAGAAGAAAAAAAAGGTGTGTAAAAAAAAAAGAGAAAGGAAAAAAAAAAATCATGAAAAAAACAAGCGTGAAAATATATATATATATAATTTACTATATATGCTTAATTGTTCCGTGAATCTGGATATGTTTATAGTGATATATGTGGTTCTATGCATATGGGTCTAAGTGCTGATTGTAAAGTGGAAATATTGTGAATCTGTGATGTTATAAATCATGTGAGGAAAAAGACGAAAGTTGTCATGTGATTTAGTTTTTGTTAAAAATAGAAGAGATCCATCAGTTTGTGCATTTAACTGACGGAAAAATTGTGTGAATAAAGTGATGGAGGAAAGAGACAAAATAGTGGAAAGTATCTTGAATGTGTGTGTGTGTGTATATATTAAAGACATACCTTCAGTGTAAAGAAAGAAAGAAGTTTTTTTTGTTTTATTGAGAATTCTCATGATACAATACCTTCACGAAACAAAGAAGATTGAATAGCAAAGTTGACTATCAGAATGTCTGGTTGTGTGCGCGAAGTTGATCCACGTGACTCAGTACCGCAAGATATATTTGGGTCTAATGCATACTTTCGAAGCTTTGAAGTGATATTGTTTAACCTATGGCATGGAAACATATTTATAAAGAAAAAATAATCCTCTCCATAATAGGATTTTTGGACTTGTTGTTCAAATTGGGAAAGTAAAATTCTAATCCAAAGTTGGATAGAAAAGTGAAAAAAGAAACTTTACAAATTCAACGATTTGATACTTCAAAACCTGTTTGAAATTGAATAGAAAAGTGGGAAAAAAAAAAATTCCAAGGTAGAATAGAAAAGTGGAATTTTTTTTTTTTCCAAATTCAAAGTTGAATTAGGGGTGGCAAAAATCCCTAACCTGGTGGGGAACCTCCCCGCCCCCGCCCCATTTAAAGCGGGTTTGGAGAACCGTTTACTTAAATGGGGTGGGAATGGGGGGTAAAAAAAAAAAAAAAAACGGCCGGTTGCGGGGCGGTTGTAGGTGACTCAGATCCCCGCCCCGCATCCGCCTCGAAACCGGCCCCGATTAATATATTAAATTACTAGTATACCCTTCCATGTTAATATATTTATAAAATTAACCTCACTATATATATATATATATTGAAACCCTAGATTCACTTTCACTTTCAGACTTTACTTTCAAACGTTATATTCTGAATCTCTGATAGTGAGGTAGCATTCGGCACTGATAGATCTGAGTCATCTAACCATCGATTCTTCATAAAATCCCAATATCTGTGGTTTCTTAGTGGTCGAAGCTTATCCCAAAAGGTATTCCTCTAAGATTTCCCTCAGATTTGGTACTCTTTTTAGATCTTGGCTTCATGGATTGGTAATTTTTATACATAGAATTTTTGTGTCTCTCCTTTTTTGGTCTATATGTCTTCATCTAGTTGTAGCGTATATCTTTCTCTCTCTATACACAGAGATCCAATAGTAATGAACAAATTATGGTGGATTGATATGAAAGAAGAAGAAAAAAGTAATTATCAAAAACCCAATCTTGCCGAACACTTGATGAATGTGGATTAGATGAGACGATAGGCTACTTTTTAACAGATTGAGCTTTGGATTGAAGAAAAAGCATCATGCAATTAACCAACTCCTTTCCAATAAGAAAAAGACAATTACTAAATATCTTCTTCTTCTTCACGTGAACTCACTATTGATGGGCTTTTTAATCTTTGGTTTTTTTTGGACAAACCACGCAACCCCACATCGTCGTTGAAAGGGCACATATCTATCAGATCTATCTTGTAATTTATTCTTCCCCAAGAAATATATATATATATGCTAATTTTTATTTTAATATAATTTTATTTGCTTGGAGATATAAACTGCCGGAATAAGTAACTGGTAATTGCCTTAAAAATTGTGACTACTTTACTTACTAGTGAAGAAAAAATAAATAAATATTATTACTTTACTTAGTTGTTGTGAATGAAATAAATGGGCTAACTATACATTATTACTTTACTTAGTCCCCACCCAATATAGTTGTTGGTAATTGCATTATTTTTTTTAGTATTATACATTTTTTTTTTTTTTTGACTTAACATTGTTTTAAAAAAATTCATTGTGTTTATTCTATTTCAGATTAGGTTGGTGACAATTGGTGGTTTTGAAGAGACTATAAAGAATGGTTTCAGATTCTGGCTAGTGTTTTGAATACTTTTATTCCTCTTAATTAAGGTTGTTGTTGGAAACTCTTATGTTTGTTTGTTGGAATTTTGGAATTTTTTTTTTCTTTGTTTGGTGGAAGGATGTTGCTTTAATTTGATTACTTTATGTTGGAACTTAGAAGAATGTTATTTTTGGTTAATGTTGGATGATCTTGCATGAATGTTCAGAATTTTAAGGTTTTGTTACAAAAGTTCAGATTTCAGATTTTTGTGGTCATGCTAATAATGTTATTTTTGGTTAATGTTAGATGATGTTGCATGAATGTTTGGATTTATAAGATTCTGTTACAGAATTTCAGATTTATGTGGTTTTGCTACAGCTACAGAACTTGTGTAGAATCAAAAAATTTGGAATTTTTAAATTTAACCGGTTATGGGGCTAGGGCGGGAGCGGTTATGGGGATTACAAGCAAAAACTTAAACGGTTATGGGGCGGTTATGAGGGTACCAAAAATAAACGGGGGCAGGGATGAGGAATGGAAAACCCGCCCCAAACAGCCCCATTGCCATCCCTAAGTTGAATACTTCAAGTCCCACTTGATAAAGGAAACAAATCCTGTTAAACATAGAACTCGAAGTGGGGGCAATTTGTAGACACTAAAAATTTAATGGACTTTGGTGTTGATGAATGGACTCATTAAATATGGACCTAATGTTTAATTAAGTTATTTAATTGGCCCAAGCTTGGTCCACTTAAATTATTTAATTAGCCCGGCCCAAATGATTAAATGAAAAGATAATTATTCCTAATAAAATATATTTGGAATAATTATTTTAAGGATAATTATCATAATATAACAGGGTATGATTTTATCCTTATCAAGAGATGACACGTGTCATCATCCCATTAATCCAAGAAGCCTATAAATAGAGGCCTGGAGGAAGAAGACATGGTACACAAATTCAGAATTCAGAAATCCAGAATTCCAGAGAGAAATACAAAAACTCTCATCCCCAACAACCAAACCCAAAGGCGAAGAACACCAAGCATATCAAATCGTGCTGGTCTTCATCAAATTCCACGGTAATCAACAATAAGCACATCCAAAGTCGTGCCGTTCGTCATCCAAATTCTACGGTGATTCAAGATCAAGCTCGTACAACCCTTGGATCCAACCAACCAACAAAAAAAGGAGATTTAATCAGATGACCAATTCCTTCTTTTATAAAGAATATTACAGAGGATTGTACCTTAATATTTCAAATTAATAAAATTATATTATTTGCTCCATATTTTGTCTCTATTGCAGACTTACAAAATTTGTGTGTACAATCCCCTCCTTAGTTTTAATTTATTTAGTTAAAACCTAATATTAATTTCTTAAAATACTCATTTTAGGTATAAAATTTTAAGCAATATATCTTTAAGAATTTAAAATAAAAATATATAAATTTTTCGACTTATATTTATAGATGGCAACGGGTGTGGTTTTAGGCGAGTGTACTCTTCCCCTCCCCATTTAAGTTACCCTGTCCTGACTCTGCTGACTAAACGGGATACCCTACTACCCTGTCCCCATCTTGTTTACTTCCAAACTTCCACCATTTACTTTTTAATAAAAATCATTCCCATCCAATTAAGTTAACCGATTCCCGAAATTGCTATAAACGAGACAGACCGAGTACTCGTCCCGCAGGGGCAAATTACCATTCGTACTTGTATTCATTGAAAAATAAAACATAAAGTATGACTTTTTGCATTTTAATTTTTTATTATTGTTATCAAATATTATGTATATTATAACATAATATATATATTGACAATGACATAAAAGAATTGATGCATTAAATTATTTTTATTATATCAAATAATAAATTATTATTATTTTCTTAAAGCAAGTGTATCGATCTCATAACATACGCACCATTCACCATTCAAGTCAGGAGTTCAATTCAAAAACGAGATCTTTGTCTAATATGACTGTTAGCTTTTTAATACATGTACAAATATTTCAAATAATTTAACACGCACATATGCTAAATTTTAGGTTTCATCGTGTTTTTTTGGCTACCGAATGTATTAATTACACATGTACAAGAGTTATTGAGAATATGCTTAAATGCTCATTTATAAATGGAAAAATTTAAAACTTCACCATTTAATTTTGTATATTTAAAAAAATACTAACTTTTTCAAACTAATATGTTTGACTACTAACTTTTTAAAACTAATTACAAAACTATACTAAAATACTATTTACATTATTTATGATTTAAAATACCCTCCTAGTGAATGAAGGGTAACATACATGCCAATGCAGCGAAAGAATTGCTTCTTGATTGAGTGAGGTTTGAAGGTGTTGAGGCTGAAATTCGCGCAGTCCGATACGATACCGTTTTCCTGCAAGGAAGAGAGGAGAAGATCGATGAACCTTGACGGCACCGGTGTGGTGCCTGCCAAGAGCTCTCCGACGATCAAATTAGTGACGGAGGTCTAAAAAGAAGGTAGGTATTAATAATAGTTTTCACGTCGTACCTTCTTTAATGGCTTGATGCCCTATTTATGGCTGTTGATTGGAATCAAAATCGTTCCACTGGTATCGATGGTTGACCTTATCTTCCACTTGTGCGAAATCATAGGAGATTTATTACCAGATTTGTAGGGATATGATTTAATCCTTTTGACCTCCTCTAGTTATAGTAGGATTATTCTTATTTGTTGAACCACGTCAGATTTGATTTCATTATCCTTGATAATGAAATCTAATCAATCTTATCGAGGGTAGGGTAGGTTTATATTTTTCCCTATCAGTTGCCCCCTATTCCCAAGCTTGCACGCCTAGCTTTGGGAATGTAATAAATAATAATAACACTTTTTCTTTTTCTTTTTCTTTTTTTTCCAACCCCGGTGAATAGTACCCGCAGGTACTATTCCCGTGGGTACTATTCACGTAAATAGTAACTTAGGGAAATTTTTTTTTATTTTTTTAATACCCCTGTGAACAGTACCCGCAGGTACTATTCCCGCGGGCACTATTCATGTGAATAGTAACTAAGGGTGTTTTTTTTTTTTTTTTTTGTTGCACGGGGTACTGTTCCTGAATAGTTTTTTTTTTTTGGCACCCGAGGGAACAGTACCCTCGGGTACTGTTCATGAATAGTAATAATAATAATTTTTTTTTTCAACCCCGGTGAACAGTACCCCTGCGGGCACTATTCATGTGAATAGTAACTCATGGTTTTTTTTTTTTCACCCGCGGGTACTGTTCCTGAATAGTTTATTTATTTATTTATTTTTGCACCCGAGGGAATAGTACTCTTCCTTTTATAAGGGAATAAATTATACGAGTTTCGTCCCTTTAGTAAGGGAATTGAACTTTACGAGTTTTACTCAGCTCACCTCTTTAATAAATGATTTTTATTTACTATCCCTTATTGTAAGGGGATATTAATTATGGGATTCATCCAACCCAGGTCCTTGTAGTACAGGACATTCATTTATTATCCTTATATTACAGGATATGGATTACGGGATTCATTCAACCCGGGTCCTGATAATACAAGATACTTATCCCCTATAGTCCAGGGATATAGATGACAGGATTCATTCAACCCGGGTCCTTGTAATACAGGACACTCATTTACTATTCCCTTATAGTACGGGGATACGGATTACGGGATTCATTCAGCTCGGGTCTTTGTAATACAGGACACTCATTTATTATCCCCTTTTAATACGGGGATACGGATTACGGGATTCATTCAGCCCGGGTCCTTGTAATACAGGACACTCATTTACTATCCCCTTATAGTACGGGGATACGAATTACGGGATTCATTCAGCCCGGATCCTTGTAATACAGGACACTCATTTACTATCCCTTATAGTACGGGGATACTGCACGTATAAACTAAAAGGAATTTTATTAAAGACCATCATTATTAAAAACAAAATAACACGTGATGGAGCTACCCTCTATTTAAAATGATTAACTAAGATGCCCCCAGTCTTTATTGTGAATGACTTGATAAGGCTAATTCCAGCCGCGAGACAATTTCTAGTCGGTATACTTATCTGAGTCATTCTCATGATATGTGCTGTCACTCTGACTGAAGAACGATTTCTTATATTTGGTATTTTTTTCATCCCTGGCGAGAGGGGCTGGCCTTTTCTTGTCCTCTCCTTCTTTCCGTGTACTCATGATGTCTTTAGCGTTGATGTGTTTTTGCGCTCTGACTAGCACCTCTATCATGCTGGTGACAGGTTCTTTTGATAAGGAGAACAAGAATCTGGAGGTTTGGAGTCCTCATATGAAAGCGGTCAAAGCTACCTTGTCGTCCGCTTCTTCTACCTGCAACATCTCTGCGTTGAATCGGGTGATGTATTCCCGAATTGACTCTTCCTTTTGTTGCTCCACGGTAAACAGGTAGGTAGCCGGTCTCTATGCCTCTGACCTGCAATGAAGTGGCTCACAAACTGCTTACTCAATTTTTCGAAGGTGTTGATGGTTCCTGGCTTCAACTTGTTGAACCAAACTCTCGCTGATCCCTTAAGTGTAGTGGGGAAAGCTCGGCACATGATTTCATCAGCCTCAACAGTTGGCGCCGTCTGTGGGAATCACGATCCCTATTTATGGCTGTCGATTGGAATCAAAATCATTTCGCTGATATCGATGGTTGACCTTATCTTCCGCTTGTGCGAAATCATATGAGATTTATTACCAGATTTGTTAGGATATGATTTAATCCTTTTGACCTCCTCTGATTATAGTAGGATTATTCTTACTTGTTGAATCACGTCAGATTTGATTTCATTATCCTTGATAATGAAATCTAATCAATCGTATCGAGGGTAGGATAGGTTTATATTTTTTCCTATTAGAAGGAAACACAATTTTTGTGAACAATAAAAGAACATGAATTTAAGATGGAAATTAATAAAATGAGATTTTCATTAAATATTTGACATTTAAAGAAGTATTGTTAAAGAGGTATGGATCGACGAACTGGATAAAAAAAAAAAAAAAAAACTAAAATTTGATCATAAAATGGTTGCCTTCATCCAATCCCGAGGTAATGAAAAAAAATAATAAAAAAGAAAACTAGTGTTTAACCGGAGAAAACCCAATTATTATTCTTTTTTTCAATTTTTTGTTTCATCTCCCTTATCTTTCAGCACCATTCTCTACCCGACAACTACATTGAGCAAATAATGTTTTGGAATCTCATCAGTCATCTCCAGTTCCTATCATAAGCATGAAAAATCTGAACTTTTAAGGCGCACTCACATGGTCCAAAAGATCTGAACTTTTAAGGCTGCACTCCCCCCCCCCCCCCCCCCCCCCCCAAATCAGGCGTTCACTTACACATTCGTTAAAGAATCAAAGCACAACCAATTTCACATGCATCATTACTAAATTAAACCATTACTTACAGTGACCACATCAAAGCAAAATGTCTTTGGGTCGAAAAAAAGTAACACAATACCTTTTGATAGGTGTTGTGTTTTATCAAAACCAACAAATCTAGAACTTGAATGAATCGGTTATGGTGAAATTAACGCATCGCCTTTAAATCAGCAAAGAGAGTATCAAGAGAGAAGAGAAAAAATCATGCCCTAAAATAACAAGATCGGTGTAAAGGCTAGAATGAGAAAGATAAAACTGAAGGTTATTTTGGATCATAAAAAATATAAATAGTGTTTTAGTATAATTTTATAGTTAGTTTCAAAAAGTTAGGAGTTAAATCAGTAAATCTGTTAGTTTGAATAACTTAGTATTTTTTAAAATATATAAAATTAATTAATTGGTGAATTTTTAAATTTTCCCTTTATAAATCTATCAGAAAAATAAAAAAAGAAAGGGTGCCTGTTGCCTAACACAACAGAACAGGGAGATCAGTGAGCCCGACGACAAGAGAGAGATAGAGAGACTAGTGAGAGAAACATGAGGGAGGAGGTTGTAAGCTCTCTGGGAGATCCGTTATTGGCCCCAAAATCATCTACTCCGACCCCTGCTGCTAGGTACCATCTGCTCTCCTTTCTCCTCCGGTTGTTTCTATTCAATCCGCCCTAGGGCAAACCTATATATATATATAGTGACATTGATTTGGGGGTTTGCTTGCTTTTCAAACGGTTGTTTCTATTCAATCCGTCCCAGGGCAAGCTTATATATATATATATATTTAAGATATATAGTGACATTGAATTGGGGTTTTGCTTGCTTTTCAAACGATTGTTTCTATTCAATCCGCCCTAGGGCAAGCCTACATATACATATTTTAAAGAGATACAGTGATTAATGACATTGAATTGGGCTTTTGCTTGCTTTTCAAATGCTTGTTTCTATTCAATCCGCCCCAGGGCAACACCATATGCATATCAAATAGTGATGAGTGACATTGAATTGGGTTTTTGCTTGCTTTTCAAACGGTTGTCCACGTGGCTTGATTTCTATAGCTGAACAGTGAATATTGTGCTCCGTTTGGTTGCCCAGGAAACCTAAGAGAAAGAATTGGGGTTTATGGTTTAAAACCGAGGAGTTTAGGATTCTTATCAAAATGGTCCAAACTTACACAAGACTGAAGTTTGAACTTTTCCATTATCTTAGTTGTTCTATTAATTAGAGGGTAAAAGAGGCTGTGGGGTATCTCCAGTTCGCATACAAAACTGCGTTTTTTTCTTTCAATTTTTTTGTTTGTTTGTTTGTTTTGGAAATTAAAGGGAAGGAATGAAAATCATCACTGAGCAGTAGCCTGAGTGGCATCTGTTCAGGGTGTCTGAGCTTTCGAGTCGGAATTGGGTCAAAGATAGTTCCTTTCTGTTGCGCTTATCAACAGAAAGAGCAGCTCGATTAATCAATCAATGATATAGAGATGCAGTTTACTATGTGCTTTTTCCTTTCTGTGTGTGCTAAAATTATGGTTCTTGAATGAGAACTTTCTTAAGTTGAGGTTATTTTTTATTTGAAAGGTAGTTAAGTTGTGAGGTTATTGGGTCTTACTTAAGTTGAGGTTATAGGATGATAAAGTGTTCTAGGTTTTCTACTTCCTCATGGAAGCTATTTTTCTTTGTATAATTACTTATTTCACCTTGTGCACAAGTTTAATGGACTTGTGGTCAACTCTAATAAACTTTTGACATTATCTTTCAATTAATACAAAGACAATATTATATGATACTGTTCCATTTCTTTCCTTGTGGAATAAATTAGAAGTACAAATCTTAAAAAAGATATGCAAGAATGAAGATTATGTCATAGTTATGTGCATTGGACAAAGCTTCAGATATTTTATATCTTTCTCTTTGAATAAGATCTCAATTCCAGCCACGGTTTCATTAGATATCTTCCAACCAGCTTTTCTACACGTATGTGGTGAAGTATTTTGGAAGAATGTCTAGGAATTCCCATCTCAGGATTTAGAATCTCCCGTCAATGGTATGGAGTCAAATGCTAGAAAATTATTGTACTTGTCAAATAAAAAATAAGTAAAATACAGTTGTTGAGAGCAGGGAAATAGGTTTACGGGCATGCTGAATTGTCAGCAGAAATGAGGTTTACACATGTAGCTTCTCTATATTTGTTTAAAGGTGGACATCTCTCTGTGAGTTTGTGGACGTGTTGCCCTGTTGCATGCTGACAGATTTATATATATAAGTTACACATTCTCTAACAGCTTAAGCTTTTGGAGTAGATGGTAGTTAACATGTAGAAACATCATAAACTGCGAGCGTAATGGAGATTGGAGGTTCAAATTTTTAATTTGACTATTTATGTTGAAAGGAAGAGCTCTAGCTATCACGTGAGCAAGATGGAGCATAGTTGTGAAAATTTCTTCATTTTTAAGTTGTACAAATAATTTTGCATGTGTTAACTATTTCTTGATAACCTTTCTTTCTATCAGTTCCGCAGGGGCATCATCTCCTGCTGGTCCGGCAAATGTTGGCAGTATAGACTGGTTGGGTCATGGACAGGGTTCCAAAGCAGGTTCTCTATCCCACATTGGTTCACAGCACCTCTGGACTTCATTGAGCACAAGTGCTGGTGGTTCTGCTCTTGGTTCCTCACAACCTTCTGGTCCTTCTTGTAGACCATGGGAAAGGGGGGATTTACTGAGGCGTCTTTCTACATTTAAGCCTGCAAATTGGGTTGGAAAGCCCAAGGTTTGCACCTGAATTAATTTCCATTAATGGACGGATCATGCATGGGATTTAATTGCTGAACTTTAATCCATAACTTGTATTTGCACAAATAAATGGACTGAAACCTATGTATGTAGTTATTTTTCAGTCTTTCTGATGTAGAACTGATTGCTGAAGCCTATATGACCCGTTTGGATCGCCAAAAGGCAAACGGGCGGGTTGATACAGTTGGATATTGCACAGTTGGACAATTAGATCCAACTCCTGTTGTTTGTGGAGCCACAAATTAGGCTAGCTGTCTTTACTCCAGGGGTCTACCAGATTCCAAGACAACTGATTTGCATACTGCATTTTGGTAGCCAGAAAATCTGCCCAGCCTGTTTTGCTTCACGTCCCCCAGCAAATTCACGTAGTTTCACGAAATATGGGTTCATATCCCCCAAGAATCCCACCTCTGTACACTGGGAGAATGACCCAGTTAATGTTGCAGTTCTTACATGGTTCTCCCTGTATGGTCCATATGGATGTTCAATCGAAATTTTATTTTCCCAAAACATCTTTTATCGGTTTCCTTCAATGTGCTCTACCAGGGACTTTGGCTCTGAATTCTTGATCTTTTGAAGTTTATGATTTTTTGGATGAAAATAGCACTACCATGTTTACTGAGCATGTTCACTCACACCAAAATTTTAGTTATCCACACACTTGCTAAATGGTACATGTCGACTATTGAGTCATTTTTGTCACCGCATGTTTTGCACATGGAATTGAACTGCTCATTTAAGCCCTTGTGCTTCAGTTTCGGAAGCAATCTTTGTATTTGGTTAATCTACCAGCTTATAGACTCTTGCTGGTTCATGATTTTTTGGATGAAAATAGCACAACCATGTTTACTTGAGCATGTTCACTCACACCAAAATTTTTCTCATTCACACACTTGCTAAATGGTATATGTTGACTGTTGAATCATTTTTGTCACCTCGTGTTTTGCATATGGGATTGAACTGCTCATTTAAGCTCTTGTGCTTCAGCTTCGAAAGCAATCTTTGTTTTTGGTTAATTGTTTGCATTTTATGTCCATGACATGCATGTCTTCTGATTAAGTGATTATAGATATCAATCTACCGGTTTTCAAACTCTTGTTGGTTCATTACACAAATGAAAATAATGTCCGAAGAAGATAGAGGTAAAAAGCTTTAACTCTTATAATAACAAGACGAAGTCCAAATACCCCTGGGGAAAACGTAGCTTACATCAATAGCAATCATACAAGAGCGACAGGAGAAGAAACTGGGCTTCATTTTTTGGCCATGAAATTTGTGTAATTTGCCGAGTCTGATGGAAATCGTGAGAGAGAAAATTCCATGCTCTTTTGAATCATGAGTTCTACATGGTTACACTACTCGTTTTCTGGTTAGTTAAGATGTTCAATTAAAAATCAGTTTATAGAGCCCATAATGGATTCCGGTGCCATTTATCATAAGTGCTTGATTTCACCATATGTTCTTTTGTTTCTTTTTATTTATTATTGCTCCAAATATTTTCCTACATTCTATATTTAGGTATTTATCATTTCATCAGCTAACTATTTGTGCATTTAAACCTCAATTCATTTGCTGTGATGTTACTCACAGGTTGCCAGTTCACTGGCTTGTGCCAGAAGAGGCTGGATAAATGTTGGTGTTGATAAAATTGAATGCGAGTCATGTGGTGCAAACCTGAATTTTATTTCATCAGCTTCCTGGTTGTCTGAGAAAGGTGAAATTTGCTGTTAATCCAGTCTATTAAGTGATTTCTAACCATGCATGGATAATTGGAGATCAAGAAATACCCTTTTAGCACTTTTTTGTTCTGGTTATTGAGGTTTCATGTTTAATAATCATGCAATCCTGAAATGTTATTTGCAGGGTTACAATTTATGTTATGGAAATTTCAGGGCATTTAAAATCAATTGCCATCTTGGCATAGTACTTTGAGGCTACCTTAGCATGGGGATATCAATAAAGATATAGGTAATTGTAGATGCAATTTTCAATGGAACTATGGGATAGTATTCAGAGCTATCTATATTGAAATTTTGCAAGCAAAATGCATGCATGACAGCCATGCGGTTTATAAGGAGCAAAACTTATGCTACGATGAGTATATGAGAAACGTCAATCCTTATAATGGTTTTTTGGGAGCAAAATGTATGTGATAATGAGTATATATAGCACATAAATTTTTTAGTATATTTCGCAATGCCTCAACATCAATTTAAATAGGTTTGACACTTTGACTCTCCCCCAAATTACTTGATAAACGTGATTTGCCATTTTGTGCATGGGATTAGTGACCACCGGTTCCACCCAAACTGGGTTGGAATACCAAGGAATAAGAACATAGTTCTGTGTAACATCATCAATTACCATGTACTTGCATTAATTATAGCCTATTTGTATTATGTGAACTGGATACTACTTACAAGAGAAAATGCCATTGCTTGAATTATATACGAGTTGAATACTAGGTATGATATTAACTCTAGTTTCAGTATGCATAATTTACTATTTTGACATAGAATTACTATTAGACTATTTGTTCATTAGAAAAAAATTCAGAAAATATGCTTTACTCCACCATGTCAAATGTCACCCATATTCAATATCTCTATCTTTATTGAATAATTCAATGATAAATAGGAACTTGGTTATCTCTTCAGAGCCATCGATATTTCCTTGGATATCCGGCCAACCTTTCGAAACTAGTCCTCATAACTCTTTTGAATTTTTTTCATTGCTCTCATAACTTGACAGTTTAACTGTTTGATCTTGCCATCTTGGTACTTCGTTCCTGCTACAAAAACGGTGAATCTGGTCGTCTGATATGTTACGTATATGGGCTTAGCAATGGCGCCTAAAGTTCCTGTGTCGACACTGATATGCGATTTGTTCTGACACAACGAGATTTCTTGGATATGTCTGACTTTTAGGTGGGAGAGAACGGATACAGTTGGAGGATGGATGTGTATCACCTACACACATGAACTTGAAAGTCTCCATCCATTTTACTATAGAATAAAGATGTCTGGTGGTTTGTGTACTTATATAATGGGGGGTTACTTGATCATTTGTTGATGAGTTTGTAAGCTTACCTTAAAAATCTGATTGAACAACTATTATGAGAGATCCCCAGATGTTGAAATTTCATTGGTATTTAAGGTAGAAAACTACAAGGCTTACAACTGTAAGACTTGCCAAAGCATCTTCCTTAAATTTTGTAAAATCTTCCATTATAGGATAGTTGGAAGCGTCCTCCATATGAAAATATATAATACTCATCTGTCACTTTAGGGCTTCACCGTTTTGACCCGAAGAGACCCTTAAATGACAGATATATCTATATGCCAGCAGAGGACAGTATACAACTAGATGCCACCATGGCATAAAGCTTCAAAAGTCTGCAGTAGTCCGTCAGCAGGCTTACTAGTCCTATGTTGTAATTTTAAACCTGAATATAGTTATTTCTCCATATTTAATAAACCACAAACACACACATATTTAATAAAATCAATAATGGTCATATGTTGAAGGAAACATTTATGTAAATAAGAAATTAAGGAGTGGCAGTATCTTAAATGGGATATCATGTATCTATACATGTAGGGAAGTAATATAATGCCTAACAAAAAGAAAAAAAAAAAGGTAATATAGAACTCTTGTTTCAATTAGAACCTCATAACTATAATATGTAATTCAATTCTTCATCAATTGCTACTATAAGTTTGAGTATTCATTTAGAGTAATTAGTATTTTTTTGCTTAAATTGTTGATTAAGTTGGAGAGTGCATTGTTGCAATGTTTTGTGTACTGTCTGCAAGTACCTGTACCCAATTTTGGATTCATTTTTAGCTGAGTCCATATTTTATAATTTGAGGGACGGATGAATCCAACCCCTAGATGTGCACCTTCATGGTGGCACTCATAGCCACTTCGCTCAAAGCAATCATACTTGTAAAAAAAAAACAAAAACAATAATATTTTTTCTGAATTACCACATCTTGCTATTTGAAAGATTTAATTCTTGTGAGGTCACTTGCTTCTATAGGCTAATGACATGATATGACTTGTCAGTTGTCACACCAAAACAAGCTTAAATGAAAGACATGCTTGAATAATTCTTTGCATGATTGTTTCTGGCACTTAAACATTACCATTAGCAATACCAATTCTGTAGCAACAATCACACTGGTATTTCCCTTTGCCTTGTCCGCAGCATTAAGATTGAACTGCATGCTTACTGATGGCTGATATTTCCATCTCTCAATTATCTTTGGTGAAGCTGATAGTGCTGGGAAAGACTTTGCCAAACAGCTAGATGGAGGGCACAGAGTCACTTGTCCTTGGCGAGGAAACAGCTGTGCTGAAAGCTTGGTGCAGTTTCCTCCTACTCCACCATCGGCCCTGATTGGGGGTTATAAGGATCGCTGTGATGGACTCTTGCAGTTTCTCTTTCTCCCGGTTGTGGCTACGTCTGCAATTGAGCAGATGCGGGTTTCAAGAGGCCCCGAAATTGATCGCTTTCTGGTTCAGTCACATTCATTCACAATTGGGGAGTCTGGCTTTAAGGCCGAGAATATCTCTGGAACGGAAAATTCCAGAGAAGGAGCCTTCTATATATACTCTTGTGTAAGATATTAGAGTACTCATTTATGCTTGTAAGCAGGAATTGCTTTAATTAATATGTTGTATTAGTATTCTGATTTCGTCACATTTTGTTTTCTCCATTTTAGGCTCAGAAGCTGATAAGCCTGTGTGGATGGGAGCCAAGATGGCTTCCAAATGTCCAGGACTACGAGGAACATTCTGCTCAATCAGCTAGAGATGGATGCTCAATTGGTCCTACCAAGGACTCTGGTCATCTGCAAGATCCTGGCCCCAGCAAAAAGGCATTCTCCGCGTCAACAAAAAAGGGTTCTGCGAAGAATGTACTAGGTCCAGAGTCTAAATCCAAATCTAGGTCACCTTTGTTAGATTGTAGCTTATGTGGAGCCACAGTCAGAATCTGGGACTTCCTGACTGTTGCTCGTCCTGCTCGTTTTGCTCCCAATAACATTGATATTCCTGAAACAAGCAAGAAAATGGCATTGACACGTGGAGTGAGCGCAGCAAGTGGAATCGGCGGATGGGTTGCTACTGATGGTATGGAAAAAGAACAGACTGAGTACAATGATGAAGCTGCAACAACAGATAAGGGGAAGAGGTCAAATGTTGGGGTGGATTTAAATCTAACGATGGCTGTTGGATTATCCTCTACGCAGTTGCATATGACAGCGATGACTGAACAATACCAAGGCACTAATATGGGAAGGGATCTATTTATTGGTCAGCCTTCAAGCAGTGGGATCGGTGACCGTGCAGCTTCATATGAATCAAGAGGTCCCAGTAGTCGTAAGCGAAATTTAGATGAAGCTGGAAGCACAGTTGACAGGCCACATTTGGTGATGCAACCGGCAGATAGCATTGAAGGGACTGTCATTGACCGGGATGGTGATGAAGTAGATGATTATAAACTATACTCAGCTGGCCCTTCAAAACGTGCCTGTGACTCTAATGTTTTTGAAGCCTACCATTCATCATATGGGAGAGATTCATCTGGTGCTGGTCCAAGTCATTCTTTTGGTTTCGAGATAGAAACAGATGCTCACATAACTGACCCTTACTCCCTGCGAAATGAACAAGCTTTTGGTGTTCCATCAACTAGAGGTCTAACACGTGTATCTTCTGTTATTGCAATGGATACAGTTGGTCACAGTGAAGACAATGATTCAATGGAAAGTGTTGAAAATTATCCCGGAGGTCTTGATGATGTCCAATTCCCTTCTGTATTGCTGTTTAAAAATTCAGATGTGAATGACGCATCAGAGTTGAACTACAGTAACCAAGCAGAGCAAAGTACTTGTCCAGGTGCAATAAGAATTGCTGGTGAGATGGGTGTTAGCAGCACAAATGATTGTGACGAGGTATTGAATACAGATACTGGAAGTGCCCATGTGAGGGACGGGCCTAGCTTTGGCATTAGTGGAGGGAGCATCGGAATGGGTGCTAGTCACGAAGCTGAGATCCATGGGACTGATGTTTCCGTCCATAGAGCGGATAGCATTGTTGGCGATGTGGAACCAATTGCTGAAGTCACTGAAAATCAAGGTCAAACTGGTGAATATGCTCCAGATCCTGGGCAAATGGGTGACTTTGTCCCCGAAGAAATGGATAGAGTGGATCGTCGCGGTGATACTCAAGATCTTATGTCTCAGTCTGTAGGTAAGGCAGATAGTGGCTCGAAAATTGTTGGTTCAGCCAAGGCTGAATCTGTTGAAAGCGGTGAGAAGACCAGTAATATGCGCATATCACCCCATGAGAACAGTGTCCATCCTTCCCTCTCTTGCAATGCTATTGTCTGTTCTGGTTATGTAGCATCCAAGGAATATATGACTCGGATAGGTAATTATATTGCATCTTCTTCTTTCTTTTTCTATGGTGTCAAGGTTTCTCTCTCTCTCTCTCTCTCTCTCTCTCATTCAATAATATGTATGTACAAAGAACATTAAAGGCTTGAATATAACGTAATAGTTAGTAAAAGATGCCAGTTTTATACAGAATTGGATATCTCCCCATGTTGATGAAATGACATTCTCAGAGAAAGTCGAATGTGATATCTATCATCAATTAGGGATGTAAAATCTAGATATTTCGGGATGCTCTTGAATGGTATTTTGTTTACTTAGACGATTTGAAGCTGGCTGTACCATTTCATAACCATCAGTGGGCATCATGCTCTTCTCTAAATCATTCATTGAAAATACCTGGTTAAGATGAACTCAGAACTACCAAAAATGTTTTTCAAGTTCCTTGTATTAAAGAAGCAACAAATACTTGACCAACTAGAGTTGTGGATACTTTGGAGTTGTATAATTGAGTTATAGGTGTGGTTCTTATCTAAATTGTATGTTATTTGTGTTCTGACACCTTTTCTTGACTCTTGAGTGGATCATTTATTTTTAAAATAACTTTAAAAAAATCTGTGAAATCTACCACTGATATCATCACTTATTATTTTGAATTTTAAGGGCATTTTGCTATTCTGATGTGTATCTGCATATGGAGTATCATCACTGAAAAAAAAATAATATCAATATTCTTGTTTAGACACATATTAGGGAAAGGGTGCATGCTTAAGGTCAAGCCTTTTTGCTTTTATTTTCTTACCATGTTATGGCTGTTGTTGGACATGAAAAATTTTCAGATCCTCCAAACGGAGAAAGCAACTATGAAGAAGCCGTTGAGTTTGATCCAATCAAGCATCACAATTATTTCTGTCCTTGGGTGAATGGGAATGTTGCTGCAGCAGGCTGTAGTGGTAGCAGTGGCTCTGATACTGGTGCTAGTGCAATAGCTCTTTGCGGTTGGCAGCTGACATTAGATGCCTTGGATGCCTTCCAGTCCCTTGGACATGTTCCAATCCAGACTCTGGAATCTGACTCAGCTGCATCTCTGTACAAGGTTTCTTGGCTTCTACCCAGTTGTATCTCTTTAAGGGTTTCTTCTGAGCAGTGTCTTGCATTATCCTCTAATTAGCATCTCACATCTTTTGTGTGTGTGTGTGTTTTTTTTTTTTTTTTGACTTGCAATTTTTCTAGTTTCATGCATTTGGAGGATACAGGCAAATTTTATTTATTTTTCTCTCATTCGAAGTTAATTTTCTTTACATGGATAGCATGGACCCTTTCTCAGTTAAAAAGGAAGAATTAAGTGGGTGTCCAAAATGATATTTTGAATTGTCCACTCAACCATGCATAACTGATACTGCTGTTCTTAAACGTACATCCTTTTGTTGAACATAAATGATCTCATGCAGCCCATTCACATATTTCTGATCATGTAATGTGCCTTATATATCTTCCTGTCTTTCTCACTCACTAACCACGCACTCTGATGTTTGAAAATTCTGGGTGACATCACCTGACACGACTTCTGGCAGGATGATCATCTAACTCCCAGTCGCAAGCTCTTGTCCCGCCACTCTTTTAGCAAAAGCCGTGGACAAAACTGAATTTGAAGCTCAATTCAGAGTATTATGAAATGGTATCTGCTTTCATCTGTAATTGAACTTCCTGTGACAAGTCTTTTGTGACCATAATTTTTTCTTACTGTCTATATAATAATATTACCATCCTAACAAACTATTTTCTGACGATTCTGTGATTGTATAAATCGGAATATTTTTCAATAATCTTATAATTGATGCCATATTTAGGAAGTGGAGTCGTGATAGAAGCTATTTGGAATACACTGACCGACTTCCATTTTGTGGGATGTCAAAACTACTTGCTCGCATTATTTTTCCACATTTAGTTCAGTAATAAAATTACAACTTGCCCAAATAAGGTGTTAATACTCGAAGGAAAGGTGATTAATAGACTTAAAAAAAACAATGTGGTTTTGATTATATTTGGATGACTATAAGTTTCTTGGTCGTATACTCATTGCGTCATTTGTGCTTGAAGTACCTTAGATTGTTGTTCTACTGCTGTTGTGTGATGTTATATGTTCCTAAACATAATAGCATACAACAGATGGTTTGTTCACCAATTATGCAGTTACAACTTAAAATATGAGTGTATAATATGATGGTTACCAACCTTGCTAGGTGAGGATGTAATCTTTGTCATTAACATATTTTTTCCCTTCTTTTTTTCCCGAGTTCGTATTGTGTATGTATATTAAACCTGCATCTCACAGACTCTTGGTTAGTATGTTCTAGTACTTTTGTTGCTTTTGAGGCAGAACCTTGAACTATCACTCGAGCAGTAGTACGACTTTAGAGATGCTAGGCAAACAGTGGTATAAAAATTCTGCATTCTGTTACTGTGCATCATCATTACTAATGAATGGTCCTCTTTCTTATTATGTGCTCAAAATTTTCTTGCAGTCGTGTTTGCATTTTGCCATGCTTAATATCAGTAGTTTGCAGGTTATGCAGCGGTGAAGCAATCAATGAGAAGCCAACTGGTCATTGTGGCTGCCACATTTGGGATTTGAGAAATTCTAAGATATGATCTAGAATGGAGCTAGAAAGTTTCCTTTTTTTTACTTGGGTTTTTTCTTTTTTCTTTTTTCTTTTTAAAGAGTAATAGAAATGCGATTTGGCACTCAATGAGGTTGATTTGGTCATGACATTAGTTCAGCTGTTGGACAGATGCTAATGTTTTATCGTATAGGTTACTTATGTTTTTAGACATCGTGAAACTGAAATATATGATCGGTTCTTGGTTTTCATGATTTTATGCTAAATTCCTCATCTCTTTTGTAGCTATTGTGCTTGTTATCTTACAGTTTACAGTTGAAATTTGTGTGATATATATACATCTATGTGTGTGTAGAGGGAGATACTGAGCTTGTGCCTTTGTCGATTGGGCATGAGCTCTGTAAAGTGCCATCGGGTAACCTTTGACAGTTTGGTGAATCAATCCCCGGATGCCATGATATTCACTTACTATTTCCATTTTTTTGGTTAAACTTTTCATTGTATGTTTATTGAAACCGCTCACTAAATAAAGTTTGCCTTTCCGTTTTGTTCTTGATCATCCAAGGCATTTTTGAATTATCAAGTTTATAGTGAATATGCTCTTACCGAGCTCGTCATCATTTCCTTTGGAGAGCTCTTCTTTCTGTAGCTTGTCTCTTTTTATGTTTGCTAGGCATTTTTACGATTACTGGCATGCAATTTATTGATGCCCAAATTGTGTAACTATATATATATATATTGTATTTAACAGAGGGAAGCATTAATTTTAAATTTATTTATTTATTTTTGTAGAATATTTGTTATTTACCTTTCCGACCTTTTTTTCAAAATGTGCTAGAACCATTTTACAGGGATGCGATGTTTGCTCTACATAAATTTTAAAAAATATATATTTACCATAAATTTACTCCCAAAAAAAAAAGTGTAAAGAGTACATTATTTACCGTGAAATTTGCCGAAAAATTTACAAATATTTAATGCTTTTAAATCCATGAAATTATTTCTTCACTAATTTAATTTGTTTCAATATTAGCACCAAGGCTCTACAGAATTAAAACCCAGGATTGGGCTAGATTTGTGCATTAAGAGGTGGCTCTTCAGTCTTGAATGTTTGTGTTGCCCTGTCTGCGGTTCCTGTCTGCGGTTGGGTGCTCTGTTTCTGTTCTGTTCCTTTGTGTTGATGGTCATATTGGGTCATTTTCTCAAGTCCAACCGTGGTCAGTAAAATTTCCATTTTTTTTTTTTGACCAAAAAAACACAAATTAAGAGTTTTTATGAGTGCCCATTATTGAGATAAAATAGTTGTTGAGGAATGAAAACAAATCACCGAAAAATTGAAAAATGAGATAGAGAGAATTGTGTAGGCAAAGGGTATAGCTGTTGTGTAAAGAGAAAAAAAAAACATTGATACGGAGAGAAGAGACAGGAGCACATAAAATATTATAAAAATAAAATAGAATATATCCATATGATTCTCTATCCGTAAATAGAATAGATAGGAGCAGGTGGGAGTCACTAAATTCACTAAATTCAAGAATAAGGGCGTGTGAGTGTATCTTTTGTTAATGAAAAAAAAAATTATAATAATGAGATATTATTAAAAGAATAATGAAAAATTAGTTTAATAATAATTATAATATATAAACAAATCAAATGTAAATGCCACAATATCAAGAATTTTTTATTGGTATTCTCATGTGTATTTTTAACTTAGGGAAGTGGTATTCCACCAAAGATGGAGATTGTACCACCAGAATGTGATAAAGATGAACCATTATAGGTGGTTTTGCAGTTCATTCTCCATTCTTAATATAATACATGACTCTCTCCAGCACGGGGGAAAGGATTGTTACTCATTTTTTTTAACATCCTGCAATTGGCAACTTTTCCATTAAGTTTCTTTAGGAGAAATCTAAAGTCATCGTTGGCCAAGTGGAGTATTGGACGGCAGTAGAGTTGCAACTCGGGCGAGTTGGACGGACTTGGCGCATATAAAAAATCTTCTGTCCAAGCCCAGCCCGCCTTAAGCCTGAGCTGAGATGCCCAAGCCCAAGCCATACTTAATTAGTTCAGCTCGAGCCCGCACCAAGCCCGCCTCGGAAGAATTTATGTGTAAAAAATAAATCAATTTATGCTACACCCACGAACATGAAAATTTTAATATAAATCTTAAGAACACTACTAACTTGGCTACCAAAATCTTGTGATCTAACTATAGTAATAAATATATATAATATTTTCGGGCTCGGGTTGGGTTTCGGGCTTCATCAATATCAACATAAGCCCATACCGAATTGAATTCAGGCTCAAAATATATAACCCAGGCCCAAACCAAAACTAAAAACACATTGCCCAAGCCCACAAAATTTTAAACTGGGCTCGAGTTATTTCGGGTTGGGCCGGCCCGAGTTGCAGCCCTAGATGCCAGTAATGATTTTCAAAATCTTGCACCCCTCCTTAGACTCATCGAATTTGAACATATGTTAATATATATTTAAACTCATCAGAGACCGAGTTTGAACATGTGTTAACATATTTTTTATACTATTGTTGGATTTTACTGGTCCTGATATACGACCAAGAGCTGTAATTTAGTACATCTTCTCTGTTGATTGTTGAATTTCATGGCAAACAAAATAAAATGCGAGTGAAACTTATGGTAATGAAAAATTGAACTAAATTTGGACTACTAAAATTTACTCAGTTCATGACTACACATATTACAACAATGCCTAAGTTGTGGGTTTCGACTGTTCAATGGATCGAGCCAAAAATCCAAACCCGGACTGTGGGCCTTGAGGAAGTGGGCCAGGCGTGGTCTTTTAATTTCTTTTGCCTATCGTGGGCTTTTGTTCCTCCTGGCTTCTTAGGCCCAGTTACAGTTCACTTACCAAAAAAACATGTTTCAAGTTGTGGAAGCGGTAAAGAAGATAATTGGGCTGACCGCTCAGTAAGCATTGTAAGAATAGTTCCTCCATATTCACTATATAAATATCAAACCCTAACCACCCTCATTGACATATCAAACTACGCTCCTGCTCAATTCGGAAATCTGTCGCAGGTACGTCTTCTGTATCTCACTCTCTCTCTGTATCTATACATTGTGTATATATATTTATAGATCTATATCGACAACCCGATCACCAATCCGTTGCTGTTTGAATGGATATTTAATTATTTCAACTTATGGATTGGTACAAGATTTGTTATGGAAATTTCTCCTTCGAAAATATTGGTATGGGTTTTTTATTTCCTTTGAAGGTATGTGTAATTATGCTCTAAAAATATGAGAGAGGTTCATGTGGGAAGAAAACACTGTTATGGGTAAATATGCTGTAAAATTATGAAGTTATAGGTCCATGTGGGAAGACAACACTTTTATCATAATATATATACTGAATAATGCTTGATAGTTGTCCACCTGAATTTCAAAATTTGATGTAAGGTTAATTTTTTTTTTTTTGGTTATTGTCCGAATTTGAAGATTCCATCGTCAATGGATCCTCCACCAGAACCAGTTAGCTACATCTGTGGAGGTGTGCATTTAACTATCTCCCTAATTTTTCTCTATATATGCATCTATATACATATGTTTTTATTTTTTATATTTGTATGTAGTATCTACTTCACACACACGTGTGATACATGCGTATCAACATGTTCGTATTTTGCCACTGCTAAGTATAGCCTGAAATCCTCAAGATAAATTTCATTATGTAGATTGTGGACAGGAAAACACGCTGAAGCCTGGTGATGTGATTCAATGCCGAGAGTGCGGTTATCGCATCTTGTACAAGAAGCGAACCCGTAGAAGTAAGCTATATCCCAATAACTTCTCGTCCATTCTTTATTCTCTTGTTAAGAGTCTCATTTTTGCCATTCTTGTCTTTTATCTGTGCTACATTTAGTCTGCAATGGTTTTGACTTATTGCTGAAATCATTGGCTGGGAAATGACCTCTATGCTACGAATTTTTTTGATCATTATTCATCTATCACTGGCAATCACTTCTTTTTATTTTAAAGTGTCCATCTTAATGATAGGGTAAATGTGTTGGTAGGTAGTTAAGTAGAATTAGCGTCTTTCTTTATCATAATGGTATGTCATCATCAATGGTTAAACTTTTAATTTTTATCCTTTCTAAATTGCACCTTGTATGATATTTTGCTTCCATTTTAAAGTGCCTTATGGTCAACTTCTAGGTTACATAATTTTAAACTGCTTAATTAATAGGTGGTTAATTTATTCTTATGTCACCTAATGTTAGCATTTTAAAGCCCTCCCCTCCCACCAACTGGTATTTTTTGATATATGGATTTTGGTATCAAATAATGGAGGACGGATGTCAGGCTGAAAGCTGGTTTAGAATAATATCAAATCATGATGAATCATAATATGGTCCATGAAGTTAGGCCCATAAACAGTTGGGTGTAACACGGGTTAAGTTTCTGGTACTACCTTTTATATTATATATTTTTTGGGGGGCCCGGGAATTGAGGCTGGTTGTTGTTCTGGTACTTTATTTTGTTTTAGTTATGGGGTTGGGTATTAGTAAATGGTTTCCTTTCTCCACTTTTTTTCTTTCTTTGTTTCTTTCTTTTCTTTTACCTTATTATTATTGGAAAAATTACTTACACTTGAAAAGGTTGTGACATTGGAAATCCCAATATTATCGCCATATTAGGATAATTAGTGTGAACTTTTCATAGAATTTCTTCCTCATCTGCTAGAGACTCTTCCTTAGGATTATCCTTGCAGTCTGGAGAGACCTTGTATCCTCATTTCCCCTCTTTTTAGCGCCTCCTCCAGTTGCAGCTATGAGTTCTCCCACTTGCAGTCCCACTTGCAGTCCCACTTGCAATGATGCTTTAGTATCTTGCAGAAACCTTGTAAAGTATATCAGTGATTACGGAGTATAGCCAATATTGTTGAAGTGAAATACCGTTTTCGCTCCTCTACTCATAATATTTCATCCTTATTATATGTCACCTTGTTTTTTCTTTGTCCTCCTATACTTGTTCATGCATCTTGACACTATGTTGCTTTCTTTTTAACTTTCTATAATTATATTATTCTAATTTTTATAGTTATATTCAAGGTTCTACGGATCAGGATCCTACGTAGAAAAAGAAATAAAACTAAATTTTAAGATTAAAAAAAACCTTGAAAATATAAAGAGAATAAGCTTTAAACACAAAAGCATACAGAAATATATTCCAAATATAACAAACATGCATTTAGGGACGAGTTTACCCCTTAAGAATATACCATAAAAGTTAGATCCCTCAAACCAACAGAGCACCAATTCCATTTTTTTGTGAACATTTTAGCTTGTAAAAAGAAACTCAGAAAACAAAAGGAGAAGAAACAGAGCTGCAATCTGCTCTGTTGGGTAATAGTATAATTAGCCATAGAGTTTGGGGTCTACTTGTAAATACTCAAATACTTTTAAATATATATATATATATATATATATATATATATATATACATACATATATAAACAAAATTCTTTAGGATTCTCTGTATCGAGAGTATACTCCCCAAATATTATGTCTGTGTCTCTCTGTAGTTCTTTCTCTCAACATGGTATCAGAGCTCTGATACCATGTTGACAACCATCTACTCCAAAAGCTTAAGCTGTTAGAGTGGGTGTAACTTAAATATTTAAATTCTTCAACATGCTCTATTTGCAACTTTGCATATGTTCTTTAAAAATAAAATTAGAGGGAGAGAAAAAAAGAACAGAGTTCGTTTTCTTATTTCCGGAAAGAAAGAAAACGAACCAAATGAAGAAGAGTGAAGAACAGAGCAAAATAAAAAAAACCAAAGTTTTGAAGCAAAAAAAGGAAGAAGGATTAAGAGCAAAACAAAGCAGATATTCAGAGTAAAAAGTCGAATAAATTGGAACTTTTAAGCCTTATAAATGAAGACGACGAAAGCAAGAAGGAAAAGTGAAGAAGCTAAAGTTTTGAGGCCTACCTTGGAGGATTTGAGTTAAAGCTTGAAGGAGGATTAGATTAGAACTTTGCTGTGGAGTAAAACCTCAAATATCGAAGGTCGTGAAGTTCATCGGAGATCAGGCAACCAAGTCCCTAACTCTACCACAACTCTGTTGCCGTCTTGTGATAGCAAGAAGTTGAAAATGGGACTATTAACGAGCCGTTAGGGGTGCACACAATTTGGATTGTGGACTGGTATGGGAATATTTTGGAACCAAACTGTTTTTAACGGTTCCATAAAAATTGGAACCGAACCGTGAAATCAATGAAACCGAGCCAAACCAAACCGTGATAAAATGGATTGGTTTGGCTCAGTTCCACGGTTCTAGGCTTTTTTATAATTCAATCCAATATATATATAATTAAAAATATATATTATATATAATATAATTTTTTATTATATATTATGATTTATAGTTGAGTGGTTAAAATGTTAATCTTATTATTTTAATCATAATATATAAATATATATGCAATTTATAATAAGGTTCGGCTCGGTCTTGTAGAATCTAAAATCGTAACCAAACCGTTTGTAAACAGTTCCATTTTTTTAACCGAACCGAACCGAACCGAACCAAACCAAACTAAACCGTGAAAAAACTAGACCAAACCTACCTGCCCTGTTTGGTCCAGTTCGGTATATCGGTTTAACTGGTTTTTTGTGCACCCCTACGAGTCGTAAGCCTTTCTATTTTTCTTTTCTTTTCTTTTTTGCCCCTCCTAGTTTGCTTTTATGCTTAAAATCTTAGAACGAACTTGGGTCTTTTAATACAAAACAGGTTGCTAGCCCAAAGAATCCAAATGATCAATTGAAATAAATGAAGTGTCCATTTAAATCTGATCGGTAGGATCTTATGATTTTACCGGTGGTCTACCTATCCTATAACAATCCTGACCCAGAAAGGTTTTTTTATTTTTTATTTTATAGTGAATTGGATTGATTTGGCAACTTGGATCAAAGGGCATGATTATGTTAAAGATTCAGTATTAGTCCATCTATCTCCATTATTTTGGCCTCAATAATATCGAATGTGATTTCCATGGAAAAAGTTCCAACAGTATTGGAAGTCTCCAGTATCATTGATTTTCTTGCCCAATAACCAACTTCGTGAATTGAAACTTGTTGGCCCCTTGTGCTTGTTTTTGTTTTGGTAGGCTCCAGGATTAGTTCTATTTTAATATCTATTCCTTAAGCATCGCCATTTTAACATTAATTGTGACCATACATGTGCCATTTTAACATTAATTGCTTTGTTTGCTGCAGTTGTTCAGTATGAAGCACGCTGAAGAAAGGAGGGAAGGTCTCCATAGAAGTTGATATGGATTAGCTATTAAACATGTCTATTACTACCAGTGTGTGGTGATTAATTTTCCGTTGGATTACATGTATGGTCACAATTGCTAATCGATCAAGTAATATGACTTTGTGTTACGAGTATCTCGGGTGTGGTTGCGTTACGAGTTATGCTAGGACACCAAAAGAACCTCTAAAAAAACCAGTCTGGTACTAGTCGTGTTTGCAGATAATATGATGATGTCTTCTCTATTGTGGTAAATGGGATGTGTGTTTGGTATGGACTTATTGTTCTCGACCTTTCTTCACTACATTCATGGTTTGGAAACGTGTTAATACTCACAGGAAAGCTGATTCATATTGTTAACTTCCAAGGGACTTAAAAGAAACTATCTTGTTTTGATTATATTTGTATGACTATTTTAGGTCTTATACTCATCGTGTTACCTTTTTTTTATTTTTTTTAATTTTTTTATTTATCCAAATGTCATTTGTACTTGAAATACCTTAGATTGTTTGTTCTACTGTTGTTTTTGTGTTCCTAAACATAATAGCATACAACAGATGATTTGTTCACCAGTTATGCAGTTAAAGCCTAAAAATTAGTGTATTTAATGTTTTTAAAACCATTAATTTATTTCAATATTGGGATATGATTAAAAAAAAACAAAATATAATAATAATAAAAATATAGAAATAAATAATATGTAAATGCTACCGTATCAAGAATTTTTAATTGGTATCCTTGTTCCCTATATATGTGTGTTTTTCTAGAGTAAGAATTCTTTCTTGCATAGGGTCATGTACTTCACTAAAGATGAGATTGCACCATTATAAATTTACAAGTTAAGGTTTTCAAAATCTTACCTCCTCTTTAGACTCATCATGGACCGAATTTGAGAATATATATATTATTGTTGGATTTTACTCGTCCTGATATACTATCAACAAAAGAGCTGTAATTTAGTAGATCTCCTCTGTTTTTTTAGAGTAAAAAAGTGATTGTTTAATTTTCATTGCAAACAGAGTGAGTATCTGAATTAGGGCTATTTTTATAAAACTCTTGTTACTTTCAAATTTTGATCACAAACTTTTAATTTGTTTAAAAAAATCTCCTACACTTTAAAAAGTTATCGCATTGCCTCAATATTTATGTCCGACCCATTAACTGAGCTTCATTTCAAAATGACAACGAAAACACTAAAAAAAGAAAAGGAAAAAGAACAAATTGGTTTTCGAATGGTTCCATGACAAATGCGGTGAGGAGTCTGTAAGTATGCCAAGCTTCACATTGAAGTTCAGTTTTTGGGAATTAACTATTTGATTCATACTGTCAGTCATTTTGTTTCATTCAATGTATATGCCATAAATGGTTTCCTAAAACCCTAGTTCCAAGCTTCTGAAATTGTCTAGAAGTAGTTATTTTTCTTTCCAAGTGATTGTTCGCTTATTCTTTGATTTTAGAACTTGTATATATATTCATGATTTTCGTTTTTAGCTCCATTAGTTGATGATTGATTGATTTCTCATACAATCTTGAACAGTTGTATAATTTTTTTTTTTTTTTTTTTTTGTTAAAAGATAATTTCTTGTTCTTGTATACATATATATATATTACTTTTCACACTATTTGAACAAAGTGGCTGCCATTAAACTGACCCTATGGACTGGGTTAACTATTCGATCTTGCGCATGTTTTCCATTTCTTCTTGAAATATCATAAATCCTATATAAATGATTGTTTTGATGCATCATGGAAATTCTTTGAAGGCAAGAATCAAATCGGATCCAATAGAAGAGAGAGAAACGTTTTTTGTATTTTAGGGCGGAAAGGAAATAATGTTGTTGACGCACATCAAGGTCGGAAGTAAATTCGGACATTTTAGTCGGACATTATATCATTATTCTTTCATAAAATTTCTTTCTCATCTGCTAGTGACTCTTCCTTGGATTATCCTTGCAGCCTGGAGGAGCTTGTATCCTCATGGGTTTTTTTTTTTTTTTTTTTTTTTTTTTTTTTTTTTTTCGAGATAATTTTGCATCCTCATGTTTCCCTCTTTTTAGTGCCTCCTCCAGTTGAAGCAACAAGTTCCTCCCACTTGCACTAGATGGCTTTAGTATCTTGCAGAAACCTTGCAAATTAAGTATATCAGTGATATACTAAATTTCCGCCTCCTCTACTCATAATATTTCATCCTTACTATATTTGGCCTCCTTTTCTCTTCGTCCTCCTGTACTTGTTCGTGCATCTTGACATTATGCTGCTCTTTTTTAAAATATTCTTTAGTTATATATTATTCTAATTTTTTATAGTTATGTTCAAGGTTTTTAGGATCATGGTTATGCGTAGAAAAAGAACTAAAACTAATTTTCAAGAGAAAAAATCCCTTGAAGAATAAGCCTGAAACACAAAAGTATACATAATTATTTCAAACATAAGAAACATGCACTTAGAAGATATGCCTAATGGGTTAATGCCTCCCGTGAATTTTGGAGTGTCAGGTTTCGATTCTCTTCATCTACTAATCTAACTTCTAACATTTATTATAATGATGAGAAACATGCATTTATGATCCTAAAGGTGATCCTTCCCATCCTATCATAATCCTTACCCAAAAAGGTTTTAATTTTTTATTAGTGTGTTTGATTGATTTGGCAACTTGAATAAAGGATCGGGACCTTGCAAACATGATTATGTTAAGTATATAGTATTGGTTCATCTATCTCCATATATTTAGGCAGGCTGTATGGTCTATTTGTCAAAGTGAATTAATTAAGATCATTGATGACTTAAAGTGAGAACCCGACCTCTTCTTCCCCCATTTTAGGTCATTAATAGCCTTAATTTATCAATTTGACAAATAGGTGCAACTAATTGGCCTTCAAATCATTTTTCCTCTCCATTATTCACATCAATAATATTATATGTGAATTCCGTAGAAAAAGTTCAACAGTATTGGAAGTCTCCCGTATCATTGAATTTAATTGGTGGGTCCTTGTGGTTGTTTTTGTTTTGGTAGGCTGGAGGATTAGTAATATTTTTAATTTATATCCCTTAAGCATTGCCATTTAACATTAATTGCTTTTCTTTGTAGCAGTTGTGCCATTTTAACACTAATTGCTTTTGTTTGCTGCAGTTGTTTTGTATGAAGAAGCACGCTGAAGATAAGAGGGCAAGTCTCCTCGTTCCATACAAGTCAATACGGATTAGCTAGGTCTCCATACAAGTTGACACGGATTAGCTATTAAACATATATATATATATATATAGTAGACTAGTATATATAGGTGATCGATTTTCTGTATCATTGGATTACATGAATGGTCACAGCTACGTACTACTCGTCTTCCATTGATAGGATCAAGTAATATAATTCAAGTTTTTGTGTCTCATGCGCCGTGTCTGGTACGACATGCGTTTGCATATATAATATGATGGCATTGTGGTAAATGGGATGTGTTTGGAACAGACGTCTTATTGCCCTTTACATAACTTTCCCGGGAGAGCAACAAACACATGATTGTTTGCATATATTTCTTATATAAATGACGTAGAAAAATTGTGGAACTATTTATCATGCATTATTCATTGTTTAATCATTTCATTTGTTAAATATGGATTCTGATCCATGACCAAGCATGGTTAAATCTCCATCTTAAAATGATTGCGTTGATCATGCAAGTCTAAAATCATTTGAAGAACAAGTTCAAGTTAGGCATTACGAGAAGCAAACGACTTATGTTTACATAATATATGATGTTATCTTCTTCTCCAGACATCAAGTGGTCATGAGATCAGGCTACAAAACAGGCTCAAACAAGCACCTTCATGACCAGAAAAACATACCGTAAAACACACACATCTTATGCTTACACGTTATTTATATATTTTTTCTATATTGTTACATAAAAACTACTAGAAACTTAATTGTTGATTTGAAGGGTAGAAGATGATCAGCCATGGAAGACAGCGATCTCAATGCCCTTGCTGTTGTGGCCAACGGGTGCATCATATTTGCTGAAAAGTCTGTAGGAAGAGATGAGCGAAAGCACTGCATAGCAAAGTATTACTACAAATGTGATGGCTACGGATGCCGTTGCCTTCCGACAGAAACCACCAAAGGTGTCGCAGGCTTCACTCCATGTGGTGGCTTGGTCTCCCTTGTAGGCCAAGAACACTACCTCGGTCGACACAGCACCAGCCGCGAGTATTACGTATGTTAACAACTGCATATACACGAGTATTACGATATGTTTACAACTGCATATATGTATATATAATGTAAAAACAGAACATGGGATGCAAATCAGCTAACCTGGTCGAGGAGGAAGAAAGTCCAGGCTCGGGACATGGTGGAGGGGCGAGGCATGGCTACAACGATGGCCGAAAGAAGAGAATATCCAGCACAAATGCCATTGGCATGTACCAAATACCTGAGTAATGAGAAATCAGACTTGATCATAGTTGTTGCATGTTCTAAAAGCTTAAACTGATATGAAAATAATAATAATAAAAAATAATAATGGGGTTAATTTAATTTAGTACTCTTTCATGTATTCCACATCCCATTTATGAGCATCATACGAGTGGATAGTATTTAGTGTCCCCACCTGCAGTGGAGTCCACTAATAGGACTTTTCTCCTCTCGTGTTGTTGGAGCTTCTAACCATTACTTTATTTATTTATCTATTTATGTACTTTGTGTAGGTCCATGGGGGTAGGACCACACTGCACTTGAATTATGCATAATTAATAAACAAACTACTCAAAGCTCGAGTCTGGACGGCGCTTGGACTAATAAGGCCTTTGCTAGTACCTTCTTTAGGTATCTGGTTTGAATCAAAGTGATTTTCGGGCTGTTACGTGCCCGTTCATCCGAAGTTTGCAAATCATCTTATAGTTTAAAGTGATTAATATTAACTTTTTGAGAAAAAAAATTTAAAAATAAAAATAAAAATAAATGCTCAAAATGAAAAGGAGTGTGAGTATTCATTTGAGTGTGTGAAAATGAAGTCTAGCTACTACTTTAGTTATTATGTTAGGTGGATGATCCATTGGATGGAACAAGTGTATCAAAAATTATTTTGATCAATTATTTATTTAGATTCATTGGATATGGATGGATTATTAAGTGAGTATAAATTACTGGCTAAGAAGCATCAATTAATTAGTCCAAGTCAGTTCTGTCTTGAAACATTTTAGAACATTTTCACTGTTTTATGAATCTTAATAAAAAGGGCATTAAACTGTGTTTTTTAGCACTCAACAGAAATTTTACGACGCGGTCGTCATGATCCCAAGCCTTCACTAATTATAGACTATTACTATCCAAATATTTGTTTCAAAATAGCAGGCCAAATACAGTGACGTTACGATGATTTTTGACACACTTGAAAGAAATGTTTTGTGTGACCTCATATACATATATAGGTCATAATTGTTTCTGGGCATGAATGTTCTATATGAAGACAAAAAAATGATTTGGATTTGGCACTTGTGTATGTTTGTGTGTGTACATATATTACATACAGAGAGAGAGAGAGAGAGAGAGAGAGAGAGAGAGAGAGTGACATGATAATTATATATACATACATACATATATATGTATATATATATATATTACCTGAAAGCTCCAAGGTTGGAGTAGGAGATAGAACCAAAGTCAGTAGTAGTCTGGGAATTCTTGAGCATGACCACAAGTGCTCCAACGCAAAGAGCCATTGGCAAAAGACGCAGCAACGTCTCGGCGGTGCGCAAGCAGGTGTTTCCTCCTTCACCAGCAACCTCTCCATCCCTTGCCGGAAACGTATCCATTGGTGAGCTTCCTGCTGCAGCTACTGCTCCAACTTTCTCCATCTTGTTTGACACACACACTCTCTCTCTCTAAACTTTCTCTCTTTTGGGTGTTGCTTCGGTAGAGGAAAAATGTGTGATGTACTGGTGGAGCAGCGCTCCTTTCAGTACTTAATAATGGGATTTTGGTGAGGTAGGTGGTGAAGCATTCAAGGCCCGTCAAGGCAGGCCACGCTTTCCTAAGTGCATGGATAACACTCTCTCTTTCTATCCAGTTTATTGTAACTTGTAAGAGGCTTTAAATACGATTATATTATCATATATATATATATACCATCCTCCCTTTTTATATTTTTGTACAATATTGTTTTTATCAAGATTTGAACACTCGACATCCCGTTCATGAGTTATAATAGGGTGGTGGCATATGAATTATGCCATTGTCTCTAAATAAGATTCAAGCACTCATAGTTTCATTGTTTACTGAGTAATATTTCAACTTCTTGTCTAAAACTTGTAAGCACCTGAATTAGGGCAATGGACCATCAAATGTAAAGTTTTTGGTGTTGAATGGGAAGTTTTTGGGTTCACCATCTCATTGCCAGTGATTTTGCTAATTAATGGTATATAATTTCCTCTTTTCTTTGAAAAAAAAATTGCAATTTACTAGTAATTTGAAAGATCAACATTAATTAGTGTGAATTTTGTTTAATCTCGCCCCATAAATGTTTGCTGGTCCCCCTTTTTTATTTTTTTCATTCAGTTTCGTTTCTTTTTTTTAAAACATTAATTTGTTATATATATATATATATATTAATTTCTTATATATATATATATATATATATATATATATATATATAAGGGTAAGGTATATGTAATTGTTTGTGTGGGGGGTGTCTCTCGAATGAATCCGCGTACGACGAGTCTGAAGATAATGTGATTGAATGTAATGGAAGTTGTGAGACTGGTTGGACCGCGTGAACCACATTTATGGAGCCGATGTGGATGTAATGACGCTACAAATTCATTGCACCACACACTAAGATTATTTTATTTGTTAAAATAATCAAACTGTTTCAATGAATTCGTATTTATATTATATAAAAACATATTTTCCTTGCAAAGATATATTAGTTGCAAATTTTCGCAATATGCCTACATAATTTTGAACTTCCACAAGCAAGAAGAACCTATAAGAAATTTTAAAATTCCATAATCAACATATTTAGAACGACCACACTCCTCGTATAAGTCTTCATTTTCTTTTAGGAACCTTTTTAGTTAACATGAAGATTGTGCCCCTCGTATAATAATCAATACCAATTTCCAATACCACAACTTAAAATACTCTTCTCAATTTCATTTTCAGTTAACCCAATAATATACAAATCAATATTTCATTACAATTATAGATTAATTTACATCAATAACATATAGAACCCGCAATAATTTCAATAAGATAATAATTTTCATAATCATGCATTCAAATTGGTTAACAATATCAAGTACAATATAAATTTATATAATATAATAACTCAATATTAACATAAAACAAAAAATAGATAATAATTATACATGAACAAGTAAATAGGACAAGAATATAACAAATAAAAGTAAGCTTTCCCTCTTTCTTCTTTTTCCTATTTCCCTTTTATTTTTCTTTTTTCCCCTAGCCGTTCTTGTCAGCTCACTAGCTTTTTTCTCTTTTTTGTTCCACTATTCTCCAGCTCATATTATATTTTATTTTATTGGCAAAAAAAACTTATGCATCTATTTGTCTTTACTAATACTCAAACTCTTATTGTCTCTTTTAAAAAGTGAAAAATAAAAAATAAAAGAGATATCATCAAGTTACAACCTTCAATACTAAACAAATATAAAAATGTCATGCTTGCATTACTAATACACATGGTACATACTAGCTATCCACTTGATTGAAATTTTTTTCATCAACAAGTGAAAACCAATAAATAAATAAAAAGTAAAATACAATATTAATATTAAAAAAAATTTCCACTAAATTAATGATGAGTAAAGGACCAAATCCATCCAATAAATCAATTTTCGTGTATCACTAATTTAATATCTCGTGCTCCCTCGTTTGAAATACAAATTTCTGATGAGAGAGAGGGAAGTCTAACATAGTAGGAGGAAAAGAAAAAAAAAAAAAAAAAAGGCACCATAAATAAGGGTACATTTTGACAGAATTTTTAGGAAACAGTTGTCGATTATTTTTTAAATTATAAAAAATTTTCAAAAAATTATTATTATATACTATTTTCTCTATTCCGTGAACAGTTTTTCACACACAAAAAAAAAAAAAAAAAAAAAAATCAAAATAGGAGGAGAAGTTATTATATCGTCTTGTGACCAACATACATAAGATTTTTTAACTTGTTCAATGGTAATTGGCTGAAATAATTTAAAAATTGAAAAGATATTCAATGTGCCGGGCATACCAAGTCATTAATTTGTCCGATCAATGTAAATATTTCATTTTATGAAATTAACCTCACTTATTTTTAAAAATTACTTTCAACTAATTGCTATGGTCATTTTCATTCATCGGGCATACTCACGGTGCACCTAATATCTCTGATCCTAAAAATTTCTCCTACGCCAAAAACTCTTGCTGGGACTACCCCACTCTTTACCCATACTGGGTCATTCAGTGTCTAAATGGATTTGGCTTCGCTATGGGTTTAAGACGACAGTATTGGACTCAGCATTCCAGTGCCAACCCAATCAAAAGCCCAACCCATGTTGGGCTAGTTTAACCAGTCTGACTCAAACTTGGCAATACAGTGGACCAGTGCTCTCTCTCTCTCTCTCCCAGAGATAGAGGATAAGAATACCAGGACTCCAGTGGCATTCACACAAGCTGAGAGAGGGAAAAAAAAAAAAAATGCCAGTAAAGCTTGTCTATGGTGGTCACCACCATCATCTATCAATACCACCACCAGTCCTCTCTTCCCCTTATATCAATTCCACTCTGATCACTAGCATGAAGATGGTGGGCATAAAGCATGGAAATTTGCAACACCATACAATTCTGCTCAGATTCACAAAAAGGAGGTCATCATCTACAGCTGTCTCCAAACGGCTAATTTCAGCCTCACTTCAACCACTAGATTTGACAGAGGACAATGTTAAACAGGTCTTAGAGGATGCTAGACTTAAAGTAAGTTCCATCATATTTTCTATATTTTAATTATATATATACACACACACACACACATGTATATGTGTGTTTTATACTAGGAACACCCAATTCGTGTTTTGTATAATGTGTATGTTAAATTTGTGAAAAATAAATAAATGCAAAGCACCAGTTTAGATCTTCTGCAGCTAGACCTAATTGTGTTAGAGGATTTATTAAAGTTATGTACAATTTATAATAGCTTTAGTTTTTAAAGTAACATGGCAAAATCTGAGTTTAAACCTCACCCTCAAGATGCCATGATAATTAAAATTGAAACATATGTTGGACAAAAAAAAAGGTCACAGACGTGTTAGAGGATTTAAATATTAAAGCTATATACCTTAATAGCCAACATGAATGCATGAATTCATTGTGTGTTTTTGCAGTTTCCACAAATCTTTGACAGCTCAGACGTTGGCATAACAGGTGATTCTCCAAGGTACATATGACTCTAGTACTCTTTCTGTTTTTATATGCTCAATGAGTTATGAAGGTGATGAAAAAATTATAGGAGAAGCAAAACTTGCTGAATTGGATGGACCCTTTGTGAAGATTAGTCTTAAAGGTCGGTTTTGGCACGAACGTTCCACTGTTTTAGCTAGGCTTGCCAATTACTTGAAGCAAAGGATTCCTGTAAGTCAGTTTTTAAACTTCTATGTATATATCTCTACATCATGATGAAAAATGGTAGCTTTAATTCACTGTTTCTTGCTTTCTTGGTCGAAATGTTGTACCTTTTATGTAGGAAATCTTGGAGGTAGATATCGAAGATGAGAAACAATTGGATGATAGCCCAGAAAACTTCTGAGGTACTAAAAATGTTTAATGGAAGTTGGGATTTAAGGCCGTGTTGTTTTGGGTGGTTGATTATTTTACCGTTTCATTAAATATATGCAATATTAATTTAGGTGTCAATCTATATGATAAACAATATATAAAAGAGAACACCTAAAGAATGTTTGAACAGGGTACATGCATTGTGTGACTGTTGGAATAGATATAGTTGATATATCGGTTATATGCATTTTTAGACCCCAAGTACATAATTTTTGTTGTGAGGCACTGCTTCAGGTTCTATATAGTTACATTGCAAAGGGTCTGTTCCGAAGATAGGAGACTCTTTGATCTTCATTCTTAGTTTTCTATATTTCCCATTGTAAAACAATAAAAAATGATGTAGTTTGGACCCTTTTTTTTCCACATGGGCACAGCATAATGTCATTCCTTGAAAGCCTGGCTGTAAATTTGGCTGGAATTTAATGGTTTCCACAAGGTTTTTTGAGTTCCAAATCAAGCTTCTTAGTTGTGTTTTTATCCTTTGACATGGTTTTACAGAACCAAGTCTTGTTTTTTATGGTCTTTGTTGCACCACTTTTGGAGGTTCATGTTCTCAAGATAGTCATAAAAAGGCTTCCATACACCTAAGTATACTACTTTGCTAGCCCGGAATTCATACACTCACTATTTTCTAAATCTTGCTCTACTGCAGTTAATCTTTTGAGGGGCTGATCAAAAGTGTCTGGCTCTCACCATAATCAATTTGACAGTTTCATATTAGCATGGACCAATTTTGATAGTCCATGATCTGGGCCAGCACCAGATTGGTGGTTTTGTGACAGTGACGACGCAGTAAGGAGGAGAGCTTGGTCGGGGGATTGTGTTTCCAAAGTGAATGTCTGGTTCTTCTGTTCGATGTTTGTTCCACCTCTTTGAAATGTAATTGGTTCTTCTGTTCGATGTTTGTTGCACCTCTTTGAAATGTAATAGGTAGGCGATAGGACTCACACTGTCTGAACTTGGCTCATTTGAATCATATCTAAATAACCTTGCAAAGCATTAGATCTTGCAGCTATATTTGATGTTGATGAAGCACTTCATGTGATGCATTCAGTCCTTGCAAGAAATTGAGCTTCTTTTTGTCCATGCTGATACAAATTGGACAATTTCTTCACTTCAGTTTGGTAGACAATCTAGTTTTTAGATGAGTTCACAAGCTCTGCTCATTGACAACATCTGGACATTCTGTCCCACCAACAATTTACCCACGAAAACCAGAAAAGAACTCTGTCAATTAATCAAGCAATGAAGAATCGAAACTAAGCCTCACTGATGTGAAATGGTGGAATATAAAACTCAAATTATATCAAATTTATCTCAATCTGAAGTCGCCGGGATGATCCCGGCTCCTGGTCTCCCGTTTGAACAATCAGCCAGGTGTATATACTGTGCTATCCTGAAAAGTAGCTGCCCTTTAAAGTGACTCATCAACCTAAGAAAACCTGATTTTCATGCCAGTTGATCCATAATCAAAAGCAGCATCACCAGATTGCTTCAAATACAATTACATTCATCCATATTGCAATGAAGATTGAGTGCGCCATGGAATGCAAACCAGGAAAACAAAATAGAACCCCAGTTTCATTTAGATCTATAAATTGTAACCGACTGACTTCTATTATTTCTAGAAATTGTAAAGCTACAGATAATTCTGTTACATCATTTAGCAACCAGATCTAGAGATTGTTTCAAGCTACATCATTCAGCAATCAGAACAAGATTATGATCGAAGCCTGTCACGGCTTGCAGAACCTCAGAACCTTCCAAACATTCAATCAACGTTGGTTCAGGTATATCAAATGAGCTGCCTAACCCTAGCCTGCCATTTTTACCACAGCCCCAAACCCACACCTCTCTCTTAGATGTAAGAGCAATTGAATGTGCACGCCCTCCTGACACTGAAATAGGCGTTTCCTCTGCGAGCCCCGTAATCACCAATGATGGGAGGTTCTCTGGGCCTTCTCTCCCGAGCTGCGAACTATGGTTCCATCCCCATGAAATGATGCTTGTGGCATCTCCTGTGACCTCTGGTGATGCAATCTGGCATATTGCTAAACAATGGCCCAAGCCTGATGCTATAGACAGAGGTTGGAAGCTTATGTCAACCGGTAGCATTCCCAGGTCTTGTATTACTCTGCCCAATTGGCCGTAGATATTGCTCCCACTACTTAATAGGGTGCCATCACCTGAAATATAACAATAGAACTAACATGAATACATAGTCACCCTCTTCATATTTGCACTTGCATGTTGATAATTAATACTTACGGCAAAGAACTAAGGAATGATCGAGCCCACATGCAACATCTACAACTTCAACACCCTGTAGTTCCTCGATTAAACAAGGCTCCCAGGTAATTGGCATGTCTTTCTCCTTCTCCATTCCTTCCAGGACCAACTTTTCAGCAGCTTCCAGCATTGAACTTGAAAGTTCTGTTGTTTCTAAAATATCAGCGCTTGAGTCAAGCGGAGAGATCTCTTTTCCAATCTGTCCCAATCTACCATCTGCTGAATAACCCCATCCAAACAATTTTCCATCCTTCGTTTGAGCCAGAGCATGGCCCCAACCAAGTGAGACCTGCCAAACAAAGATGAATATAAGAAATCACCCATCATATCAGAAAATATGACTTTGGACATATTAGAAAGAGCCCACTCAGTTTTTCTTCAACTCGGCTAATCATGGGTGAACTGCAACATCAGTGAGTGGTATGTATTATATTTTTCTACCTTAAGCATGACATGAAGACCACCTTAACTATCTCTTCCCCAGAAAGAGCTTCAACTTTGGAAGGAAATATTGATTCAATAATTCCATTTCCAAGACCAAGCTGTCCACGCTTCGATTTTCCCCAGACCCACAAAGAGCCATCATCTCCAATGGCCGTAGAGATGACACCAGATGCAAATGCAGCTCGAACTTTTACTTGATTCAATCCTTCTACTCTCTTCGGTTCATTCCACGATTCTCTGAATAAACCATCACAAAGGAAAAAATAAAAAATAATAATTTAGTTTTCACGTAAAAAATAGATCCGCTATATTTCAATGAGAACTCCAGAGCATCTATACTTATTATTTTTATATTTTAGAGCATTCTGGTACCCATCACTACATCCATACAGATGGAACAAATTTCAACTCTCCACTCAAGAGTGAGAACGGAAACAACATTTTTCTTTATTTTTGTTGCAAATAACACTTAATCAACCAGTGAATTCTCAACATAATGGAGTATATTAATTCTATAAGTTACAACACATGGGGTCAAGAGAAGAATTATTTTTGGATTTGGTATTAGTTCATTATGACAATTTAAGTTTGTCAGTAAAGCATATAAATTTTTTAAACTGCGATGTTATGTATAACTTAGATTGGATTTTTAATTGGGTTGATTAGGAAAACAAGGGGTCATTTTTTTACAAGAAGGCATTATAAGGTTTATAGTCTCGTAAGTACTTTTATGGGCAAGTAAAAAGTTACATCCCTTTAGGACTGACTAAAAAAAAAACAAAAAAAAAAGGTCCTTATGCATATAAAGGTTTGAAACTGGGTGGTTAGATCATGGAGCTCAATCATTATCATTAACAGATTTGGTTAGAAAGATCAATTGAAGATTTGGAACAAACAAATTTTCGAAGGTCAATTGGCCGGAAGGGACACTGAGATAGCAATAGGTTGAATATAATACATTCAGTGACTTTGATTGTATGTAAGGTGCAGAAATGGTAAGAGAAGTAAATGAAGTGGCTAGAATAAGAAAAAAGGAAATAATAAGACCTGGATAAAGTTCAACACATCAATAATGACAACCAGATTGCCTAACCGGTGGAGGAGAACTCATCAAAAGTTAGAAGGATTGTTAAGTAACTATTTATGAAGATTATTAACAACTGCTTACTCTAAAAGCTAAGCCATTAGAGAATGGTGTAACTTACTTATTTCAACACCCCTCAACTCTAGCAAGAATCCCCCTAATTGATGGGCCAAGCACTGTATTATATTTTATCAGGGAGGTATCAACTTTTACGGATAAGTCTTCAATTTAAGCCATTAATGATTGGTTCAACTTATAGACTTTGACAAAGAGAACACAAGCGTTTAGGGAATCAAATATCACACATACTTCCAAATATTTAAGATCATGAAATTATGGATGAAAAATGCTTTCGGATTGAATGGTTTCCCAAGTTTGAAGTATCCAAACTTTGATGGATTACACTAGATTACGGAGCTATTCAGCAAGAACATCAAGACTAAGTAAATGCTGGATAACTGAAGAGGAAGTACTGGAGTGCCCGTACATAATGAAAGCTTTTCTTATCAAAGTAACATTTTCCGTTATACATCAAGCTCCAAAGCCATGCTATGAAACTATGGAAGAGATGAGAACAAGGATGGTTGAAGTTCTGAAACAAATTTAGGAAAAAGAAACATCTACCTTTTGGTAGTTTGAAGTTTTTGAACATTTCCACCGGAACAACTAGAAAATTCAGTTTTGACATGTCAGGTCAAAGCTAAAATGGTTATTCGGTTTTGACATGACAGGTCAAAGCTAAAATGGTTCAATAACTCAGTTTTGATTCTTGAATGGAACATCTCAAACACAAATCGACGTCTCTCAAAATACACAGGCTTTTGAATCACCTCCAAACTCATCAATATGTTTTTCTTCAAGTTGCGTGCAATTCTAAAGATTTGCCTAAACTAGAAAATTTGGCAGTTTCAATGTAAAATGAACTAAGTTTCATGATAGTAAGAAACAGAACAAATAAATCTATAAGAGATGTCTGCTGATCAAATTTATTGTAATTACAAAATATACTAAAAACTATATGATCAGAAAATACTGTTAAAATAGACTAAATTTTGTCATCCTACGAAAACTAATGAACCTTATATGTAACAAATTGGCTTTTATTGGGCATAAATAGGCTTAATTGTTTATATTTTTCATTTTTATGCAATACTCGCAAAAAAAATATCAACCCAAAATTCCTTGTATCAAATCGGAGGACTTTTGCTTAGTTATAGTGAAATCACCAGATGGATTATCCTACACAAACAATTTTTCTTACCATTTTACCAACATTATTAAATTTGAACCCCATAATTTAAATTAATACAGGAAAAAAAATACGCAAGTGCACAATCAAAACCAGAATTTAGCTCCAAGTTCATCAATTATCAACCATACGCGCGCGCGCGCACACATATATATATATATGTTGGAGAGAGAGAGGGAGGAAGAACCTTGGAGCGAGAAGACCACGGCCGAGCTGAGCTTCATTGTTTCGGCCCCAAGCCCAGACCTCTCCTTGAGAAGTGACGGCGAGGGAATGATAATGGCCTGCACTGACACTGCAGACCTCAGGTGGGAGTCCGGAGATCGGTGTGGGCTCGTAGGCGTCGCCGCCGACGCCCGTGAGGGAGGTAGGTAGGCCCAGCGCGCCATGGATTCCGTCCCCGAAGCTCATGACGGTGGTGCTCAGCCATCGGCGGTTGATTCCGGTGAGGGCACCATACACAGCTCTCTCCAGCAATCGCAGCATTACCTAAATCAATTTGGTCAATCAACTTAACTCACATGAATGTGGCAAAACGTCTAATAATTTGTTCAATCAATTTAACAACATTTTTCTAGGTTAATAATTGATTCTTTATATATATATATATATAAATAAAATAAAAAATTACGCAAATACAAGATATGTTGGCCAAACAAAATAAATCTGCCCGACACTGTTTGGAATGGTAGGATTTCATCAAATTGAATTTAAAATAGAATTTCACACTACACTATTTGGAATGGGAAGATTTCATGGAAATTGAATTTAAAATAAAATTTCAGGTGTTTGAAATGTGTGAGATTTTAAAAAAATTGCAAATTTTTAGAATTTGATAACTAACTAGTATTTATCCTTTTTACAAGCCGTTTTTACGTCTCTCATCTTATAAACTATTTTCACGTGTCTCATCTTAAAATTATACAATTTTTATTTTTTATTTTATTATTATTTTTTTTTTACAAATTCTGTTTTATTTCAAACATAAAATATAATTCTATATTAATTACAATCTAATTCATTTTTCAATTCTAATTTCAAATCCCAAAAGTATTTGGTTCCAAACAAAGCACAATTTTATTTTTTAATCTTTATTGGATTTCAAACCCTTTATTTTCCTTTTTATTTTTATTTTTATATCCTTCTTTGATTTGATTTTGTTAAAAATTATACTTTGATTTGTTCTTCTCTACCTTTCTTCTTCTTTTATTTTTAAATGGGAACTATTTTATTATATTTGATTTGGTCCTTTCTAAACCTCTTTTACTTTTTTGCAAGCCTCAAATTTGGTTAATATAATGGTATGAAATTTACCACTAAACAAATAATAACAAATTCAAACAAGTAAATTTTGCAATCAACATGAATAGTGATGACTTCAGGCATATGATGGAATTGCAAGAAAGCATGACAAGATATGATTTCGATCGCGGTGGAAGAACTCACAATAAATAATAGAAGTTTGTAGAATTTGCATGCTCCTAGTGATAGAGATATTTATTTGCAATTTTTATCATGACAAGTAGGATATTTAGAGCAAGTATATGATTAGAATGCTCCAGTACAAGTTCACGTTATAAGTGTTTAATCAATAGTGTAACACCATAATATATTACTTTTGATGTAGATATTTTAACTGTGTAGTCAAGAGGAACACTACTATTTGATAAAAATGTAATTTATGGGTAACACCTCCCTCTTAATTTTGGAAGTTTTAATTCTGATTGTAACTACACATGAGTTTCAACGTATTAAAAAACACGTTTAATAAAAAGAAATGTTTTGTTTTATACATTGCCAACATGTTTAGTAAATTGTGATTAAAAGTTGAAATCCCAATTTAGTATTTTTACATATTTTTGCATTGTAACAACGGTACTGTAACAATGAACAACACCAAAAAAAAATGAAAAACTCTAGTATGATATTTTTAAATTAACTATTATATTTTTTAAACTTGTAACATTTTGTTACCAAAGATATTTTTATGTTTTTGCTTTAAATTTTTTTACAACAAATAGACATCAATAAGCACACTTTTGATTACTATTCAATTTATTATACAACAAAATATTTATTTTATTTCGGATTAAAACAAAAACCAAATGCAGCCCTTGGTAATCGGATTCATGGTGAACATTTAGAAGGTGTTGCATAAATGCGGAATAACTTTATAGATATTGGTTGAAGCTACTTTGTATTCATAATGCGACAATACTTAGGTCCTCACTAATGAGGATCTACAACATGATGACCATTGACTAATAATAAATTGACACATCCTATTTTAATTACCAAATCATAAATGGTAATCAAATCACGATCTCTGATTTGGTAAGTAAGTATCTACCCATCATCTTTATTTGGTAATTAAGATGACATATCCATTTATTATTGATTCAAATCAATAATCAGTATGTTGTAAATTTTTATTAGTGAGGATTTAAGTATTATCCTTCACGATGAAAGTAAATAGTGCAGAACATAGTCAACCTTGAAGTTTGAAGTTAACCCATGCTTCAATTCTTTTGGGCAGACTTTGAGGCTTGGTATTAAACCTTGAAGTCTAAGTCCTTTGTTCAAGCTGTCTTGTGTAGAATGCAACTTAAATATAACAACAATAACCAAGTCATTTTCAATTCTTTGAAGGTAATCACTCATAAATTTTGGTCTTCCTCTTTTCTTTTACTAGTACTGTGAATGTGAACTATGTCAATTTTTTTAATTGACGCAATTAAAAGTTTTCTTTGAGGATGTCTAAACTATTTTAACATATTTATCTCATTTTATCTCTAATTGGTGCTATTCCAACCATCTCTCGAATGTAATCAATTCTAATTCTATCATTTCTAGTCCAACTACACATCCATCTTAACATTTACTTATGCTACACTTTATGCAAATGTTTCCTATCTATCTAACATTCGGAACGATATAGTGTGACTGGCCTAATAACTATTTTATAGAACTATTTTATTGAACGTCCCTCTCAATCTAAAGAGTATAAAGCTTATTACACAATATATTTAGATGTGTTCATTTAACCCATCTTACATTGTTTCTATAATTAACGTCAATTTTATTTTGACTATTCATAAGATTCATTTTATATTCATCGTAACAAATATATACTTCAGTTTAAAAAATTTATTAGCCAAAAGAATTGAAAGATGTTACTTATTTTTTTTCTTAGATGTGTGAGAAAATGTATTATACAAACGTGTTACAGATGTATAAATAAAATATGAAAATATATCTACGATAGCAATTTGAAAAAACTAAAATATTGTGATATGTTAGTTGAAATCGCATCTTCTTTGTAACTAATGTCATCAATTTAGTTGATTATAAATAAAGAGTTTATTACTATTTATTTATTTGCAAGGAGATTGCGCAACATAAGTAATATACTCTCTATATACTGAGTTTATTATAATTAATTCTAGACTATTTCATATTTGTGTAGAGAGGAATAGAGTATTCCACACATAACTAGTAAATATTTATAAAGTATAGAGATCGTTAAAAGATTAGGAAATATCTGCGATATTTATGTAAAAATGTAAAAATTATAGAGATTAGATAGGAAGGCTATAAATAGGGGAGGCTGTCTCAGTAGAAAACAAGCTACCAGCTCGAATGTGTAAGAGTTCGGTACTCGGGTAAGACACACGGACCAACATTGGGATTGGGTGCTTCAATCCGATTTTTTATATTTGCATTTTGTAATTTAATTTTTTAAAAATTTATGAAAATATCTCATTAAAATTACAATTCATTTATTTATTTTTAATATTTTTATATTTCAAATTTTTGAAGATGATTCAATAAAATTATAAAAAATAAACCAATTATATAAATTTATCACAACAAATTAAAAGGTTAATTTTCTCACATAAAAACCGTATCGTCGAGTTCGTTGATTCAATTAATAAAAACTGTCTCTACAATTATTAAATATTACGGACGCATGATCAACTTGAGACCATAAACTGCAGAGTCAAATGGCTCCACGTGGGTGACCCATTTGGCTGTATCTGAACAATGAATATGAAATAAACCAAAACTCTTCAGGAAATTGCTAAAATGCACTCAATACGCTCTAAATATGCTCCCAAAGAATATATGAATGCGGCATGGAAGCTTAAGATTTTAGGAGATTTAATTTGGAAAGGAAACTCAAAGACGGGTTTCTCTATCATCTCTCTTCTTTTCACAAACTGGATGTAGATCATATAGTCTTAGATATAAATAATTTAATATAAATTAAATAATTATATTATTATTTTTAATAATCTTTGCCAAGAAAACAAATTATTTTTAATAATTCATATTTTACTATTTTATTGTTAAAATAAACAATTGAGTATAAAGAATATTCGTCTAACACAATTTATTTATTTATTTAGTATTTAAAATTATAAGGATATTTTGGTAAGTAGAATTATTTTTTATTTTTATTTTTTTCTTGTCAACTTATCCAAATTAACAAAATAATATTTTCTCACAACTTTCTTCAAAAAATTTAATGCTAACCAAATGCACGATAGATTTTCGTTTCCTTTACTCCACTTTGTTTTATTTTCACTTCTCATCACAAAATTTCGTTTTACCAAATGAACTTGATAGACTAGGTGAGTGCAAATTTTTTAAAAGTTATATCCATGTGTAATTAGGAGCTTAATATATATTAGGTGGGCTTATTGCATCTTTAGTTTGTGAAAGTGGAGTGGACATTGATGATATATTCTTAATAATTTGATATACGTTAAAAATAATTTTTATATTTATCAGTAGATTAAATTTTGGACATATTAGTGGCAACATCAAGATGTTGATAGATGAACTTTAAAAAAAAAAAAAAAAAAAAAAAAAATGTTGATAAATGTCTAATTAATTTTTTATGTTTCTTTAATTAATTCTACTATTTCAATTTATATCTTAACTGAACAGGAGGAAATTAAAAGAGAAAATTAGATTTTTTTTTTTTTTGATAAATAAAAGAGAAAATTAGATTTTAGTGATTAAATTTTAACAAAATTATTTTAAAATAATCTCAAAATTCACAATAGATGAATAGTCATCAAATTTAAAACTTAATTGCTAACAAATGACCTAAATAATTTTGTTAAATTTTACATACTTTCATTCAAAAATAATAAATAGATGAATAGTCATCAAATTTAACCCCTTTTTTTTTTCTTTTTCCAAAGCCATAGGACTGCAACATTTTGAACAAGAAAGGCCAAGACACTGAGTCATGCTTTTTTCAGATCAATTTTAATGCCATAGATGGATGAATTCTGCTAGACTTGAAGCCTCTAATAAGCTCCTATACTGTAATTATATGTGTCCTGAATGCACCTTCCTTTGGTGAAATTACGCATTATTCTCTGGCCCTATCAAGTCATTTAGCAAAGGACTTAACCTGTTGGCTAAAATTTTTGTGACGATTTTATAAATTGTACAGTAGAACACAAGGCAAAAACGAATCCCTTACCTTAGCTTGCTAAAATTATACCAGTTAAGTAGTTAGTAGTCAATGACACAATTCTTGTAAGTAATAAGTTCAGCACCAATGCAAAAAGTTTTGGCTTCAGAGTTAATATTTGGTATATTCCTATCATAAACAAGAATTCTGCAATTGTCTGCATACTATTAATCCATGCATGTATATAAATAAAATTTTATATTTATATTTAGCCGTGTCTAAGTCGTACTCATGTCCTACTTTTTCACGTGTCAATGTATATGTGCCATATGTTACTTTTCTTGCTTAGGTGTTTTTACTTTCAAACACTAAGAACTCCATGAATAATAAGTTGGTTTTGATTTTCAACCAGGGACGGATCTAGAAATTCATATGGGGGGGGGGGATTTATATAGAATTTATAATTTTCGCGGAGAGGTAATTTCAAAATTTTATGGGCATAAATACAAAAAAGTTCAAATTTAGGGGTGTAAAATGCAATAAAAAAATAAAAAATAAAAAAGAAAAGAAAAAGAAAAAGAAAAAAACTTCCCCCATAACATTGTCTATTTCTCAACTCCTGAAAAAGCTCTCCGAAATTGTTAAGTCCACACCATACCGTTGGCCATCCTTATGAAATAGCCATTTAACCTATGACAACCATGCACCTCCTATACAACCCCACCGTCACCAAAATCATTGCCAGCTTTGCCAAATCCCCAATAATCTCTCACGCTCATACGACCATGAGCTATTTCTCGGTGTATAACCCAATAAGAAATTTTCCATGCTGGGAAAATCATAAATTACCATCTCCTCCAATCCGATGTCAAATGAAAAGTCTAATACAACCCTTTGAACTCCCTTTCCATAGTAAAGGTAATCGATCCAGTCATCGATTTCATGGAGATAATGCCCAAGGAAACGAAAACAAATTCTAAATTTTATATGATGCACTACCATTGACAAGAGCTCATAATATCATGAATAAAAATTCAGACTACCAATTATATATCTCCAACTGCATGACACAACAGTAGTACTTGTTGCTTCCTTAAGTATCAACAGGGACCTCCAGCAATCAGGTTTCAGAAGGCTTAATTGTCACCATCACCGACGAATATTGTGAGCAAAAACCCAGTTCAGGTTTTACGGGGTAAAAGTGAAAAGAGAGGAGAGAACAAGGAAGCAATTTACCCTAATTATAATAAATTTAATGGCAAAGTAGTAAGAAATTGACATTTTAGAGAATTAGTTAGTGTCATTAACTCTGGTGTGATGGTTATTTAGCAAAGTTCCTCTTGAGGGTTATAAGTTGTAAACTCAGAAGTCAGTAATTTACAGTAAAGAAAAAAAACACCCCAAAGAACTTCTCTATTTGATGCATCCACTAGCAAAACCTTATGCTCAATCCAAGGCATTAAAACTATCAATCTGGGTAAACAGAGACCAAAAAACTATGACATATATGCAATTATTGAAGTAAATTGACAATGACATACCCATAAAACATTGCTAAATTTAAGTGAGTCCTCAAACTATAAAAGTCCATTCTACAAGTATCATAAAACTACTCCACCCATTAAACTAAAAATGTTCAGAATGGAGAAAAAGTTCAAAATAATAATAATAATAATGGTGGGGTTAAAAATGTTCTAACAACGAAATAAGCTACTTACAAATTGGATTGATTGATTTCATCGCCGGAAAAAAATCATTCAGAATAACAAGGCAACGAGAATAGGTAATACACTTTCGATCCCAATGCATTATTTTGTCATCCTTCAGTGTAAGAATCAATCCCTCCAATCGTCTGGTTTTGAGATGACAGCTGAATATCTAAAAGGGTGTCCCAAGGAAAATCATTTCAGAATTCGTAGGGTGAAAAGCATGCGGTGAAAAGTGTGGGAAGCCAATACTATGCCTCAAAGTCCATTCACCACCATTGAGTGACCAAATACACAAAGTTTTTCCATGATTATAGTCATGATTAGAGTAGTAAAAACAACCCTCAGATACGCCAATGGAAGCTCTATGACCAAGTCTAATGTTCCCACGTAGGTCAATAGCCCGATTACTCACATTACCCATCTCCATCTCCATCCCCATTTTGATGTCGAAAGACACAAGGTAGGCCGCCCAAGCCAACAAGTATAACACTCCACTGAAGTAAACACCACGTTTGATCCGCATGAAACCTCCATCTGCAGGGTCCAGTGGCACGGCATGGGTGACCCATTTGCCCGTATCGGACGAGAACATATCCAGGTCAGCGAGGTTATAGGTGCATGTAAAAAGATCCGATTGAGAAACGTAAACGATCTTATAGTGCAAGGACTCGCTTGGATCAAAAGCCAACACAGCAAACTTGGGTTCCAGGTGGGTCGGGTTTATCGGAATCGCCACACACTGTTTCGTCGCCGGATTACAGACGTAGTACTCTACAGGACCAGGAATAGAGCGTGACCTTCGGGCGAATAGTAACAGCCCGTTGCAGCATTCCTGAAGATCATACCCAATGTGATCGAACGACAATAGTGCCAAATACGACTCCACACATCCAACACCATCAGCAGGAAGAGGGTATGGAGCATATCCCGTAAATTTGTCAGAATCGGAACCGCAAATAATGGATCTGTGTAAGAGAAAGCCGGAGGAGGCATCGACGGAGAGATTTTCGGTACACAAACATTAGAAATCAAGAGTTTCGGAACACAGACGTTAGAGATCAAGAAGTACCAAGTTTTAGAGACGCACTTGGATCTAATTAGATAATTCTTCGGCAATCGACAAAGGATCTCCACTATCAATTCTTTGGGTAGATCGGGGATAGAATTGAAGGCACAGGTTCTCTCTGCCTCTGCTTCAACTTCGGCACAAGGACAAGAACTGTTACCACCATTACTGCTTAATAATGACATAGATCGATCTGAGAGGTCTTGACGACAATCTAAGCTTTGGTCTTCCATATGCACAGACTAATACCGATGACTGAACTAAGAGAAACTGAGAAGCGGAAAGAGAGCCTAGCCGCCGCAGGAGAAAACCAAACTTCCTCTCTATATTTATACATTAGTATAATTAGTATTCTTATCACATATGAAATTTTGCGTTATCTTAAAAATAAACCTAAAGGGAAAAAGGTTTTTATGGCCTTGAAACTGGACATGAGTAAGGCTTATGATAGAATTGAATGGCCCTTTTTGTTGGCAATGCTCGTGAAATTGGGTTTTCATCCGCACTGGATTCAACTTATTCATGCGTGCATCTCGACGGTATCGTATTTGATTACGATTAATAGTAAACCGGTTGGTATGTTTCGGCCGTCAAGGGGGCTCAGATAAAGGGATCCTTTATCGCCGTATTTATTCATTTTGTGTACTGAGGCTTTATCTATGTCTTTACAGATTGCTTTACAGCATCGTGTTCTGTCAGGGATCCGTATTTGTCCCCAGGCACCGACTGTTTCACATTTATTTTTTACAGATAATTATATCGTTTTCACCCAGGCATCTAGGTCTGAGATTGCATTTCTGATAAAGTTACTGCAGCAGTATGAAACAGCCTCGGGTCAACAGATTAATTTCTTTAAGTCCTCGATTTTCTTTTCCACAAACACCACTGCTGAGGATCGCCTTAGTATTTCTCAGATGTTAGGAATTCAAGAAGAAGGATTGGGTGCTAAATATCTGGGAATGCCAGCTCTTATTGGTATATCAAAATGAGATGTTTTCCACTATATCACAGAACGTGTGGCTGATCGTATGGCAAACTGGAAGGTATTACTTTTATCTCCTGTGGGTAAGGCAACATTAATTAAAGCTATTTTAAATGCCCTTCCCACATATGTAATGTCCTGTTTTCAGCTTCCCCGGAAGCTTTGTGAGTCTATGCAAAAATTTATTAGGAAGTTTAGGTGGGGATCAGATGGGGAATCTGCAAAAATTAGTTGGGTTAAATGGGATGTTTTGAGCAAGGCAAAGCAGGAAGGGGATTTAGGGTTTCGGAATTTTGATACATTTAATATGGCTTTAGTGGCTAAGCAGGGATGGCAGTTTCAAACTACTCAACAGAGGTTAGCTTTTAAGACTCTCAAAGCCAAATACTTTAGAAATTGTTCCTTTTTGGATGTGCCTTTGGGATCAAATCCATCATGGGCTTGGAGAGGTATTTGGTCTTCACGGTCTCTCTTGGGCTCTGGAGCCCGGTGGGTGGTGGGTAATGGTCGTTCTATTAATATTTGGCAGGACCGGTGGGTACCGGGTATTTCTGGCCTTCTGCCTCGTCCAGAGGTTGGGGGACTTTCCCACTATGGTGCATGAACTTCTTAATTCCTCAGGGACTGGTTGGAACGTTGATTTGCTTCATGGTTTATTCCCACCGGTTGTTGTAGCACAAATTCGGGCTTGTAGTTTCATTTTTTGCTCTAAGGATGATTTATTGGTTTGGGGGGAGGAAGCTTCGGGTAGGTTTTCTGTTAACTCTGCATATCGTCTGGCTAACCGCCTATCCAGCATGCAAGATCCTTGTTCTATGTAATCTGGGCATGTTGATCTTCCCCATCTGAATGGTTGGACTCGTTTATGGAAAGTGCACGTCCCTACTAAAATTTAGCATTTTCTGTGGAAATGTTGTCAATCGGCCCTGCCAGTGCGTGCTCTCCTTAAAATGCATGGTATGGAGGTGGAAATTAGGTGTCCTCGGTGTGGTCTAAGGGAGGAAACCATTGAGCACTTGTTTTTTCAGTATCCTCAATCGGCTTTTGTGTGGAAGAGTTCGCCCCTGAGGTTGGATTTTATGTCTAATCCTCCACGCTCCTTTAAGGAATGGTGGTTCACATTGTTGATGGTTGGAGGACCAGGGCATGTTAATCAGGATTCTTTGGGGTGGATTGTGATACCCCCTAATTTCGGAACACGGGTTGATCAAGTCCGCGCACAAAATCAGTGGATATCAAAACAATTAAAGTATTTAAACAAGCACAGAGTACAAAAAGAAATAAAAAGAATAAATAATACACTGAAGAAAACTAATAAATAAAACTTCCATTAATAACTTGTCAATGGTTACAACTCGGGAATCCGTAACTCAAGGACCCCTTAACCAAAATCCACTATCCATAAATTCATTCATAATTACTAAAGTAATACTATCCTACTTTGAAATAAAATAGAAAGAATAGATAAGTCCTCCAGCTGCGGATCCTCAACCTTGAGACTTGAACTTCTAATAACCTGAAAAATAAATCGCGGGTTAAACCCTACGAGCAAGTTCTTTCTACCAGACCTCTGAAAACCAATAAATAGATCATCTCTGATCAAAACAAACCTAATACAGTCTTTATCTTCAATGTACATAATTATATACAATATAACTATCACAACTATTACCAAGTTCATTAATTCCAAAACCATTATCAATGATTAATTAATAATCATACCTGGTCCCATCCACAATTTCTTTTAAAGAAACTCCTCTAACCTTAACTCCATCCTAGACAGCAATTTAATAATTTAAACCATAAAGTATAATTAAAAGAACATTATATCCAATTCCAAAACCAATAATGATCATAAGTATTTAAATCACATGGTCAATATCTAGACTTTGACAAATCATCCATGTCACTACCAGTATTATTTTTTTAATTTGTATAAAATAATACACTAACCTGTAAGTATTAGATTATTCTACTTTAAGAATATCTAATCCTAATCCAACTTACACAAACAGTAATTATAGATGATATATTTTAATCATCTAACACACAACAATATAATTAAACTTTGACAAATCAACCATGCCATTATAAATATATTTGTTTATATATTGGCAATTCATCCATGCCTCCTTAAGTATGTTTATTTATATATTGGCAAATCAACCATGCCTCCATAAGTATATTTATTTACACATTTGGCAAATCAACCATGCCATTATAAATATATTTATTTATACCTTGGCAACTCAACCATGCCTCCTTTAAGTATATATATTTATACTTTTAAATTAACAATTCAACCATGCCTTTTGTGTATGTATTTCATTCATACAAATACTTAGGCAAAATATTTACGCCTATGGCAACTTATCCATGCCTACAATTTAATCATGTACCGATTTTAAACTTAACGATGATAGACATCCCACGCATATCATACGCATAATATTAATTTAATAACCAACCTAATATGATTTAATCAACTGTAACATTATACCAAATAAGAATAATAATCTTACATGATACATATACATATATATATATATTGTATAATATACATATGTAACACCATCCACAACAATATTTGATTATTTAAATCACATACATACATATATATCAATAAATATATATATATATATATACACACACACATATATCAATATATATATATATACTTCCTTCCGTAATAAATTATTAATTAATTATATTACTCCAATATATGCTACTAAATATAGTAGTAACACTCCCCAACTCTCAAAGCCCTAGTAATCTCTCTTATAGTGTTCGCTTTCGACCCTAATGAGTTTAAAGTCAATTCTTAGGCATCACTGGACCCCATTGGAACTTTCCAAGACCCCACACGCCTCTCCACCCGCCCCCACGCGCCACCACACGCGCCTAAACACATTACACGTGCATCCACGCGCCACCACAAGCTGGCAGGTATCTTCACGCGCTTCCACGCGCGGTACACGCGCCTGTTCTTCATTCTGGATGACGTGGCTGCTTTTGGTTGGCTAGAACTCTGGGCTTTAGTGAGCTGCGTCACACTGGATTATTTGTATGTTGACTGGACCAAGTCAACGGTCCAGATTCACACACACATAGAGCTCCATGCGCCGCGATGCACCGGAACTCTTCTTTGTTGATGAGATCGATCCAAGGGCCTAGATTAATGGTGCATTGAATCTCCATGTATCTCTACCACACTGGATTATTTCAATTATATCAAACTAATTGTATGGCCTAGATCTGCGGTTGTTCTAACTTTCTATGTACGTGAGGACACCGGATAACACCCCAGTTGATGCGCCATTAGCAGTTACGTAACAATGCATAAAAAAAATATATATAAAAAAATTAAAATAAATTCCAGAATATTCCGGAAAAATACAAAACACATTCTAAAATAATTCTAAAAATCTAGAAAAATTCCAGAATATTCCAGATAAATCCCAGAAAATAAAGAAACCCTAATAAACCCTCTTGGATCATAAATTCACCTATAGATTGATTTTAAAATATATATACAACACCTATATTTATTAATTAAAATCTAATAATCCAAAAAAGCAAATATAATATTTTATACTTTTAATTAATCCAATCCAACAATGATTTTTAAATAAATAAATTTAATCTTAACATTCATACTCAAGGTGATAAACTTATGAGTTCTAAGAGGAGAGTTAGAAAAACTTGCCTGAAGGTTTCGAAACGAAACCGACGCTTTAAGTCTTCCAATCCAAACGTCTTCCTTCTCAGATCCGGTCTCCTCCTTGTCAGCCCTTCTTCTCTTTCTCTCTCTGCCTCCCTTATTTTCTAACGTGTAAACTTTTTAACCCTAAACCTTATGTGTATATTTATACACATTAATTCCTTTAATCCTATTCTTACTAGGATTACCAAATAAAATAATAATTATTATCTTTAAATAGTATAATATATATAAACATATATTATATTATATATATATATATATATCTATATATATATATATATATATCTTCCATAATTAACAATGGTTAATTAAATCATATATTATATATATATATCCATAAATATATATCTATATATACATCCTTCCATAACATTTATTAATTAAGTATATTTATATATAATTAAATACATATATTTATAAGGATACAAAAATGATCATTCTAGTAATCAAATAACTATGGGCCTTTATTATTTAACCCAATAAGATTTTCTTCAAGCCCAAGACCACATCCTTTAGTCCAACTTCCCTTAAACCCAATTCAATTAAAATAAAATAATTAACTTAATTAAATTAAATCTAATAATTACAAATAATTAACAAACAATTCACACAAGCATAAATACACACAATTCAAACAAATAATTCAATCACATCATTTCACAAAACAAAACACCATATAAATTCAATAACTGAAATCACAAAATATAATCTAATTAAACTAAATCAATTAATCTAAGCACTCAATTAAAACAAATAAAAAAAATAAAAATAAAATAAATACAATTAATTCAAATTAAATCAAATAAATCATTTAAAATAAAATAAAAGTAATTAATTTTCATTAATAATTCCTTTAAAATATCGGGGTATTTCATGGATCGCTTTTTGTTGTTGGGGAATTTAGAAAGCACAGAATAGGTTGATTTTTGAAAAAGAAATGATAACTCCGTTGAGTATTGTTTCATGGGTTTCGACTCAGTTTTGGGAGTTCAAGGATTCCGATGCTTTTAAGGGTCATTCTTCGCTGCCTCTGTCCAAAGGAGATGTGCCTTCCTTCTCTGTTTCTCCTTCCCCTGTCAAGTGGTCCCCCCGACTATGGATATGGTCAAATGTAACGTGGATACATTGTTTTCTTTATCGACTGGGGGGGGGGGGGGGAAGGAAGTGGTTTTTTCCCCTTTCATTTCATCTATTGCTCGTCAAGCTGAAGCTATGACTCTTCGCAACGCTACTCTTTGGGCCATGTCTCTGTGTTATGACCAGGTATGGTTTGACTGTGACTCGCTGGTGGTGGTTCAGACAATTCATGGCATGAATGCCGGTCCAGTGGAGATTCATTCAGTTTCTTTTGATGTGTAAGTGCTTTCGGAGCGGTTCTCTTGTTCTTGTCTTAGTCATGTCCGTCGGCATAGCAATGGAGTCACCCATGCGCTTGCTAAGCTTTCTCGGCCTCATATTTCAAGTCATATTGATCTCATTCATATCCCAGCTGATATCTTGGAACCAGCAGCGAAAGATTGTTAGTTGTGTTTCTTGCTCTTTGTTTGCCATAAAGAAAAAAAAAAAGAAATAAAGAAAAAAAAAAAAAGAGTATAATTAGTATAATTGACACACATTTTTTTTTTTTTTAAGGGCTCCATTTCCAGACTCAACCCGATGCCAATCAAATAAATTTCGGACTTGAGCGGTTTACATTGCAATTTGATCTAGCCTAGATTGAAAATTAACAAGCTGGTTTCTTTTCAGGTCCGGTTCGGATCAAGTGCGTCAACTCGAAACTCGAAATGTCAGCCTCAATTGAATGTCCAAAATTCATCAGGGACTTAAAAACTTAAGAATAATTAGGCTCGGTTCTATTACCTCGAGTTAATTGTCAAGTTGGATTGGATTGGTTTAGATTATGGTTAAGAATTTTATAGCTCCAGTTGAGCCACCTACTCACTCATGTTGTAATCTAAATTTTTTTTTTGTGCAAGTCCAATCATGCAGTGTCCATTAACGTAGAGTCATTATTCTCTCATAGTAATGATAGATAGACACATTCCTAATTATACTTTATTAAAAGAATTTCCATTCTAACCATCTATTTATTTATTATGAAATCTAAAATATGAATGATATTCTCTTTATAATGATAATCAATTCCAGGAAAATTAGGTTTATACTAACTCTGGTGTGATAGTTTAATTAGCAAAAGTTTCTTTTGATGGTTATAAGCTAAAAACTCGCGAGAAGTCAAACTAATTTACGGTAGAGAAAAAAAACTCCAAAAAGGCAAAAACACACCTCTATTTCATGTTTATAAAAATTAGGGTAAAGTGCAATAAACCCCCTTATACTTTACTCTCTCTTCCAAAAAATCCCCTCAAACTATTTTTTTAACAGAAAACTCCCTATACTATCCAAATTTTTCCAAAAAAAACCAGATGACACTATTCCGTTAGTTTTTTACCGTAAAGTAGTCACCTGACCTATGCTATAAATTGAAAATGACAAACCTACCCTTTCTAATTGGCCCAAATCGAACCATCAACCCCCAACTCCACTCTCTCTCCATGCTCTTCAAATTGCAATCTCTTTCTATGCTCTGCAACTTTTCAACAATCACAGACGAAACTCACCACTCTCTCTCTCTCTCTCTACTCACTTTCCTTATATTTAATCAACTTAATTTCCAAATAGTACCTCATAAGCCAAACATCAAAATATCAAAGCCAAATAAGTATTTGAATCTCTGTTTCTGCTACTGATTTTTAGATAGAGTAAGTAATCCCGAAACCCAGGTAAGCTATGAATATATCTAGAAGAGATTACATACAGTATGCAAAATACATGAATTTCAATTACATTTGTATTTGATTTGGTTTTGGGTTCTTAGGGACCAAGGTAAATAATCCATACAGTGCTGGTTGGTGGTCGGCGGTGATGGGGGTGGTGGCGACGCCACCGCCTGCTGTGGTTGTCTGTGTATGGATCACCATAGGAGATGGGTTTGCAGCTGGTTATCGGTGGGTGGTGGTGGTCGTCGGATGGTGGGTGTTGGTGGGTCGGTATACGTATGTGGATAGGCTTGCATGAATGTTATTGATAAGGATGAAGATGGGGATGTTGGTGATTAACAATATAGTAACCTTTGTAAAAAACATTGGTGACAATTTGGCAGATAATAGATGTTCAGCCAATGCAAAAAGGCAAGTGCAGGAGTGTCCTTGTATCCTGCGCCTTTCATTTTCAGTCCAAGTCCTCTAAGATATTAAGATCAGACGGAATAAATAACACCCAACCATTTTTGGTGATTGATTTGGGCTAACAGCCGTTGCCAAAAAAAATGACTTCAAATGTTAGTGTGCCAAGAACTCTGTTTTTCTAATTTCATCCAAACACATACATTTGTTCCTTTTAATAAAATGAAGATAAGCACTATATTTATATATATATTTACAAAGATAATAGATAGATACCGAAGATTCCGATTCCAATTAAGCAGACAAATAAATTTATCAACGCATCTCTCTCTTGATCACATGTGAGATAAAATATGAGATAAAATATTGCAAATATTGCAATATTGCAAAAGTGTCCAATAATGGTGAGATAAAATATGATTAAGATGTGGTAAGTTGAAAAATAAGATAATAAATATGTTTTAATTTTGGTTTTTCTTATCATCAATATGGATGAACTCAATGGCTGAAGGAGCTGTGGTTTCTTGGATAGATTTTTAGTTAATTGGGTAGTGGTCTGGTTGGTATTTGGCACTAAAATAAAATGTGGACCGTAAGGTGGTGTTTGGCCCTGAAATAATAAGGGCAATTTTGTAATCTAATATTTCCGACGAGCTCCGGTGCCCATGAATTTGAATTTTGTCCTTAAATTGTATTTTTTAAATAGTTTAGGGGGTACTAATTAGTTCAGGGGGGTTTCTTGATATAGAGAGAGTAGTATAGGGGTGTTTATTGCTATTTACCCTAAAAATTAATACATATATAATACCATGGAAGTAAATTGACATGGGCAATTGACATAGTTATAAAACATTGCTAGATTTGAGTGATTTATCAATTTGTAGCGCATGTTGTCCAAGGATCATAAAAATGTTCATAAGGAGAAAAAGTGGAAAACAAAAGAGAAAAATGTTAGAAAATTCTTTGATAGTCCTACTTTTAGGTTTCAATGACAACTGTTTCAAATTATTTCCATCAAAGTTCTTTACAAAATAGAATACCTTATTTGCCCTTTTTATTTCCCTTCATCTTCAACCATACTCAAACTCCACCATTCACCCAAACCCAGTTTTTTTGAAAAAAAATCCAAACCCATTTACCGCAGTTCCCCTTGCTCATTTCTTCACCGCAATCTTCAATGATGATTTACCGCAGTTCTCATTTCTTCACCACAATCTTCAATGATGGTTTTTTTAACTGGGTTAGGGTGAATGGTGGTGTATGGGCGTGGTTGAAGATGAAGGGTAATGAAAGGGCAAATAAGGCATTTGAAAATAATTTTGATGGAAAAAATTGGTAAAAATTGGACTTATTTATCGGACTTGATTGTCATTGAAATCTAAAGAAGGAATTTTCTAAAACATGTTTCAGTGGCGAAGTACGGTACCTACGATTTGAAAACTTATTCAGACCCACCAAGCAATGAGAGTAAGTAAAGATAACACCCAGAGTCAAAAATACATCTTCAGCATTCCTCATGTCCAATAGCAATTCCATTCGTTTGGTTTGGAGATGATAGCTAAATATCATCTTGGGCTCCATAAAAAAAACCATTTCACAAGTAGGGTGAAAACCAGAGAGTTTGGCATGCGGCACTAGACGACGCTCCTCGTACAGTATATTATCGAGGCTGATCTTATGCCTCAAAATCCATTCCCCACCACCACCACCACCACCACCACCACCGAGTGACCAAATACACAATTCTGTTCCATCATGATTAGAGTAGTAAAAACAACCTCTGGATTCGCCAATGCAACCATTATAATCACTAAATCTATCCTTGTCAGGGAGCTCAATAACCCGACCACTCACATTATTCCCCATTTTGATGTCGAAGAATACAAGGTACCCGCAGAAGACAAAACGTGTAACACTCCATTGAAGTAAACACCACGCTTGATCCACTTGAAACCATAAACCGCAGGGTCGAGTGGCACGGCGTGGGTGACCCATTCGCCCGTGTCCGACAAGAAAACATCCAGCTTTGGAGGTTCGGAGATGGATGCATAGAGAGCCGATTGAGCAACCCCAACGATGTTATAGTTGAAGGACTCACTTGGGTTAAAAGCCAGCGAAATAGACCAGGGGTCCAGTTTCAGGTGGGTCGGGTTCTTCGGAATCGCCACACGCTGTTTCGTCACCGGATTACACACGTAGTACTCTTCAAAAGGAAGAGAGGACCTCAGGAGTAACAGTGACAGCCCATTACAGATATCCTCGAGATCATACAGAGTGTGATCAAAAGTGAAATAGAGTTGAAAGATCATACAGAGTGCGATGGAAGTGAAATTGAGCTGAACAAGACCTCAAATTAGGAGGATATGGAGCATAATCGTATCCAAAATAGTAAACGACGTTGCTTTGTGGAAGAAAATGCCGGAAAGAGGCATCGACTGGGAGATTTTGGGAACACAAACATTAGAAATAAAAAAATTCCAATCTTTAGACACGCACTTGAATCTAATTAGAGGTTTCTCCGGCAATCGACAAAGGATCTCTATTATCAGATCTCTGGGTAGATAGGGCCAAGGTTTGAAGGAACAGGGACTCTCTGTCTCTTCTTCTCTGTCACAAGAGCAACTGCTACCACCATTAACGCTGCTTAATAATGATCTAAATATCTCTGAGAGGTCTCGACGACACTCTGACAATTGATTTCCCATGTGCAAACACTAACAAATACTATTACTGAAACTGGGAAGACAGGAGAGAGCCTAGCCGCAGGAGAAGAAACCAATCGCACTCCGAAATTTTCTTTTGGGGGTTTAGAGTTGTGTCTCAAATTTCTATCCTAGGGTTTCAATTTGAGAAATATAATTATAGTAGATTTATATTTGGAAGTTATATTACCAAAAATTATATTAACATTAACATGGTAACTTTTTCAACAAAAATAACATAATATAATTATTAAAAGAAATTTCCAAATTTATTGAGTGATAATAAGAGATTGTTTTTTGATGTGTTGTATAACAAAATGATGGTATTTAGATTCTTAATATGATAAGAAATTGATTAAAAATACGTTTTATATATTTTAATTGCGACAGGTTGGGGATCATCTCAATCAGTTTGGTTTAAAACTCTCAAAGTCCCCTCAAATAATTTGACTATACCACAAAAAATTTACAAAATTTATCTTAAATTTATTCAAGATTGAATTTGCTTTTCTTATATATATATATCGGCCACCCTGAATTGAGTTCGGAAAAAGATTTTCATTGATGGAATGACTTTGGAAAATGGGTGCCTCGTGCTGATCTTACCCCTGTCGACATTGAGGGAATCTCGTAGATTTTGACGGAACCATATTCCTTATGTTATCAACACATTTCCATAGATCTGTTCCTAACCCAAAATCAAGGAATGATAACGGCCTGCACTACTACAAACGTCAAGTGGGAGTCCGGGGACTGAAGCTACTCTGTATGAAAAGTGAATGAAGTCCGGTCCACGTAGTGCAAAACATAGTGAACCTTTAAGTTTGTTTAGGTCTGGAATCTCTTCATACTTTTTCAACTCTTTGAATAGTGAACTTTGCTTGGCCAAGAATAATAAATAGTGAACTTTGAAATCTAAGTCCTTTTGTTCTAGTACTCTAGTGGAGAGGCAAAATGAATAATAGTTGATTTCCTATAATATTTTAAAAAGTTTTATTGGGTAAAAAGAATTGAAAGATGTTTTTTTTTTTTTTTTTTTAGCCCTTATATGTGTGAGAACAAGTATTATGCAATCGGTTTTCTGGATGTCAAAACGGAAATTCTTTTACTGTATAATTTAATGGATTAGTGAAACAAAACGTATATATTTAAGATGGCATTTGGACGAAATAGAGTTTGAATATGTAAAATTATGATGGGATAATCAAAGTGATAGAGATATGTTAATTGAAATTGCATGTTCTTCATTTTTTTTGGGTAAAAGAAATAGCATTTTCTTTGTATTAGTACATGAGTAACGTTATCAATTTGGTGGATAATAAATACAGAGCTCATAAAAATCCAAGCATGAAAAGAAGATGGAGCTTGAACAGAGAGTGAGAAAACTCACTGAACAGCGGACAAAATCCTGTATTGTAGCTTGGTTGTTTGCATCCCATTTGATGTATTTGTAGCTATTGAGTTTTGCAACAAATATATATATATATATATATATTCTTTGGTTACACCCACAAATATCCACTGTGAGGCAGCTTTCTCTCCTGCATCCCTTACTGCTTCATGCGCATTCCTTGGCTAATTCTCCTAAAGCAAATTGCTTTTGCACTAATTTTAGCAATAACTAAATCCTCCACCACATCATTAGTCTTGGTAACAGCAATGAGACCCACTCTTCTTCTCTAAATCACCAAAATTTTGGAAGTAACCAATAAGACCACTTTCTCTTCCCCATTGAGAGTAAAAAAATAAAAATAAAAAAATAAAAAAATAAAAATAAAAATAAAACCAGACTCTTTACGTCATTTGAAGAGCAAAAAACTTCTGCCATGAGAGTTTGCTAATCGTACTTACCTTGTCCTAGTCGATCATTTTATTTCTCCACAAAATGCACATACACTTTTCTGTCTGAGGATTCTTCAAACTACCTCTCACCTATACATCAAGGGTAACAACCGAAAAATACTACCTTCTCTAACTCTGTAGAAGGACGAAACACAGGACCTTGTTCATGTAAATTACATATTCCCAGCAAGCATTGCCAACATAAAATACTTGTATTGGCCTTTCATATGATTTTACTTTTTGTTATTTTCTTAGAGGAAGCAACATTAGAAGATATATTAGAAGAAGAAAAACCTCATCTCATTTTTAAAAAATGATCCTCATAGTTGATCATAGTCAAAATATCAGCTCTCTCTCCCCGATGTATGATTTCAGAAGAAATAAAATATAGTTACCATTTTCTTTTTTGTTATAAGCTACAATTCACAAATTTTAGTCAAAAGACAATCAGATTTTGACACTTTTTCTTAATCCTAGCCCAAAGAATAATATATTTGGCATCACTCTACACTAAAATATGCCTACACCCAAGATAATAATAAGCTTTCTCAAACCTCTATTTTCACCATGTTGCCCTGCTCAACAGGCTTCAAAAAACAAAGAATATTCTAATCGCCAAGATCCCCAAAATATGCCTCTCAGGTTACCAAGCGAGCAACTATTAACATATAACTTCACAAAATTCTGCAGAGGATTTTAAGTAGTAAATGATTGAGTTTTATTTAGGGGTGTTCCAAAGGTTGAGGTGGCATAATCTATAAATAAAAAACGAGGGCATTTCCTTTCAATGTTAACATTGACACCCAAATCAATGCCAAGAATCAAGCTCCTACAAACAAACCAAGCCCCATAACTTCAGTCTAACACTGGTTCCAAACTTTTTCTTTGTCCAACCAACCCAAATGACCACCAAGACACTGCAATTCCACAAGCATTCATCTCTTCAAGTCTTGCCCATACTAGAATTGAATTGGGCGAGAGCAATATGCTAACCATGCTAAACAATCCACTACGTGGAAAGAATGAATAGAAGATAACAAAAGGATCTTCTTAAACCACTAACCTTTGAGTTCCAGCTAAAAGAAGGCTTTTCAATTGACAAATGTTTCAGCCTTGTTCCTTGTGTTCTGGCTTAATAGACCAGTGTATACCTCACAAAAAATTTAACAAAGGAAAAAGTCAGCTTTATATTCTTAGAACGTACCTCTTCATTTCCTAATTATGTTTTCCATATTTACACAAACTAAATATTAAATGGAGGATTTCTTAATATATTATAAAGTATGGATTAAAGAACACAAAATTTTTGCTTTAAGTTGATCCATCGCTTCAGTGATATTCTTCTGAATTTCTTTTTGTTGTAGGGAATGAGTGAGAGAGAGTCCACAAGTCAAATTGTTCATTTTCCACTATAAATTTCTAGAATGGTATCAAAGGAGAGCTGAAACATCTCAGAGCAAAGTATACAAGAGTGAGCCAACAAATCAAGAATATAAATAATTATCCCCCCAAAACTGTACAGAAAACCTAAAGATACTTGGAAGGAATCAGTTAACAACCAGAGATCCAATAAGCTTGACAAATGCTTCAGCTTCTAACTCGATATCAACTTTTCCACCATAACCTCTCTCTCGATGTATAACTCAATGAGAACTTTTCCATGCTTGAAAGATCAAAAATTACAATCTCCCCCAATCCAACGGCGAATGACAAGTCTAATTCAACCCTTTGAACTCCCCTTCCCCGTAGTAAACTTAATTCAGTCATCAATATCACGAGGATAATGCTTAAGTATATGAAAACATGTTCTAAATTTGTCCATAGAGGACCCCTAATGCAATTTCAAGGATTCATTCACGTAATTTACACAGGTATACTCTTCAAATTTAAGTGATACATTACCATCGACAAGAGCTCATAATATCTTGAATAAAAATTGAGACTACCAATTGTATATCGCCAACTGCATGACATGACACCAGCACTTGTTGCTTCCTTAAGTATCAATCAACTGGGACAGAATGGCGATGACATTGTCCTCCGGCTATCAGGTTTGAGATGATTTAAATTCTCACTGTTATCCAAAGTGATGGTCCATATATTGTGAACTAAAACCTAGTTCAGGTTTTTGGGGGTAAAAGTGAGGAGGAGGAGAGGAAAAGAAGGCAATCGATATTTGCTTTATTAATTCAATCTAAGCATATAACATTTAGAGTAAAGTAGTTAAAAGCCAATTGATGTTTTAGAGGATTAAGGTTACTAACTCTGGTATGATAGTTATTTAGTAAAAGTTTCTTTTGAGGGTGATAAGCTAGAGAAACTCAGGAGAAATCAAAGTAATTTACAGTTAGGGAGAAAATACTCCAAAAACGCTTCTCTATTTCATGTATCCAGTTGCAAAACCTTATGCAACCCAAGACAATAAAAACTATTTTCATAGAGACCAAAAAATTATGACATATACAACATGGAAGTAAATTGACATGGACATACATATAAAACATTGCTAAATTTGAGTGAGTTGTCAAACTATAACACCTATTGTCCAAGTATCACAAACTTCTCTACATCTACATTCAAAATTTTCAGAATGGAGAAAAAGTGAAAAACAAAAGGGGAAAAATGTTTCAGACAATATAGGGAAATAACCTTTATGAATTGAAAATTTATTCAGAACAAAGATGTATAATACTCCATTGAAGTGTGGCCCAAAATTAACAAGGGAAAAAAGTCATCTTTGTATTGTTAAAAGTTAAAACTACTTCATTTCCCTAATACAGTCTAAATACTCCCTGTATTGATTAGAGAGCTCCATTGCTGCTCTGCAAGTTCTGAATGGTCAGGAGGGATACCCAATCAGCGTAACATGAAAAAAAAAGCCCCTTACCATCTACAAATTAAATTGCTCTATACATAAACCAAATGGCGAAAGTTCCATGCTTAGAAGACTCTCTCTCCCCTTCTATGAAAAGGATTGTAGATACCTGGTTCTCGTCGGTTGAATAGTCAAAGAAAAGAGGTCTGGGAATATATCACAAAGCAATATGAGGAATGCAGAAAGGTGGAAGAAGGGAGAGAAAACCAGTCCAGTCAGAGAATTGGAGCAATGGTAGGGAAGAAGCTGCCGTCAGTTCCTACCTCCTTTTTTCGTCATTGCCTTCTTTTTATAGCCTTAGGTCAACCAGGTGGTACATCGTTAGGCCTCCATGTTGGGAATGGGTCAGGGTCATTCTCTTTTTGGGTCATGTTGCCCTAATCCCTACATTTTTGGATCCACTGCCAAGTGTAACTTTCCTGGTGAATAATCCAAGAAATGGCAGGCTGTAAAGGCAATTGTACTATTCCAGCTGTCTTTTGCTTTTATTTTTAGACTGGGTCTTGCCTTAGTAGACAAGACATTACTAATTTTCCATCTTCCATTCCAAAATCCCTTCTGCGTCCCAATGTTGCTTGAAGAGCCCTACCATAACTCTTCATTGCTTGGATCGAGGTTCGACGCCCACCGATCGATGATTCATGGCAGTGTCAAATCGAGGTTCAAGGCCCGTCGATTGACAAATTGTGAAAGTCGGATCGAGGTTCGAGGCCCGTCGATCGACAGATTGTGAAGGTCAGATCGAGGTTCGAGGCCCGTCGATCGACAGATTGTGAAGGTCAGATCGAGGTTCAAGACCCGTGGATCGACAAATTATGAAGGTCGAATTGAGGTTCAAGGCCCGTCGATCGACAGATCGTCAAGGGTCAAATCGAGGTTCAAGGCCCGTCGATCGACAATTTGTGACGGATCAAGGTTCAAGGCCCGTTGATCGATGATTTGTGATTAACAGATCGAGGTTCAAGGACCATCGACCGACAGATTGTCAAAAGGTCAGATTGAGGTTCAAGGCCCTGTCGATTGACAACAACTTGGATCGAGGTTATGATGTGATTTGTGACTATCAGATTCAAGGCCCATCGGCCGAATGTAGACTAAGATTGAGGCCCAATGATCGACTATCACATGCCTTGCTGAGGTGGACTTTGTCAAAGTGTTAACTGTTTGACTTGGCCCTTGTGGCTAGACCACATTGACAAGGATAAGGTAGGAAGTCTCTAGAAAAGAATACATGTGAACATATAATAAGCTACTTACAAATTTGATTGATTGATGTCGTCTCCAGAAGAAAATCATTCAGAACAACCCGGCAACGAGAGCAAGTAAGGATAGCAACTCGAGTCAAAACTATTTTGGGTGTGGCTACAAGCAAATCCAATTGTTTGGTTTTGAGATGATAGCCGAATATCAAGTTCAAGGAGAAGCGAGAACCACTTAAATAGAGGAATCGATTGTATTTCGTCCTTTGTTCCCCATAGCAACTGGGGATCAAAAAGCACCAAATTTGGGTGTGGCAATAAAAATGATTTCAGAAGTGGGATGAAAACCACAGGGTCTGGTACCTAGACGATTCTGGTACAGTAATTTACCAACTGGATGCCGAGCAACAGCAAAGTGTTGGAAGGGAATTTTATGCCTCAAATTCCATTTTTCACCATGATCAAGTGACCAAATACACCATTCGGATCCATCATGGTTAGAGTAGTAAAAACAATCCTTGGATATCCCAATGGAACCTCTATAATCAAACCTACCCTTCTCTGGTAGCTCAATAGCCCGCCCACTTATATTCCCTCCTGTTTTGATGTTGATGTCGAAAGCTATAAGATAGCTCGCCCAAGACAACATGTATAACACTCCATTGAAATAAACACAATGCTTAATCCACTTTAAACCATAAACTGCAGGGTCAAGTGGCACGACGTGGGTGACCCATTTGCCTGTATCCGACGAGAAAATATCCAGCTTTAGGGGGTTAGAGATGGATGCAGAGAGAGCCGTTTGAGCAAACCGAACGATCTTATAGTTCAAGGACTCCGTTGGATTAAAAGCCAGAGCAGCAAACATGGGTTCTAGGTGGGTCGGGTTTGTCGGAATCGCCACACACTGTTTCGTCGCCGGATTACAGACGTAGTACTCTGCAGGACGAACAGAGGGACTCGGGCCAAATAGTAACAGCCCGTTACAGCAATCGTGAAGATCTAACGGAGTAGGCTTGAGCGGCAATAGAGCTGAATATGACTCCACAAACCCAACACCATCATGAGTATGAGGGTATGGAGGCGTAAAACGATTCCAATCAGAATAATGCATAAAACATTTCTAATCAAAAGATTGCATAAAATCGGAATCGGATTCCAAAACGTCGGATCCTTTGAAGATTAAGCCAGAGAGAGGCATCTACGGAGAGATTTTAGGAATACAAACTTTAGAAATCAAAAAGTACCAATCCTTAGAGACGCCCTTGAATCTGATTAGAAGTTTCTCCGGCAATCGACCAAGGATCTCCACTATAACATCGTTGGGTAGATTGGGGCAGTATTGAACGAACAGGCTCTCTCTGCCTCTTCTTCTACTTTTTCTTCATCACAACGGCTACCACTATTAGACATAGATAGATCTGAGAGCCTTCACATAAATATTGATCTGCCATATGCACATACATAATTATTACCGGAAGCGGAATGAATTGTATCTCTCACAGGCACTGAGTTGAGAGAAACTGAGAAAGGGACAGGACCGGCTAGCCACCTGGAAAAAGAAAACCAAACTAGTAGACATTTTTTGTTTCTGGAAATTTAATTCTTTCAGGAATTCGATTTTGGGTGTCAAGGTAATTTTGACATTTTTGGAATTTTTTTTTTTTTTTTTTTTTTTTGAAATACAACCCAAAAAAAAATTATACTATATTTAGATATGTTTCTTTCATCAATAAAAATGATGGATAAAATGCAATATCCTATAGATTTATAATGCATAAACTTTCTGGGAGGCAAGAAGTGAAGTAAAAAGAGAATGAAAAAGTTATTTTTCACAAATTTTTATCCCTCTAAATATGGGGAAAGAGAAACAAATAAAATTGTAAAATATTTTAAATTACAAAACTCTCCTTATAATTAGTACTTGTATTCTCTTCTTTTCTAATAAATAAAATAAAATATTATCTTATTCTCTCTTTTGAAAGGATAGGAAGAGAGAGAATAGTGTTTAATGGTATTTTCATAATTTTGAAATTGCTCTTAACAATTAAAAAAAGAAAATTATTATTTCAATCATATCCTATCTATTTTAAAGGACATGATAGTAATTTAATTATTATTCTTTGTCTTCCCTCTATTATATCTTCTAACTAATATTATCATTTCATTTTTTTTCTCTCCTATGTATCCAAACGCACCCTAATAATCTTTTCTATTAAGCTAAACAAAAAGAGAGAAATATCTTCCCAAGAGTTTTCTCAATCTTCTCTTCTTCTCTCCCAGTTTTAGTTTTCTTCAAGTAATAACATATTTCTTCATGCCGGCAACTCTTTCCATTTGGAATAAAATTTCTTTTACCCAATGGAGAAATCTAATTCGCCTTTGGTCTAGAAGTCTTGTAGAAAGACAATAAAAACTATGCTTGCTGGCAAGTAATATTTTTCAAATTATTTTCTAAACTCAATAATAATAATAATAATAAATTGTATTAATGATATCATAGGCTGAATTTTGAATAATGAAAAAGAAGAAGAAGGTTGAATTTTTTTTATTTTTTTTTCGTAGTTGGTACTCATACACTAAGTCACACAATTCTTTTCAATTGGTGTCGCTCTTACGCTCCGCGCACATTCTCACTCAAATTCACTATTTATGGCATAATTTTGCCTCTCTCGCTCCCACTTTATGTGATATAGCTCATACACACATGTCTCCATTGAAACTTGAACCTCTGACATTCCTTTGAATAGTAGGAGCTTGATACCGTTAAGGCACCGGCCTGTTGGTAAAAGATTGACTTTTGAATTATGTAAGGTATATTTTTCATGAGTGGGCAATAAAGCTGAATACTACTCCACAAACGGAGAATGTTAGAACGGCAATAGAGTTGAATGCGACTCCACAAATCCAACAACATCATTGTTGTGACGAGGAGGGTATGGTTTGTATGGAGAATAATACATAAAACAATCGGAATTGGAACCGAGAACGTTGGTTCCTCCGAAAAGAAAGGCAGATAGAGGCATGGACGTAGAGATTTTTAGAACACAAACGTTAGAAATCAGAATGCGCCAAGCTTTAGATACGCACTTGAATCTAATCAATAAGAGAGCAACAGTCAAGCCATCAAGTGAAAAAAATTAAGAGAGCAAAAAAATAAAAATAAATAAATAAATAAATCAAAGTGCTAATTAAAAAAGAGAGAGTGACCTGGTAGCCTTGGAATATGATTTTGGAGAATGAATATGGTAGTTGTGTTGTGGCTGTAGTGGTGAAGATGGTGGCTGTGATGGTGTGGATATGACAGTAATGATTGAGATTACAAGGAAGATGGAAGAAATTAAGGAGGAGAGAGATTGAATAAAGGCATTGGCTAATTATGTTAAATTGACTACTAAAGTTAACATTATTAATTATGGTTAAATCTGATAGAGTTTTAACTATGGTTAAGTTTGATAAAGTAATAAAGTGTAATTGACTAATTGAGTTTTGGTCAGTTGAAAAGTCCGTTATTTTGGACCGCGTGAGAGCCTTTCTGATTGATATATATATATATATATATATAAATTATGTAGAGTGCTCATAAGCTGGATTTGATCAATTTAGGGATATTTTGAAACTAAACTAGTTCTATTGGGTTTCACAAAAATTGGAATCAAATCGGACTGTGTAACCAATCAAATCAAACCAAATTGTGAGAGAACGAATCAGTTACCCAAATTGTGGTCCTTGAGGAAGTTGATTGAATAAATCAAAAATATTTCCCTCCAAGAAACCAATACCATTGTGAATTTTGTTTTGTGAATTGTACCTCCAAATTCTATTCTAATTATGTTTATATTTGAGAGTTGTATTTTATTAAGAGAAACCAATCCCACTGCGAACTGTCTCTCCAAATTCTTTTCTAATTATGTTATACTTTTTATAAGTTGTACTGTGAATTTTGTTTTGTGAATTGTCTCTCTAAATTATATTTTAATTATGTTTATATCTGAGAGTTGAATTGTTTCTCCAAATTCTATTTTAATTATGTTTATATTTGAGAGTTGTATTTTATTAGATAATTTTTGTAAGACAGAAAGTTTTACACCCTAAATTTTTTTTAACCCTTAGTCCAAAAAGCAATTAGCCAATTTGGTTTATAGATTGACACTCGAGGAGGTACTTTGGTTATGGATTTAAACTCCTTTTGAGTTTATCAAAACTTGAATTTGGCGCAAGTTAAAAATATTAAAACTTTGAGTTGAGTTTGGCGTGGTCTATCCCCTTAATTGGCCATCCTAACCCCTCTATGTCCCACCCTCTATCTAAAATCATTTTGGAAATCAAATTTCAAACTTTGATTTTGATATATTTATCATAATATATTTTGATATTTTTATTCCATTGTGAACAATATAATATATATATATATATATATATATATATATATATTGATATATTTATTATAATATATATTCCATCATGAACAATATAAATCGATTTGACTGATTTAGGGATGTTTTGAAATCAAACTAGTTCTAGTGATTTCACAAAAATTAGAATCAAACCGAATTGTGTAACCAACCGAATCAAACCAAACCGAATCGTGAGAGAACGACTCAGTTCGGTTTTACAGTTATTAAATTTTTTATAATTCAATCCAATAATTAGCTTAGACCCTAGTTATTCCGCACAATAACTCCACTTTTTTTTATTATAATAATGATGTAAGGATCGAATTCTATAGTTATTGAATTTGTTTTATGTGATAAAAAAATAAATAAATAAATAAATAAATAAATAAATTTGTTTTATGTGAGTGTGGTGGTGGCCCCATCACATGATGTCATCATGACATCATGTGATAGGACACATTATTCATCTCACATAAATTATATTCAATAGTACTTAAATCATTACTTTTTTTTTTTTAGGATAAAAATACAATTTAATTATTGAATTCAAAATTCACTTTAGTGCAATCTTAGAAGATTTAGCTATTGAGGAAACTTTTCATCAAGTATATCTACCAACACACTACAATATGGAAGAAATAAAGCAATCACACAACAAACACAATATTCATGTAGTTCACACAAAATCAAGGTTATGTCCGACAGTAGAGAATTTCCAACACCAAATCATGTTACACAAACTCTTGATCGAGTTCTTTGTGTACTTCACCATCCATGTTCATTCTACCTCACACCTCACAACCACTCATTTCTACCCATCAACTCAACCCTCATGGTCTCTCTCAACTTATATATCTCAATAATAACCTCGGTGTCTATTTATATAGTCTCATACCCAATTCTTTGATAGACAAAGATTATAATTTCTTAGAACTCAAGACATGTCTCTACAAGAAATTACCATAACCTAGTGTCTATTTATATAGTCTCATACCCAATTCTTTAATGGACAAAGATTATAATTTCTTAGAACTTAAGACATGTCTCTACAAGAAATTACCATAATTAAATAACTCTAAAGTAGAAACTAATAATAATAGAAATAAATTAAAAAGACACAAATGCAAAAACACATTGATAAAATTAATTACCCAAAGGTTATGAATCAAAATAATTAAAATTAAATTATATATTTATTTATTTTCAAAATATTATAAGAATATTTTGAAACATATTCCAACAATAACCTAGTTGTAGTAGGTCAATAAAAATCATTTTCCAAGTGAAAAACAAAGGAGAAAAATATGTTTCAGATAATGTGGGAAAACAAGCTACTTATGAATTCAAAATTTATTCAGAACAACCAGGCAATGAGAGTAAGTAAAGATAAGATCACTATGCAAAAATATATTTTTGGCATCCCTTGTGTCAATAAGCAATTCCAATCGTCTAGTTTTGAGATGATAGCTGAATACCATCTCGCGATCGCCGAGAAAAATCATTTCACAAGTTGGATGAAAACCATAAGGTTTGGTGAACGGAACAACAAAAAGGTTGAAGCTGATTTTATGCCTCAAAATCCAATTTTTTTTTTACCATCATCATGAAGTGACCAAATACACAATTCGGATTCATCTTGATTAGAGTAGTAAAAACAACCATTGCAGACCCCAATGCAACCTCCTTTATAATCAAATCTATCCTTCTGTGGGAGCCCAATAGCATGAACACCCACATTACCCGCCGTTTCGATGTTGAACAATACGAGGTAGCTCGCACAAGAAAACATGTATAATAGTCCATTGAAGTAAACACCAAGCTTCTTCCACTCACCACAAACTGCATGGTGGAGTTGTAGGGGGTATGTGAGCCATTTGCTCGTATCTGACGAGAATATATCAAGATTGGGACACATGTCCTCTCCTGATAAGGAAAAAATCATAACTGAACCGGGCCAGTTATATCATGATAATTATCCTTAAAAATAATTATTCCAAATATATTTTATTAGGAATAATTATCTTTTTATTTAATCATCTGGGCTGGGCTAGTTAAACAATTTAAGTGGACCAAACTTGAGCCAATTAAATAACTTAATTAAACATTAGGCCCATATTTAATGGGTTAATTTGTCAAAACAAAATTCCATTAAATTTTTAGTGTTTACACTCTTAAAATTTCTAAATTTGTTGATGGTAAAGTAGATTGTAATTTATTAAAGGTTTCACTAGCATAGCGACAAATTTGTTCTTCTTCTCGAGATGATTCTTTTGTCGGTTTTTGAAGAAGTAAACCTGCCCATTTTTGAGCTGATGCATCTGTTTGAATTATTTTGTAACTATTTTCAAGTGGGAGTTGTAAGGGTTCTAACTGAGTAACTAAAGATTTAATTTTCTTAACTAATTCTACGTCTTGAATATTAAAATATTTTTGACCATTTTTTCCTAATTTAGAGTACAATGGTCCTACTAATTGTCCTAGTTTTGGAATAAAATTGCGACCATAATTTAATAATCCTAAAAATACTTATAGTAACTTGGTTTATTCTAATTTATCAGGAAAATTTAAAATCTTTTAAACAATATGTGGTTGTAATTCTACTTTTCCGTCTTTTATGTATAATCCTAAGAATTCAATGTCATATTTTTCTAATATCATCTTTTTACTACTTCTAATGAGTCCTTGTGTTATAAATTCGTTTAATATAATTTCAAGATGTTTTCTATATTCCTCCTTAGTTTAACTGAAAACTAGAATATCGTCTACGTAAACACAACAGAATTTTGAATGTTTATTGAATATGGTATCCATTTTTCGTTGGAACTCATGTGGCGCATTTTTTAATCCAAAAGGCATAACAAACCATTCATAATGTCCTTCAGGACATGTGAATGCAGCCCATTCGATGGATTCGTCAGATATATGGATTTGCCAAAATCCTGATTTGCAGTCAAATTTAGAAAACCATTTTCTATATTGTATTCGATTTATTGAGACATCTTTATTAGGAATTTTATAACTGTCATCATAAGTATTATCGTTTAATCTTTTATACCTTTTTCTCTTTTTATTTCGGCATGATTTCTAACCATAAAAGTCGGACTTTTATGTCTACTATTACTTTTTCTTATTACCTTTAGTAATAAAAGTTCTTTAATTTATTTTTGGAACTCTTCTTGATCATATAGGGTATGAAAATTATCTTGTGTTTTTACAGTTATGAAATGATTTATTATATTTAATTTTGCTTCGATTTTATTTTCGTATTAGTGTTTCTGGGGATCTTCTTCTAAAATCTCAGTGGTTTCAGCTAATCTTAAAAGACTATTTATGTTTAATTTGGGGTTTTTTTAATATAGCTTTATTATTAAGAAAAATCTTTGGTTCATCTAGATAACTCAGAAACATTAAGACTTCAGAAACATCTTCTAAAAATTCGGTTACATCGAATAAGTTTTCTGTATTTTCTTCTGTCATAAGTAAAGTATTGACATATGTAATAGCTCCTTTTTCTTTCTGAGGAATATAAGGAGGGTTGGATGGAATAAATGTTTCTTTTTTAAAAAACTGTAAACCCGTGTGGGTATACATGAATCCTCCAGTGAGTGAATTTATAAAATTTAATCCTAAAATAAAATCATAAGTACTAGAAATATTATTAACTACACAAGTCTGTGGTAAAATAAACTTTTTGTTGTTAATTAATATAGGAATATTTTGAATGCAATGAGTTATTGGGAGTTTTTGATTATTATATTGACTCATATTAACATTATAGTTTAATTTTATTAATGATTCTTCTAATACCGAGTGTTTTTGAATTATGCTTTTAGATACTCCAGTATCTAACATAACTGAGGTTTGAACTAATTTTTCTTTAAATTTTAATGTTACCGGAAATTGGATTAGACTAGATAGTTTATATATTGAATTTATAGATTCGACTATAATATCTTCTTGCTTATCTTTATATTTTATATAACAGTCTTGGCATAATAAAGTTTTACAATGGTCTTCACAGTAATAACCTTCTTTAATAGATGTATTACATTGTTTACAATTATAAGATGAAAAATAAAAATTAACTAAATTATATTGACATGATGGATTGCTTATAGTGTAGACGAAATCTTCTATTGAATGAAGACCTTGCTCAAAGTTTTCCTCATTATCGAAATCGCTATCTATGTTTTCGATACTATATATAGTTTCATTGTCATCTTCGGAATCATAAATACTTTCTAGTTCATATAATTCTTCTATCTGTTCTTCAATATCTTTAAGTATATTGATCTTTTCTTGTATCTTTTTGATAGGATTCTGTATGTATCTATAAAGACAATTTGGTCTTATGTGTCCTGGATCTCCATAAATAAAGCATTTGCAATTTCGTTCTTTAGTGGGTAATGTATTTACTTTATTATCCTTGTTATATTTACTATCCTTTTTATTATTATCTTTATTTATTTTTTGTCTTTTATACCAAGGCCGCTTTCTAAATTGGCCGGGGTTATTTTTGAAATAAGATTTTTTATTATGATAATTCTCGTAGGTTTTGCTTTTGCATAGATTATACTTTTTAGGTTTATTACGCTTGTAATTAAAAATTTTCTGAGGCATACAATCATCCTGTGGTGGAAGGTCTATTTGTTTACACGTACAATAAAATTATTTTTTGATTTGTTTAGATTCCTTACGTTGTCTACATCCTACTTTTAACATATTATAAACATGATTTACTCTGTCTCCTATGGTTAACCTATCTCTTCTGGGATTTTCTAACCATTTTCCCCATATCTTAGTTCCTACACTTCTTGGTAATTTCTGAAGATACCTATCGATTAATGTCATATCATTTGTTTTACCTGTAGCTGCGTAATATTCGAAAAACTTATTAGTGTAATCTCTTATATATCTAAAATCACAAATCTGTAATAATTCTAAATTACGTAGAGCTTCTGTTTGCTTTATTTGGGTTTCGTCTAATAATCTATCTTCGCCAACTAAAACCTTTTTTATTAGGCTAGCAAAACTCTGAAATGTAAAATTATCACGTAAAAGGGTATAATCATTGAGAGAAGTCACTTTATACGATTGCCACCAATTATGGATTGTTCCCCTTAATAAATTTTCACAATAAGTTAGGGCTTGTGTTTTATTATCAAAATTGGTTAGAATAGATTGCCTAATACAATCTTGCTCCCAATTTTCGATTACTTTTGCCCAATCTTTGGGATCGTGTCGTGATATGTCTAATATTGTTCCTGCTTGCTGTGCTAGTATATTATCGTAACGTCTACGATTTTGTATCCATGTATACATGTTTGGTACATTTATATTTTCTACATAGGTTTCTTGTGTTGGATTTAACCGTTGTCCAGTGATATAGTCATCGTTTATGGTATTAGTACTACTTGTGACATTAGGTATTTCTTGGTCAACTGACTGGGAGGCTAATCCTTCTGGTTCTTTTCCTTCTTTATGTTCAACTACATTTAATTCTTCTTTTAATGCATTTAACTCATATGTTGTATAAAATGATTCAAATCCTACGCTTAGAATATTTCTTTTAATATCATCGTTATTTCTTTATCCTAGGTAAATACTTTCTATACGTTTGTATCTAGGTTTTGGATACTTATTTTGTAAGTCTTCGACTTCTAAATTGTCAAAATCGCACATTATTTTATCTAGTATTTCATCTTCTAATCTATCATAAAGGACATTTATTTCTTCGGGAGATTCTATTTCTACTAAAGTAGTTAAAAATTCTTCTTCGATATCATCTGTTAAATTATCTTGTCTTTTATAATTACTAAACCTTATACTTGCTTCTCCACTATGTTTTAAATATATCATATTGTTTTTGAGAATCTTTTTGGTTGCTTGAGATTTGGTAATTCCCATTCTGTTCCTTCATGTGTTATACTGTTTACTTTTTTAGCCTCTATCATATGGACGTATTTACTACTAAAAGGTTTAACTATTTCACTGAATTGAGCTTTGAGCTTTAAATTATATTGATTAACTGTTTTTCCCATGAATAAAATATTAATTAATAAGTTTTCATATTTTCCGGTTATATTATATCCTGTTGTGGATATGGCTATTTTTATATGTTTACTAAATTCTCTAGCGGTCATTGTGAAATTAGGAATACATCCTATAATGGCTGCATTGGCTGCTAGATCTATTTCAACGCTAGCTATTTGTGCTTGTTGAAGATTATTCTATCGATTATCATAAATATATGTGAGTGCTCTAGTTCCTACTTCTGATCTATTTAATCCTACTATTCCAATCATTATTACGCCTAAATGCAAGTTCTAATTTACTTTTTTCCAGCTATTGACATGCCTCTGGTGTTATGAGATTTAAAATTTCCTGGTTATTTACTACACTTATCTTTCGTTGGCTAAGATGATTGTATATCTTGCTCTAGAAATTTAATAAATTATTAGAATAAAGATTAACTTTATTAGATACTTTCTTCATTAATTTTTCTATATAATTTTGAGCATCGTGCTCATTATCATATAGATCTTCTACCCTCATTATTTCTTTGGCTTTTCTAAGGATAATGACCATTCTCTATGTGGTTGTAAAAGATTTACACACTTGGTGATTTTAGTCGAGAAGGGATTAGTTGATAACTTTAAATATTTTATTTTATCAGATAGTTCAGATAATTCTTTAGAAGATTCTCTAGGAATACTTTCTTGTATTACTTCTAATTTTTCTTCAAGTTTATTAACTTTTTTAAATAACTGGATTAAAAAGTTATTTTGTCTAATATTTATATCAGTTGATTGTACGTTTGTCTTAAAACTTGTAAATCCTACATGGTCTTTGTCAAATTTTATAAAGTTCGGCTAGAACTGCTAGATAATAAGGATTACTAGTGCTCATAAAACTATTGTAATAGTATTTGAATATCTGTTTTCAAAGATTTTAAATATTCTATAGTTATTTTTTGATTTTCTATAATATTTTTAATGTCACTGTTTATGTCTTTAGTAGCGACTAATATTATTTTGTTGTCTAGATTATTTGGACTAGAATTCTGGTCTATTTGGGTTTTAATATAATCTAGATTTTCTCCTAGTCGTTTTATAGAGTTATCTAAATTATTAAATTATATTCTACTCATAAGCTTTATTAAAATCTTTGTCGTCTAACTTCTAGAATATTCTGTATTAGAATAATTCTAGATCTCAGTTCTTCTATTCTTCGTTGAAGGCTGGGTGTTATATTACCGGATTCTAATGAAGTGTAACAGTTTCTAAGTGCTGTTTGCAAGAATTCTAGAATTTATATAAATTCTTCTTTGGTTAAATTGTGCATAAAATAAACTTTAGGAACGAATATATAATTTTAGCTTATAAAAGGGGTTCAAATAAAAAGTCTTCACTTTTGGTTCATTATATAGTAAATATACAAACTACGTTCATGAGTTGGTAACACACCCCCCCCCAAAAAAAAAAAAAAAAAAAAAAAAAAAAAAAAAAAAAACTCTGTATCTTATACTATCTCATATTAGCCCTATATATAGAAAAAAATAAGTGTGTCTCTACTTCCTAGTCTTCTTCTTCTTCTTCTTCTCCTTCTTTTTTTTTTTTTTTTTTACTTTAGTCCTTTTTTCATCACCACATATCTTTTCTCATCACCACATATCTTTTCGCGGACCTTGAGGGTGGGCTAGGCTGTTTATTTTTATTTTTTACGATTTTGTCGGCTCTCATTAGCTTCAAAGCCCAATTATACCTATTTAATTAATTATATTGTTATAAATATATCCTTTAACTATGTAATTATGTACCTCAAAAGCCCAATATTAGTACAAGTAATTGAACACTAGTACAATACTTCTATATTACTTATAGTATTACAGTTTTTTATTTTTATTTTTATTTTTATTTTTTTCTTTTGCGAAAAGTATACAGTTTTTATAGAAATTATATAATAATTATAAGACTACTTACAAATTACAATATCACTAATTATAGATGTAATATAACTATATATGAAGAAAAAAAAAAAAAAAAAATGGAATATTAGTGGGACAGCAAACTAAAACAAAAATTTAGGGCTCGACTCAAACTAAGGAGGTAAATCAAATGGATTGGGCCCAAGGACTGGGTAGTAAAAAAAGGTAATTGGGCTCCGATGGGCTCATAACGCACTATAATTTTATACACTATTATTACTATACTTTAATGCTAACTAGAAATCAATAAACCAGAGGATCTAAATCTAACTAGGGTTACTCCATATTCGATCTCACAAATATCAAACCCAAACCAGTCCTCTCTCCAAACGCTCACCATCGTCCTCACCACCGTTAACCCTAATTGACCGATCAAACGACAAACCACAATCAACCAACACTTGTGCTCAGTTTGGAGATCTGCCGTAGGTACGTCTTCAGTATTTCACTCTATTTCTGTATCTATACATGTATCTATATTCGTAGATCTGTATCGACAACACGATCACCAATCCGTTACTGTTGGAATGGAATTTCATTGATTCTTTTCTTTTCAACTTATGGACTTGTACAAGATTCGTTGTTTCCTACTCATCTGTTTGCTATTGTGTGTGATTACTCTGATCTGCCTTTTGTTTTTCTGTTCTCTGGATTTAGATTCTTGGCAGTTGAATTTCTTCATTAATCAATAGATCTCCAATTTAAGTGTCTTTTTTCTGTTACCGGTACTTAAGTTTCTCATTTTTTGGGTATATGATGTATAAATATATGTGCATAGATATGTATAGATGTACACATTTTAGGGGTAGGCTACTACCTGATTTTTATTAATTTCAGGAATGAAGAATTGAATTAAGAGATCAGACTATTTCTTTATCAGTCTTATATCTAATGGTCAATCAATAGATCATTGACCATAGATCTATACTTTGTGACTAGAAACAGTTTCCTTTTCAATAAATTTTTTCACTCTCCCATTGTGTGTGTGTGTGTTTATTGGGGAAGGGATCGGGTTTCTTTCTCATAAATATTAATTGAAGTTGGGAGTGATCAATTATGGATTTGACACTTAATATTTATCTTATTTGGATTTAACATTGAGTGTGTCTTTATTGCAGCATAGATCAAACACAGTCTCTGGGATCTGTTCTGTGTTTTTTTTGTTAACCAATGGCGATCCGAAAGGGGACATACTGGGTGGCTTTCATATATATGGCTCTTTTTTTGCATGCTTGTAATGGGTTTTATCTGCCAGGAAGCTATATGCACACTTACTCAACGGGTGAAGAAATACTTGCCAAAGTTAATTCATTGACATCTATTGAAACTGAGCTTCCCTTTAGCTATTACAGTCTACCTTACTGCAAACCCCTTGGGGGAGTGAAGAAAAGCGCTGAGAATCTAGGTGAACTCCTTATGGGAGATCAGATTGACAATTCTCCCTACCGTTTTCGCATGAACAAGAATGAGACTGTCTTCCTCTGCACTACGAATTCGTTAAGTGAGCATGAGGTAAAGCTGTTGAAGCAGAGAACTCGCGATCTCTATCAAGTAAATATGATTCTGGATAATTTGCCTGCAATGAGGTATGCCAAGCAAAACGGGATTAACATTCACTGGACAGGGTTTCCTGTTGGGTATGCACTGCCCAATAGTGACAAAGATTACATTTTCAATCACCTCAAATTCAAGGTTTTGGTGCATGAGTATGAAGGGACTGGCGTGGAGATAATTGGTACTGGGGAAGAAGGTATGGGTGTAATTTCAGAAGCTGATAAGAAAAAGGCAAATGGGTATGAGATTGTTGGTTTTGAGGTTTTCCCTTGCAGTGTGAAATATGACCCTGAAGTAATGAAGAAGCTCCATATCTATGACAATTTTACAGCTGTAAGCTGTCCAGTGGAGCTTGATAAGTCTCAAATCATAAGGGAGCAAGAGCGAGTATCATTCACTTATGAGGTTGAATTTGTGAAAAGCAATATTAGATGGCCGTCCCGATGGGATGCTTATCTGAAGATGGAAGGTGCCCGTGTCCACTGGTTTTCAATCATGAACTCGTTGATGGTGATCTTTTTCTTAGCTGGTATTGTTTTTGTTATATTTTTAAGGACGGTGAGAAGGGATCTGACGAGGTATGAGGATTTGGACAAAGAAACTCAAGCACAGATGAATGAAGAGCTTTCGGGGTGGAAGCTTGTTGTGGGTGACGTGTTTAGGGAACCAAATTGCACAAAGCTACTTTGTGTGATGGTTGGAGATGGTGTTCAGATTACAGGGATGGCAGTTGTTACTATTGTATTTGCTGCCTTTGGTTTTATGTCACCAGCTTCACGAGGAATGCTGTTGACTGGTATGATTATTCTTTACCTTTTCCTGGGGACAGCTGCTGGTTATGCTGGTGTTCGTCTATGGGCAACTATTAAGGGGAGTTCAGAAGGATGGAGATCAGTTTCTTGGTCAGTTGCATGCTTCTTCCCTGGAATCGTTTTCGTTGTTCTTACTGTATTGAATTTCATTCTTTGGGGCAGCAAGAGTACTGGTGCCATTCCCATTTCCTTGTATTTCATACTCTTATCACTCTGGTTTTGTGTCTCCGTGCCTCTGACCCTTTTGGGAGGATACCTAGGGACAAGAGCTGAGCCTATTCAATACCCCGTGCGAACTAACCAAATCCCTAGGGAGATCCCTGCACGCAAATATCCATCATGGTTTCTTGTTCTTGGTGCTGGAACACTTCCATTTGGGACCCTATTCATTGAACTCTTTTTCATTCTCTCTAGCATCTGGCTCGGAAGGTTCTATTATGTGTTTGGGTTCCTGCTTGTTGTTCTTATATTGTTGGTTACTGTTTGTGCCGAAGTGTCTGTGGTCCTCACCTACATGCATCTGTGTGTGGAGGACTGGCAGTGGTGGTGGAAAGCATTCTTTGCCTCAGGTTCCGTTGCTCTTTATGTGTTCCTATACTCCATCAATTACTTGGTTTTTGACCTTCAGAGTTTGAGTGGGCCTGTGTCTGCCATACTTTATCTTGGTTATTCATTGATCATGGCAGTCGCGATCATGTTGTCCACTGGCACCATTGGCTTCCTTACATCCTTCTACTTCGTACACTACCTTTTCTCATCAGTGAAGATTGATTGAAATATACCTTAGGCGAATATCATTGGTGGATTGCAGACTAATGATGTGTATGTTGAGCAAAAGTTATCTGAGTCCCAACTTTTTTCTATGGCTAAATTTCATTCTGTACACGATCGTGTTGCATCGGCACTGAGATGCCTCGAGGTTATTTGCTAATTGCATTGAAGCCCCATTATATTTTCTGGTTCCTGCTGAGATTAGAGATTTTGATAGTATTGAAGTTGTGATTTAGCTACCTCATTCTCATTGTGTTCTGCATTTTCCTTGTCCTTTTTCCTGTCCTGCCTGTTCATGGACCTGAAAAATAGTTGTAACTGATTGAACTTTCTATCTTTGTATTTCTTTCCATTTATAATTGAAAAGAAAGGTAGATTAAATGTCCATTGGGGTTTTTATTCTTGACTGTTTGTGCTGTCCTTGTATTTGCTTTGAAAATGTTAATACACTTCAAAATTATTGGCATAGACTTGGTATGGCATCGACTCAAGATTCAAAAGGTATGACTCCCACTGGTCCAGCCAGTTATCAAACTGTATTACCCGGACTCTGGCCGGAGGGTACGATGAAGTTCAACTGCCTGCTCTGATACCACATTAACCCCGCATGATTAGAAATGGTGTAAATCAATCTTATTCATTTGAGAACCTAGTTGTTGATTTCTGCAGAGCAAAATACTGCTTACCTTGATTCAAATCATTGCACTGGCCTGGGATAACAGCAGTGAAAAGTATCAAGTCACGAGGTTCATCAACATAACATGATCGTCTAAACAATGTGTGTTGTTGAAAACGCCCATTAGCATTTACAAGAACAGCAGGCTCTGGTTTATAAGAAGAATGAACGGATAAATTTTCTTATACTCTAATGGAGTTGGGATCTAGTGCAGTAATAACATATGGTGCTGTACCCGCAATGCATTGATGTTTACATGTCATCGTGTCGACTGCTATTGCTAACTACTCAAATACATGTCATCGTGTCGACTGCTATCGCTAATTACTCAACATTTGAGTGTCATCGATACGTGTAAGTCATCATAGTTGTCGTCTAAGTGTACGTACATTATATTGGGTGGTTAATCATAAATATATATATATATATATCTAAGTGTACGTACATTATATTGGGTGGTTAATCATAAATATATATATATATATATATATATATATATATATATATTTAAAAATTATTTAAATTGTTTTAAAATTTTCTACTTTAAGATTTTTTCTTAAACAACAATTTATAAAATTAAAGGTAAATTTATATAAGTTTGATGGAGAATATGCCTAATTTGTTTTAATAAGAAAAGACATTAAAATGTATTCAATAAAAAAAGGACAAAAATGGAAAAAAATTGTTCTAGTGGAGTTAAAAACACTTGGAAATATTTTATAAAAAATACGACTTTGTTGTCTTAATAGAATTTTTATCGGACTTAATGGTTCTTATGATTGAAAATTAGGATTAAACTATAATTCTAAAAAAAAAAAAATTAAATAAATAAAGAGAGAGTATTGAAGTTCTCTCTATAATATACAGTAAAAAGCGACTCCCATAGAAAAACCATTTTTGCGGACACTCCACGTGTCTTGTTCTATTCGAATTCGGGCTGTCTAAAATACGTAACAATCAAATGTCAAACTAGCCGTTATCAGTCGGTGACCCCAACCAGCTCCGCACACTTTCTTGTGTCGTCTTCAAGAACCCTTTCCATTCTCAAACACATTCGCTTTTCCGATCTTCTCTTTTCAATCTTTCTCTCTCTCTGAAGTATAAACTTTAAAATGTTCACTGAAGGATTGGATGAAAGTGCAATCAACTGGATCAAACAGGTAACTCCTGAATATTCTATCAAGCTCTGTTTTACTTGTAAAGGATTTCTTTCTCCAGATTCAATTTCTTGTTGTTCCTGATATATCTCGATATACCCACATATATACACACACATATACGGGCATATACATATATTTCTGTTTTCTTTTTTAAGGGTTTCAATCTTGAATGCGATTCGAATTTTTTTCTTGCAGGGATCGGATGTAGAGCAACACCATGCTCGATCTCCGTTAACCGAGAAGTTCGATCATGAATACCCACTTCCAAAATCTCCTCTTGCGTACCATAGTAGTAATTCTTACATGTCTACCCATGTTTTGCCTCCCCTGAAATTCCATTCTAGCCTTCTGGGTCCCCATAACACAGCCACTCTTGGTGTGGATAGTGATGAAGATGACAAGGATGATGAGAGTGTGGCTTCGGGTCCGGATGATCTAGACGAGAATTACTCTGAGGAAGAAGGATTGAGGGATAGTGATACTGATTTTTTGGAAAAGCCTGTTGAACAGTACTATGAAGAAGAAATATTTGGGGCAAGATCGAATACAAAATTGAATCAAAGTAAAGTTGCTAGATCAGAGGGCCGATATGTGTTGAATAGAGGGGATTCAAAGGAGAGTCTTCGGATTGAAGTACCGGAAAATGTAAGAAGATTTACGGATGGTGAATCGGGTTTTAGGGGATGTGCACAGAGAAATGCAGTTCCAGGTGGCAGCTGTCGTGTGCGTGAAAAGGTTCTACTACACAATGCATATGTAAGAATTGACTGCATTATATATTAAAATAATGAAATTTAGAGAGATTAGGAATATCTGTCAGTTTGTTTCTTGATTGTATATGATTTGTTTTGAATGATGACTGCAGGGAACTCCTACTAGTAACTTTATGCCCAATGATGTAGCAGACATGGGAACTCCAAGCGCACCTCCCATTATGGATGTTGAAGGAGAAGGAAATAAGTCTGAAGTCGAAAGAGTGGCAGGAAAGGATTCTGGCAGTTGGGCCGAAATTGAGCAAACTGGCAATGGATTTCGCATGTCAAAAGAATCAGTAGAGGGTTTTCATATTAGTAAAGATGACTTTTCAGATTGCAGAGCTCAATCTCCAAAAAGTGAACTAGGTGAAAGGTAGAATACCTTGTAGGTTTATTCAATTTTGGTGTGTGAAAGCAGTGCCTTGAGTTTTTCTTTGTTCATTTTTCCAAAATATATTGACAGCGTCTATTGTGCAGGGAAAATAAAATGGAAGCACCAGCACCTTATTGGCAAGCCAACTTACTGGATCAATCACCCCATTATAGCACCGGGTATGAACTGTGTGGAATCCATTTTTATAACTCCTTAACTTACAAGGGGTTGACCTCATGTTAACTAGGCAAGAGGTCCTCTTTTCCACCTAATAATGCTTAATCAGAATTTAAGAATATGACTCTCAAGGACTCGATGAATAGGCTCGAATGGCGTAGACTGTAGTTAAGATTAACATTTTAGTGAGTTGAGTTTTTATGCATCAACCAGACTCAACAGTTGTTAGGCAACCTCTATTGATCTAGAGTTTTGTGAACCTCAGAAAAGTTCACTAAATGTGGTTTAGGGATATTATCTATCTGAATGGCAGTCTTTTATTGAATGGTCAGGGTCATTGAAATGGGAATACCATTCGAAAATGGTTGTCTTGATGCTGTACTTCACTTTTAAGTCATATACACACGATAATTTTCTGATCTGAAATATCAATAAGAAAAGAGTTCTCTTCTTGCAGTGGACAATATGCATGGCAGACGCTTATAGCTTATGATGCATGCATTCGCCTATGCTTAAATGCATGGGCGAGAGGCTGCACAGAGGCGCCTGAGTTTTTACATGACGAGTGCTTGGTTCTTCGAAGTGCATTTGGGTATGCTACCTTCTTCTTGTTCCTGTATATTTAATATCTCATTTATGGTTTGTAAGCAGTCCTGATTTAATGCTAGTTTTAAAGTCTAATTGGAAACCATTTCTCTTTCATTCTTAGACTGCACAAATTTTTGTTGCAACCTCGAGGTACACAACTACCAGAAAGGAGCACTGCCAGGAGTACAGAACAAGCATGCCCTCTGAAACCAGAGAAGGTAGTTGGAAAAATTCGGGTGGAAGGTATGGTCTTAATTTGTAATCTAACTGCATTTAGAAATTACCTTATTCTGTATTTCACACTTATTCGTAAGTATGAGCTTAAATTTACTTTTTTATTCAAGATTTATGGGCACTGTTAATGAATTTCATTTTGTCTAAATTACAATTACCCATTTTTTTAAGTATGTTTCTTTGAATTCTTTTAACTGGAGCATTTTTATATTACAGTTATTCATATTTATTTGGTAGCAGTGAGGACTTCAGTTTTTAATGTGGTTCAATTAAAGTGTTGTGGCATTCAAGGGAATGTTTTACAATCATAACGTGGAAAATATCATTCTATATCTTGCTCGACACAATGAACTGATCTGATTTTCATTTCGACGTTAGTTTAACTGTATCTGTGATTATAAATTGTGAAATATAATTGTTGGTTGTTGGCAGTGAAAAAGCTTCGTATAATACCAAGGCGGAAACTTAAGAGCACATTCTCGCAGCGGGGGGCAATCTATATCCAAGTGGGAGCAGAATATGTCCGGCATGTTTCATCACTTGTGAAAAGTGGCATCAATTCTCTTAAAGTAGCCTCATTTGCAATGACATCTGAAGGTTTGTGGTCATTGACATAAAAATTTAGAATCATTTCTTAATCAATCATCCACGTAAACCTAAAGCATTAATCACACCCACTTAAAAGGTTTAAACAATTGTACATTACTGTGGTCACTTAGTGTATAGAAAAAGGCCATTATTTAATGTTGATTCTGTTAACATAAGGTGTTGGGAGGGATGGACCACCCTACCTAACTTCTGACATTATTTGCATAAAGTGGCTGCCCTCATAGTCAAATCCGCACTTTCATCTTTGATAACCATGCATATGCATCCTGTCCACTTACTTTTGCTTATAATACAAAAAGTTCGAGCCATGCAAGGTCAAAATTTGCTTTCCTTTTTTTTCCCCCCATTAAAACGGCTGAGAAATTTTTGTTTTCAATCAAGAGGAAAGAAATATAGGTGTAGTACTGAAATTCACCTGGTTCTTTGAAGTCGTTTAAAAATGGTCAAAACAAACTGAAACGGTCAAAAAAGTTTCTCAATACTGACAGCAATTCCAAGGATTGATAAATGTAGCAATCCATCCTTTTCGAAAGATGGGAACAATTGAAGGATTAAAACATCAAACATATAGGGGATATCTCTATCTTTTCTTCCTTAGAAGAAATGGTTGAAAGGACAAGAACAAGTAGAAAAAAAGAGGAGGTATGAGAAGAGTTTGTAATACTTATCTGTTCGTTAGGAAAGAAAAAAATTAGATGGAAGGAAGAGAAGAAGGGATGAGACACCCTTAGAGAAGAGATTGTGTATTTCTTTCTCTTTGTTTGGTTGGATAGAAGAGAAGAGAATAAGCTCATAATTTACTATGTTTGCTAAGAGAGAAGGAATGAGAAAGTTTTAATTGTTTTTACCATTATATTCAATAACCTTTATACTATTGTAATTTATAAAGGATAGTACTGCAATTTAAAACTTGTATAATTTAGGATAGTATTTAATTTAAAACTTCTATAATAGTCCACTTGTCTTCCCTCCTTTCTTCCATTCATTTTTGGGTGGATGAAAATTTGTAAAGGAGGAAGGATGTGTCATCCTTCCCATTCTCCTTTCTTTCCTTGTATCATCTCTATCGAACAAAGGAAGTTCATTCATTCCTTCCTATTTTCTCTCCACACATCTTCTTTCATTCCTACCAAACACAGCATTAGTTGCTAATTATACTTACAAAAAAAATTACTTAGTTTCTTACTTAGTTGCTAATTATAATAGGCTAATTTACTAGGAGTAATCATTTTACTTAGATCTAATTTACTAGGAGTAATCATTTTACTTAGATTATTTACGTGCATCTAATGTCAAAATGTCTACCTTGTGTTTATAATATAGCAATGAGCTTATTGTGTCAGGATTGTATATTTAGTTATTATAATTATTTATTTCAGAAGGAATTTAATTTTAGAATATTTTATAATTGTTTCGAGTTCATAACAAATTAATCAATATTGTTCGATAACTTATTCACATCCACATATGCTCCTCAATTCCATCATAGTGACTTTATGTTTCCATTTTTTTCCCGTCTCCATTGCGTTTCCAATGCTTCTGTTTCAAGCAAAATAAAACTTCAGTTTCTGAGACCATGTATATGAACTGTAGGCATCCCACTACATTTCTTCATTGGATACTGAAAATATCTTTTCATGTTTGCAGAACCACTATCATGCTTAGTTCACCTAAAGAGTGCTACAGAAGATATTCAAGTCGAACCAGGTTCTGCTATTTCCCTGCGACCTGGAACTGGTGATTACCATGTCTTGTAAGTTGCTAATTCACTTTGACCAATGATGTCCAAGGTGTACCTACTAAATACTAATTTGTGATTCCTTTGTATACTCTATATTTATAAATGATACTTGGTATTCTGTTATCTAATCTATAAGTCTAGACTGTTAATATTAAGGAAGATCTTACAATATCATGTGTGTAATATCAGTTTTCCAGAGAACCATGGAGATGCTCTTTTACTAGAAGTCCAGGATATTAAGAAAACTGTCCAAGGACGAGCTACAATTTTAATCTCATCCTTGATGGAAAATCCTGTACGTAGTAGCATCCTATATATTTTAATGATAGATCACTAATAATTTTGTTATTTCTCGTTACTAATGACATGTTATATGATGCAATTATCCAAACTATGCAGAATGACAGAATTCGGTGGTGGCCTATATATCATGATGACCAAGAATGCGTCGGGAAGGTCCAGCTTTCCATTGGTAGTACAATTACGTGCAATGAAACTACCCACATAAAGGTTTAATTCCACCACCTAACTCAAGAAAGCATTATTATATCCCAAATACTTGGTGTGTGAATTCTTTTCTTCTGCTGAAGATCTAACTTAATCAGATAAGGTGGGCATATATAACTTAGTTGATTTGAAAATATATGCATATGCTCATGTTTTATCAAATTTATTTTGTTAATTTTCTAATGGATTAATTTTTAAGATCTACTATTTTTTTTTATATAAAATTTATCTTGTTATTTTTCTAATTGATTAATTTGAAAAATCTACTATCACTGTTTCACATGATTGTACTATGGTTCAAGAAAAAATAAAAAGATTAGAGTGTAAGAATATTACCTTTTGATGTCTAGCTCAATCATATAGGTGAGTAATATTCAAGTTAATACCGATATGTAATTGTAGAGAACACCTTGAAGCTTCATGCTTGCCCTCCTATAGTATTTTTAAAGCCAATGGGGTAGATTTCTGGTAACCTCTCAAGTTAATTGGTTACCCTTATATATATGAAAGTCTGGTATCTACATGGCGTGAACCCTCTTTGAATAAATCTATGTTTATATTTAATTATATAAAGAAATCATCGACAACTAAAATTCCTTCTCTGGTAGTGAGTCAGCATCAAAAGGTGAGACCTCCGTCCTTGACAATTTCTATATATTATTATATATGTGAGTATATATCATTCCAAATGGCTATACCTGTACTTGTGGTAAGGGGATTCAGGGACATTTCATATAGTGATCTATATGTTGGCTTATGTATGGATGAATTGGATCCGGAGTTATAATCCTTAATTCTTCATTAGCACGGTGTGAAATACTCCATGTCTATGTTACATGGACTCTTCAAAAGTACATGAAATACCCATGTTGGACATACGACAGTTGGACAAGGGTACAAGACACGCGTCCTTCACATTTGGTTGGATATGTACCTAAAAAAGATATCCAATTGTTCTATTATATTATATTATTGCTTCAAAACGAGTCAAACGCCTTTTTTGAACCCTATGTCACATACAAATGTTATGTTATTCCAAATAAATAAACAAATTATATGAATATTTAGCAATGTCGATATCTGAGGATTTGATACATCTGATGCTCAGACCTGTACCTACACCCAAATAAGATAGGTCCCTGCTTAGTTGTACTGCAAATCAGATTCAGAGTCATACTGATTTTTCTTCTAACATATGACAGAGTGGACCTGTTGTGGAGACACTTGCATATGATCTACTGTTGGAGGCTGCTATGCGTGCACAACAATTTCATTCACGCAATTTACGGCTAAATGGACCTTGGAAATGGCTGTTGACCGAATTTGCTGACTATTATGGAGTTTCAGATTCATATACTAAGCTGAGGTACTTGAAGATCATTTTTTTTTTAAGTCGATCTAATTTTCGTTAGTATACTCTTCCCTTTTGTTCCCCCGACAAAATTTTTATTTGCCTTTTTTTATTATTATTATTTTGTATAGATATCTTTCATGTGTGATGAATGTGGCCACTCCCACAAAAGACTGCTTAGAGCTTGTGCACGAGTTGCTTGTACCCATCATAAAGGCCAGGATTGAGAAAAGTTTAACACGACAAGAGGTATGCTGTTACATCCACGATCTTTGTAATCACTTTCAAGCTTCCCTCTGCCTATTAAACAACAGTAGCCCAGGATTGAGAAAATTTTATAAAGATGAGTCAAGCCCCATAAAGTGAGCCCTTTTATTTATTTATTATCTTCTAAATCACCTAAATATGACTTCTGTGCATATTAGATAGTTATTTTTTTTCCAGAAGGTTATAAGGTAGTTAAAATTCACTAAACATGGTAAAATGATGTAGGAAATCACGCATCCGCAAATAAGTAGGCACACCATATACGAACTTGATAGCCAAAATTAAACTAACATAGTGTGAATTTTGTTTTCTTAATATAATAAAGCAGTTAATCTTTGAAAATTTGGTTGGTTGCTCCTTTGGTTTTATGCTGTATCTAGTGTAGAAGGGACCATCACCAAGTCATGAAAAGGAGACGAGTTAGGCCTTCTATTTTTGGGATTTATATAGATATCCATATTTGAAGTCTTTGTATATGTGTTGGTTAGTCTCCAAACTGTCTTGTTAGTTACTTTTTCTCTAGGGAGAGAAATTATTGATGCAATTCTGAGCAACTCAAATATGGAAGTGACACACGTTCAAGGTGGATTGGATATGTGATGACATGGTGTTGCTTCTTGCAATTCTGAGTGCTCCACTAGTGTTGTCATCCAACAAGGACAGGACTTCTCTATAGAAGCGTCCATATTGATTAGGAAAAAGGTAGAGCTTATTACGAAATTAAGACAAAAGTTAGAGTCTGGCTTTTGTTACTAAATTTGTCAACCCTGAGTTCTAATTCTAGCATAAGGTTCCCCTCACAAATAATGTGTTGCTTCATGTTTTCTGCTGCTCCTTACATTTTTTTGTACTTGTTCTCTTGCAGAAAAGTATATTATTAGATTGCGAAACACTGGTTGAGAGAATCTTAGCAAGTGTTTTTGAGAACTACAAGTCACTAGACGAGAACTCTCCTACAGGTTTAGCGAACATCTTTGGTCCAATACCAGAGGCTGCTGCACCAGCTCTGGCTGCTGCCGTGCAAGTATACACGCTTCTTCATGATATACTTGCTCAAGATGCACAGACAATGTTGAAAAACTATTTACAGGTAAACGATATTTACCGGTTACCAGTTTTAAGTGCATAAATATTTTGCATGCAAATTATATGGACATATATGATTATCATAAGGACCGCTATCCCTCATCCAGCCATCCAATTCATAGTATTTTACACTATGCGCTATTGAGATTTAAATCGCTGAAAAGATAATCTTAAATATTTTGCATGCAAATTATATGGACATATATGATTATCATAAGGACCGCTATCCCTCATCCAGCCATCCAATTCATAATATTTTACACCATGCGCTATTCAGCCCCTGGATCCGCACAAACTCTATTGAGATTTAAATCGCTGAAAAGATAATCTTAATGGATCAAAGAAAGAGAAATGCCAGGTGGACAGAAATCCCATGTCAGTATAATTGCTGTATCTTTTTTTTTTTTTTTTTTTTGTTTTTTGAGCTTAGCAGCATTCTAAGTTCCTAACAAATACAGTAGTGTGATTGTGTGAACAAACTGTGTGCATAACGACATTGCTGCAAAGGTAGTTAGTGGTTTGTAGAATGGATTTGTGCACACCTAACATGTTGTTCAACAAATAGAACAGTGTGAAGTGTGAACAATTTTATATAGGAGATGGAAGGGGAAGGATCCAGACGTGAAGACAGAAGGTCCATCATTTACTTTCTTGATATATGATTTTAATATTGGTTGTCTCTGTTTTCGTTCACATGCGTAGACAGCAGCAACAAAGAGGTGCCGGCAGCTCCTGGTAGAGACTGATGAGTTTGTTTCAAGCAACTCTGATGGTTTTCTTATGGACTCCATAACGATATCCACAGCATATTTGAAGATGAAGAACCTGTGTATAAACATAAGCAATGAAATTCAAGCAGATATTAAGATCCATAATCAGCACATACTCCCCAGGTACTGGAGTCTCTATTAACATATTTATCAACTATACAGGCTCAAACTCTCACATTTGACTTTTAAATAATCAATTCTTCCTAGTTGAATTCATGAGATATCACACTGGCAAATTGGGTGATCATCATGGAAACTGTGTTAAATTCTGAAATGCTTACCAGACTTTTCTATTATAAATAAGCACCAATAAAAGTTGATTAACTGTGCTATGAACATTTTAAGATGATGATGCTAAATCTTTTGATGTGTTCCCCTTATTTCAGTTCAATTGACCTGTCAAGTATCACTGCAACGGTTTATAGCAGTCAGTTGTGCAAGAGGCTTAGAGGTTTTCTCACTGCATGGCCACCATCTAGCCCCCTGCCACATGTGAATGAACTTCTGATAGCAACTGCTGATTTTGAAAGGAAGCTCGAGTCATGGAGTATCAGGTTTATGAAAAAGAACTTCACTCAAATCCTCCTTATTACACAGTTGTTCAAACTTCCATATATTTGGAGGGAAAGAATATGTTGGCAATTCATCTTGGCCAGAATATGCTAGAAATACTGTTGGCTATGAAAAAGTTGAAGCTTTCTTTTTGACATTATGATGTTTTTCTATGCTGCAGTCCAGTGCAAGGTGGCGTGGACTCGAGGAACTTGTACCACAATTACATAATGGTGTGGGTACAGGATATGCAACTTAACTTACTTGAACTTTGCAAGGGAGAGAAGGTATTCTCTTTCAAGCATTATGATGCACTGATGCCATTTTAGTCTTCTCCACTCGTTGAAATACTACGGATGTATATACATATAATGTTAACTACCATATACTCTAAAAGCTTATGCTGCTAGAGAGGGTGTAACTTTAATGTTTAAATCCTTCAACACGCCCCTCACATGTAGCCTTCTTTTGGTCCTACACGTGTTTCAATTTAATTATCAGGTGACAGTGAGGTTTGAACACAGGACCTTGCCTGCTCTAATACCATGTTAACTACCATCTACTCTAAAAGCTTTTAGAGTAGACGGTTGTTAACATTTAACAATTCTCTTTCCCACAAGGTTCAATTAGACGCCGTTGTTTAATTCAAGGGCTAGAAACAACTTGGTCCAAATCGGCAATGAAATGTATTCTAATAAGGAACTACTTTTTGCAGGTGCCATGGTCTGGAGTAATCACAAATCATTCTACCTCACCATTTGCAGAGGAAATGTATGAGAAAATCAAAGAAATGCTAACTAATTATGATGTTGTGATCAACCGTTGGCCTCAATACTCGTTGATTTTGGAAAATGTAAGTTCCTGAAAAAAGACCTGATTTTTCATGAAAACTGTATGTACATGCATATATGTATATATTTCATGTTTATATGTCTACATGCATGCTTTTGTATACATGATTCAATTATTGTATTGTTGCCATGTAATTCTTTCAGTTGCTAATGCTTTTCCTTATGCATCATTGATAATTTGGAAGGCTGTTGCAAATGTGGAAAGAGCAATCATAAAAGCTCTGGAAAGGCAGTACAGTGATAACTTGACTCCCTTGAAAGCTAGCATTCCAAAAAGGCTTGGTATGCAAGTTCAGAAGCTGACAAGAAGGCAATCAAATGCAATTCATACCTTTCCTAATCAAGTGAGTGCTACACATGCATACTGTTTAGGATCATTGTATAGATTCTGCAAATAGTTATCTGAGTCGGCCAAAATGAGATGCTGAGAGGTTATAAGATTCCCCAATATACATGGATACTAGATCAAAATTCAGAGTATGGTTGTAACATTCTGGAAATTTTAGTTACTTGAATTAGGATGCAAAAACAGATTCCTGAACACATATATTTGGTGAAATACACATCACCATAGTCAGCAAAATGTGGATGTTGTTGACCAGGGAGCAAAAAAATTGGTGAATTTTATTTATTACTAATCTAGCTTGAAATCTAGACTAAAAATTCTGAAACTTCGAGTAGATTTGACCAATTGATCAGAAAGGTCAAATTTTGGGCTTGCCAGAGTTAGGTAGTTTCAACGAAATCATGATCAAAGCATTCTCCTTTAGTCACATGAAAAAAGAAGAAGTTATTCTCTTACTTTTCCTTTTTGCTTCTCTTTGGCAGTTGGGAACTTTCTTGAACACCATCAAGAGAATCCTCGATGTTCTACACTGTAGAGTTGAGGACATCTTAAAGGCTTGGGCATCCTATCTTCCCGTAGTTGGAGACAAGAAGTCACTTTTCGGGGAGCAGATGAATGGAATTACTGTTCTGTTGAGAACTAAATACAAAAACTACATGCAGGCAACAGTGGTGAAGCTTGTTAACAATGTATGCTCTGCCCACAATCTGATTTTACTTTATATGGATCATTCTTTTAGCAGCACGTCCCTGAGGTCCATTATAAATTAGAAATTGCCATGTTTAAAAATTCCTATTACAAGTCTAATTCCTATTACTAGTGAAGAGTAATATACCTATTGTAATATTTTTATTTTTTGCCATTTTACTAGTGAAATAATATACCTATTGATAGGAATTTACAAGTATATATTATCTAATATACATACTAATGATGAAAATCTACTAGTTAAAAACAAGTCGAATTAACTCAAGGGAGCAATAATAATCAAGCTCAACAAAGCACGTCTAAATTCATTAAACTAGTGGGGAGAACTGGAACAGCATAAATTTATAGCTGGACAAAAGATAGAATAGGAAATATGTTCTTCAAGACAGCATAGTGCATGTCTTTGTGTATTTGTACATTTTTTGGTCCTCTATTATTGTCTATTTCAGTTATACTTTACAAATGACGTTCCAGATGCAAGCAAGTCGGAGCACACGGCTAAAAAGGATCCTGGAGGAAACAAAGGAAGCAGACAGAGAAACGGAAGTCCGCGAAAGGATGCAAATGCTGAGTTCACAACTCGTTGATTCCATATCCAACTTGCATGAAGTGTTTACAAGTCGAATATTTGTTGCAATCTGTCGTGGATTCTGGGACAGAATGGGACAGGTAAAGAGAGAAATATACCCTCCTTTTCATTTCCAATGATGTTTGATTCTGATGTGTTTTACTCATATTATTTTACTAGATTGTACTGAAATTTCTAGAGGGCAGAAAGGAAAATCGTGTATGGTACAATGGATCATATTATGCTCTTGGGGTAAGTGTGTTAGAAACCCAAATCTACGTCAAATTTTGTTTAGACACTTGTGTTTACCTATGGCTGAATTGTTTCTCCTTTGCCTTGTAGATTCTGGATGACACTTTTGCTTCCCAGATGCAGCGATTGTTAGGAAATGCACTGCAGGAGAAAGATATTGAGCCCCCTCGTTCAATAATTGAAGCACGGTCTATTCTTTGCAGAGACACAACAAATGCCACAGATACATCAACTTATTTGTATTTCTAGGGATGCATCTACATCATTGTCGAGAATCAAGCACGTGAGCATAGGAATCTATTAAATAGTTTCAGTTGGGAGTTTTTTTTTTTTGATCTCTAGTAAATATATGTACGTAGTGCCAATTCTTTTGTATGGTAACATTTTTTTCCCTCACCCTCAATAAAATCTCTAAGAGTTCCCAGGAGAAAGGTTTTTTTTATCCTAAAACTGCACTGAAGCTGAACACTTGATTAAAAGTGGTACTATATCTGAAGTTGGAACACAATAAATAAGGCGAAACAACCTAACCAAAACCTAGATTTTCCGCAAAAAAACACAGGTACACTGCTGTCCTACCTTGCACTTCCACAACAACAACCAAGCCTTTTCCCAATTACTTGGGGTTGGTTATATGAATCTCATTTTTCCATTCCGTCCTATTTAAGGCTATAGACTCGGTCAATCCACAGGCTACCATATCTTTGTTTACTAACTCTACCTATGTTAATTTTGGTCTTCCTCTTCCTCCAGTACTACCGTCAATGTGGACTATGGCACTTTTCCCCTAGCACTTCCACCTTTTTTAAATCCCAAGATTATTTTCTGCATCCATAAAAGCACTTCCTCTATCCCCTTCATGAATGAGAACATGTCCTGTTTTTATGCTATTTTCACACTTTTATATGGGCTAAAGATTAACAAGAACAGGATTAAATCAATGCATACTCTCCAGATTTCAACTAGGCTGAAAATGCTAGTTGTTTAAGTATTTCTTTTGCTACTGACATCTTATGGCCAGCCACCTAAAAAACTGAAAATGCATGCTGCCTTTGTACATCATATCGCCAAAAAGCTGTAAGAAAGAGGTTGGATGAAATAAGATACTATGCCTATAAGCAAATGATTGACACGGTATCTGCATAACAAATATAAAACAAATTGAGACCTTTCATCACTGACAGACAAAGACAAGGTCTATTATCCAACATCATGAAGTCCATGCAACATAACAACAAAAGGACTAAGAAAAGGTTCGACTATTTTATAACATTAAAGTAGCCATCTAAACTGATTGGTCCACTGCCTTCCACAAAGCAAAGATGTAAGAACCAAGTAACCATGGTGCTTCTGAGAAACACTATAGAATTTCATTTTTGCCATCTTTCATACTTTTCGCCAGTTAGGTCCCTTTTCCTTGTTGGATCTGCTGAAGAAGAGCTGCTGCTAATTGTAATGTCGCTTGCAGACGTTTCTGTGGATCTGTCTCCACTTCCTCTTGTGTACCAGTACTATGCAGCTGTTCGTTCCCCTGACTGCCTACCTGAAGCTCTATTTGAGGCGCTGCAGGCATGCTTGATGTCTGCTGCTGCTGCAATTGTCGCACTTGGCCAAACTGAGATAATAATCGCTCAGAGGATTCCTGATTATTTTGTAAAGCATATCTCTGGGAAGTTCCATATAAATTTTCAGACTGATACATGGTGCTTGGCTGCCTAATATCTTCCCCGATAGGTAAAGATGGACCACCCCCTGGTTGCCTTTGTTGCCCAAGAAGAGATGATGCCAACTGTGCAAGTTGGTCTGGTTGAAGGTTTGAATAACCCATAGATGAAGAAACTGGAGGTTTGGTTTCCTGAAAGGACAACTTGCTACTTCCAGCTAATGGGATACCTGAAGTTCCAGTTGTATAACTACTCAAACTTGATTCCTGCAGAGCCCTAGGCATGGCCGGGTTATATCCCTTAATGATGGGATCAACAACACTGTTGGATGCATTTGATGCTATAATTTTAGTACTAGAATTGAAGTTTTGTGGATGATGAGTAGACCAGTTTGGTCCCAATGTAGGGTTCCGATGATGGAGCATATATTCATGCCGGTTCTCATTAATGGATTCAGATAAACCTCCAATAAGATGGGGGGAACCTGCAAATGTTGTGGGAGGAACTGCCATAGACAAATTCCCCGAAAAAGGTATATCATTAACTCCAGATTTCCCTAGATTATTTGGGAAAGAAGGCACTGAGGGAACAGGTTCTGAAGGCAATGTATCTTTTCTCTCATGAGGATGATGAAGAGACCCAAAATTGGAACCTGGGTTCTCTAACCTTAATATGACTCCAGATATGCTCAATTTCCCTGGTACTTTCAGTACTTTCTCCGAGAATTCTGAAGGGGGTACAAGAAATAAAGTAGTCTTTTCATCCAATTTAGCAACTGCAGCTCGTTGTTTCTCCCCCAAATAATGCATGAATTCATTATAAAATCCAATATCTGAATCACTTTCAGGAACAAAGAACACCACCCAAGCACTAGCTGCTTGATAGTAATGTTTTGCAAGCATGTCTAGACCAGTTCTTGCGGTGCAATCCAAGAATTCAGGCCTGCAGAATTGAAATGGTTTTATAAGAGCACTTCCATTATGCAAGTTCAACAGGTAAACAAGAAAAAATTGTACAAGTTTTTAATGTTGGAGAGCATTTGGATGTCCGGTGGAACTGACCTTTTATTCTACAGAACACCTGAAACGAATCCAGTCTTTCTCATACAATTTGAAAATTAATCCATTTTAATGGCATAAAGTGAATTGTTATGACATTCATCCAGAAGGATAGAATTGTGTCCTCATACACCATGGCACTATTATTATAAATGGGTTCCGTTTATTTAGATGACTAAAATGGATAGCAAGTACTCACTTCAGAAATGGAAAATAATTAATCACAACTGGAAGAGTAATTTAACAACAAAAAGAATGCAGTGATGAGAATACTATTCAAAGATTAAATTAAGGTTACAACTCGGACAGGCTAGGTTAATTGAGGCTTGGCCACCTTTCCGTCCAAAGTTAGAGACCTTTGACCCAAGCTCCATACAACTTGATGCTCACCTGAGCTCCCAACTTGAGCCTCTAACCAGCATTCAAACTTTAAACTCCGCTTGAGCACTGGTTCGGAAGTCCGGGGGCTGAGGTCGGGTTAACAGCAACCCAAGGACTATTCCATCTCAAAGGCCAAAAAAAATATAAATGTCTTTTAAAGTAATAACTCTACCATAAAAACAGACAAAAATTATCATGAACTACCTATGTTACATGGACCCAAGTACATGGGTCAGTGCAGGTATGTATCTGCCAGTCGAATGTGTAAAATTCCCAAACAGGACAAAGCTACAAATTCATATTATTTAATAGTTTTATTTTATTCTATAGGCATTTTACTCCTTTTGAAGCAATAATATAATAGCATTGAATTACTGGATATCTTTTTTAGGTGCATCTCCAACCAAAAATTGCTGGGCACAGATCCTGAGTATTGTGTGTCTGACACGGGTAATTCACATAGTTTCGAAGTCCATGTAGCATAGCTTCTTACCCTAATAAATTTGCATGCTAATATATAAGTGTATATATATTAATAAGGAATGAGTTCGGGTTGCCCGATACCTCAACCTAAGCCCAACCCGTATTTAATTTGGGGAATTTGGTTGGATTTTCCAGCCCAGTCCCAATCCAATCTTAACAAATGCTTCACAGGCCAACTACAAATGAGGTTGGCCAGCCTTGCATGCCTAGAAATGGTGTCTTACTTTCCAAGGACAAAGATAAAAGTGGGCAAGAGAGAATCAAATAGTTAGCATATATTAAAGCTGGAACAAACAGACACACACACACACACACACACACAATGGGAAGCCTTTTAGACATTTGAACCTGTTTGAAACCATCGGCAACTAAAAAAATCACGACTTACAAGATCATGTCCAGTACTTTTCCCACAGGAAAGCAGCGAGCACGACAGATGGGAGTTCCTCCCTTTGCTATGGTTCCTTCCCATTTCCACTCTTCAGTCGAAGAAGACTGATTCAATTCAGGAGTAGGTCTTTTCCACTCAACAGGGTTTGAAGGCATCGCAGCAGAACCTATCTGGAAACTATCATAAGATGCATTCCAGTGATTGGACCTTTCCCCATAAGGTTGTGTTAGATTCATTGAGTGATCTGGGACATGTTTATAACCATACGGTCCAGATTCTGAATTTTTATCTAGGGCCTCAGGCTGGGAAAAATCAGGGAATACCCTAGGAAGAACATGTTTTGCTTGGTCTAAATCAGAGAAAGGATACTCTGGAAGCTCGTTCTCAGGAGGAAAGGCGCCAGTCTTTAGTTTCTTATTTCCATGAAAAAGCAAGGCATCATCTGGCAAGTCCCAAGGATCATCATAGAATGCACCTTTCCGAGGGAATGGCTGAGGAGAAAAATCACGGAAGTGAGCACCTCGGTCTCTTGAAGGACTACTACGACGATCATACATATTTTCTGCTAGTCCTAGTTCAGGCCCCGGTTCATGGAACCTCCTCTGTTCAAATGTACCATTCCCATCCATCCATAAATTACCCTTTCTGCCAAAACTCATGGCATCAGGATCCCCAGACTCCAAATTGGAGATAAAATGAGGAGATCTCATGGTAGGATCTCCAGATAGTTTCCCAAAATTCCTATCCTGTCGAAAGTCCTCAGAAGGTTCTGAGCGTCCATATGACTGGAAATGTGGGGAGGGAGGGGCATTCATTGAGTTCCTTCCGCTGTTGGATGCGCCAGATTCACTCTTTGCAAAACAAATATGTACACGGGGATTGCCAAATAATTTTCCCTGAAGAGTTTCTTTAGCCCTGCAGGCTGCCATTACATTTCTGAACTGAACGAAAGCATAACTGCGACCTGGAAATGCGGTAATCTTCTCAATTTCACCAAATGGTGAAAAGGCCTTCCTTAAAATCACTTCATCCACCTTCAATAACGCTGGAAACCCAATCCATAATACCTCACTGGGTTCTGCATTTCTATCAGTCATTTTGGATTTGTCAGGATAAGATGGATCAGGACTAGAACGGCGTGTTCTGGAGTCCCTCTGCGAGAATGTAGACCCTCTTACTGTGGAGCGTTGTTCATCTCGGCGTGGCAAGTAGTCTTCATCATGTGATGCTGTTGAAGACTTATCCTGTGATATAAAACCATATCAAGTGTAAAACTAGTTCTTGTCAATTTTGACAGATGAAAAAAACAAAATTTCTTTTAAAGAGGTGATATGACTTTTTATTCAATAATTGATACACGATCAAGGAAGAGATGAATCGAGTCAAAGCAGCAAATCATACTTGTGCATGATCTAGTTATTGCAAAATACAAAAGGTACTAAGTCACAGTAACATGCAGAATAAAGACACAACTGAAGCGTAATACATCCCTGTCATAGTTTCATCACAAAAACAATGTGTGTGTGTTTATCAATTTATGTTCAGACATTTTCCAAACATTTTTAGAATAATTAGAGATAACATTGAAGTATAAAGAATATTAGTAAAGGTAAAAAACCAAAAAAAACATGAAAATGAAATTCCACAGTAAACTTGCAACCACAAAAAGGTACCTAAGCTTGTCGACCTAAACCAACTAATCGCTACTAAATAACCTTCCACCAAGATATATGACCCAACTATTTCCTTAAACATTATAAAGTTGCAACAATCTCTGCTAATAACTTATCTCATTTGCCCCGGAAAGAAAAATGTTACCAATATGATCTTTGAAATATGGCCCCAACACCAAGCTACCCTAGATTCCCAAAATGCAACCACTATCTTACATGTGGGTCTGCAGAAGGCATGCAGCCAACAGAACTGCAACATCAAAATACATGCCAAATTCTAAAGTTAACTTTAGCATTAAGCGAACTATCTATTGGAGCTACCAAAGCAAAAAGTCTTTGCCAAAAGCATATGAAAAATGCAATGAATGATCGAAGAGTCAACAATCTCACAACTATTGAAAATCAAGCTTAAAATTTCTCATCAGTTTGCACTCTACTTGGGTACTTGTTCATGCCAAAGCCTTCACCTTTAGGGGAAGCTTGGTCTTCCAAACTGTTATGACAAACGCAGCGAACCAAGAACAAATCACAAATCATGACAGAAAAGTAAACACACCACACACAAAGAACACATTTAATAATGAAAAAAAGAACATGGATTTACGTGGTTCGACACAAGTTGTGCATGCGTCCACGGTGAAAATCCAACGAAACATTTCACTATGTGAAAAACAGGAGAATGCAAGATCTAGCCCCCCCCAAACCCTAGCTCTCACTCTCTTTCCTGTGATTTTCAGTGTTCTCGTTATCCCACTCCAAACCCTAAGTGCCCTTATATCCGGGCTACAAGGGAGTACTAAAGTCCACAACCTACAAGTGAAAACATGGATCAAAAAGCTCACTTCTCGGGTAAAACAAATTCCGGGCCACAACATCAGTCAAAAATTTTTGATAATTTGAAAGCAGCAACGTCATCACACTCTAAAAAGGAATAGAATAAAGAACTGAAATTGTTCAAAGCTACTAATGTTCCCAAGGTACCAACATCTCTCATATAGACAAAATGAGATGATATACGTAATTTAATAACACATGCAAAGATGCAAACCCAACAACTTTGACATTAACAAGCAAATCTTTAAAACCCTGAAGTGACATGAAATTTAGGAAAGACAGGAGAGACTTATTTTTTTTTTTGATAAGTAAAAATATATTAGAAAAACGTTCAAAAGGGGAACGCGTCCCTAATACAAGAAGAAAAAAGATCCAAGGACCAATAGAATCCAAGAGACCAAAGAAATCATCAATCGAGGAGCATACATTTCCTCTTACATAACAGAACAAAGAACGAAGAATATGAATTTTTAAATTAGCTAAAGACGATTCTTTTCCTTCAAAGGATCTGTTATTTCTCTCACGCCACAAACACCACCAGACACAATGTGGAACAATCCTCCAATAATCACGAGCTTGTTCTTTAATAGGACACCTTCTCCAAGCGTTAATCAATTGTGAGGAGTGCTTAGGCATTACCCAAAAAACGCCAAACATGCAAAAAATAAAGCTCCAACAATCATACGCCACAGGACAATGCATAAGAATATGATCCACGGATTCACTATCAGCTTTACATAAACAGCACCAATTAACAATGATGTTGCCTCTCTTTCTCAAATTGTCCAATGTCAAAATCTTTCCCAATGTGGCAGTCCAAACGAAGAATGCAATTCGAAGAGGAGCTTTAGAACGCCAAACAGACTTCCAAAGAAACTCGTGACCAACGAAATTGGACAAACACAAGAACATGGATCGGACACCATACCTACCATGAGCTAAAGGAACCCATAAAATATCATCACACCCTCTGCCAATATCCTTCTGCCTATACAACGTATCCAAAAAAACACAAGCTTCCTCCATTTCCCAATCGTGAAAGGGGCCCCTAAACCGCACATCCCACGTAACTCCATTATTATCAAGTTGATAACAATCAATCACGTAGACATGCTTATTGGCTGCAACACTGTAAAGTATAGGAAAGGAGTGAGACAACAACTGATCTCCGCACCAAAGGTCCTCCCAAAAACGAACATGTCTGCCATCACGAACTTTAAATCTAATGTGTGTGGAGAAAACATCCCAGCCCTTCCGAATGAATTTCCACACACCAACGCCTCCCGTTATAGTAACTGGAAGAGATGACCAGCCCCCACTCTCCTCACCAAAACGACACGAGACAACTCTTCTCCACTGACGATGGCGTTCCTTTCCAAATCTCCATAACCACTTTCCCAAGAGAGCACGATTAAAAGGAACGATTTTTCGAATGCCTAACCCGCCTAACCTCAACGGTTGGCAGACATGATCCCAATTAACAAAATGATACTTAAACTCCTCACCCCTTCCACCCCAAAGAAAATCCCTCTGAATTTTTTCAATCCTTTCAGCAACAGAGCATGGAATTTGAAACAAAGATAAAAAGTAGGTAGGAAGGGATGAGAGAGTACTCTTAATAAGTGTGACTCCCCCCCCAGATAGATACCACTTTTTCCATCCTGCTAATCTTTTCTCATATCTACTAATCATTGGATCCCAATTCCCAACTCGTGTAGAAGAAACTCCCAAAGGCAATCCTAAGTAAGAGAGACAGGAGAGACTTGGAAGACCCTTTAAATCTAGAAAGTCAGAGTAGACAAAGGAAACCTTTTTGTAAAGGCTGTCTTCCAACCACATAGTCCTCCTAGAACAAATTCTATATCCATCTCTATCATTCAATCTAACATGACAAAACCCTAGAATACCCTACATCAAAGGTTACTGCAAGCAACAACAATTTTCCCAATTGGTATCCTACATGACCTAATAACTATATTCTTGACAACATGATGCCAAAGCAACACTTCATGTAACCTCCACAAACCGTTCGCATTGTAAAGCTTGGTTCCTCTGCAAGACTCCTCAAAGAAAAAATAATATATAAATATATATAAACTGAAAAGGTAAGGGAAACAGCTTTATCAAAGATATCTCCCAATAGTAAGCCTTTTGTGAACCTATTCCGTTTTCATCTCTAGCATTGAATCTAACAAGATAGTAAACCTAGAATATACACAATCAATGGCTTTCCATAATCAATTGTGATTCTCTCTTTTTTTTTTTTTTTTGATAAGTAAGAATTTTATAAAAAAGCGCTCAAAGGGGAGCGAAACCCAAGGAAACAAGAAGAAAAAACCAAAAAGAGCCTCAAGCCTTCAAAGAGGCCAAAAACATAACAATCTCTTCAACAGAACGATAATCTCTCCCTGAGACCCAACAAAAGAGAGTAGAAATAATAGAAAACTTAAGCATAGAAATGGGTTTCTCCTTGCCATCAAAGTATCTTCGATTCCTCTCGAGCCAAATGCACCACCAAACACAGAGAGGGGTAGCCCTCCAAGCATCCCGGATGAGCGCCCCAACAGAGACACCTCTTTAAGCCTCAATCAACCCTCTAGAGGAACAGGGCATAACCCAGGGAATCCCAAACAACCCAATCATCAAATCCCAACAATCTCTGGCCATACTGCAATGCAACAGAAGGTGATCCACTGTCTCCTCATCGCAACGACACAAGAAACAGCGATTGATGACCACTTGCATTCTTCTCCTCAAATTATCCTGGGTTAAAATCCTACCCAAGACAGACGTCCAAGCAAAAAAGGCCACCTTAAGGGGAGCCTTGGAATGCCAAATAGCCTTCCAAGGGAAAGTGCCACCCTCCCCATCAGAAAGGCACCTGAAAAAGGATCTCACCTCAAAACGACCCTGAGAATGTGGACTCCAAAGCCAACAATCAGCCTCCTCATGAGAGATCACCTGAAGATACAGTAACTCCGAAAAACGAGTGACCTCCTCAATTTCCCAATCCTGAAAATGCCTCCTAAACTGAACGTCCCAAGTTAGTCTTCCGTTATCAAGGTGATAACAGTCAACCACCAAGGCCTGCCTGTCAGAAGCAATCCTATAAAGCTGAGGGAAAGAAAGAGCAAGGGGAAGATCCCCAATTGGCATCTCACAAATTCAATTACCATACTCTTGGCAACATGGTGACAAAGAAAGTCACACTACTAAAAATCTAAATAACCTTTTGGATAATAAAGTTCGTTTTACATTGCTCAAGATGACCCCCAAACTTGGGTCTAGAAATAATGCAATAAATAAATAAATTGAAAATATATCCTATTTGGCAATTTGGAACAGATCAAAATTCCCTCCACCTCTAGATCTCCGAGTATAGCAGAGATTATGATGGTAAACAGGTATGCCTTCTCAGCAAAGTAACCGAGGACAAGTATTAAACATGCTGAGATGCCTTAGAGGATCACAAGAAGTGCGACTCTCACAATTATTCTCATATCAACATGGAAGAAAATAGTAGTGATGTAATTTTTTTTTCCCTAGTTAGTAGTGATGTAATTTAATGAGCTGCTAATAGAATAAAGGATCCTTCGTAGCAGATAGAATTTTCCAGTTTTTCTGGACAAGTTCAATCAGGCATCATTAAAGTGATCATGCAGAAAGACTCCATACTTCAACTGATTTTTTTTACTATTTTCTAATGTTAATCATATGTTTCTATCTTTGTGCTAGTTGTAACATCTGCTCAAAAAGGATGATCCAAACACCTTCATCATATATGTTTTTGAGCTATATGTGGCAATGTGAACAATGTGCAAAATTGTCTCCTGAAGCTGGTAGCTTGATATTCTATATATACCTAGATTGTAACGGTAGAGAGAATTGTGTCCCATGTTATACATCTGAATTCTAACCACTCCAAGTAATGAGAGTGTGAAATCTCTGATGCCCTGTGCTATTTGAAAATGATATTGAAAAGGTTTATGATCATGTGAACAGAATTTTTTGCTTTACATATCAATAGGGTGGACTGTGAAATTAGGAGCAAATGGTTCAGTCCCCGTACCCCGGAGAGAGGTTGATAAGGAGGCTTTATTCTTTGACGGAATGTTGGATTGTCAGAGAAGTATAGTTTGTGATTTCCATGTTGGTAGGGAACTTCGAGGTTGGAATTTCTTTGGAGCAGGACATGGCTATTCTGCAAGGAATGGCGAGGATCCTTGGAAGCGAATTGCCTCAAATAATGGGAGCTTTGGTATCAATTCCTCTACAGAGAGTTGAGACCTCTAGTCCCCTCTAGCTTTCCCTGAGAGACAATAAGGTGAACTAGATTCAAAGTTGGCTTTCTCAGGAATGACCACCATGTGGAAACATATGGCTATATGACATGAACACTCGTAAATGAACGAAGGACCTGTGTGGAACACACAACGCTTAACTACAGGTACAGATATGTGCCCAACATTCTGATCAAACATGCACCTAGCAAACATAAGAGCCAATTTAAGTTCAAAATATAATTGCACCTAAAATCTATTATTATGTTTATTTTGTTACACTATAGTTTCGGAACAAATATATGCACATGTTGAACACTTCTGTTATATAAACCACCATTTTATTCCAGAAAATAAAAGAAGAATATTACATAACATGAACACTAAATGGTGTCCATGTGTCCTTATTATTGGATACACAAGCACACCAACGCACATAGCCAAGTCCATGTAAGAGCCACAGAACAGTAATCAGTTGGTGATACAGCATTTGATGCCAGGGGACTCTGGTCCGCTCTTTTCCCCATTATTCGGGATTGATTGGGTGGTACCAAGGTTTTGTCCTGGATCTGGGAAATAGGGGTGGTGGGGGGGGGGGGGGGGGGGGGGGGGTGTGGTTTCAACTTTCCAATAATTGAAAAACGCCAAACTTGTTTGATGCAGCACAGTTGAGCCTTTGGTGGAGTATTTCGAAGGAGCAGATTCAATGTACTTATGAAAGATTGGAAAAGCAGTTTACTTATGAAGTCATGAAAAAGATTTTCCATTAGCTCCCCCTATATTTTATCCCTTTCAGGAAGCATTTCAGGAGAGATGAAAATATAAAAGTTCTGCTCTCCCCAAATGCTCAGTGCATAAGTTGATGTACTTAAATTGTGAAAGCGGATGCTCTTGGCGGATTATTCATCCATGAAAGGGAAAAGGGAAAAATCTCCTCCTAAAACGCTATGTCCAGATAAAGCATTTGCGCCACCAGCCGGTACAAAGAATATGTTTGAGCCTACACTCAAAAGGGGGGCAATAACATTCCTGTTTAATTCACATTTGACCAACTCACCCTTGACAAAGGGAAAATAAAAATAAAAATAATCATAGGAGATTGAATCAGCTTCATTATCATCTTGACATTTCAGTGCAGGAAATACTTTTCATATGGATACCACATAACAAGGATGATTGCTTGGTCATGGCTTTAAAAACCAAAGAACACTATTTTTATCATGAGTACAGTGTTCCACTGATGCACATTCTTGGGGTTACTAGGAACTACTATGTTGCCACTGATGCACATTTTTGGGGTTACTAGGAACTATTTTTGTTGTTCACTTTTTTTATTATTTCGGATAACAGTTACAGTGAAGGTTTCACAATATGTATCTTGTGGAGCACTGCTACTTAACAAGAAAATGCAACATCTGTCATTCACTTTAAAAAAGGATCTGAATTTTATACTAGAAAGACCTAACTTATCACTAAATATCGAATGTGTCAAGTGAAACGATGATTTTTTGAATTTATTCTGAATTTACAAATTTTCAGTTTATCGCTTGAATTCATCAGAAGTTCCAAAAAGTACCTAATTTATGTTTTATCACATAAAACCATGGTAACTACAATGTCTACTCAAGATTCATTATTATATTTCCATGGGATAATGCAAGTGCTCTGTATAAACCAACAGCAGCCTGTATTGGGAAACAAAATAGATGCATTGTATCACTGGCTTTTTCAGATAACAACAAAAGTAAGTTACCTTACACCAGAGAAGATAAATATTTCTCAACTTGTGCAGCATTCAGGTAGGAAGAAGAACTAAATTATCACACCATTTCCTATAATCAACACACATTGCAATGTATGCTTATGACTAGTAATTATTTACATGTGTTGCACAAGGACCTTCTATATTAGGTGAGAATTAAATGACATCATATATCAACCGATAGTATGGTATTTATCTCTTTTTCTGTTCAAAGTTGAGCACATATAATAAGAATGCACTCACTTAGACATTTATCATTACTTTAACAATAAAATTCATCACATGACTAAATCATTCAAACATATGCATTTTAGTGAATATTAACTCTTACAAAGTTGGTAAATTCGATAGATCATGTTCACTGATATGTTTCAACAGTACTCCCAGTATGCTGGTTTTATATGGTAACACTATCCTTGTCCCCATTGGCAAAGTGAAATAATATGATGGAATTTCTACAAGCTGATTGGAACATGTAATGAAGATATATGGAGGCTGTTTTGATCAATCTTACTTTTCTTGGCATGTACTGGTGGCTGCAGCTGCAATTTTGCATTTATGGCAAGCAATAACGTCCATTGGACATGGGATACAACCCAGATAATTCAGTATGATACCAATGATGTTACGACAATATAAATGATTTATTGTGGTCAACAGCCTTATGATATTTTGCGAGCTCCACTGCTTATATTATTCTGCATTGGATGCATAGGGGTAGCCAATTAAAGATCACTTGGAAACCGAAGAGGAAGAATAATAGAATATGATATGAAACGGTGATGACTGTGAGATTATTATGCCAACCAATGATGAATGGAAGTTATGGAACCTCAACAATGTAATAATACATCACTTGGATTGCAATTCAAGTTCTACATCATGAACAACATGGAAGCATCAATTGAATTGCAAATCAATACCATCAATACCCATGGAGATCCTTATAAGCCAATCTCTTTAAACCACATACCCGTGCTATTGTAATGCATGGAAGCCGTTTGATTGAAGTGATTGCTTGGAGAGCTTGGTTGATTACACAAGCTCTTTTTGAATGTAATGAACTGTTATATTTTGTTAAAGTTTTAAGGCTTAATCTCATTTCTAAATATTCCTGCACAACATACTTGATTGAAATTTGACTGTTATCAAGTTGTTTGGGGATTGTAACATGCTTAACTGAGATGGTTCTAGAATTTTATTTACATTAAGTTCACAATAAGTTTTCTTGATCTCTTTTAGTAAATTGTGAGCATTGCAAACGTTGAAAGGTTGTGTTTTATGCTACGATATTTTTGAGAACAATGAAAGATTGTTGAGAGAGAATACGTAAAATTTCCATGTATATGATATACCAAAGTTCATGGAAATCTGATATATAATTCCACTTGGTAGTTGGCACTAATTATTTTAAAACTTATCATAAGAAAGAGTACTGGTATTCTTTTAAAATTTAAATGTGAATTTTATCATCTGAAATTACCACAAATTTGATATAAACAAATGCAAAAATTTGATTACTATTGATGTGTAATAAATTTTAGGAAAAAAAGTTTTGATTTGTGTATATCATGAAAATAACAATAATTCTCTTGAGGTTCAACTTCAAGCTAGAAATTTTTCAAAACCATATTTTGAACTCACGGCAAAATGCATTGATCTATAATTGTATCGATCAAACATCAACCGAATGTTCAATCAATCGAGGGACTGTTTGAATTACAGGGTTGAATTACTGAGATCATTGATCGAATATCGATCGAAGCAACTCCTGAAGGTGTCAATTGCATGGCTGATTGATCGAACCATGCAGACATACTTGTATAGAATCTAAATTGCATGGTTGAATTACTTAGATCGTCAATTGAATGGTCAATTGATTGAAACAATTCCTGAGAGTGTCAATCAATCGAACCCTCTGAACATACTTGTATGAAAACTCTCTCAAATCAGAATCCCGAAAAGAATTTTACTTTACCATACTACATGAGTCACCTATATTGGCTATAAGTTTAGGGTTATAGCCAGTCTAAGGTAGCTTTTTTTAGAGGAGCTTTCAATTCTTTACATATTATTAAAAGAATTTATATGTTTTTAGAGAGACAATCAATCTAGGGTTCTTCATAGATTATCATACTACATGTGATTGAGAGAATCCAAACAAGGAGCATAATTGAAACTATCCATCAGAGCATCAACTAAATGGCTCACAAAAAACAAATTGATCGAACTTCACTAGTCACAGAGAGTCGGAGCGCATTGCGTGAGGAGTGAGTCTGTTGATAGATTAGCGGCAGGAGGCTCTAGTAGATCTTGCATAAGTATGAGTTCGGAGGGACTAGTTGATTCTTGGGCTATAATTTCATCAACTTAGTCTCTAACCTCTTTCTCACGCAGAAAATTTTGATCTGCCTGGACTGGGTCACATGACTTTTTACAATTTTCCATGTAAAAAACATTGTGTCTCTGCTTTATTTTATTTATCGTTTTATATGTTTCCAAATATACCCTTTTATGATGGGTCCACATGAGGTTTATTGCAAACTTCAATTGCTTTTAAAACTTCAAGGCAAGGAGGGTAAATTAGGAATATTAAAAAGAGAGTGCATTGAATTTTGAATTGGGACAGCCAAAAATGGAAAGGTGGACACTTTTTGTGCGATGAAGGCAGTATTATATTAGCTATAAAAACAATAAATAATAAATTATTGACTAAGCTAAAAAGTCTGTTAAATTGTATATTGGTTACCTTTGAAAACAATACCTTTATTCTGATGATTCATAAAGATGCCAATTTCATTCAATGATGGATGTCAGTGTGAATTGTTAAAAAAAATCAAGAAATGGAACAAAAAAATCAACTAAGAGTTAGAACCTATGTTTCCATGTGTCTTTATTCTTTTGAATGAAATTTGAATTTTTAATATGCTACAAGTGAAATCATTTACTTTTAAAAAAAAAAAACATGAAAAATGATTGTTTACCAAATAAATATGTGAAATCATGAAGTTAGAATGTTAAGTTAGCGGAGAAAGATAAATCTATAGAAAAGACCAAAAAAAAAAAAGGTCTTATTGGAATCTTCTAAGTTTTTCTACATTAGTGACTATTAAAGAAAAAGAGAAAAAGAGAAAAAGGAAAAGGTAAAAGGGAAAGGCTCAGTAGAGAATACTACAAGGCAAATGAACATAAGGGGAAGAAGGAGATGATGACAAAGATGGAAACCTTCTCCCTCTCTCTCTCTCTTTCCCTTTTCAATGATGTTGCTGAGGTCTCAACTATGGCAGAGCAGTCAACAACACAGTGATATCTCTCAACAACACATTGACCATATTAACATTGACCATATTAATGATTTTTGCCACAGTTTGAACTTGGTAATTGATAAATCAATATCAAATTCAAAAATAAATAAGTAAGCCCTTTTGAGACGGCATGTCTGCAAGATGTGAAGTCTTGCTAAACAGCATGCTAATTCTGACATTGAAATGTAAAATATTTAAAACTGAAAAGAAATATCATCCTGTTCCATCAACAAACAACCAAACACATCTACAGTTCACTCTATTTCCAGCATTTTACACCTGTGTCCAACAATTCAGTCCTAAACATGGTGACTTACCCCTTCTTCTAGTTGTGGCGTAAGCATGCTGGTTTCATGCACCCAAGGAAATGCAATGGAATGGAGTTGCCTGTTTTTCTCCAAGAAAAGGGAGTAATCATTTTGTTGACTGAATATCATGTGAAGCGTCAAATGGAATATGAAATGACCTATTGCTTAAATTACATTGTTCCCGTCTTTTATTGGGGGCGATAAGCATTATAAATGGGCCCGTTCATAGATAATTGCAAGAGAGGACAGTATCAAGAATCTTTTTGTGGGAAACGAAGAGAATCTTTCTATTCCTTAAAGTACAAACATACCCTTATATGTGGTAAATTATCATTCCCTTTTGCTAATCACGATTGTAAACACAACAAATCAGCCCATTCAAAAGTGGCAGGGATGAGTGATGAAGCTCAAGTGTTGGACCTTAAATCGATTAAATTGCAACTTTCTGTTTAAGAGGTTTGTCATCCTTTTTACCAATTTTATAGAATATAGAGTAATCAATGGAAAATGGGAGAAGGAATGCCATCATAGTACATTGTCATCCCTTATATGTTATGATAACTCATCAATCCCCTTCTTTAGCAGTTTTGGTAGGCATAAGAGATGGATTGCAGGGGAGACTACTGCAGTGGAGACTACTCATTTTGTAGGACCATTGGTTCAGTTACATTCCAAAATTTTGACCAAGAAACGATTGTAACTAGGTTGCTGAGAAGATTAGAATGCGGAGCACGAAATAGAAATGGAAATGGAAGGATGCCTATTTCTTACACTACAATATCTACCCTTTATATCTGACAATTAATTTTATTTGTAAGATGAACAGTTCCCTTCACCACAAGCCAATAATGTGAGCATGACAGGGTGAACCTAATACATTGGCAAAGATTTATATTTTTTTTTATTATAAGTAAAAGTTTGAATATTCCACTGCCACATTGGCAAAGAATATTCACCATAGCTGCTTGGTGGTTAACCTATGTGATGTTTCTCTTTCTGCTGTTCTTTCTCGGTGTGTGTTAATTTAAGCTGTTATTGCTTTCATATAATGAACTGATAATTGATATGAAATCTACATATACAAAATGATATCAACATTGCACTGTAAGAAAAACAGACAAAGGTGTACAAAACTAACCGCCTTTGCAAACTCAAGTTTAAGTGGATTGCCCGCAAGAGTAGCACCTTGAAGTGCTCTAATTGCAGAAAAAGCGTCTTCTTCATTTTTAAAATTAACGAAAGCATAGCTACGTCCTGGTTGAAATGCGATGCTATCAAGTTCACCGAACTGTAAAAAGCAATTGGTTACAGTATTCTCGGATAAGCTGTGAGACAGATTTCCAACCCAGAGGTGCCTTGATGGGGGCGCATTGTTACGCCCACTATGGCCCTTTTCTTCAGATCGCAGAGGGTAGTCCCTGCGAAATCTGTCCCTTCCGCCTCTGCCAGCCTATAGAAATAGCAACGATAGCAGTCACAATCAAACAAAAAACAATCTCAAATTTCACACACGCGACTTATCAAAAAAAAAAAAATTCACACACACACACACACACACACGTGTACACAACCATGCTAAGGCAAGCCGGGCAGGAAGGGAGGGACTTGAAGCCCATGGGGGCACTCATTGTCACTTCTTCCAACTGGCGGGTTTGGACTTTGGTGCTTAAAAGGTGTCTGTGCGTGTCTTTGGGGTTGGGATTGAAGCAAATAGAGCCCTCATTTTAAAATTCAAAACAATGAAGAATAGTGAATTGGGATTTGAATAGTAGAGAGTCCTGTTACACGTTTAAGCATACGTATGTATTGTAAATTGGATCAAAATTAGTCCAGTATGTGCTTACCCACAAAACCAACTAAATAGATACAACAAATCACAACCACAACCACCTAAATACCATCAAAAGATTCCTCTGTAAAATGGTAAAGAACTACCAAAGTCTCGCAATTAGCCCTTGAAATCAAAACCCCAACAGACAAAAGAAAATTGAAGTAAGAACATCAAAGAAAACGTACAAGTAAATTGCTATACTGTAAGAAATTGAGGGCGATTGAAGTGGAAGAGAACTAACCATCGTTTGTGTGTGGAATTCAGCCGATCAAAGACTCGAACTTGGCTAAGAGAATCAATATCACGAGATGCTATATATATATATATATATATATATATATATATATATATAGTACCGTATTTATAGCATTGCAGACAGAAACAGTATGAAACAGATAAATTGTTTAGGGTTAGAGAGAGAGAGGCGAGAAGCTTGCGAAATTAGGGTTTGGGCTTGAGCTGTGCTCAACTTACCGGCTATCAGAACAGAACAAGCATCCGAAGATGGCTGATGGATGTGTACGGTGACGTGGCAACTTTATATAGGCTTTTCAAGTGAGCAACTCTCAAATTTTTCTTTATTTCCAACTATGGTTTTGTTGGATTAAAAGACTGATTATTTTATGTTTTTCTTGAGTAAATAGATGAATTTGTCGTGAGAGTGTGTCATGGTGTGTGTGTGTGTATATTTTAAATTTAAAAAAGATATACGAGCAGAAAAATTATAGACACAACAATATTTGTGTTCATGCAGTGAGGAGGAATTTCCTCCACGTCACTAATCATATGCGTCCATTTTGAATTTTAAATTTTTTAAATAAATTTCATCAAATATTTTTATTTCAAGGGCAATACTTGGATTTTCTTACGAGATTAAGTTCATCTCCTTTGTTGACGCGGTCCAATGCAATTTTGATACGTGTCTAAAATTAAATATAGAAAAAGATAGGCATTATTTATTTTTTTACGAATTAAATCGAAACTCATAATGTTCTATCTTTTTTTCTTTTTTCTTTCCAAAAGAATCACGATCTCTTCTCTCTCTCTCTCTCTCTGCAAATCTCCATGGGTAACCTCAGTTCAAAACTCTAGTCTTCATCATTGAGGGATCATATTTAGAACTTTAATAATATCTCGTGTTTTATATAAAAAAATAATAATAATAATAATAATAAAGAGTTTATAATTTCAACTCAGTGTACCCCGTAATTATTGGGTTGGGCATGGGAAAACATGCAATACAATTGATGATCTACACTGTTATGTGTGTCTGAATTTTAATATCTTTTAACCAAAAAAAATCTCATTAAAAATTGAGGTTCCATCAACAGTGATGTATATAATAGAATATGATATCATCAACAACATCAACCAGTGATGTATATAACAGAATATGATATCTTCAACAACATCCAAAAGTAAAACTTCGACCTAATAGAATATCACAATTTCTTCTCCTCATTTTTTTTTTTTTTTTAAGGAGAAAAGTAAACACACATGAAATGTGAAAAGAGAAAGAGGTACAGAAAATTTCATTCTGGTGAAGGTGGTGGAACATAAATTATGAGGGAGAAGATAATGTCATGATCAACATTAATTCCATGAGAAGCATAATCTAAAAACTATCAATTATGGATGGGCTGGTAATAGTTGGCTTTCTTGAGTTGCTTTTTCAAATATTTTTTTTTTTAAAATGGAGTATTATTATTATTATTTTTTTTTTTGTTGAACATTTTGTTATCTCATAATGTTCAGTCTCTAAAAATAAATAAACAATGGTATTAAATTATAGGAGTGGCAAAGTTTGACACGACCCGTCTACACAACTCGAACATGACATGAGTTAAACGGGTTTGTGTTAACCTTAAACTGATTCGGGTCGTAAACGGATTGACACGGTTAACCCGTTTAGTTAATCGTGTTGTGTTTGGATTGAGGGGTTCAACCCGTGTAATCCGTTTATACCCGTTTAACTATATGCGTCATAAACAAATTTTTATTTAAGTTCCAAAATAAGTATCTAAACTTGTATATTATAATTTATTCTTTTGTAAATTGGAGATTATTTAGTAATTTGGTTGAATTGGAATTTATATTTTTCTAGTATTTAATGTTTAATCGATTATTATTAATAATTTAAATAATAAAATATTTAATTTTATTAAATAAGTCATTAAATGGGTTACACATGTAACTCGTTTAATAGACAAGTCGAGTTAGTGTTAAGGATTCCTGACACAATTATTAAACGGGTCATGTTTAGGTTAAGCTGTTTAGTAAAATACCATTAAATCGACACAACACGATTACGACCCGCGAACATAAATTGCCACCCCTCAAATTCATGTGTAAACAGTTTTTTTTCTTAGGCCTGTTTTTTTTTTTTTTCGTGGGTGAAGTTCATCACTGGTAATGGTGAATTTAGTTAATATAATGGTATAAATTTCACATAGATACAAATAGTAACAAAATTCAAATAAATTACATTTTACATCATTATATTAATGAAATTTGTCATTGCTATTTTGATAAACTTTACCCACGCCAATAGGACCGTTGAAACAACCTTGAAATTTGTTTTAATTTGGAATCTATTTGTTACTTCAAAAGTGAGGTAAGGTTGGGGGCTTGGTATCATGTTTGATGAAAGTTTGTCCTTAATAATTCTTGAAGTCTTAATCTTTAGTTCAAGGTGTCCGGAAAAAAATTATTTCCTAAAATATTTTTAAATCTTTTATTGTCCAAAGGAATGTGTTCTTTTCTTCTTGTGTATAAATGTAAAATGGCAATCCCTTTTAATTTAATGCATAAATAATCATAATGACAAAATAGGCCAGACCTATTTTCTGGCTTAGTCTTGTGATTCATGTAGAGATTGGTTATATCTTGCTATATTATTTTCTATTTACCTGCTAACAAATTTATTTGATGAATCAAGGTTGTTGATGTAACAACCCAAACTCGAGGTCTAAAATGCTAAACGGGTCATTACCCGAATCGGAGGACACACAGGGGGAAAAGAGTCATTTCAAGGCAGATATGAAGGGGATGAGTTGAGTATGAGTAGTCATATGGGTCCCTCTAACCTCACATTAACCAAATAAGCTCAATTCCGCAAGTTTTTTATGGCCACAGGTATAGTTTCCCATTTTTACCCATTGTCGGTTTAAAGGATTTCTCGACACTATTTCACTAAAACTATTATTACTCTCAGTGTAGTTGGAATTTGAGGATGGAACTAATATCATTGGAAAGCTGACTTCAAGCCGGTCAATTTAGGTTCAAGAATGACCTAATTTGGGTCTGAAATGAGATAGTTATGGTCGTTCGAAAGTTGGGTTAACAACCAATAGGCAAGTAAGAGTGCTCGATCGATTGAGTCTAAGCTCAAACGGTGGGGGTGAGAGCATGAAATTTGAGATTTTCTCAAAAAAAATTTAGTGTGGAAGGCATTGATTAATCAAGTGACCCAGAAAATGGTTAATTTGGCCTCTTATTGTTTGTCATCCATCTTAAATCATGAATTGGCCATTTAGGCCATGCCTGTGACAACCCGGATTTTTAAGATTTTGAATATCCATTTCAAGATTTTTAGTCATCATAATTAAATATTTAATTGTGATTGGTGACTTGGTGATTTACCCACAAGGAGATATTTAGGTTTGATATTATATAAATGTATTTTGTGTATATTATTAGGTGATGAGATGGAAAGAAATTGTTGTGATAGTACGAGTTCCTTAAGAAGATATTTGGTGGAGTTAAATTGGTTTGTTACATATAATAAGTGTGTGTATATATATATATATATATATGTAATGCTGATGATGAAAAGATAAGAAAGAAATGGAAGTGAGCAGGTGGTGCCGAATTTGAAGGAAAAAAAGAGAAATGGAAATGTGATTGTTATATAACTTTGGCGAGTCCCATGGATTGAATTGTTTGGTTGGAACTATATAATGTAATATATATATATATATGATGGAAAGAATGAGTGGTGGGTTGCCATGCCAAAGTGGAGAGAAATTGGTTTGGTTTATATTATATTATATTTTATATATATATATATATATATATATATATATATACACACACACATATATTAATGTTAAATGTTATAATAATTTTAATTGGCCTGGCACCCACCACCACCTTTTTGCCATCACAAATGACCAATGGGTCATTACAGAACACTCTCCGCTACGTCTCTCTCTCTCTCTCTTTCAGCCTCCATTTTCTTTTTATTTTTCTTTCATAAAAGCTTAGATTAAAGCCACACCATTTGAAATTTTTGAGTGCTGTTTACGGCAAATCGAAGAGCTTGGCGAGATCTTCAAGTGGGCGTAAGCAATTTCAATTTTTGTGCACTCTAGGGATTTCGAATTTTTGACTCACTTTGGGGATTTTTGCATATAAGTAAGGTAGGGGTTCTAATTCACATGTTCTTAAGCTTTTTTGTGAATTACTCTTCTTAATTGGTGATTAGCATGCTTGATTTGTAGAAATTTCATGCTATGTTATAAGTATATGTTGTGCCAAAGTTGTGACTATGTGTTGCTTGATATACATGATGATGAAACATGTTTAATTATTAATTTATTCAAGCCCTTTGTGCCTTTAGCGCTAAGTTTGTTATTAGAAAACATGAAATATAAATTTTAGAATTTTTTTTGTTGCAAAGTATGTATATTGTTGAATACTAACTTGATGGGCATGAATTTCTTTATTTACATAACATTGAGATATATGAGACATTCATGCATAACATTGGGCAAAGAGAAAAAAAAAATGGTAAAAAATTGTTTTAAAATGAAAGAAAGGGATTTTGGGAAAGATTTTTGATAAGGGGTTTTGAGAAAACCCGGAAGTCGAGGAGGTACGAGGGTCCGTGGCGCTAATGTAATTTAGAGGAAGTAGGGAAATCACCCTAGGGTGGTTGAGCTATCTGGGCTCATATGACACCATGAGGTTACCAAGGGTTAGCGACAGTAGCCAATCATTTTTTCGTGTCGCCGAGGAGTCACCAAGGAACGGGTTATGTTAACAGTTTGAAAAGTGGAGAATGGAAGTGTAATGTTTATGAATTTATATATATATATATATATATATATATATAATGGATTTAATGCTTAGTGGTGGGGCCCACTCCCCACTCACTCTTCTAAAGACCAAGAGGCCATTAGTTTGACTTCAAAACTTTCTTCTCTCCCTGGCAGTACACATATTTCTCTCTTTCTCTCTTTTTTCTTTTTTCTTTCTTATACTTCAAACTACAATTACTCTCTCATTTGTAGGAAATTTTGGGTGTCGTTTGCGGCAAAACAAAGAGCGTAGCGAGATCTTCACATAGATATAAGCAATTTTAGCTTTAGTGCCTCATTGAATTTTCTAATATAGGGCTTGGGAATTGGGGGGTTTTCTCCTCCTTTGAGATAGGGGTTCTTAATTTACACAATCTTGCATTTTTGTGAATTTTCCTTGTATGAATTGTTATTTGGCATACCTATCTTGTATAAAATCTTGTAAAGTTGTTTAAATGTTATATGTGAGGTTGGATAGGTATGTATTAATTGATAAATTATGCTGATGTATGCTTTCATGAAATGAATTCTATGTTGTATATGCTTACCATGTTAAATTATGGTTGAATGAAGGCATGTTATATTTTATTGGAATTTTTTGTAAAGCATGCTATGTGGTTAAATTTTGAACTTGTATAATGATGAATGTTGGCATGATGCATTCATGCACTTCACTGGGAAGAAATGGGGAATGATGTTTTGAGAAAAGAAAAAAAAGAAACGGGGTTTTCGGGAAAAAGTTTTCGAATACGGTTTTATGAAAAACCCGGTGCCTAGGGGTTACCGAAGGGCCGTGGTATTAGTGAAGCCTAGAGGGGACTAGGAAAATTCTCCTTAGTGTGGTTGAGCTATCTGGGCCCCAAATGACGCCACAGGATTACTATGGGTCAGGGACAGTAGCCAATCCTCCTCTCGTGTCGCCAGGGGGTCACCGTGGGAAGAGTTTCGCTAACGGTTTGGAAATGATGACGGATATGGTTTTTGGAAAATGGGGAGAGACATAACGCGACATGACATTTCATTTCATGGCATATTCTTTCATAACTTGGGTTATTGGTGTGATTGTGTGGTTTTTTTCCCTGCATTGCATGATTCCGATTCTTTTTTTGCTATTCATAGTATGGATTCATAGGGTTTCAAGAGGTGTGCCTTAAGCACTACCTACTGAGTAATTTGCTCATCCCTTATATTAATATTTTTTCAGGACACCGGAAAGAAATGGTGGATGACGTTCCACCACAGGCCTAATTTGGATTAGAAGATTATTTTGTTATTTTTGTATCTAAGTCCCGTAATGTTTTGTAAAACCTTAGTTGTTATATTTGGTATAGAGACTTATGAACTCTTGTTATTGTAATTTTGCTTCATGGACTGTAAGTTGATGTAATTGGAGTAAAATTCTAGTATGTGAGCATGGGACTATGTATCAGACATGAACTCCTTTGTTCTGAATGAATGGGATGATAATGATGGGCTATTTTGAGGATGTTGTTGATGTGGTTATTGTGGGAATGTTTTATATTATTTGCATTGTGTGTTGGGACATGTTAGATAAATTTTGAAGGTCCAAGAAAGGCCATTGTATTTTTATACATTTAAAGCAGGTTGTCGTAGGACCCTTTTTAGCAGAGGTAATGCCTTTTTTTTTTTTTTTTTTTTTTTATTTGATATCATTTTAGGGTCATTACAGGAAGTGATTTTGAAAATGTGAAGCGACATAGCATAGCATAGCATTACATAGCATCACATTGTCCATTTTGGCCTTATAATTTGTTGTATTTTCTCCCGGCATAGCACGATCCCGTTTTCTATATTTCTATTCATTATTTGGATTCACGGGATCACAAAATGTGTGTCTTAGACACCATCTACTGAGCAATATGCTCACCCCTTATATTTAACATTTTTCAGGTCACGGAAAAGAAGTGGCAGATGACTTTCCACCACAGGCCTAGTACGGATTAGAAAATCATTTTGTTGTTTTTGTACCTAAGTCTTTAAAAAAAAAAAAAACCTTAGCATATTGTATTATGTACTGAGACTTATGGACTCTTGTTATTGTAATTATATTCATAGGCTGTAACTTTAATAAAAGTTATCTAAACGTTGTAAGATATGGACTTTTGATTTTAACCATATATATATATATATATATATATTGGACTGTAATTATAATATTTGGATTAAATGGTATGTGGTCGTTTCACCATGAGATGAACTATGTTGATGCATAATGAATGGATGAAAGGAATGTTGAAATGTATTATTTGCAGTGTGTTGGGACATGTTAGATAAGTTTTGAAGGTCCAAGAGAGGCCATTGTATTTGTATGTATTTAAGCAGGTTGTTGTAGAACCCTTTTTAGCAGAGGTCATGTCGATTTTTTTTTAAAATTTTATAACATGTATCATTTTAGGGTCGTTACAATGCCAAATCTGTCCCAACTCACAACAATTATAGAATAACCATCCCCATAGCCATAAACATCAACATAAGCATTAAAATGGTTCATTTCCATTTAATTCATTCCAAAGTAGTAACATGGTTCATGTTTGCTTTAATGGCCATTATAACACTTAAATTTACATCAAAATAATACCAAAAGAATATGGTTACAAGTTAGGGCTCATAATGCCACAATTACAATGCTTTACAAAAGAATATGGTTATAAGTTAGGGCTCATAATGCCACAATTATAATGCTTTACAAAAAAATACTAGAGCTTAAGTATTGAATTACAAAAGTTTACAAAATGCACTAATTAACCCTAACTAGGCTTGTAGGGGTCCATCATCAATTACTTTTTTGCCATGATCTGAAAATGATAATAAAGGGGTGTAGAACGACTCAGTAGGAAGTGCCCAAAACGCACTCCTTAATGATCCCGTGAATCTAAACAAATAATAGAAAATAGTGAAGGGGATCATGCTTATTTGGGAAAGGTGACATAATCATACAAATCCAACAATATTCAAAATACAATGCCAATGCGATATTAATGTCGTTTCCCATTTCCAAAACCGTTTTCAATCACAACAACTATCAAACCGTACGAAAGAAGGGTTGACTAACTATCCCTGACCTAAGGAGGATTGACTAACTATTCCTAACCTAAGGCATTTCCTTAGCGTCATTTGGGGGCCTAGGTAGCTCAACCACGTTAGAGCAGTCTCCTTAGTTCCCTCTAAGTCCTATTAACGCCACAGATACAAGGCAATTCCTTATCGTCCGGTTTTCGCAAACATCTTTCCAAAGCTTTTTCCCAAAGCAATTTCTTTTCTTTTCAAAAATCAATTTCCCTTTTCTTACCCAATGTCAATGCATGAATGATACATGCATTACAATACATGTCAATATGAAATTTCCAATATCAAACCATAACCATAATTGCATGCTTTAGGAAATAAATTAACACAACAATTCTCATGCAACAAACTTATCAATCATGGCATTTTAAACATGAAGATTATGTAAAAAGGGGTAACCATCACATAGTCCATATAAGCATGCAATCCAATACTTCATAGGCACATAAAGCATGTAATTCACCAAACAAAAATTTCAAAATTCGATTTTATATTATTTAAGTATGATTAAATATAGTTATTTGTTGGCTTTTTCTCTAATATCACTTTCTGACTTTGCTCTGATACCACTTTATTGAAAATAGTGGGTTATACAAACAAATGCAACGATCTATATAATTTGAAAGAGAAATAGAAGAAGAAATATATTATTTCACTTATATCTAACTTATTCTTATTCTAAAATGACTAGAATACGTGATTATATAGGCCTTACATATGTATGTATAACCATTACATTTAAATGTTCATAACTCGCATTTCTCCCACTAACATATTCTTCAATAGGCATAACTTCCACTAATCCACTAAAATGACCATTACTAGTTGTAACTCTCATGACTTTTGATTTTACATAACTTTAACTCCCACTATGACAATTTACTACCCACTAACATATGTGCTAAATTCACATATGCATCATGGATATAAAAATACTTGAAAATACTAAATGCTAAAATCAAGTTTATTTTTCAACAGTTATTATGTTTAATAGATATAAATTCCAGAATGAAAAGAAAGAAGCAAGCTGTAGAAATGATGAGAATTATTTATAGCGGAAGAAGAGTATCGAACGCATTGTAGGAGATGGTCCAATACGTAACCCATTTCACAAGGGGTCTTAAGTTCAAGACTTGGTTAGGGGGTATTCTATGGTTTAGAATTTGTTTTAATTTCTTTGGGCATTATCCTCATGATTTCAATGATGGATTAAGGTTATTATAGTAAGGGGAGTTCAAAGGGTTGAATTAGACTTGTCATTCAACATTGGATTCGGGGAGGTTGTTATTTATGATATTCTAAGCATCCAAAAGTTTTTATTTAGTTATACATTGAGATAGTGGCCATGGTGGTAGAACGAGAGAGATTATTGGGGATTTTGCTAAGGCAGCAATGGCTGTGGTGACCGCGGTGACCATGGAAAGAGAGAGAGGAGAGGGTGGTGGAAGGAGATGGTGGCACCAGTGGTTGATGAGGTGGTACTTGGGGCAGTGGCGAGAGAGGGTTTTGTAACCTACATATATGCCTATTGTTAAATATATATTTAGTTTCCCATTTTTATTTAATACAATAAACTATGTATTTAATTCCCAAATTTATACTATTTCCTGATTTGGTGTAAATGTATAAATATTTCTCATTATCATAAATAAGGGATTGTATTGAATGAAGTATATATTCAGCTTTCTTGTGCTAGAACTTTAGATCGTAAACACAAAAGTACTGTACATGTTCTTTTGAAAAGATCAGACGCCGAAATTATTAGAAGAATTCCTTATGAAGGAAGAGAAAGTTCCTCCATATGATATTTAGTTTGTGAATATTTTAAAATATGGAAAGAAAAAAAAAAATAATTAGGAAAATGAAGAAGTCTGTAACAATAAAAGCTGACTTTTTCCTTTGTTAAATTTTCTAGTCCTTTATTTTTTCAAAAATAGTCAGGCAGGGTCAGAAACTGTGAGGTTGAACAAGACTATAGAATCTCCAAAAAGAAAAGTAGCTACAGACAAATAAGGTGTTCTCCACAAAAGCAGAATGGACTCGATCGAAAAATCTTCTTTAAGCTGGAACTGAAAGGTTAGTGTGCTTTAAGATCATTTTTTTATTCATAAATTTATGATCATCTTATTACCTTCCATTTATTCTTTCCAAATACACCAACCAAACATTATGGAGCCAGATTTCAGAAGATCCAAAAAAACACAAGGAGTTTCAACAGTTGCTGCAACGGGTTTTAGTTACGGGTGGTGTCAATCGGCTTGCTTACATAGCATGGAGCTCGAATGGTCAAGGTGGAGCCTTGAAGGTTTGAATGATCGAGCAACGTATTATGGGAACAATGAGAGTTTTGCAGGAGTATCGTCGAGATTGAAGGCACAATAGAATTGTCCTGATCAATGCCATGGAAAACGATAATTGGCTGGATGGAATTTGAGTAAAGGTGAGGATTGTTGGAAATTTTGTGTCAAATTTTTATTCTAATTAGATTTATATTTTAGAGTTATATTATTTTGTAAGGAAATTTCTTGTTAAGCAAGTAATCATTGTCTAACAAGGAATTGAGTTTGGAACTCTATAAATAAATATTTAGGTTATGAGTTGAGACTTGTGAGAATAAGAGACATGTAACCTCGTAAGGGATGGAGTTGATAAGTAGAGGTGAATTACCACAGGGTAGAGTGACCACTGATGGCGAGAGAGAGTCTCGTGGGAGTATACAGAGAACTCGGTCAAGAATTTGTGTGCATGGTTTAGTGTTAGAAATTCTCTATAATGAATACCTCTACATATATAATGAATATCTTCTTATATTCTCTATCGTTGTAATACTTCTACATATATAATGAATATCTTCTTATATTCTCTATCGTTGTAATATCCCTACGTAAACCGGTTTTGGTCAAACAATGTATATCTTGCGTTTGTTGTGTGATTATTTTATTTCTTATTTTGCTTCCACTGTGCCCAACACTATTTCGCATTGTGGAATTTAAAGAATTGATGGATATAAAGAGTTCACGAATTTGATAGAGAGAGCAGTAAAACCGGAGTTTGTAGGGTATTTGATATTCTCTTTCGTTGATATAGCCCAAATTTTAGGAATATAGCCCAAATTTTAGACGAAGTACTTAAATCTTTGTATTTGTGTGATTGTTTATTGTTGGATATACGTGTTTTGTTAGCTTCCGTTAACCCGAGTACGTAAATTTTTTTATTTGTGTAATTGTTTATTGTTGTATCTATGTGTTTTGTTCGGTCCCGTTGACCTTGGATGGATGAGTCAATTAGGTCATCGAACCTTCCAAATTTTTCAAGAAAGAATCCTTTAATTTATGAGGCAAAGATTTAAGTGAGTAGCTAAGCAGTTGCTCTCATTCTTAGGGACAAAAAAAAAAAAAAATTGCTCTCATTCAATTCAGTGTCGGGTCTTTAATCTGCTTATCATCACAAAGCCCAACCAACAAACATCAGATTTGCTTTTAACAAAGCTTGAAATATGCTAAAATTGATGGGAGAAACACGGGGACATCCATATAGTTGAACTTTTTATTTGCTCAGAAACAGGTCTCTACAACGTAAAATGCTAAAAGTCCCCTATCTTCAACTAAGTGCAATTTATTACCTGAAAATATACATGATCGACCATATATATTGATTGGCAGACAGAAGGTAGGCTTTTGTTCGATCACCTACCGAGCAAAGAAGCCGTGGAATACCATGATATGGCATAAGCTAACGTAAGGAAGTTCTAGATGACAGTTCCACTGGGAATCAAGGCGTCCTTGATCACTGTGACAATCCCACTCTTTATGAAGTATCCATCTGTTTCTCTTGCTGCTTCTTGAACATTGTCACCATTAATGATCTGAAATGACAAAATCACACGTTAAAGGCTCAATCTTTCAAAATGTATGGCGTTTCAGGGATCAAGAAATCAATTCGACATCAGTCAGTAACATGAAATTGCATGCTATGAGCCTATATGCATGTAAAGAAACATAGGAATAGAAATAGGTCTTTTTTTCCTCTTTCCATTTGTTTTTTCATTCTTCAAGGCATCTTTGCACGTACAGATCTATTTAGGAAATTCAAGAAATGACAACTCCAAATTTCATGATCAAAATGATAAACTTGACCTTAAAGGATTTCATCCAAAATAATAATTGGCAATCATAACTACTTTGTAATCCCAGAAAATGAAATCCATGAAGAGGAGAAGAGAAATTGTGATACACAACCTTCACATTTTCCCCTATGCGAGCATTCTTGTCAATTATTGCTCTCTTGATGTGAGAGTTCATGCCAATACCAATGGGAACGCTACCCTTTGCAGCTAAAAACCTCCTGTCAGCATCCGTCTGGGACAAAGAAAATGGCATATAGAAATTATGAGAATTACAAACAGACAAAAAAAAAAATTCATCAATTCAGCAGACTCAATCCAAAACATTTATAGCACACCATTTTCAGGCCAAATATGTTTCAATGACTTGATAGTTGATGCATATGTTGGGCATGTATATGTCTCTACACATCAGACTTATCTGACCCAATTCCAATATTATGGTAAAAAGGCTAAATATTCAAAACATTTAACATTCTTCTGTTATTTACTTGGTGAAAATGTGTTTTCATGTAACATGCAATGTTCTGCCAGAGTACTTCACTCATTTTGAGGCAAATGTGCAACAAAGAAAACAAGAAAGTTTTATGCACAACCATATAGTAAATTTGAATTAGTAGACATGTTGGTTGCATATCTAATCAAATAAGTTTACATATTTATACGTGCGTATCATACAACCCATGCCAAACATGTGATACGTATTCGACTTAAATACTCACCAAATTTAGAAGAGTCTATGCAAATATGCCAAGTATAACAATTCATTCGAACTTCAATAGAAAGAACTACGTAATTATCAGTGTGAATATTACCTCGTAATAATCTGCTCCCATCAACAACGAATCTTCTATAATTGCACCCTCTGATATGCAAGATCGTAACCCAACCACGGAATGGTGAATTTTACAGTTCTGTACAATAAAAAAGAGTGAAGGATCTTGACGAATGGCAAAAAGACTAGTACATATTATTCAGCTTGAGCACGTAACAAATAACTAGAGAACCTAACCAAGTTAACCGTATTCACAACCAGAAGTTACTTACCTTAATTACACAACCCTCACCGATAACACTATCTGTTACGTCAGCATCAAGCATCTTGGAAGGGGGCAAATATCGAGGCTGGGTGTAAATTGGGGATGAACGATCATAGAAGCTACAACAGAAGTATAAAAATGTGAACAATTTAATACTAAAAAAGCTGCTGGCACGAATATTATAACACAATAGAGTTATAAAGGATGAAAAAGGACATGGATAACTACCTGAAATCTGGCACTGGCTTTTTTGTGATTCCCAAATTTGCATTATAGAAAGCCTCAATCGTACCAATGTCTTCCCAGTAGCCATCATACAAGTAAGCTTGCACCTATAGAAATGTGAGATCAATTAAACTTTTGGGAATTGAGGTTCTGGAGAAGTATGCAGACGAACTATTTTCATGACTTCCAGAAACTACCACTTTATTAGACTTATAGACTTCAGTCCAATAGATCTATTTATGTCACCAGAGTTTGGCATCTTGGAGCTATAAAACTATGATTAGCTAAAGTCACAAATTTCAAGATATTAAAATATCCAACCTAACTCCAGAAGTAATTCTGAAATCTGGAAAAATAAATGCTAGAATTAGATTGAAAGAACTTTGAGAGAAAATAGAGTAGTTAGAGAGATAAATCCAATTGAAATCCTTTGTGGGAGAGGTTACAAAAGAAAATCTTCATATTGTAATTTCAAAATTCATTGATATAAGGCTCTAAATCTGCAAATGGATCTCATTGAAATCCAAAGCACCTATAAAAGCCTTCTGTAATATATTTTGAACTCGAGTAATCAAATCCAAAACTGACCCTTCCAAACCCATCAATCCAATGCAACCTTACAGGTTTGCAGTTACACAATACTATAGGACTACACCACCGATGATACGTCCTCTAAATGTGTGTTGCATAAGCCCAGGAATTCATGTCACTGCCCCTTCATACAGGTCATACATAATGCAAATGCTTCACAAGTATTTATGGAGAAAAACAAATTAGAGAAATACATACTCTCATTCCAATGGAAGTTGCCCCTGGAATAACTTCACTTCCAAAATCGTTGGCTCCAGGAAACTTATCTCGAAGCAGATTTAACATCACATCTTTGCTGACAACGTATATACCCATACTTGCGATATATGGCATCTCCTTTGCTCTCTCATCATCAAGACCTAAAACCGTAGTATCAACCTAGAATATGACAAAGCAAGAAATCAAGCCATAATCTAATCTCAAAATTTTCGAAATAGAAATCATAGCATCTCAAACTTGCCACGAAAAAAACAGCTTCACAAAACTTATAGAACAAAGACAAAAAAGTCACCCAATATTTTATATTTACCTTCATAGCTTTCAATTGCTCTCCTTTTGGTTTCTCTGCAAATTCAATTATGCGCCCTTCGTCATCAATCTTCATCAGACCAAATGCAGTGGCACGTTTCTCATCCATTGGCAGTGCAGCTACAGTGATATCAGCATCAGTTTCTCTATGGGCCTGAATGAATCTTTCATAATCCATACGGTACAAATGATCCCCAGCAAGAACTAAGAATTCTAGAATGTTGTGCTCCTCAAACAACCACAAATACTGCCGCACAGCATCCGCGGTACCCTAAAAACCAATTAAACTGAACTTCATAACAGACTCCAAGCAAGCCAGATAAATACGATCAGTAAGGTATTAAACAAAGTTTTTTGTGCTAGTGAGAGAGATCCTGCTTCTATCAAACTATTCCCATTTCAGAAGTGAAAATTTGTTGTAATTGAATTGATATAATTCTCGCTCATCTAAATCTTAACAGCTGGAAATACAAAGAATGTCATCTCAAATATATATCTTTACACATGAAGCTTCTGGTTTCAGTAATAACCTATAACATTCTCCAAATAGGGAACAGGGCCGTGTAGTTGAAATCTAACGCTTTGTTGAAATAATTGGCAACAAAACAAGAGTGAATTTAAAACCAAAACTATGATTGACATTAAATGGAAGGGTGAATCTGAAACCAAAACTAAGATGAATACATCAGGACCACAGGCTGTGAAAGGTTTTGACCAGAAAAATATTTATGAAGATGTAATTTTTTATTGAATCATCAATTAAGACAGAATAATGGCTGGAGTTATGACCACTATTCACTTTTTAGTGCCCATTTAAGGTAACCTAACAAAATCACCTATTAATGAAAAGAAATTGGGGGCAGATGTTGCTCATAGCCAAGAGCTGATGGCTACCCTGGAGATGTACTGTCATTTTTTTTTCATGCAATATCTTCGATATACCCATTGATATACCCATTAAATAGGTGTTGATGCATTGTGATTTAAATTAGTTCAGTTTAGTGGGGATCTATATAACCAACAATTTGGTTTTAGGTTAAAATAATTTAGGTCTAATTTTGGGAAATCTTCCACAAACAAAAGCAATAAAGAGCTATTTATTACATGTGTTACATATATAGTAAGCACTATAATAATGAAAGGGGTAAAATAAGTCCAAGGAGTTGAAAAAGATTAAGAAGTAAAAAGGATCTCAAATCTAATTCCTAAAATGTTTTCTTTCAAAAAGTTAAATGGCGAAGCATGATTGATGTTGCCAAATCCAAATAAATGACAGGTGTTTAAAATGTAACAAAGATAAACAAAATGCATTATGTCAATCTTAACACACAAAAGAAGGAATTTCTCATAGAAATGTCATCATCACATCATTAATAATATAGCAATGATTGTCAACTTTATATGGGCTAGAAAGAATTAAAAAATAAAAATAAATAATTGACAGAATAAGAATGCAAGGTTTAATTATGTAACTACCTGGAACCAATTGGGGTTCTCTGGACTTTGCTGAGCAGCTAGAACTTCAACAAACCCTTCATTCTTGTAACCACCCATGTTACTTGCATATGCCCGAGAAAGGTGGCGATTAAGAGATGCAGAATTGAACTGAGTAAGAACATAGATCTTTGATATGTTGCTATTCAAGCAATTGCTAACAGGAATATCAATCAGTCGATAATTTGCTCCTAAAGGGACAGCTGGTTTTGCCCTTTTCTTGGTAAGAGGGTAAAGGCGGGTCCCAGCTCCACCTCCAAGTATAATTCCCAAAACACTCTAAAAAATTACACAAATATCTAGTCAAGTTCTTGAAATCCAACAAGAGTAAAATGCGAGCATATTACACTTCAAAGAAAGTGATCTGTGTCCATGCATGTGCGTATGTGTATATTTTCTGAGCTTTCCTAATAAAACTTGAGAAAATATAAAGTCATGGATCCTCTAGCCGACATATTTGATTTTAATTAAATGTAAGCATCTAAAAAGCCTATTAAATTATGACATAATAATTAGTTATTGATAATTATTAAAACCATGGAGAGCAGGACCCCCTACAAGAAGATTTAGCCACAGATTATCTTTTTAAATTTTTACTATTATTATTTTAGTGAAAACTAAACCATACCCATTGGCTCTTAGATTAACAATTACCAAAATAAGATGGGATTTTTTTATGGAAAGCTATTTCCAATAAGATACCAAGTGGTCTATGACTTCTCTTATGACTTCTGTGCAAAATCAAACAGAGCATCAAGTTTTATGTCCAAAATTCAAATTCAAAGGAAAACAAACACAAATGTTAGAATCTTACTAAAAAGGGTTCCATTTTAACATCTTATCTTTTCCCATGTCTTCTTGGCAATCATATGGAGCATGACTACAATGCACATACAAAAGGTTTAATCACCGAGATGGGCTAACGAAGTTTATATTCAAAACACATAATATACTGCTCCATAATCAACCAATGGCACACTTATTCCCATGTACTAACAACAAATTTTAATCGCAAAATCTTATTTTTTTCTCGGCTGGTTTGGTTCTTAAAATCCATAAACTATAAAGAAAACAGTGGAAATGCCCAACCCAAAGGCAATGTAAATCGCTTCATCAGAGTGAAAGAGAAAATCCTGGATCTGGAACTGCACAATCAATTCAATTTCAATTGAAGTAACAGTTTTAAACTCTGTTACAATCCTGTTTAGTCTACTCAGATCAATTAGAATCAAATTCTGATTTCAATTTCGCTCTGAATGTAAACTAAAAACTACTATAAGATTATGTTTCCATATATATGTATATACGGACGAGCCTGCAATAATCATTTCTGTTTTTGTGTATATATATGCCACTAAAAGAAGAAGAAGCTTACTCGGCTGGCGTCGGGATCTAGACACGTCTGCGAATTCCTTGAATCAGAAACGGCCTTCGGAGAAACGATCGCCGGAGTTCTACCTCCGGAACGAGGTCGTACCACGAACGCCTCATTCGACGAGATCTTGTCGCCGGATAGATGGGATGACGCAAAGGAGAGGCTCCGAAACGGAGTCGCATGACGGCCGGTAGTCTCGCCGGAGAGAGTGACAGAATTGTGAGTGACCTTCAAAGCTCCGATCGCTGCCATTGTTGCCGCCTTCACTCTTCAGAGAGATCTTCTCTTTCGGGGGAGAGAGACAGAGTGACTGACCAAGTTTATTTATTTTGTGACTTTATAAAGTACGTGAATGTGCAGAGATCCAGATACTATTCACGTGAGGCAATTGATCGACCCCGAGCTTCCGAGAAAATTACGGGACGAACCTGACTGAAACAGTTCATGTGAGGATGGGGTATTTTGGGGGTAGGACCGTGAATAGATTTGTTTACTTGAAAATTGGGGTCCACTTGGACGTTAATTAGTGGATCTCATTTCGCGGTCATAGTACTATACTCACATGCTACTCGTGAAATCTTTTGTGACAGACAACTTTGAGACCGTTACTCCGTATTTTATTTGTATTTTTTTTACTTTTTATAAATATAAGTATATAAATTAAAAGAGTAATACTATTGTGAGGTAGACATTATAATAGTTGTCATGAGCTTTGTTTTTTCATAATAATCATGAAAAAATACTAAGACCATCGTGTAACTATTTAATAGAAAATTTCATGAGGATTATACTGAAAAAATTTAGTACTAAAAATCAATTATATTAAATTAAAAAAATTTGTCAAGCTTTTAAGGTTTGCTTGGTTTGTTATTATTATAAAAATAAATTATTTTCAAAGAACTAAAAATCATAAAATTATATTCTCTCTTAATTACAAACTAAGGAAGTTTTTACATTCTTATTCATTTATTCAAACTAAACTACTATCTTGATTGTTTTATAAGTTTATTTTATGATATTTGAAAATAATAGGAAAATCACTTTAATATTGTCCATTATTATTACGAAATATTATTGTTATGTAAAATATACTGGTATTATTAATTTAAAGGAGAGCTTATGATAATTGCTGTGAGATCCACACACAGAGTAACATTTCTCTGAAGAATTAACAACAACAATAATTGTGAAGAGGCCATTAAGTGACAAATAAGTGAAGAAGAGGTGAAATGATGTGATATGGGTGTCTGAGAAGACCTATCAGATTTCAATTTAATATTGATTAAAAAAATAGTATAAAGAATGAAAGAGAAATGCATAATAATTAACAGTATCCCAAGAAGGAGTAATCATAGAGAGGTGGGGTCCAACATTAAATTATTATTACTAGTAATGAGTAATCACAATCTCATAGACCATTGATAACCGCTTAAATATAAATTATAGTACAACCTAGACTATTAAACAATAAATGTCAATAAATCACTTAAATAATGTGTGGAAAAAGTGAGCACAATGTCATGCTATCATTACTTCTTAATGCTCTGATTAAGCTATAGGTCTATTATATAGTATAATATATGTTACAGTTTTTTTTTTTTTTTCATATATATTTTCGGTCAGAGGCCTAATTTGTCGTGGTTCTGCAAAATTTTGGAGGACCATTGGTCCAAGTAGGTCCACCATTGGTTTGGACTTTGGACGGTCCACAGACCTTGAGGGGCATTGTGGTTTCACAAAAGTTTGGAGGCCTATGGCTGTAACTTTTATTTATTTATTGACGTTGGAAAGAAATACAATTGAATACTCACTTATTTTTGTAAAATTTCAATTCTTAATTTTTATATCCATTCATTAGCTTGGAGTGTCAAGTGTTAGTAGACTCATAATCATGGAAATTAATAACAATTTTACAAATCTTTTTTTATTTTTATTAAAATAACATTGTAGTAAATTTGTAATCGGGATGGGAGCTTGAATATATTTGAAATCACTGCTAAAGAATATCCCAAAAAGGAATAATCATAGAGAGGGGTTCCAACATTAAATTATTATTATTAGTAATGAGTGAGAAATCACAATTTGGTAGATCATTTATTAACGATTTATATATAATCATTACTTCTTAATGCTCTTATTATCTATAGGTCTATATAATAATATATGTTACAATTTTTTTATATATTTTGGGTCATAGTCCTAATTTGTCGTGCTTCTGCAATATTTTGGAGGCCTATGGCTCTAACTTTTATTTATTTTATTGACGTTGGAAAGAAATACAATTAAATATTCCCTTATTTTTGTAAAATTTCAATTCTTAATTTTTATATCCATTCATTAGCTTGGACTTGGAGTGTGTTAAGTGTGTAGACTCATTATCATGGAAATTAACAACAATTTTGTCCAATTTTACACAAAAAAAAAAAAAAAAAAACACTTATTGAAATAATGTTATAGTAATTTTGTACTTTCACATCTTGCGGGATGAGAGTTTAAATATCTTTAAAATCACTCTAAATAATATCGCTATAAGATAGAGCAGGTTTAACTCAACACTAAATTTAATTTGTAATTCACTTTTAAAAAAAGTTTGGATTTTAATTTTGAATTCAAAATCAAAATAAAGAATTGGATGGATATTCTTTGAAAGATATCCAAAATTCAACCCTGATTCATTCATATAGGAGTATATTTTATCTTTTAAAAATTATATGGGTTGAATATAAATCCTATGTACAGGATTTAATTTGAATGCAATAAAATATAAAAAGGTTAAGTACAAATTTTTTTTCTTCTAAAATATAGCTTTTGTGCACAAATAATTCTTCTTTTTTTAAAATGTACATTTTAGTTTATAAAATTCAAAAATTCTTTGACCACTTTTTAGTCAAAATTAAAATAAAATAAATTTTAAAATCCTAATTTACAATTCCTTCCTATTATGCCCTTTTTCTGAGGGCTCCCGGTCGCCACATCAGTGCCACAACAACTGTTGGTGACGGCTCCACCACCATAGCCGCCGCGACCACCACCCCTACCCCCACACCCAATACAATAAAAAAAAGTTCAAGCTCCTCCTCTTTTTTTTTTTTTTTTTTTACACTTAATCTAATATAAAATTAATGCAATAGAGAGTTTGCATATGTTTGCTGGTGGAATAGTTTTTTAAAAAGTTCAACACTGTCGAAAAGAAAGCCGAAAAAAAGTCCATCCCTAATTTGCAAGTGCATTGATTCACTCACTCACTGAATAAGGTTAGCGGAGTCCAAGGGGTTGAGATTTGATTTGTGGAGGGAAATAAAGTAGCGAAAAAATCCATCTAACGGATGATCCATCGGGGTATGGTACTTCCTACGAGAAATAAAGCAACGAAAAATCCTCCATTTCAAAAAGAAGGCAAGTACACCTTTCTCTCGCGATACTCCTATTCCCATACTTTCTAGCTTGCCTTTCTACCCATCCTTTCATATCATAAAATTAAAATACATTTAAACCTCAGTGCCAGCCAGTGGGAGACATCTGAAAGGCCGCAAGGGTGGGTGGGTAGGACTACAGATTCCAACTTAAAAAACTTCCCACACAAATGCAACATTTAACCATTGAATTATACAATAAGTCATCAAGAATCCCCGTGGAAGAAACACACAGATTGAACAATTAGTAATTTCTATTAATTAATATGGTTTTTTTTTTTTTTTTTTTTCCCACATATTTGATAAATTTCAACAATCAAAAAATAAACTGATGATTCGCTTCAAAGGACAGAGAATATCATAAAAGCCTGAAGTAGCACAAGTAAAGAAAGCTTAAAAAGGTGATTGATTTAGAAAATGAGTTCCACTTTCAACTGCAACAACCCCCTGCTTGAGAAGCAGACCCATATCTACCTCCTGCTGGCCCTGGGATGCCCCCATATCCAACTTTTATCCCGTCAGACTGCAAAATCTAAAACAAAAAAAAAAAAAAAAAAAAGGCATAATTTTTAAGCACAAGCACTGCAAATCCTACCTATCACAACCAATCAAAATAGCTTTTCACTAAGTAACTAACAGGACAAAAGTTTCACTTTATGTTGCCAAAATTACTCACATCTCCCATGCAACTAGACTAGTAATCCGAAACTGAACTTTTCGTGTTCAAAAACAGGACAGTTTATGAGACAATGGTTTCACCCATGTCCTCTCTTAGCATTACAGTGGATGCCACTTAACAACTGAAATATTTGTCTCACTAAAACTAGATAAGGAGAAAAGGGTAACCAGAAGTTATGGTTTTAATAGGTGAACCTCAATGTGATTCATCTTAGGCAGTTGCTAATTTATGCTATGATCATACATTCCAAGGCCTCATGAATATATATGTTCAAGACTTCAAGATTGAATTACCACTGAAACACCTTAATCAATTAAACCTTTTTTGGCCCACCTCACATTGAACTATCCAAATACCAGCAGAAAAAGAGAGAAAATAAATCCAAGGCATACCTCGTTTGATACGTCTAAAACTCCATCCTGAATTTTCTTATAGATTGTTGAAGCTGTGTTTATAAATGCCTGCAAAAGCAAAAGAAAAAGGAGAGAGGGGGAAGAGTGTCAGAAAGAAAAAAAGAAATATAATTTTTCTTTTTGATAAGTGGAAAACAAAGAAATATAATAGTAAAGAAGCTTCAGTTGATAACATTTTAAAACATCTGTTAGCAAATTCATCACCTCCTCAACATTCTGAGCAGTTTTTGCAGATGCCTCCATGAATATTAAACCGTGTTCCTTGGCAAACTGCTCTCCTTCCTCTGTGCTTACGGCCCTTCTGTGAGCAAGATCGCACTTGTTGCCAATAAGCATAATAGTCATGTTGGCATTTGCTTGTTGCCTTACATCCTCCAACCAGCTAAAAAGGTGATTAAAACTTTCCCTCCTAAGAATTGGAACCATTAAAAATGTACTTTATTACAACCAGAGAGGCAGAGCCAAATCCCAACTACACCAAGCCAGTGAGACCAGCCCAAACAGTCAACCCAATCCATAGTTATCTATATCTTCAATTGAAGTGTGTATATAATTAAAAATTGGCCATGCAATAATAAATGAAAACACACACACACAGCCAGAATATATTAGATAATTCTGCACAGTGGTATGCTAATTCATCCTCTCTCTAGACAAGTAAATAGTTGACGACCAGAATGGCTTCTGTAAATTTGTAAATCAGTTTGTCATTTCAGTTAAAAAAACTCAGCATAATGAAGTGCCTATTATTTGTTCTGACTTGTATCATTGTGTGAGTTTTTCTTATGAAATTATTATCTTGTTTTGGCTGTACTTTCCATGAAGAATATATCAACTATATGGCTCAACATAACTCCCAGCTCATTCATTATTGTTTAAAAATGCTCATTCCCTGTAAACACATTGGCAATTGAGTCTCCTCATAATGCATATTCTTCAAAACGTTTTAAAGATATAATGATGATAATGTTACTAAGAAAGAGACGCATCATAAGACAATGTACTGATACAACCTCTTTTGTGGAAGGCAGTTAGGTCGGACAAATATAAAAATATAGCATAGAACTCACTGAAAACAAATAATCCAAGAAATATTTTAGAATATTGTGAACAGCAAATGATCAATTTCCTTCTTTCAGTAGCATGACTAATGACAACTAAAGATGCAGAAGAACATACTCACAACTATATATGCAAGACTTTTTCCTAGTTTACATGCATTAAATGAGAAAAAAGAATGACTTCTTTAGTTTATAAAAGAAAATGGCTTCATTAACTGTTAAAGATTCAAATAAGAATAATACCTAGTGATATCATAAACTAACAGTGCACCAGCAGCCCCTCTGTAGTAGGACCTCGTAATAGACCTGAATGATTCTTGACCCGCCTGACATAGCAATGAAATAATGAAATATAAATGGCATGAATGTAATATAAGTCAAGTAAGGAAACAAAAAAAGAATAGAATAAACCAACCGTGTCCCCTATTTGCAGCTTTATTGGTTTGTTATCAATTGTGATCATTCTGGCCCCATATTCAACACCGATGGTTAAGTCGTGCACGGACTGAAACCGTTTGTCAGTGAACTGCAGAAGAATACATGATTTTCCTACCGCTGTGTAACAAAGGATCAAACTCACATGAGTTTCAAAAATTCTTCCATCATTCATTACTTCAACAAAAATATTCATCTCGTAGTTTAATATAAGTGGGAGTCATAATTTGTAAAGATCTAATATGAGATAATGGCCACTAGTCCACTACCATCATGATCATTATTCCTTATAAAGCGAAATTTATACCACTGGAGGACATTTAAGAAGTGAAACTTCACCTAATATTGGGAAAAACAAAATGTTTCACCTTTACCTATTGCCTTCTAAAATTATTTATGTACAACACATGTCCACTGGAACCCTCCCGATTAAGAGAGTAATGAATTTCCTTGGCCAGGGGCGAAAGTTAGAAAAAAAATTGAATCTTTTGATTGTATATAGTCCAAACTAAGTAATACCATGAAGTTATCTTACAAAGTAAAGTTACTTCCTACTCTTTACAAACCTTTTCCTATACCTTGTGAAGTTAAATCTTGGAAAGACAATAGAAGAGGAGTGTAGCTAACCCATTTAGTAGCTTGAGTGGTATCTCCGACCACCCTAAAGGGTCAAGTCCTGATTGGGATATGGGCGATACATATGTAAGATTCATCTCTTACAATGCAACAAAGTTATATCACAAAATGCAACACCCATGCATCAACTTTAAATAAAGTTATGAAACACATTTATATTAAATATATAACACCTGTGCAACATATTACATCATGTTGCAATGTTATAATACCATTAAATCGAGAATTCAACACATTTATGCAGTTGTTTGATTTTCAATTCAAAGTTGTCGCAATCACAATTTAAAGTTATCGCAATGTACACGGGAGAGGATCCTAGTGTGTACACGACATCTTTAGGTAACAACTTTATGAACATAGCTAAAAGATAAGCAAAACTTAGTATCTTAAATGCTTCCTTTGGGAAACTTATCTTATCCTTTTACCAACCTTCTTTCCTATGCAATAATGGCACAATTTTGTTCTTTGCACACACTATGCAGAAACATAATATATAATATATAGTTATCATTGCAAGAAAAGCAATGAAAAAAGGTTACCAACTTGACTCAATATAACAAAACTTGCACACAATACAACACACTAATATATTGGGATAACGAAGTACACCATAACATTAAATTTCACTTGTTCAATGTATGAAAAGATCAATACACGCATTATCTATCTTGTGCGAGTATGTCTCCTGAATCATCACAGTTTAGGTAAATCAAAGTTGCCACAAAACTCCTTAAGATCCAGAGAAACACACATATACAGTGTGAATACGAATATATAAACTCTAAAATCGGTATTACACAATAAAATCGAAAGTAAAGGAATTGAGATAATGATTACAGGTATCTCCTATGATAATGTACTTGAAGAGGTAAGCGTAGGACATGGTCGCTCAGATCTTTGATTTGCTTCGAAATAACTCCGAAATTGAGAAATTCACTGATCAAACTATACAATTGTGCTTTTGAACGAGATCTGATTAGACAGCGATGAATGAATTTGAACAAAATTAAAGGAATATATAAGAAACTATGAGAGAATAAGGATTCTCTATATTATGAGACTTACAGAAGGAAAAGGAGAAGGTAGAGAGGTTTCAGGAAAGCTTTGGAATTTCAAGCGGAGTTAACCGCCTCTCTTCCTTCTTTTATAGAGAGCCGCCGAAAGAAAGAATTTTCAGAAACAACGTCATGCCAGCCTATCAGTCCAGTGCCTTACCCAACTTCGACGGTACAGTCCATTGCGTTATCTAAAACCGCGTTTCGTGTCGTTGAAGGCATCGTCATGCCAGCCTATCAGTCCAGTGGTCCGAGCCCAATCACAAGCTCAAGAAACTACTCTCTTTCAACAATGATAAATGTAAAATAAAATAATTATTTTTCGGTTTGAGAAATACTATATCTATATCTATATTTATTACTATTATTAAAAGTACAAAATGTGTTTTAGTACATTAAAGTATTTCAGTACATTATTTTTAATTTATATGCTCCATACGTATATTTTCTTTTAGAGTAACACAAATTACCTATTTATTTTTCATTTTTATTTTAAAATTATTATATAGTGATTAGAATAGTTTCAATAAAACTCAAATTTCTTATTTATTATGAGTTTTTTTAATAAAAAAATCTAATTAAATAAAGAAATATATAAAGAAAATAAATAATTTAGTCTTTCTAATTAGACAATGAAATATATAAAAAAAATATAAATAATTTAGTCTATTTAGTCTCCACATATTTTCTAATTTTATAAATAATATTTTAATATATAAATAAATAAAATATCAGTAAATTGTATAAAAAATAGGGCTTGATTTTGATATTGTTTTAGGAGTTTGAAAATACACTTATCAATAATTGAATTCCTATTGTAAAGTTCAACTAAAAATTATATTTTTATCTCTTTTACCTTGTGTCAATTTATGTTAATGGATATTTTAGAATTTAGAATTATTTAACTATTTTGTTAAATATTGATTTTAAATCATATTTTAATCACGAGCAATAGTACATTATTTTTTAATAATAAATTTATATGTTCAGTATGTATGTTTCCTATTAGAATAACACAAATTACATATTTATTATGAGTTTTGATTTTAAAATTAATATAAGGTGTTAGAAGAATTTATATAAAACTCAAATTACCTATTTAGAAGAGTTTATATAAAACTGAAATTACCTATTTATTATGAATTTTTTTAATAAAAGGAAATCTAATTTAGATAAGGAAATATATAAAGAATATAAATAATTTAGTCTTTCTAATTAGACAAGGAAATATATATAAAAATATAAATAATTTAGTCTATTTAGTCTCCACCTCTTTTCTAATTTTATAAATAATATATAAATAATTTTCTAATATATAAATTAAATAAAATATTAAAAGATTGTAATAAAAAATAGTTTTGATTTTGATATTATTTTAGGAGTTTAAAAATACACCTATCAATAATTGAATTCCTATTATAAATTTTAATAAAAAAAAATTATATCTCTTTATTTTGTGTCAATTTTATATTCATGGATATTTTAGAATTTATAGTTATTTAATTACTTTATTAAATTTTAATTTTAAATTAGATTTTACACACGTGCAACGCACGTACATATTTACTAATATATATATATATATATATATATATATATATATATATATATATATATGTATTTGCCATTTTACATGTAGGGCTCAAAAAGAATTTAAAAAATTATATAGATATTTAGTGTTGACACGGTCAATTTTTGTTGCACATTGATTATAATACTTTTAAGAAGTGAGAGCATTTTATTCATTATTGAGAAAGAGTTTTTGTTGGAATCTATTCAATGTATTCATTGAATACACTTAAATAAAAAAAAAATATTGATCATTTTAAACTCTTTAAAATCACCAAAATGTAACAATCCACTGGAAATTTGTTGTGATGAATATTCATATCAACCATGTCTCATGGTTGGTTATCATTGTAAGATTATTTATTTAATTACGGCCCACATGATTTGGACATGTGACATATTACTTGGTGGCTAAGTAAATAGATATCAATTAATTATTCTTGGTCAATTTATAATTACTTTTTTGGTAATTACTTATGGAGAAGTGTTTTCCTTCTAATTCCTTACTTTAATAGAAAGTAAAATTGTAATACTAAAAGGAAAATTGGTCCTCTCTCTGCCTTTATAAAAGTGCATATGCTCCATCAATTATGTACGATTATTGATACAACACATAAAAAGGTTATTGTGTGTAAAAGGCCAAGAGAGATAAACCAGTTTCCACATTTGTCTGTTGATCAGAGTTGCAGATTGATTCGTGGTTAAAGGATCTGGACATTGGATTTAATTTCAACAAGATTTGATATCATGAATAGAGGTATGTATATCTAACTATATTTATTTATGCGTTATAACGATATGAAATTAATTGAAGTTCTAAGATCTAGGTTTTATGATAATTTGTGATTAAAGTCTAACACAAAATTAATTAGGGTTTTTACATATGGTATCAGAGCCCGTAGTTTTGGAACTCATTATTTTTCCATTATACTTGCATAAATAATATGTTTAAGTTTAAATTAAAATTTTAATTTATTATAGACTAATCTGTTTAATGCAGTTTGTCTCTTGACTATTGTTTCATAAAGTAATCAATATCTCTTACTTAGATTTGTTGACTTATTATAATATGCCTCGATTTCTGAACCTTATTGTTTTGTTGATGGTTATATGAATATAATGAGAATGGTGTGACAAAGCTGCTATGATTTCGTGCATATGATGACAGAAGTTAAAGTTGTATATTTGATATATATATTATATGTATTTGTTGAAAGTTTGAAAAGAGACAAAAACAACTTAAAGTTTGACAAAGGAATCTGGGTGGAGTTAAAGTTTTTTTTTTTAAAAAAAAAAAAAAAAAACGAAACTTGGTGTTTGTTGATGTTGATGGCTATATATTTATATAAATATATAACTTAAATATATATAAGCATAACGAGACAAAAAACAAGTCAAAAAGAGATTGTTTTTTAGGTTGTATTCTTATTTCGTGCACAATCTCTTTACAGGATGAAAATTTTGATTGTTATTCCGCTGCGCAAATCGAGATTCTCAAAAATAATGATGTCGTTTTTGTTTTGTACATAATTAAATATATGTTTATTAATATACATTACAGTACATTTATCCATGAAATTTTAAGACACTCACTAGCAGTTTAATTAATTATTTTGATAAATTATGTGTGCATAATATGGTGGGTAATTTAATATTAAATTTATCACTAGGTAATTTAATATTCATATTATAGAAAGGTTGGTAGCTACCAAAGTGGCCTAACCATAAAGGTTAATGGATATTAATTTTAGTGGTAGACATAATTACAATATTTCATGAATAATGATGCTTATAATTTTTTATAATATTCATGAATATTGGGTTTATTCAATTATTAGAAATAATTCCTCAAAGGGAATTAATTTTCAAGTGATTAAATAAATATTAAGGGGTTGTATGTAATTTTTAATTGGGTAGCTATAGGATATCCAAATGTAACTTGTCTATTTAATTAATTAGTGCATCACCAATGAAAATATATATATCAATAAATACATCTAAGCATCATTTTTTTTTTGTATTTTATGGTTACTACCCAAAGGGGTACCATAGTTGTACAATGTATTTATTTATTTTTATATGTGTTGTTATCTCAAAATATTAATGTTATGAGCAATTACCTTATTATGATTATTTTATTGCAGTATCTTTTCCTGTTTCTGTGAATTCGCATGCTTCATCTGTTCCAATTCTCAATGGGGCTAACTTCTCAGAGTGGAATGAGCAAGTTCAGTTCAATTTAGGAGTATTAGATCTTGATTTAACATTTCAAATTGAGAAACCTATTGCTATTACTGGTGAAAGCAATGAGGAAGAAAAGTCTCTCAATAAAGTTTGGGAGAAATCAAACAGATTGAGTATTATGTTTATGCGAATGACTATTGCAAATAATATCAAAACAACTCTTCCCCAAACTGACAATGCTAAGGAATATTTGAAAAATATTGAAGAATGTTTCCGTACTGCAGATAAGTCTCTTGTAGGGAAATTAATGGCTGACCTCACTACTATGCGTTTTGATGGTACTCGTAGTATGCATGAGCATGTTCTTGACATGACTAATCTTGTTGCGAAATTGAAAACTTTAGGGATGAATGTGGATGAGACTTTTCTCGTTCAATTTATTATCAATTCCTTACCTACTCAGTATGGGCCATTTCAAATTCACTATAACACTATTAAGGATAAGTGGAATGTGAATGAATTAGCCAGTATGTTAGTTCAGGAGGAAGGAAGGCTTAAGCAACAAGATAATCATAATGTTCGTCTCATGACTCAAAAAGCTAGAAAGAAATTTGGGAAAAGGCCTGGAAAAGGCATTAAGCGAGCAACACCCCAAATAAAGGATTCTGATCAAGCTACTCAAAAGAAGGAACGCAAGAATGATAAGTGTCATTTTTGTAACAAATCTGGACACTTTCAGAAAGATTGCATGAAACGTAAAGAATGGTTCGAAAAGAAGGGTAAGCCTTTGACTTTTGTATGTTTTGAATCAAACTTAATTGAAGTTCCTTCTAATACTTGGTGGGTTGATTCAGGCTCTAATGTTCATATTTCCAATACGATGCAGGGATTCCTTTCAACCCAAACCACAAATCCAAATGATGATTTCTTGTTCATAGGGAATTGGGAGAAAATTCCAGTTGAAGCCATTGGGACATTTCGTTTAGTTTTAGATAGTGGATTTCATTTAGATTTGTTTAAAACTCTTTATGTTCCTTCAATTTTCCGTAATTTGATTTCTTTGTCCAAACTTGATGTTGATGGTTTTTCATTTAAATTTGGTAATGGATGTTTCAGTTTGTTCAAAAAATCCCAATTTGTAGGTTCTGGTATTCTTGTTGATGGTTTATACAAGATAAAGCTTGATAATTTATTTTCTGAAACCCTTTTGACCTTGCATCATAATGTTGGAACCAAATGTAGCTCAATTAATGAAAATTCATCTTTCTTGTGGCATAAAAGATTGGGTCATATATCCAGTGAAAGGTTAAAAAGATTAGAAAAAGATGGAATTCTTTGGAATCTAGATTTTACTCATTTTATTGTGTCTGTGGATTGTATTAAAGGTAAACAAACCAAACGCACAAAGAAAGGAGCCACAAGGAGTATAGAGTTTCTTGAAATTATTCATACAGACATTTGTGGACCTTTTAATGTTCCATCTTTTGATGGAGAAAAATATTTTATCACCTTTATAGATGATTTTTCACGTTATGGATATATCTATTTGTTGCATGATAAATCTCAAGCAGTGAATGCTCTTGAAGTATACTTAAATGAGGTTGAAAGGCAACTAGATAAAAAAGTAAAAATAGTAAGGTCGGATAGAGGTAGTGAATATTATGGCAAGTATGATGAAATGGGTCAATGCCCTAGACCGTTTGCTAAACTCCTTGAAAAGCATGGCATTTGTGCTCAATATACTATGCCAGGCACGCCACAGCAGAATGGTGTAACTGAAAGGCGTAATCGTACTCTTATGGAAATGGTTAGGAGTATGTTAAGTAATTCCTCGTTACCCATATCATTGTGGATGTATGCTCTTAGAATTGCTATGTATGTATTAAACAGGGTTCCTAGTAAGGTAGTTCCAAAAACTCCATTTGAACTGTGGACAGGAAGGAAACCTAGTTTAAGGCACCTACATGTTTGGGGTTGCCCAGTGGAAGCTAGGATTTATAATCCACATGAAAAGAAATTGAATTTTAGAACAGTTAGTGGGTACTTTATTGGTTACCCAGAAAAATCCAAAGGGTATAGGTTTTACTGTTCTACACATAGTACAAGAATTGTTGAAACCGGTAATGCCAAATTCATTGAGGATGGTGAAATCAGTGGGAGTAATAAAAATGAGAATGTGATCATTCAAGAAGTTAGGGTACAAATCCCTTTACCCACAACTTCTAAAGAAATAATTGTTTCTCCAGTTGTTGAACTGCATAACAACGAAGAACAATTAAATGATCAACAATTCCATAATGAAACTATCACCAATGAAGTTATAGAAGAACCACAAGGAATAACATTAAGACGGTCTTAAAGAGAAAAGAGACTTGCTATTCCAGATGATTATGTGGTATATCTACATGAATCTGATTTTGATATAAGGATATGTAAGGATCCGGTTACATATTCATAAGCCATTAATAGTAATAATTCTATTAATTGGATTAATGCCATGAATGAGGAGTTGAAGTCAATGGAACAAAATAAAGTTTGGGAACTCGTTGAATTGCCTGAAAGATTTAAACAAGTCGGGTGTAAATGGGTCTTTAAGACCAAACGCGACTCTAATTGCAATATTGAACGATATAAAGCCAGACTTGTAGCCAAGGGCTTCACTCAGATTGGAGGCATTGATTATAAAGAAACATTCTCTCCTGTATCTAAGAAGGATTCCTTAAGAATTATCATGGCGTTTGTATCTCACTATGATTTAGAGTTACATCAAATGGATGCGAAAACAGCTTTTCTAAATGGGAATTTAGAGGAAGAAGTCTATATGGATCAACCTGAAGGCTTCAGATTAGAGGGTAAAGAACGCATGGTCTGTAAACTTAAGAAGTCAATATATGGACTTAAACAAGCTTCCCGACAATGGTATATTAAGTTTAATGATACTATTACTTCTATTGGTTTTAAAGAAAATACTGTTGATCGGTGTATATACCAGAAGATTAGTGGGAGCAAGTTTATATTTCTGATTCTATATGTTGATGATATTTTGCTTGCTAGTAGTGATCTTGGTTTATTGCATGAAACTAAAAATTATCTCTCTAAGAATTTTGAGATGAAAGATATGGGTGAGGCATCCTACGTGATAGGAATAGAAATATTCTGTGATAGGTCACGTGGATTGTTAGGATTGTCTCAGAAAACATATATTGAGAGAATTCTAGAGAGATTTGGTATGGAACATTGTTCAGCTAGTATTGTTCCAATACAGAAAGGGGATAAATTTAGTTTGATGCAATGCCTAAAGAATGAATTAAAACATAAAGAAATGCAAAATATTCCTTATGCATCTATTGTGGGAAGTTTGATATATGCACATGTTTGCACTCGTCCAGATATTGGTTTTGCAGTTGGAATGCTAAGCAGATACCAAAGCAATCCAGGAATGCATCACTTGAAAGCTGCAAAGAAAGTTATGAGATACTTATAAGGAACAAAGAATTATATGCTCACATTTAGAAAGACTGGTGAGTTAGAGGTTATTGGTTACTCAGACTCAGGTTTTGCTGGATGTGTGGATAGTAGAAGATCCACTTTTGGTTATTTGTTCCTTTTAGCTGGAGGGGCAATATCATGGAAAAGCGCAAAACAGTCTATTATTGCTTCATCAACTATGAAGGCTGAATTTGTAGTATGCTTTGAGGCTACAAATCATGGTTTGTGGTTGCGGAACTTTATTTTGGGATTTGGTGTTATGGATTCAATTTCTAGACCACTGAAAATTTATTGTGATAACACTGCAGCTGTCCTCTTTACTAAAAACGATAAGTATTCCAATAGCGTTAAGCATATGGAGCTGAAATATCTTACCGTTAAAGAAGAAGTTTAGAAACAATGAGTGTCTTTTGAAAATATAAGCACACAACTTATGGTTGCAGATCCATTGACAAAAAGATTACCACTCAAGACATTCATAGGGCATATTGAAAGAATGGGTCTTGAATGTAATCAAAGTTAATTATTATTTTTGTTGTGGATTGCTTAACAATGCTTATATATATTTGACATTTTGAGCTCATTAAAATATGTTTCTGATATTTCCTGTTAATTTGTGTATGTACATGTATGTATTACTTTAAATGATGAAAACATGAATAGTCTTAGAAAAGACATTATTGTAAGACCTTTATTGATGCTTCTCACTTATAGACTATGTTAAATGGGTTACTAGTGTTGTGGTACATAGAAGGGACTATGTTAAATTGGTAGTTTGTTTACCATAGTATTTATGATGACCATATTAATATCTTAATTTAATTTATGGTGCACACTAATGACTATTTTACTAAACCACTACAAAAGTTATCATATGTGCCAAGTGGGAGAATGTAAGATTATTTATTTAATTGTGGCCCACATGATTTGGACATGTGACATATTAGTTGGTGGCTAAGTAAATAGATATCAATTAATTATTCTTGGTCAATTTATAATTACTTTTTTGGTAATTATTTATGGAGAAGTGTTTTCCTTTTAATTCCTTACTTTGATGGAAAGTAAAATTGTAATACTAAAAGGAAAACTGGTCCTCTCTCTGCCTTTATAAAAGTGCATATGCTCCATCAATTATGTACGATTATTGATACAACACATAAAAGGTTATTGTGTGCAAAAGGCCAAGAGAGAGAAACCAGTTTCCACCTTTGTCTGTTGATCAGAGTTGCAGATTGATTCGTGGTTAAAGGATCTGGACATTGGATTTAATTGCAACAAGGTTTGATATCATGAATAGAGGTATGTATATCTAACTATATTTATTTATGCGTTATAAGGATGTGAAATTAATTGAAATTCTAAGATCTAGGGTTTTATGATAATTTGTGATTAAAGTCTAACACAAAATTAATTAGGGTTTTTAAATAATCATATATGGGATTCATCAATTTTTGTATTATTAATTTATCAATTTTTGTATTATTACTTTGTAAGAAAACTTTCGGAACTCAAATTGAACTCAATGATGAATGCCCTACCAAATCCTTAACAAGGACAAGCATAAGGGAATAGGGATGATAAATTACATTATTGTCATGAAATTGGTAATGCAAGATAAGATTTGAAATTTGAATTAATGACAACTACTCTTATCATGACAATAGATCACAGTGTGTTAAAAATATTTCTGGTTGGTGTTATTCTCAATGTTGTATATTCATCTCACCTTTACTAGTGTGTATATATATTACAATGTTTTACATGAAAATATAAAGGAGTATGGTCTTAATTTATTTTATTGGCTAGTTTCCATAATCTGAATATGTTAATCCATCTACGGGGACTTTATATATAGGCACAGATTTTTTTATTTACAAAATTATCTATATTTTTTGTAAAAATCTTTAAAATGCTCCCATCCAATTTTTTTTGATAATATCTGACTATATTATTGTTGTTCAGGCCGCCCCTCTCATACAATTCTCTACGTCGCCCTTCTTATACAATTCTTTAGGTTTGTCACTACTTTTGTCACTGCTTATACACAGTGAACAAATGAAACAAGGGTTGAATGGTTTGCAAAAAATCATTATTCCTTTCAGATTTTCTCTGACATTATTGTTAATCCATATAAAAAGCAATACCATTAAAGAAAATAAAAAAGAAGGAAATAACACAAACTCAGAAGGCCATTTAATAAATTTTTAATTGGGTAAAAATCAACTGTTTTGTAACGACTCGAACTCATGGGTCCAAACCGTTAACTGGGTCCTTACCCGAACACGAGGTCACCTAAGTCGTTCCCGTCATTTCTAATGTCATAAGATCACTTTTAAGGTCATCATTGGACTTCACAGCGGCTTAAAACAAATTTCCAACGCTTAGGATTAATTACATTGAAGAGAAGGACAAAATAAGAAAAGCAGGTGCACTTCGGTCGGCCGAAGCAACTCCCATGAACCGGTCGACCGAAATGAAACCTTAATAGCCACTGAAGTCTTTGGACGAACCGGTCGACCGAAACAGGCATTTCGGTCGACCAAAATGGCTCTGCGTGCTACCCCAGCTACTGGAAATGCTGAAAATCCTGAAAATGAAAAATGGTCTATGGAAAACTTCGCAAATTTGTTTCAAACTTGTTCTACAAACTTCCCAAGTGGTAAACTACATATCATGGTCATGATCCTCAACATCTTATATACAAGGCAACTCCATCAACCATTCAAATATATATATATATATATATATATATAATACATTGTTTTTACATTCTTGTTCAAATATCCAACAAAATAGAGTCAAGTTCATAGGTAAATTACAAGGCCAAGGCAGTTAACTTAATTGCACTTCCACAATAAGGCATTTACAAAAGAATGACCTAATTACAAAAGATAGCAAAAGAAATGAACTCCAAGTCCTCCTCAAACTTGTGAAGGATTATCATCGGCCACCTCCTTTCCATGAACTGAAAAATGTTAAATATAAAGGGGTGAGCAATTTGCTCAGTAGGTGGTGCCTAAGACACACTTCTTGTAACTCCGTGAATCCAAATAATGAATAGGAATAGAGGATAAGGGTCATGCTATGCCGGGAAGGAATATAACATCAATTCTAAATTCAAAGTAAATAATGTCGTGCCATGAAATGCAATGCCATGTATGTCGTTCCTTATTTTCAAAATCCAAATCCATCACTTTTCAAACTGTTAATATAACTCGTCTTTTGGTGATTCCGCAGCGACACGAGAGAATGATTGGCTACTGTCCCTGACCCTTAGTACCCACGCGGCGTCATTTGGGGCCCAGCTAGCTCAACCACGCTAGGGTAATTTCCCTACTTCCCTCTAGGTTATATTAACACCACGGCCCTTTGGCAACTCCGCGGCGACCGAGTTTTCTCAAAACCATTTCATCAAAATTCTTCCCAAAAATCATTTTTCTTTTATTTCAAATCATTTCCCTTCATTCAAACCCAATGAAATGCATACATGTCTCATACTTTCAATGCTATGATAATAAGGGATTTTAATACAACACAATTAAGCATGCTTTATAAGAAATTCTAAGAAAATTACACATGTTCCCATACATCATTTCTAACAAGTTAACAACACAATAGGCATAGAAAATCAACACTTATGCATGTTTTTCATACAAATCAAGTAATACATATAATCATGAACTTTGTACACCACAATTAAATCATTATAGGGGAAAGTAACACCAATTAACATGTTAACAACAATTAGCAATAAATTAATTCACAAAGGCACAAGAAAAATATGAATTAGAGACTCCTACCTCAAGGAGGATGAAAAACCCTCAAAATGGGTCTCAAAACCGGAATCCCTAAAGTGCACTAAAACTAAAATTGCTTATATGGAAGTGAAGATCTCGCCGTGCTCCTCGAATTGCTGCAAACGGCTTCCAAAAATTCCAAGTATTGAGGAAGAAATCAAAACTTGAAGTTTTGATGCAAAAAGAAAAAGAAAATGAAGTGAAAATGAGAGAGGGAGAGAACCTGCGGGAAAGGAGAGAGAATGAGATCATATTGTGGTCTCTTGGGCACCCAAATAGGCTAGTGGTGGGTCCCACCACTTTCCAAATTCTTTTCCTTTTTAACTTTATTTTAAATTCTTATTTTGCACCACACAAATAAATATGTACACAACCATATAAAATACCACATAAAACACATAAGATAAAATACATGAGATGCAATTGAACCTAACTAAAATCCCCATACACAACAATACTGGTAGCGGGTTTCACACGGGTCCGTCCGGTCCAAAATTTGGAAAAATGCAAAAATAACCAACCTTACATTTTCAAGAGCCTTGAACTCAATAGAATGCTCCAAACAACTCACCGACACACCCGGTACGCCCCACGGTGTCCGGTACGCAAAACGTGAAAGGACGAAAATGCCCTTGCATCAACAAAATTCCCAGGAAAAAAGAAAAATGGAGAAAATTGGAAACATTACAATCTCCCCAACTTAAAGGATTTCGTCCTCGAAATCAAGTCATACCTGGGGAAGAAAACAACGTTGGATACTTGGAGCGAACCTCTTGCTCAAGCTCTCAAGTAGCCTCCTCAACTCCGTGGTGCCTCTAAAACTCCGTGGTGCCTCCAAAGAACTTTCACTAGCGGTATCGTCTTATCCCTTAACACCTTCTGTCGTGTGTCAAGGATCTGAACTGGTCTCTCTTCATAAGAAACATCTTCAATAATGTCCACATCAACCCAATTCAAAATGTAAGATGGGTCCGGCTTATATTTCCGTAGCATCGACACATGAAAAATATTATGGACTTTGTCCAACTGGGGTGGCAATACAAGTCTGTAGGCAACTTCTCCAATGCGGTCCAAAATCTCAAACTGGAGACCTACGCGGTCTGCCATGCAAAGCCTCAAATGGAGCCATCTCAATGCTCGCCTGATAACTGTTGTTGTAGGCAAACTCAATAAGCGGTAGATGATCTTCCCATTCGCTCCGACTAGCCATTCGTCTATGAATGGAATGCCGTACTAAGGTGCAATGATGAACTAAACGCTGCTTGAAGTCCTTCCCAGAACTTCGAAGTGAACTTGGCATCCCTATTTGAAACAATGGTTACTAAAACTCTATGCAACCTTATAATTTCCTTCACATATAGCACACCAAGTGCCTCTGCGTCATCTGTTGCCTTAATAGGCAAAAAGTGAGCCGTCTTGATCAGTTTATCAATAATGACCCATACGACTTCATTACCCCTCCGGGACTTAGGATGACCTGTCACAAAATCCATAGCAATCTGCTCCCATTTCCATTGCGCTACAGACAATAGTTGCAATAAACTTATTAGTCTCTGATGCTCGGCCTTCACTTATTGATAGGTAAGGCATCTAGCTATAAACTGTGTAACGTCCTTCTTCATTCCATTCCACTAATACTGGCGTCTCAAATTGTGATACATTTAGGTACCACCTGGATGAACCGCAAAACGGGAAGTGTGAAACTCCCGTAGAACGTCCTCACGATAAACTGTGGGAACAACCAACAAACCCCTGAACCATAGACCTCTATTTGCATGCAAGGTCCAATCCTTCACGGTCTCACCACTCAAGATCAAAGTGTGAATGGCATCCAAATCGGGATCCTGTCTCTATGACTGAATCACTCGTATACAAAGAATAGGCTGAGCCACAAGACTGAACAAGAATGCCGATTCACTGCAAATATCATCATCAAAACACTGCAATCCCATCTCTGTCAGATCCTCTAGCATCTTCCATTTTCGAATAGCCAAATGGGCCAAAGTTCCACGAGATTTTCGGCTTAAGGCATCAGCTACCACATTTGCCTTGCCCGGATGATACTGCAAATCAAAATTATAATCTTCCAAGAACTCAACTCATCGCCTCTGTCTGTTGTTCAAGTCCTTTTGGGAGAAAAGGTACTTGAGACTCTTGTGATCCGAGAACACCTCGAATCTTTCGCCATACAAATAGTGTCTTCAACTCTTCATGGCAAAAATAACGACTGCCAACTCCAAATCATGGTAGGGTAGTTGCACTCATGAGTCTTCAGCTGCCGAGACCTATAAACGATTACTTTACTACCCTGCATCAGGACACAACCCAAACCGTCACGCGAAGCATCACAATAAATTATGTAACCCAAGCCACTCTCAGGTATCACCAGCACTGGAGCCGTAGTCAACCTTATCTTCAACTCTTGAAAGGATGACTCACATGCTTCATTCTATGTAAACTTGATCCCCTTCCGGGTTAAGCGAGTCATAGGCATTGCAAAACGGAAAAATCTTTCATAAATCTCCGTTAGTAACCCGCTAGGCCAAGAAAACTCTAAATCTCAAAAACATTCTTGGGTTGCTCCCAAGTCAAAACCATTTCTATCTTCGATGGATCCACTGTCACTTCACCTTCCGAGACAACATGCCCCAAAAATTTTACCTCTTGTAGCTAAAACTCACACTTTTTATATTTGGCATACAATCGGTGTTCCGGCAAAATCTGCAATACAATGCTCAAATGGATCTCGTACTCCTCATGAGTCTGTGAATACACAAAAATGTCATCCACGAAAATTACCATAAATTGGTCTAAGTAATCGTGAAAGACGTGATTCATCAAGTCTATGAATGCCGGTGGCGCATTCGTCAAGCCAAAAAGGCATAACCAGGAACTCTGTCCATACCGTGTACGGAACACTGTCTTCGAGATATCCTCATCCCTGACCCGTAATTGATAGTAGCCCGACCTCAAGTCAATCTTCGAGAAACAGCTGGCTCCTCTCAACTGATCAAATAAATCGTCTATCCTTGGTAAAGGATATTTGTTCTTGATGGTGGCATGATTCAACTTCCGGTAATCAATGCACACCCTTAAAGATCCATCTTTCTTCTTAGCATATAAGACCGATACGCCCCACGGTGACACGCTCGGTCGGATGAAACCTTTCATCCTCAAATCATCAAGCTGCTTCTTCAATTCTTCCAATTCAAATGGTGCCATACGATACGGTGCCATAGAAATAGGTGCAGTACCGAGCGTAAAATCAATAATGAACTCCACTTCTCAGTGCGGAGGCAACTCTGGTAAGTCTTCCGGAAAAACATCCAAGAAATCACAAACAACTGCTGGGTAAACCGCTCCTGCAACATCATCTTCTTCAGCTAAAATACTAGTAAAGAAGTAATCACTACGACTTCTTCCACAAATTCCATAAAACGATGAAGTGCAAAATCACTTCGATCTCCCACGAAAAAGAAACAATCCCCTTCGGGAGTGCAAACCGTGACTCTTCCTCTAAAGCAATCGATCATAGCACGAAACGAAACTAACCAATCCATCCCGAGAATGACATCAAAGCCGGTCATCTCAAGGAGGATGAGATCAAACACGAAAGTTTACCCGGCTATCACGATGGAACAATCTCTCACAATTCGGCTCAAGGACACTGAAACCCCAACTGGCGTATCAATACTCAACGCCCGATCCATGAAACTGATATCTAACCCCGATGCAAATGCAAATGATGATGCAATGAAGAAGTGAGACGCACTAGAGTCAAAGAGAACATAAGCCCAAGAACCAAACACAAGAAGATACCTCGGAGAACTGATGGACTAGAAGATGCATCTGTTAGTGCAAGTGCAAAGACACGTCTCTGCAGTGCCTGTGCCTGAGAACTGCCAACCTGAACACCTGACTGCTGCATTGACGTAGCAGGAGTATCCCTCTTAATTGGTTGTAATCCCTGTGAAGACATGGCAGGTTGTGGTGGTGGCGAGGGTCTGAAACCTGACTGAGCTGTAGCCAACTGTGACGGCCTCTGCTGTGACCCTCTGCCACTATCGGTGCTTGCTTCCCTATTCGGATAGTCTCGAATCAATTAGCCTTGCTGGCCACACCCATAACAAGCTCTCGGAGCTGAAGAAACTGAAGACGATCTCATAGGACAATTGGACTTGTAATGTCCAGGCTGCTGACATTGAAAACAAACAACTTCACTCTTATCAGACCCAATTGGCATAGGAGTGGTAGGAGCGGATCGTGCAGACTGTTGCCCTTAAAACTGAGACGAACCACCCATGTTCCTCTTCTATGACTGTCCCTCTGAAGATGGTCCTGCATTTCTCTTCTGTCTCTACTGTTATTTTCCTACATTCCTATCTTTTGCTTCAGCCTCTAACATCAATGCCCTTTCCACTACCTCTGCATAAACCTTGATGTACTGTGCCGTTATCAACGGCCTCATTTTGTAATCGAGACCGGAAACAAACTTTCGAGTCTTGTTAACTTCATTGCTCACCATCTCTGAGGCAAAACGAAAGAGTGAGGTGAACTTGTTCTCGTACTCTGTCACTGACATATTTCTTTGAATAAGGCCATTAAACTGCTCCCTTAGCTCCCATCTCTTGGTAACTGGAAAAGACTTTTCATAAAACAACTTTTTAAACTTCTCCCAACTCATCTCTTCCACTTTATGCTGGTTGGTGACTGACTTCCACCAAAGCTTGGCATTTTTAGAAAACTTGTAAGTGACTAGGATGATTTTCACATAATCATCCGTCACATCCATAGAAGTCAAATGAGTTTCCACTTGATCCATGTAGTCATCCGTTAGTATTGGATTTGCACCACCCTCAAACATCACTGGCATCAATTAAAAAAATCCTGAAATCAACTTGAGATGTTTCTGTGCTGGCATCTCCTCTACCTGAACTACCGGTTGTGGTACCGGTTGTAGAAAAATAACAATTGTAGCCTTCAAGGCACTCTGCAACAAGCGGTTCGATGTTAGTTCCGCCGAACCTTCACCCTCCTCAATGGGTGCTTCAACATTACCCCTCCTAGTGGAGTCACCTCTAGGGAGAACCAAGTCCCTAAGATGTGTATCCTCCTCAACATACTCCGTTGGATTTGAGCTAGAGCTCTCACCAACATCACCCCTTGTCGGCTTAGGGCCAACTTCCCTCGGTTCCTTACGCAGTGGCATCGTGCTATAAAACGAGAAAACGGTTCAATGACATGACACTGAGGTCCACCGTGGACGACTCAACATGAAATGATGCCATACCAACACTTAGCATGCAAAACTATGCAAGAAACACCTTAACATAAACATGTAAGCACATAAACAAATAAACAGTTAAACATGTTTCTTCAAATAATAAAACATGTAGCAAATAATCACATATGCAATGTAAACAACTTCCCATGCAACTCTATATAGGCCTCTACCCGTCGTCCTAATGATTTTCGAACCGACGCTCTGATACCAAATCTGTAACAACCTGAACCCGTTGGTCCGAACCGTTAACCAGGTCCTTGCCCGAACCCGAGGTCACCTAAGTCGTTCCCGTCATTTCTAATGTCAAAACATTACTTTTAAGGTCATCATTGGACTTCACAGCGGCTTAAAACTGTTGGTCCTAAGATTCTCTAAGTCCTATTTGCCTGTTTCATGTCAAAGCTTTGGTTTTATGTGCTTCAGTGCATATTCTATCTGTATTGTGGTTTAACATATATCACTTGGGCAGCATTGACATTTATATTGCATTGACAGTCTTTTTACATTGGCATGATTTAATTCATCACAGCTGGTACACTTGATTCAGTTAAATTGAATGGTTTCAGTCAGGATCAGTATATAAGGAACTTGTCACAGGTGCTTTCAGGGGTACTTTTGTATTTTCCCTGATGTATTCTATGGATGCTCGTATGGCTGGATAGCTACATTGCACTGAACTGCTGTGGTGAGCCTACATTGTGTTTAATACAGCCTCAGCAATAGGATTTTGCTGAATGTAATTTACAGATAGTATAAGGCTTGTTTGTACAACTTTTCAAGTATTTTCAGGAGTGTGACACGTGGCTGTGGTCCAAGTATATATATTGTCCTCCAATGGTGTTGCAGATCTTAGTGGCTAAGCAAAAACAAATATCAATGTGTCCTCACTTGTATGAACTGTTCTTACTGATGTATGAGGTGTCACTATTTGGTGAGATATCAAGGGTAACATTGTTTTTTCATTAAGGGAATGTCAGAATTGTTCTTATGCAATCATTGGTTGAAAGGTGATAGCATTGAATGAAGAGAGGTGCAGTCAAGCATTTACACTGAAATATATATATGCTGTTATAAGTATCTTCTAGGGTTAATGGCCTTTCATAGAGACTAAAAACAAGTTGCAGAAGATAACTCTCGAGCTCTTTTTCATTGACCAAAGTCTTTCTATGATTTGTAATGATGATTTATGCTAGAAAAACCCACTCACTCAAGCCTTATGTGTGATCACTGTGCAAAGATGCTGCTGCTGTCCAAATTGATGAAGAAAGGGCTGGATTGAGTAGTAAATCTGAGTTCCAAGCTGCTGTGGTTATTTCTGAGGGTTGTCATAGGTATAACTATGCTATTTACACTTGCTCAGTAGTTTTCTTTGAACTGAAACACGCTGAAATGGATTTTGAGCTCTTAGATCAGTAGATAAGCTTGTTTTTTTACATATATTGTGATTCAAGTGCAAAATGATTAAGTCTAGCTATTCTATGGATTATCTATGTGCGAGCAAGTCTATTTTGATGAATCAAAGCTGTAGAAATTGGCTGTGGTGCAAAACATTGACAGATTGTGATAGTGACCTTGCAAAACCTCTCAAATTGTGTTTTTGAGCTTATTTAAGAACTGTGGTAGTACATTGATATATACTCATGCTATACTGAATTGCTTAAGGACGTTAACATAAGTACTGCAGTGAATTAAGACTGTGGAAGCTACTGATGAACTATTCTCGATGATAAATTCCAATTTTACCCCTCATATTCTAGCTGCAGCAGTTTAGTGATTTTGAGGCAGTAACTTGGTATTTTGTGTTGTTCAAGCTATTTCAATTGTAGAAGGAATTTGATTATCTTGTTTATCATTTGTAATGATGTATATGGTGAGCTATATGAGCTTTGTTGGTCCAAGCAAGGGTGCTTAGGACAGCGGGAGTGTGTGTGTGCACTGAAATCAGCTAGTGTGTGTATTGGTTGTGAAAACTAGTGTCCATTCTTGTGCTTGGGTGTGTGCAGAGGGTAAGACAGCTGAGTGTGTAACAACGTACATATAGCTAGTAGTGATCTTCATTGGCCATGGCCAAGAACCAAGGTTTTCCCTAGTTGAAAGGGTTTCCTTGTAAATCCTGTTTTAAGTACTTATTGTTTGCTTGCTGAATTATCTTATTGATTCTGTTGGGAAGAGAATAACCAATTCAGCCCCCCTCTTGGTTCATCAAAAACAAATTTCCAACGCTTAGGATTAATTACATTAAAAAGAAGGACAAAATGAGCAAAATAGGTGCACTTCGGTCGGCCGAAGCAACTCCCTTGAACCGGTCGACCGAAACAGGCATTTCGGTCAACCAAAATGAAACCTTAACAGCCACTGAAGTCTCTGGACGAACCGGTTGACCGAAGCAGGCATTTCGGTCGACCGAAATGGCTCTGCGTGCTACCCCAGCTACTGGAAATGCTGAAAATCCTGAAGATGAAAAATGTTTTATGGAAAACTTCGCAAATTTGTTTCAAATTTGTTCTAAAAATATCCCAAGTGGTAAACTACATATCATGGTCATGATCCTCAACATTTTATATACAAGGCAACTCCATCAACCATTCAAATATATAGATATATATAATACATTGTTTTTACATTCTTGTTCAAATATCTGACAAATTAGAGTCAAGTTCATAGGTAAATTACAAGGCCAAGGCAGCTAACTTAATTGCACTTCCACAATAAGGCTTTTACAAAAAAATGACCAAATTACAAAAGATAGCAAAAGAAATGAACTCCAAGTCCTCCTCAAACTTGTGAAGGATTATCATCGGCCACCTCCTTTCTATGACCTGAAAATGTTAAATATAAAGGGGTGAGCAATTTGCTCAATAGGTGGTACCAAAGACACACCTCTTGTAACCCCGTGAATCCAAATAATGAATAGGAATAGAGGATAGGGGTCATGCTATGCCGGGAAGGAATACAACATCAATTCTAAATTCAAAGTAAACAATGTCGTGCCATGAAATGCAATGCCATGTATGTCGTTCCCTATTTTCAAAATCCAAATCCATCACTTTTCAAACTGTTAATATAATCTGTCCTTTGGTGACTCCGCAGCGACACAAGAGAAGGATTGGCTATTATCCCTGACCCTTGGTACCCCCGCGGCGTCATTTGGGGCCCAGCTAGCTCAACCACACTAGGGTGATTTCCCTACTTCTCTCTAGGTTATATTAACACCACGGCCCTTTGGTGACTCAGCGGCGACCGGGTTTTCTCAAAACCATTTCATCAAAAATTTTCCCAAAAATCATTTTTTCTTTTATTTCAAATCATTTCCCTTCATGCATACCCAATGAAATGCATACATGTCTCATACTTTCAATGCTATGATAATAAGGGATTTTCATACAACACAATTAAGCATGCTTTACAAGAAATTCTAAGAAAATTACACATGGTTCTTATACATCATTTCTAACAAGTTAACAACACAACAGGCATAGAAAATCAATACTTAGGCATGTTTTTCATACAAATCAACTAATACATATAATTATGGACTTTGTACACCACAATTAAATCATTATAGGGGAAAGTAACACCAATTAACATGTTAACAACAATTAACAAGAAATTAATTCATAAAGGCACAAGAAAAACATGATTTAGAGACCCCTACCTCAAGGAGGATAAAAAACCCCCAAAATGGATAAAAACCGGAATCCCTTGAGTGCACTAAAACTGAAATTGCTTATATGGAAGTGAAGATTTCACCGCGCTCCTTGAATTGCCTCAAACAGCTTCCAAACATTCCAAGTATTGAAATCCCATACAAAAATTTCAATTTTGTCCAATTTTAGGAAGAAGAGAAGAAAAAAAAATTAAAAAAATAAATAAAAAAAATAAACTTATTGAAATAATGTTATAGTAAATTTGTACTTTCACATCTTGCGGGATGAGAGTTTAAATATCTTTGAAATCACTCCTAAAGAATTTCGTTGGTACATGTATAAAATAGAGCAGGTTTAACTTAACACTAAATTTAATTTGTAATTCACTTTTAGAAAAAGTTTGGATTTTAATTTTGAATTCAAAATCAAAAAATAAAAAATTGGGTGGATATTCTTTGAAAGATATCCAAAATTCAACCCTGATTCATTCATATAGGAGTATATTTTATCATTTAAAAAATTATATGGGTTGAATATAAATCCTATCTACAGGATTTAATTTGAATGCAACAAAATATAAAAAGGTTAAGTACAATTTTTTTTTCTTTTAAAATATAGGTTTTGTGCACAAATAGTTTCTCTTTTTTTAAAATGTATATTTCAGTTTATAAAATTCAAAAATCCTCTGGCAACTTTTTAGTCAAAATTAAAATAAAATAAATTTTAAAACCCTAATTTACAATTCCTTCCTATTATGCCCTTTTCTGAGGGCTCCCGGTCGCCACATCAGTGCCACAACCATTGTTGGTGGCGGCTCCACCACTATAGTCACCGCACCCAGAGCCGCCACCACCACCCCCACACCCAATACAATAAAAAAAAATGTTCAGCTCCTCCTCTTCTATTTCAATATGGTGCTCACTCTCATCATCAAACCCAACTCTCTCTCTCTTTCCCTCTCTTCATCTCCATTTCTTGCCCCAAAAACCAGTTGCATTTCTATTTATCCAAAAAAAAAAAAAAAAGGGAGAGAGTGTGAAACTGGGTTTGAACCCAACAGTCCCTCCGGTGATACACGACGTCGGCGAGCAAGGATTCTGATTGGCAGCGATGCAGGACGGAAAGGCGGTGCTCTGATCTTATTGGCGTTCCTCACTGAGCTCCTCCTTATTCGCTGGAAGCTCACTGTAACAGGCACTTTCTCATAGGAAATCTTGACCCGGTTCCTCGTCGTCCTCCGCCGTAGATCGACGTCATGAAGAGACAGTTCCCGTCTGCCTTCATCGTCCTCATCACTGCCGAACTGCTTGCATCGCCGTTTCTTACCACCACCATGCCGTACCCAGAATCGAATGACCATCACCACCAACGATGCCTCCATCAACCCGATCTCACCTCCGACGCCTTCAGAGCACTATGCCGTCGTCACTGCACTGTCGCAGTTCCGAAAGTGCCAGCAACCTCACCGCCGTCGTCTGACTCGCGCCTTACGCGCGTAGATCTAATGCGCTTTTCACACGCTCACGCATCACCTTCTTCTTCAGCAATTCCCAGTCTTCATCTTCACTATGTCGGCAACCACAGGTACATAACCCTTCACCGCCGCAGAATCCACAACCATCATCGACGGTACTACACTGTGTTAGAACAGCGTCTCTGTGATTCGTTACGGCGGTACTTCCTGCGTCGAGCTGGTCGACGAGCTATATGCACTCTCCCCTTTGCCTCTGTGTGTGCGCAGCACATTGATAGTGTTTTCTTATTTTTGTGGCGGGAGTTTGGAAATTGTCTAAAATGGTAATTTGGTATTAAATTCTTTTTACAGGAACCGAGGTATAATTGATAGTATAGGAATTTTATACTACATATTAACTTTTTTGCACTACATTAATAGTGTGAGGGATTTGTTTTTTTTTTTTTTTTTTGCACTTAATCCAATATAAAATTAATGAAATAGAGAGTTTGCATAAGTTTGCTGGAGGAATAGTTTTTTAAAAAGTTCCACACTGTCGAAAAGAAAGCCGAAAAAAAGTCCATCCCTAATTTGCAAGTGCATTGATTCACTCACTCACCCACTGAATCAGGTTAGCAGTAAAGGGTTTGAGATTTGATTTGTTGAGGGAAATAAAGTAGCGAAAAATCCATCTAACGGATGATCCATCGGGGTATGGTACTTCCTACGAGAAATAAAGCAACGAAAAATCCTCCATTTCAAAAGGAAGAAAAGTACACCTTTCTCTCGCGATACTCCTATTCCCATACCTTCTAGCTTGCCTTTCTTCCCATCCTTTCATATCATAAAATTAAAATACAGTGCCAGCCAGTGGGAGACATCTGAAAGGCCGCAAGGGTGGGTGGGTAGGACTACAGATTCCAACTTAAAAAACTTCCCACACAAATACAACATTTAACCATTGAATTCTACAACAAGTCATCAAGAATCCCAGTGGAAGAAACACACAGATTGAACAATTAGTAATTTCTATTAATTAATATGGTTTTTTTTTTTTTTTTTTTTCCCACATATTTGATAAATTTCAACAATCAAAAAATAAACTGATGATTCGCTTCAAAGGACAGAGAATATCATAAAAGCCTGAAGTAGCACAAGTAAAGAAAGCTTAAAAATGTGATTGATTTAGAAAATGAGTTCCACTTTCAACTGCAACAACCCCCTGCTTGAGAAGCAGACCCATATCTACCTCCTGCTGGCCCTGGGATGCCCCCATATCCAACTTTTATCCCGTCAGACTGCAAAATCTAAAACAAAAAAAACAAAAAAAAAAGGCATAATTTTTAAGCACAAGCACTGCAAATCCTACCTATCACAACCAATCAAAATAGCTTTTCACTAAGTAACTAACAGGACAAAAGTTTCACTTTATGTTGCCAAAATTACTCACATCTCCCATGCAACTAGACTAGTAATCCGAAACTGAACTTTTCGTGTTCAAAAACAGGACAGTTTATGAGACAATGGTTTCACCCATGTCCTCTCTTAGCATTACAGTGGATGCCACTTAACAACTGAAATATTTGTCTCACTAAAACTAGATAAGGAGAAAAGGGTAACCAGAAGTTATGGTTTTAATAGGTGAACCTCAATGTGATTCATCTTAGGCAGTTGCTAATTTATGCTATGATCATACATTCCAAGGCCTCATGAATATATATGTTCAAGACTTCAAGATTGAATTACCACTGAAACACCTTAATCAATTAAACCTTTTTTGGCCCACCTCACATTGAACTATCCAAATACCAGCAGAAAAAGAGAGAAAATAAATCCAAGGCATACCTCGTTTGAATATTCGTGGTTAAAGGATCTGGACATTGGATTTAATTGCAACAAGGTTTGATATCATGAATAGAGGTATGTATATCTAACTATATTTATTTATGCGTTATAAGGATGTGAAATTAATTGAAATTCTAAGATCTAGGGTTTTATGATAATTTGTGATTAAAGTCTAACACAAAATTAATTAGGGTTTTTAAATAATCATATATGGGATTCATCAATTTTTGTATTATTAATTTATCAATTTTTGTATTATTACTTTGTAAGAAAACTTTCGGAACTCAAATTGAACTCAATGATGAATGCCCTACCAAATCCTTAACAAGGACAAGCATAAGGGAATAGGGATGATAAATTACATTATTGTCATGAAATTGGTAATGCAAGATAAGATTTGAAATTTGAATTAATGACAACTACTCTTATCATGACAATAGATCACAGTGTGTTAAAAATATTTCTGGTTGGTGTTATTCTCAATGTTGTATATTCATCTAACCTTTACTAGTGTGTATATATATTACAATGTTTTACATGAAAATATAAAGGAGTATGGTCTTAATTTATTTTATTGGCTAGTTTCCATAATCTGAATATGTTAATCCATCTACGGGGACTTTATATATAGGCACAGATTTTTTTATTTACAAAATTATCTATATTTTTTGTAAAAATCTTTAAAATGCTCCCATCCAATTTTTTTTGATAATATCTGACTATATTATTGTTGTTCAGGCCGCCCCTCTCATACAATTCTCTACGTCGCCCTTCTTATACAATTCTTTAGGTTTGTCACTACTTTTGTCACTGCTTATACACAGTGAACAAATGAAACAAGGGTTGAATGGTTTGCAAAAAATCATTATTCCTTTCAGATTTTCTCTGACATTATTGTTAATCCATATAAAAAGCAATACCATTAAAGAAAATAAAAAAGAAGGAAATAACACAAACTCAGAAGGCCATTTAATAAATTTTTAATTGGGTAAAAATCAACTGTTTTGTAACGACTCGAACTCATGGGTCCAAACCGTTAACTGGGTCCTTACCCGAACACGAGGTCACCTAAGTCGTTCCCGTCATTTCTAATGTCATAAGATCACTTTTAAGGTCATCATTGGACTTCACAGCGGCTTAAAACAAATTTCCAACGCTTAGGATTAATTACATTGAAGAGAAGGACAAAATAAGAAAAGCAGGTGCACTTCGGTCGGCCGAAGCAACTCCCATGAACCGGTCGACCGAAATGAAACCTTAATAGCCACTGAAGTCTTTGGACGAACCGGTCGACCGAAACAGGCATTTCGGTCGACCAAAATGGCTCTGCGTGCTACCCCAGCTACTGGAAATGCTGAAAATCCTGAAAATGAAAAATGGTCTATGGAAAACTTCGCAAATTTGTTTCAAACTTGTTCTACAAACTTCCCAAGTGGTAAACTACATATCATGGTCATGATCCTCAACATCTTATATACAAGGCAACTCCATCAACCATTCAAATATATATATATATATATATATATATATATATAATACATTGTTTTTACATTCTTGTTCAAATATCCAACAAAATAGAGTCAAGTTCATAGGTAAATTACAAGGCCAAGGCAGTTAACTTAATTGCACTTCCACAATAAGGCATTTACAAAAGAATGACCTAATTACAAAAGATAGCAAAAGAAATGAACTCCAAGTCCTCCTCAAACTTGTGAAGGATTATCATCGGCCACCTCCTTTCCATGAACTGAAAAATGTTAAATATAAAGGGGTGAGCAATTTGCTCAGTAGGTGGTGCCTAAGACACACTTCTTGTAACTCCGTGAATCCAAATAATGAATAGGAATAGAGGATAAGGGTCATGCTATGCCGGGAAGGAATATAACATCAATTCTAAATTCAAAGTAAATAATGTCGTGCCATGAAATGCAATGCCATGTATGTCGTTCCTTATTTTCAAAATCCAAATCCATCACTTTTCAAACTGTTAATATAACTCGTCTTTTGGTGATTCCGCAGCGACACGAGAGAATGATTGGCTACTGTCCCTGACCCTTAGTACCCACGCGGCGTCATTTGGGGCCCAGCTAGCTCAACCACGCTAGGGTAATTTCCCTACTTCCCTCTAGGTTATATTAACACCACGGCCCTTTGGCAACTCCGCGGCGACCGAGTTTTCTCAAAACCATTTCATCAAAATTCTTCCCAAAAATCATTTTTCTTTTATTTCAAATCATTTCCCTTCATTCAAACCCAATGAAATGCATACATGTCTCATACTTTCAATGCTATGATAATAAGGGATTTTAATACAACACAATTAAGCATGCTTTATAAGAAATTCTAAGAAAATTACACATGTTCCCATACATCATTTCTAACAAGTTAACAACACAATAGGCATAGAAAATCAACACTTATGCATGTTTTTCATACAAATCAAGTAATACATATAATCATGAACTTTGTACACCACAATTAAATCATTATAGGGGAAAGTAACACCAATTAACATGTTAACAACAATTAGCAATAAATTAATTCACAAAGGCACAAGAAAAATATGAATTAGAGACTCCTACCTCAAGGAGGATGAAAAACCCTCAAAATGGGTCTCAAAACCGGAATCCCTAAAGTGCACTAAAACTAAAATTGCTTATATGGAAGTGAAGATCTCGCCGTGCTCCTCGAATTGCTGCAAACGGCTTCCAAAAATTCCAAGTATTGAGGAAGAAATCAAAACTTGAAGTTTTGATGCAAAAAGAAAAAGAAAATGAAGTGAAAATGAGAGAGGGAGAGAACCTGCGGGAAAGGAGAGAGAATGAGATCATATTGTGGTCTCTTGGGCACCCAAATAGGCTAGTGGTGGGTCCCACCACTTTCCAAATTCTTTTCCTTTTTAACTTTATTTTAAATTCTTATTTTGCACCACACAAATAAATATGTACACAACCATATAAAATACCACATAAAACACATAAGATAAAATACATGAGATGCAATTGAACCTAACTAAAATCCCCATACACAACAATACTGGTAGCGGGTTTCACACGGGTCCGTCCGGTCCAAAATTTGGAAAAATGCAAAAATAACCAACCTTACATTTTCAAGAGCCTTGAACTCAATAGAATGCTCCAAACAACTCACCGACACACCCGGTACGCCCCACGGTGTCCGGTACGCAAAACGTGAAAGGACGAAAATGCCCTTGCATCAACAAAATTCCCAGGAAAAAAGAAAAATGGAGAAAATTGGAAACATTACAATCTCCCCAACTTAAAGGATTTCGTCCTCGAAATCAAGTCATACCTGGGGAAGAAAACAACGTTGGATACTTGGAGCGAACCTCTTGCTCAAGCTCTCAAGTAGCCTCCTCAACTCCGTGGTGCCTCTAAAACTCCGTGGTGCCTCCAAAGAACTTTCACTAGCGGTATCGTCTTATCCCTTAACACCTTCTGTCGTGTGTCAAGGATCTGAACTGGTCTCTCTTCATAAGAAACATCTTCAATAATGTCCACATCAACCCAATTCAAAATGTAAGATGGGTCCGGCTTATATTTCCGTAGCATCGACACATGAAAAATATTATGGACTTTGTCCAACTGGGGTGGCAATACAAGTCTGTAGGCAACTTCTCCAATGCGGTCCAAAATCTCAAACTGGAGACCTACGCGGTCTGCCATGCAAAGCCTCAAATGGAGCCATCTCAATGCTCGCCTAATAACTGTTGTTGTAGGCAAACTCAATAAGCGGTAGATGATCTTCCCATTCGCTCCGACTAGCCATTCGTCTATGAATGGAATGCCGTACTAAGGTGCAATGATGAACTAAACGCTGCTTGAAGTCCTTCCCAGAACTTCGAAGTGAACTTGGCATCCCTATTTGAAACAATGGTTACTAAAACTCTATGCAACCTTATAATTTCCTTCACATATAGCACACCAAGTGCCTCTGCGTCATCTGTTGCCTTAATAGGCAAAAAGTGAGCCGTCTTGATCAGTTTATCAATAATGACCCATACGACTTCATTACCCCTCCGGGACTTAGGATGACCTGTCACAAAATCCATAGCAATCTGCTCCCATTTCCATTGCGCTACAGACAATAGTTGCAATAAACTTATTAGTCTCTGATGCTCGGCCTTCACTTATTGATAGGTAAGGCATCTAGCTATAAACTGTGTAACGTCCTTCTTCATTCCATTCCACTAATACTGGCGTCTCAAATTGTGATACATTTAGGTACCACCTGGATGAACCGCAAAACGGGAAGTGTGAAACTCCCGTAGAACGTCCTCACGATAAACTGTGGGAACAACCAACAAACCCCTGAACCATAGACCTCTATTTGCATGCAAGGTCCAATCCTTCACGGTCTCACCACTCAAGATCAAAGTGTGAATGGCATCCAAATCGGGATCCTGTCTCTATGACTGAATCACTCGTATACAAAGAATAGGCTGAGCCACAAGACTGAACAAGAATGCCGATTCACTGCAAATATCATCATCAAAACACTGCAATCCCATCTCTGTCAGATCCTCTAGCATCTTCCATTTTCGAATAGCCAAATGGGCCAAAGTTCCACGAGATTTTCGGCTTAAGGCATCAGCTACCACATTTGCCTTGCCCGGATGATACTGCAAATCAAAATTATAATCTTCCAAGAACTCAACTCATCGCCTCTGTCTGTTGTTCAAGTCCTTTTGGGAGAAAAGGTACTTGAGACTCTTGTGATCCGAGAACACCTCGAATCTTTCGCCATACAAATAGTGTCTTCAACTCTTCATGGCAAAAATAACGACTGCCAACTCCAAATCATGGTAGGGTAGTTGCACTCATGAGTCTTCAGCTGCCGAGACCTATAAACGATTACTTTACTACCCTGCATCAGGACACAACCCAAACCGTCACGCGAAGCATCACAATAAATTATGTAACCCAAGCCACTCTCAGGTATCACCAGCACTGGAGCCGTAGTCAACCTTATCTTCAACTCTTGAAAGGATGACTCACATGCTTCATTCTATGTAAACTTGATCCCCTTCCGGGTTAAGCGAGTCATAGGCGTTGCAAAACGGAAAAATCTTTCATAAATCTCCGTTAGTAACCCGCTAGGCCAAGAAAACTCTAAATCTCAAAAACATTCTTGGGTTGCTCCCAAGTCAAAACCATTTCTATCTTCGATGGATCCACTGTCACTTCACCTTCCGAGACAACATGCCCCAAAAATTTTACCTCTTGTAGCTAAAACTCACACTTTTTATATTTGGCATACAATCGGTGTTCCGGCAAAATCTGCAATACAATGCTCAAATGGATCTCGTACTCCTCATGAGTCTGTGAATACACAAAAATATCATCCACGAAAATTACCATAAATTGGTCTAAGTAATCGTGAAAGACGTGATTCATCAAGTCTATGAATGCCGGTGGCGCATTCGTCAAGCCAAAAAGGCATAACCAGGAACTCTGTCCATACCGTGTACGGAACACTGTCTTCGAGATATCCTCATCCCTGACCCGTAATTGATAGTAGCCCGACCTCAAGTCAATCTTCGAGAAACAGCTGGCTCCTCTCAACTGATCAAATAAATCGTCTATCCTTGGTAAAGGATATTTGTTCTTGATGGTGGCATGATTCAACTTCCGGTAATCAATGCACACCCTTAAAGATCCATCTTTCTTCTTAGCATATAAGACCGATACGCCCCACGGTGACACGCTCGGTCGGATGAAACCTTTCATCCTCAAATCATCAAGCTGCTTCTTCAATTCTTCCAATTCAAATGGTGCCATACGATACGGTGCCATAGAAATAGGTGCAGTACCGAGCGTAAAATCAATAATGAACTCCACTTCTCAGTGCGGAGGCAACTCTGGTAAGTCTTCCGGAAAAACATCCAAGAAATCACAAACAACTGCTGGGTAAACCGCTCCTGCAACATCATCTTCTTCAGCTAAAATACTAGTAAAGAAGTAATCACTACGACTTCTTCCACAAATTCCATAAAACGATGAAGTGCAAAATCACTTCGATCTCCCACGAAAAAGAAACAATCCCCTTCGGGAGTGCAAACCGTGACTCTTCCTCTAAAGCAATCGATCATAGCACGAAACGAAACTAACCAATCCATCCCGAGAATGACATCAAAGCCGGTCATCTCAAGGAGGATGAGATCAAACACGAAAGTTTACCCGGCTATCACGATGGAACAATCTCTCACAATTCGGCTCAAGGACACTGAAACCCCAACTGGCGTATCAATACTCAACGCCCGATCCATGAAACTGATATCTAACCCCGATGCAAATGCAAATGATGATGCAATGAAGAAGTGAGACGCACTAGAGTCAAAGAGAACATAAGCCCAAGAACCAAACACAAGAAGATACCTCGGAGAACTGATGGACTAGAAGATGCATCTGTTAGTGCAAGTGCAAAGACACGTCTCTGCAGTGCCTGTGCCTGAGAACTGCCAACCTGAACACCTGACTGCTGCATTGACGTAGCAGGAGTATCCCTCTTAATTGGTTGTAATCCCTGTGAAGACATGGCAGGTTGTGGTGGTGGCGAGGGTCTGAAACCTGACTGAGCTGTAGCCAACTGTGACGGCCTCTGCTGTGACCCTCTGCCACTATCGGTGCTTGCTTCCCTATTCGGATAGTCTCGAATCAATTAGCCTTGCTGGCCACACCCATAACAAGCTCTCGGAGCTGAAGAAACTGAAGACGATCTCATAGGACAATTGGACTTGTAATGTCCAGGCTGCTGACATTGAAAACAAACAACTTCACTCTTATCAGACCCAATTGGCATAGGAGTGGTAGGAGCGGATCGTGCAGACTGTTGCCCTTAAAACTGAGACGAACCACCCATGTTCCTCTTCTATGACTGTCCCTCTGAAGATGGTCCTGCATTTCTCTTCTGTCTCTACTGTTATTTTCCTACATTCCTATCTTTTGCTTCAGCCTCTAACATCAATGCCCTTTCCACTACCTCTGCATAAACCTTGATGTACTGTGCCGTTATCAACGGCCTCATTTTGTAATCGAGACCGGAAACAAACTTTCGAGTCTTGTTAACTTCATTGCTCACCATCTCTGAGGCAAAACGAAAGAGTGAGGTGAACTTGTTCTCGTACTCTGTCACTGACATATTTCTTTGAATAAGGCCATTAAACTGCTCCCTTAGCTCCCATCTCTTGGTAACTGGAAAAGACTTTTCATAAAACAACTTTTTAAACTTCTCCCAACTCATCTCTTCCACTTTATGCTGGTTGGTGACTGACTTCCACCAAAGCTTGGCATTTTTAGAAAACTTGTAAGTGACTAGGATGATTTTCACATAATCATCCGTCACATCCATAGAAGTCAAATGAGTTTCCACTTGATCCATGTAGTCATCCGTTAGTATTGGATTTGCACCACCCTCAAACATCACTGGCATCAATTAAAAAAATCCTGAAATCAACTTGAGATGTTTCTGTGCTGGCATCTCCTCTACCTGAACTACCGGTTGTGGTACCGGTTGTAGAAAAATAACAATTGTAGCCTTCAAGGCACTCTGCAACAAGCGGTTCGATGTTAGTTCCGCCGAACCTTCACCCTCCTCAATGGGTGCTTCAACATTACCCCTCCTAGTGGAGTCACCTCTAGGGAGAACCAAGTCCCTAAGATGTGTATCCTCCTCAACATACTCCGTTGGATTTGAGCTAGAGCTCTCACCAACATCACCCCTTGTCGGCTTAGGGCCAACTTCCCTCGGTTCCTTACGCAGTGGCATCGTGCTATAAAACGAGAAAACGGTTCAATGACATGACACTGAGGTCCACCGTGGACGACTCAACATGAAATGATGCCATACCAACACTTAGCATGCAAAACTATGCAAGAAACACCTTAACATAAACATGTAAGCACATAAACAAATAAACAGTTAAACATGTTTCTTCAAATAATAAAACATGTAGCAAATAATCACATATGCAATGTAAACAACTTCCCATGCAACTCTATATAGGCCTCTACCCGTCGTCCTAATGATTTTCGAACCGACGCTCTGATACCAAATCTGTAACAACCTGAACCCGTTGGTCCGAACCGTTAACCAGGTCCTTGCCCGAACCCGAGGTCACCTAAGTCGTTCCCGTCATTTCTAATGTCAAAACATTACTTTTAAGGTCATCATTGGACTTCACAGCGGCTTAAAACTGTTGGTCCTAAGATTCTCTAAGTCCTATTTGCCTGTTTCATGTCAAAGCTTTGGTTTTATGTGCTTCAGTGCATATTCTATCTGTATTGTGGTTTAACATATATCACTTGGGCAGCATTGACATTTATATTGCATTGACAGTCTTTTTACATTGGCATGATTTAATTCATCACAGCTGGTACACTTGATTCAGCTAAATTGAATGGTTTCAGTCAGGATCAGTATATAAGGAACTTGTCACAGGTGCTTTCAGGGGTACTTTTGTATTTTCCCTGATGTATTCTATGGATGCTCGTATGGCTGGATAGCTACATTGCACTGAACTGCTGTGGTGAGCCTACATTGTGTTTAATACAGCCTCAGCAATAGGATTTTGCTGAATGTAATTTACAGATAGTATAAGGCTTGTTTGTACAACTTTTCAAGTATTTTCAGGAGTGTGACACGTGGCTGTGGTCCAAGTATATATATTGTCCTCCAATGGTGTTGCAGATCTTAGTGGCTAAGCAAAAACAAATATCAATGTGTCCTCACTTGTATGAACTGTTCTTACTGATGTATGAGGTGTCACTATTTGGTGAGATATCAAGGGTAACATTGTTTTTTCATTAAGGGAATGTCAGAATTGTTCTTATGCAATCATTGGTTGAAAGGTGATAGCATTGAATGAAGAGAGGTGCAGTCAAGCATTTACACTGAAATATATATATGCTGTTATAAGTATCTTCTAGGGTTAATGGCCTTTCATAGAGACTAAAAACAAGTTGCAGAAGATAACTCTCGAGCTCTTTTTCATTGACCAAAGTCTTTCTATGATTTGTAATGATGATTTATGCTAGAAAAACCCACTCACTCAAGCCTTATGTGTGATCACTGTGCAAAGATGCTGCTGCTGTCCAAATTGATGAAGAAAGGGCTGGATTGAGTAGTAAATCTGAGTTCCAAGCTGCTGTGGTTATTTCTGAGGGTTGTCATAGGTATAACTATGCTATTTACACTTGCTCAGTAGTTTTCTTTGAACTGAAACACGCTGAAATGGATTTTGAGCTCTTAGATCAGTAGATAAGCTTGTTTTTTTACATATATTGTGATTCAAGTGCAAAATGATTAAGTCTAGCTATTCTATGGATTATCTATGTGCGAGCAAGTCTATTTTGATGAATCAAAGCTGTAGAAATTGGCTGTGGTGCAAAACATTGACAGATTGTGATAGTGACCTTGCAAAACCTCTCAAATTGTGTTTTTGAGCTTATTTAAGAACTGTGGTAGTACATTGATATATACTCATGCTATACTGAATTGCTTAAGGACGTTAACATAAGTACTGCAGTGAATTAAGACTGTGGAAGCTACTGATGAACTATTCTCGATGATAAATTCCAATTTTACCCCTCATATTCTAGCTGCAGCAGTTTAGTGATTTTGAGGCAGTAACTTGGTATTTTGTGTTGTTCAAGCTATTTCAATTGTAGAAGGAATTTGATTATCTTGTTTATCATTTGTAATGATGTATATGGTGAGCTATATGAGCTTTGTTGGTCCAAGCAAGGGTGCTTAGGACAGCGGGAGTGTGTGTGTGCACTGAAATCAGCTAGTGTGTGTATTGGTTGTGAAAACTAGTGTCCATTCTTGTGCTTGGGTGTGTGCAGAGGGTAAGACAGCTGAGTGTGTAACAACGTACATATAGCTAGTAGTGATCTTCATTGGCCATGGCCAAGAACCAAGGTTTTCCCTAGTTGAAAGGGTTTCCTTGTAAATCCTGTTTTAAGTACTTATTGTTTGCTTGCTGAATTATCTTATTGATTCTGTTGGGAAGAGAATAACCAATTCAGCCCCCCTCTTGGTTCATCAAAAACAAATTTCCAACGCTTAGGATTAATTACATTAAAAAGAAGGACAAAATGAGCAAAATAGGTGCACTTCGGTCGGCCGAAGCAACTCCCTTGAACCGGTCGACCGAAACAGGCATTTCGGTCAACCAAAATGAAACCTTAACAGCCACTGAAGTCTCTGGACGAACCGGTTGACCGAAGCAGGCATTTCGGTCGACCGAAATGGCTCTGCGTGCTACCCCAGCTACTGGAAATGCTGAAAATCCTGAAGATGAAAAATGTTTTATGGAAAACTTCGCAAATTTGTTTCAAATTTGTTCTAAAAATATCCCAAGTGGTAAACTACATATCATGGTCATGATCCTCAACATTTTATATACAAGGCAACTCCATCAACCATTCAAATATATAGATATATATAATACATTGTTTTTACATTCTTGTTCAAATATCTGACAAATTAGAGTCAAGTTCATAGGTAAATTACAAGGCCAAGGCAGCTAACTTAATTGCACTTCCACAATAAGGCTTTTACAAAAAAATGACCAAATTACAAAAGATAGCAAAAGAAATGAACTCCAAGTCCTCCTCAAACTTGTGAAGGATTATCATCGGCCACCTCCTTTCTATGACCTGAAAATGTTAAATATAAAGGGGTGAGCAATTTGCTCAATAGGTGGTACCAAAGACACACCTCTTGTAACCCCGTGAATCCAAATAATGAATAGGAATAGAGGATAGGGGTCATGCTATGCCGGGAAGGAATACAACATCAATTCTAAATTCAAAGTAAACAATGTCGTGCCATGAAATGCAATGCCATGTATGTCGTTCCCTATTTTCAAAATCCAAATCCATCACTTTTCAAACTGTTAATATAATCTGTCCTTTGGTGACTCCGCAGCGACACAAGAGAAGGATTGGCTATTATCCCTGACCCTTGGTACCCCCGCGGCGTCATTTGGGGCCCAGCTAGCTCAACCACACTAGGGTGATTTCCCTACTTCTCTCTAGGTTATATTAACACCACGGCCCTTTGGTGACTCAGCGGCGACCGGGTTTTCTCAAAACCATTTCATCAAAAATTTTCCCAAAAATCATTTTTTCTTTTATTTCAAATCATTTCCCTTCATGCATACCCAATGAAATGCATACATGTCTCATACTTTCAATGCTATGATAATAAGGGATTTTCATACAACACAATTAAGCATGCTTTACAAGAAATTCTAAGAAAATTACACATGGTTCTTATACATCATTTCTAACAAGTTAACAACATAACAGGCATAGAAAATCAATACTTAGGCATGTTTTTCATACAAATCAACTAATACATATAATTATGGACTTTGTACACCACAATTAAATCATTATAGGGGAAAGTAACACCAATTAACATGTTAACAACAATTAACAAGAAATTAATTCATAAAGGCACAAGAAAAACATGATTTAGAGACCCCTACCTCAAGGAGGATAAAAAACCCCCAAAATGGATAAAAACCGGAATCCCTTGAGTGCACTAAAACTGAAATTGCTTATATGGAAGTGAAGATTTCACCGCGCTCCTTGAATTGCCTCAAACAGCTTCCAAACATTCCAAGTATTGAAATCCCATACAAAAATTTCAATTTTGTCCAATTTTAGGAAGAAGAGAAGAAAAAAAAAATAAAAAAAAAAATAAAAAAAATAAACTTATTGAAATAATGTTATAGTAAATTTGTACTTTCACATCTTGCGGGATGAGAGTTTAAATATCTTTGAAATCACTCCTAAAGAATTTCGTTGGTACATGTATAAAATAGAGCAGGTTTAACTTAACACTAAATTTAATTTGTAATTCACTTTTAGAAAAAGTTTGGATTTTAATTTTGAATTCAAAATCAAAAATAAAAAATTGGGTGGATATTCTTTGAAAGATATCCAAAATTCAACCCTGATTCATTCATATAGGAGTATATTTTATCATTTAAAAAATTATATGGGTTGAATATAAATCCTATCTACAGGATTTAATTTGAATGCAATAAAATATAAAAAGGTTAAGTACAATTTTTTTTTTCTTTTAAAATATAGGTTTTGGGCATAAATAGTTTCTCTTTTTTGAGAATGTATATTTCAGTTTATAAAATTCAAAAATCCTTTGGCAACTTTTTAGTCAAAATTAAAATAATATAAATTTTAAAACCCTAATTTATAAATTCCTTCCTATTATGCCCTTTTCTGAGGGCTCCCGGTCGCCACATCAGTGCCACAACCATTGTTGGTGGCGGCTCCACCACTATAGTCACCGCACCCAGAGCCGCCGCCACCACCCCCACACCCAATACAATAAAAAAAAATGTTCAGCTCCTCCTCTTCTATTTCAATATGGTGCTCACTCTCATCATCAAACCCAACTCTCTCTCTCTTTCCCTCTCTTCATCTCCATTTCTTGCCCCAAAAACCAGTTGCATTTCTATTTATCCAAAAAAAAAAAAAAGGGAGAGAGTGTGAAACTGGGTCTGAACCCAACAGTCCCTCCGGTGATACACGACGTCGGCGAGCAAGGATTCTGATTGGCAGCGATGCAGGACGGAAAGGCGGTGCTCTGATCTTATTGGCGTTCCTCACTGAGCTCCTCCTTATTCGCTGGAAGCTCACTGTAACAGGCACTTTCTCATAGGAAATCTTGACCCGGTTCCTCGTCGTCCTCCGCCGTAGATCGACGTCATGAAGAGACAGTTCCCGTCTGCCTTCATCGTCCTCATCACTGCCGAACTGCTTGCATCGCCGTTTCTTACCACCACCATGCCGTACCCAGAATCGAATGACCATCACCACCAACGATGCCTCCATCAACCCGATCTCACCTCCGACGCCTTCAGAGCACTATGCCGTCGTCACTGCACTGTCGCAGTTCCGAAAGTGCCAGCAACCTCACCGCCGTCGTCTGACTCGCGCCTTACGCGCGTAGATCTAATGCGCTTTTCACACGCTCACGCATCACCTTCTTCTTCAGCAATTCCCAGTCTTCATCTTCACTATGTCGGCAACCACAGGTACATAACCCTTCACCGCCGCAGAATCCACAACCATCATCGACGGTACTACACTGTGTTAGAACAGCGTCTCTGTGATTCGTTACGGCGGTACTTCCTGCGTCGAGCTGGTCGACGAGCTATATGCACTCTCCCCTTTGCCTCTGTGTGTGCGCAGCACATTGATAGTGTTTTCTTATTTTTGTGGCGGGAGTTTGGAAATTGTCTAAAATGGTAATTTGGTATTAAATTCTTTTTACAGGAACCGAGGTATAATTGATAGTATAGGAATTTTATACTACATATTAACTTTTTTGCACTACATTAATAGTGTGAGGGATTTGTTTTTTTTTTTTTTTTTGCACTTAATCCAATATAAAATTAATGAAATAGAGAGTTTGCATAAGTTTGCTGGAGGAATAGTTTTTTAAAAAGTTCCACACTGTCGAAAAGAAAGCCGAAAAAAAGTCCATCCCTAATTTGCAAGTGCATTGATTCACTCACTCACCCACTGAATCAGGTTAGCAGTAAAGGGTTTGAGATTTGATTTGTTGAGGGAAATAAAGTAGCGAAAAATCCATCTAACGGATGATCCATCGGGGTATGGTACTTCCTACGAGAAATAAAGCAACGAAAAATCCTCCATTTCAAAAGGAAGAAAAGTACACCTTTCTCTCGCGATACTCCTATTCCCATACCTTCTAGCTTGCCTTTCTTCCCATCCTTTCATATCATAAAATTAAAATACAGTGCCAGCCAGTGGGAGACATCTGAAAGGCCGCAAGGGTGGGTGGGTAGGACTACAGATTCCAACTTAAAAAACTTCCCACACAAATACAACATTTAACCATTGAATTCTACAACAAGTCATCAAGAATCCCAGTGGAAGAAACACACAGATTGAACAATTAGTAATTTCTATTAATTAATATGGTTTTTTTTTTTTTTTTTTTCCCACATATTTGATAAATTTCAACAATCAAAAAATAAACTGATGATTCGCTTCAAAGGACAGAGAATATCATAAAAGCCTGAAGTAGCACAAGTAAAGAAAGCTTAAAAATGTGATTGATTTAGAAAATGAGTTCCACTTTCAACTGCAACAACCCCCTGCTTGAGAAGCAGACCCATATCTACCTCCTGCTGGCCCTGGGATGCCCCCATATCCAACTTTTATCCCGTCAGACTGCAAAATCTAAAACAAAAAAAACAAAAAAAAAAGGCATAATTTTTAAGCACAAGCACTGCAAATCCTACCTATCACAACCAATCAAAATAGCTTTTCACTAAGTAACTAACAGGACAAAAGTTTCACTTTATGTTGCCAAAATTACTCACATCTCCCATGCAACTAGACTAGTAATCCGAAACTGAACTTTTCGTGTTCAAAAACAGGACAGTTTATGAGACAATGGTTTCACCCATGTCCTCTCTTAGCATTACAGTGGATGCCACTTAACAACTGAAATATTTGTCTCACTAAAACTAGATAAGGAGAAAAGGGTAACCAGAAGTTATGGTTTTAATAGGTGAACCTCAATGTGATTCATCTTAGGCAGTTGCTAATTTATGCTATGATCATACATTCCAAGGCCTCATGAATATATATGTTCAAGACTTCAAGATTGAATTACCACTGAAACACCTTAATCAATTAAACCTTTTTTGGCCCACCTCACATTGAACTATCCAAATACCAGCAGAAAAAGAGAGAAAATAAATCCAAGGCATACCTCGTTTGATACGTCTAAAACTCCATCCTGAATTTTCTTATAGATTGTTGAAGCTGTGTTTATAAATGCCTGCAAAAGCAAAAGAAAAAGGAGAGAGGGGGAAGAGTGTCAGAAAGAAAAAAAGAAATATAATTTTTCTTTTTGATAAGTGGAAAACAAAGAAATATAATAGTAAAGAAGCTTCAGTTGATAACATTTTAAAACATCTGTTAGCAAATTCATCACCTCCTCAACATTCTGAGCAGTTTTTGCAGATGCCTCCATGAATATTAAACCGTGTTCCTTGGCAAACTGCTCTCCTTCCTCTGTGCTTACGGCCCTTCTGTGAGCAAGATCGCACTTGTTGCCAATAAGCATAATAGTCATGTTGGCATTTGCTTGTTGCCTTACATCCTCCAACCAGCTAACAAGGCGATTAAAACTTTCCCTCCTAAGAATTGGAACCATTAAAAATGTACTTTATTACAACCAGAGAGGCAGAGCCAAATCCCAACTACACCAAGCCAGTGAGACCAGCCCAAACAGTCAACCCAATCCATAGTTATCTATATCTTCAATTGAAGTGTGTATATAATTAAAAATTGGCCATGCAATAATAAATGAAAACACACACACACAGCCAGAATATATTAGATAATTCTGCACAGTGGTATGCTAATTCATCCTCTCTCTAGACAAGTAAATAGTTGACGACCAGAATGGCTTCTGTAAATTTGTAAGTCAGTTTGTCATTTCAGTTAAAAAACTCAGCATAATGAAGTGCCTATTATTTGTTCTGACTTGTATCATTATGTGAGTTTTTCTTATGAAATTATTATCTTGTTTTGGCTGTACTTTCCATGAAGAATATATCAGCTATATGGCTCAACATAACTCCCAGCTCATTCATTATTGTTTAAAAATGCTCATTCCCTGTAAACACATTGGCAATTGAGTCTCCTCATAATGCATATTCTTCAAAACGTTTTAAAGATATAATGTTGATAATGTTACTAAGACAGAGACGCATCATAAGACAATGTACTGATACAACCTCTTTTGTGGAAGGCAGTTAGGTCGGACAAATATAAAAATATAGCATAGAAGTCACTGAAAACAAATAATCCAAGAAATATTTTAGAATATTGTGAACAGAAAATGATCAATTTCCTTCTTTCAGTAGCATGACTAATGACAACTAAAGATGCAGAAGAACATACTCACAACTATATATGCAAGACTTTTTCCTAGTTTACATGCATTAAATGAGAAAAAAGAATGACTTCTTTAGTTTATAAAAGAAAATGGCTTCATTAACTGTTAAAGATTCAAATAAGAATAATACCTAGTGATATCATAAACTAACAGTGCACCAGCAGCACCTCTGTAGTAGGACCTCGTAATAGACCTGAATGATTCTTGACCCGCCTGACATAGCAATAAAATAATGAAATATAAATGTGCATGAATGTAATATAAGTCAAGTAAGGAAACAAAAAAAGAATAGAATAAACCAACCGTGTCCCCTATTTGCAGCTTTATTGGTTTGTTATCAATTGTGATCATTCTGGCCCCATATTCAACACCGATGGTTAAGTCGTGCACGGACTGAAACCGTTTGTCAGTGAACTGCAGAAGAATACATGATTTTCCTACCGCTGTGTAACAAAGGATCAAACTCACATGAGTTTCAAAAATTCTTCCATCATTCATTACTTCAACAAAAATATTCATCTCGTAGTTTAATATAAGTGGGAGTCATAATTTGTAAAGATCTAATATGAGATAATGGCCACTAGTCCACTACCATCATGATCATTATTCCTTATAAAGCGAAATTTATACCACTGGAGGACATTTAAGAAGTGAAACTTCACCTAATATTGGGAAAAACAAAATGTTTCACCTTTACCTATTGCCTTCTAAAATTATTCAAGTACAACACATGTCCACTGGAACCCTCCCGAGTAAGAGACTAATGAATTTCCTTGGCCAGGGGCGAAAGTTAGAAAAAAAATTGAATCTTTTGATTGTATATAGTCCAAACTACGTAATACCATGAAGCTATCTTACAAAGTAAAGTTACTTCCTACTCTTTACAAACCTTTTCCTATACCTTGTGAAGTTAAATCTTGGAAAGACAATAGAAGAGGAGTGTAGCTAACCCATTTAGTAGCTTGAGTGGTATCTCCGACCACCCTAAAGGGTCAAGTCCTGATTGGGATATGGGCGATACATATGTAAGATTCATCTCGTACAATGCAACAAAGTTACAAAATGCAACACCCATGCAGCAACTTTAAATAAAGTTATGAAACACATTTATATTGAATATATAACACATGTGCAACATATTACATCATGTTGCAACGTTATAATACCATTAAATCGAGAATTCAACACATTTATGCAGTTGTTTGATTTTCATTTCAAAGTTGTCGCAATCACAATTTAAAGTTGTCGCAATGTACACGGGAGAGGATCCTGGTGTGTACACGACATCTTTAGGTCACAACTTTATGAACATAGCTAAAAGATAAGCAAAACTTAGTATCTTAAATGCTTCCTTTGGGAAACTTATCTTATCCTTTTACCAACCTTCTTTCCTATGTAATAATGGCACAATTTTGTTCTTTGCACACACTATGCAGAAACATAATATATAATATATAGTTATCATTGCAAGAAAAGCAATGAAAAAAGGTTACCAACTTGACTCAGTATGACAAAACTTGCACACAATACAACACACTAATATATTGGGATAACGAAGTACACCATAACATTAAATTTCACTTGTTCAATGTATGAAAAGATCAATACACGCATTATCTATCTTGTGCGAGTATGTCTCCTGAATCATCACAGTTTAGGTATATCAAAGTTGCCACAAAACTCCTTAAGATCCAGAGAAACACACATATACAGTGTGAATACGAATATATAAACTCTAAAATCGGTATTACGCAATAAAATCGGAAGTAAAGGAATTGAGATAAAGATTACAGGTATCTCCTATGATAATGTACTTGAAGAGGTAAGCGTAGGACATGGTCGCTCAGATCTTTGATTTGCTTCGAAATAACTCCGAAATTGAGAAATTCACTGATCAAACTATACAATTGTGCTTTTGAACGAGATCTGATCAGACAGCGATGAATGAATTTGAACAAAATTAAAGGAATATATAAGAAACTATGAGAGAATAAGGATTCTCTATGAGACTTACAGAAGGAAAAGGAGAAGGTAGAGAGGTTTCAGGAAAGCTTTGGAATTTCAAGCGGAGTTAACCGCCTCTCTTCCTTCTTTTATAGAGAGAGAGAATTTTCAGAAACAACTTGGAAGGTACGGCTACGGCCCTTACCCAACTTCGAAGGTACAGTCCATTGCGTTATCTAAAACCGCGTTTCGTGTCGTTGAAGGCATCGTCATGCCAGCCTATCAGTCCAGTGGTCCGAGCCCAATCACAAGCTCAGGAAACTACTCTCTTTCAACAATGATAAATGTAAAATAAAATAATTATTTTTCGGTTTGAGAAATACTATATCTATATCTATATCTATTACTATTATTAAAAGTACAAAATGCGTTTTAGTACATTAAAGTATTTCAGTACATTATTTTTAATTTATATGCTCCATACGTATATTTTCTTTTAGAGTAACACAAATTACCTATTTATTTTTCATTTTTATTTTAAAATTAATATATGGTGATTAGAATAGTTTCAATAAAACTCAAATTTCTTATTTATTATGAGTTTTTTTAATAAAAAAATCTAATTAAATAAAGAAATATATAAAGAAAATAAATAATTTAGTCTTTCTAATTAGACAATGAAATATATAAAAAAAATATAAATAATTTAGTCTATTTAGTCTCCACATATTTTCTAATTTTATAAATAATATTTTAATATATAAATAAATAAAATATCAGTAAATTGTATAAAAAATAGGGCTTGATTTTGATATTGTTTTAGGAGTTTGAAAATACACTTATCAATAATTGAATTCCTATTGTAAAGTTCAACTAAAAATTATATTTTTATCTCTTTTACCTTGTGTCAATTTATGTTAATGGATATTTTAGAATTTAGAATTATTTAACTATTTTGTTAAATATTGATTTTAAATCATATTTTAATCACGAGCAATAGTACATTATTTTTTAATAATAAATTTATATGTTCAGTATGTATGTTTAAAATATTAGAATAACACAAATTACATATTTATTATGAGTTTTGATTTTAAAATTAATATAAGGTGTTAGAAGAATTTATATAAAACTCAAATTACCTATTTAGAAGAGTTTATATAAAACTGAAATTACCTATTTATTATGAATTTTTTTAATAAAAGGAAATCTAATTTAGATAAGGAAATATATAAAGAATATAAATAATTTAGTCTTTCTAATTGGACAAGGAAATATATATAAAAATATAAATAATTTAGTCTATTTAGTCTCCACCTCTTTTCTAATTTTATAAATAATATATAAATAATTTTCTAATATATAAATTAAATAAAATATTAAAAGATTGTAATAAAAAATAGTTTTGATTTTGATATTATTTTAGGAGTTTAAAAATACACCTATCAATAATTGAATTCCTATTATAAATTTTAATAAAAAAAAATTATATCTCTTTATTTTGTGTCAATTTTATATTCATGGATATTTTAGAATTTATAGTTATTTAATTACTTTATTAAATTTTAATTTTAAATTAGATTTTACACACGTGCAACGCACGTACATATTTACTAATATATATATATATATATATATATTTGCCATTTTACATGTAGGGCTCAAAAAGAATTTAAAAAATTATATAGATATTTAGTGTTGACACGGTCAATTTTTGTTGCACATTGATTATAATACTTTTAAGAAGTGAGAGCATTTTATTCATTATTGAGAAAAAGTTTTTGTTGGAATCTATTCAATGTATTCATTGAATACACTTAAAAAAAAAAAAATATTGATCATTTTAAACTCTTTAAAATCACCAAAACGTAACAATCCACTGGAAATTTGTTGTGATGAATATTCATATCAACCATGTCTCATGGTTGGTTATCATTGTAAGATTATTTATTTAATTACGGCCCACATGATTTTGATATTATTTTAGGAGTTTAAAAATACACCTATCAATAATTGAATTCCTATTATAAATTTTAATAAAAAAAAATTATATCTCTTTATTTTGTGTCAATTTTATATTCATGGATATTTTTGAATTTATAGTTATTTAATTACTTTATTAAATTTTAATTTTAAATTAGATTTTACACACGTGCAACGCACGTACATATTTACTAATATATATATATATATATATATATATATATATATATATATATATATTTGCCATTTTACATGTAGGGCTCAAAAAGAATTTAAAAAATTATATAGATATTTAGTGTTGACACGGTCAATTTTTGTTGCATATTGATTATAATACTTTTAAGAAGTGAGAACATTTTATTCATTATTGAGAAAGAGTTTTTGTTGGAATCTATTCAATGTATTCATTGAATACACTTAAAAAAATATATATATTGATCATTTTAAACTCTTTAAAATCACCAAAACGTAACAATCCACTGGAAATTTGTTGTGATGAATATTCATATCAACCATGTCTCATGGTTGGTTATCATTGTAAGATTATTTATTTAATTACGGCCCACATGATTTGGACATGTGACATATTACTTGGTGGCTAAGTAAATAGATATCAATTAATTATTCTTGGTCAATTTATAATTACTTTTTTGGTAATTACTTATGGAGAAGTGTTTTCCTTCTAATTCCTTACTTTAATAGAAAGTAAAATTGTAATACTAAAAGGAAAATTGGTCCTCTCTCTGCCTTTATAAAAGTGCATATGCTCCATCAATTATGTACGATTATTGATACAACACATAAAAAGGTTATTGTGTGTAAAAGGCCAAGAGAGATAAATCAGTTTCCACCTTTGTCTGTTGATCAGAGTTGCAGATTGATTCGTGGTTAAAGGATCTGGACATTGGATTTAATTTCAACAAGGTTTGATATCATGAATAGAGGTACGTATATCTAACTATATTTATTTATGCGTTATAACGATGTGAAATTAATTGAAGTTCTAAGATCTAGGTTTTATGATAATTTGTGATTAAAGTCTAACACAAAATTAATTAGGGTTTTTACATATGGTATCAGAGCCCGTAGTTTTGGAACTCATTATTTTTCCATTATACTTGCATAAATAATATGTTTAAGTTTAAATTAAAATTTTAATTTATTATAGACTAATCTGTTTAATGCAGTTTGTCTCTTGACTATTGTTTCATAAAGTAATCAATATCTCTTACTTAGATTTGTTGACTTATTATAATATGCCTCGATTTCTGAACCTTATTGTTTTGTTGATGGTTATATGAACATAATGAGAATGGTGTGACAAAGCTGCTATGATTTCGTGCATATGATGACAGAAGTTAAAGTTGTATATTTGATATATATATTATATGTATTTGTTGAAAGTTTGAAAAGAGACAAAAACAACTTAAAGTTTGACAAAGGAATCTAGGTGGAGTTAAAGTTTTTTTTTTTAAAAAAAAAAAAAAAAAAACGAAACTTGGTGTTTGTTGATGTTGATGGCTATATATTTATATAAATATATAACTTAAATATATATAAGCATAACGAGACAAAAAACAAGTCAAAAAGAGATTGTTTTTTAGGTTGTATTCTTATTTCGTGCACAATCCCTTTACAGGATGAAAATTTTGATTGTTATTCCGCTGCGCAAATCGAGATTCTCAAAAATAATGATGTCGTTTTTGTTTTGTACATAATTAAATATATGTTTATTAATATACATTACAGTACATGTATCCATGAAATTTTAAGACACTCACTAACAGTTTAATTAATTATTTTGGTAAATTATGTGTGCATAATATGGTGGGTAATTTAATATTAAATTTATCACTAGGTAATTTAATATTCATATTATAAAAAGGTTGGTAGCTACCAAAGTGGCCTAACCATAAAGGTTAATGGATATTAATTTTAGTGGTAGACATAATTGCAATATTTCATGAATAAAGATGCTTATAATTTTTTTATAATATTCATGAATATTGGGTTTATTCAATTATTAAAAATAATTCCTCAAAGGGAATTAATTTTCAAGTGATTAAATAAATATTAAGGGGTTGTATGTAATTTTTAATTGGGTAGCTATAGGATATCCAAATGTAACTTGTCTATTTAATTAATTAGTGCATCACCAATGAAAATATATATATCAATAAATACATCTAAGCATCATTTTTTTTTTGTATTTTATGGTTACTACCCAAAGGGGTACCATAGTTGTATAATGTATTTATTTATTTTTATATGTGTTGTTATCTCAAAATATTAATGTTATGAGCAATTACCTTATTATGATTATTTTATTGCAGTATCTTTTCCTGTTTCTGTGAATTCGCATGCTTCATCTGTTCCAATTCTCAATGGGGCTAACTTCTCAGAGTGGAATGAGCAAGTTCAGTTCAATTTAGGAGTATTAGATCTTGATTTAACATTTCAAATTGAGAAACCTATTGCTATTACTGGTGAAAGCAATGAGGAAGAAAAGTCTCTCAATAAAGTTTGGGAGAAATCAAACAGATTGAGTATTATGTTTATGCGAATGACTATTGCAAATAATATCAAAACAACTCTTCCCCAAACTGACAATGCTAAGGAATATTTGAAAAATATTGAAGAATGTTTCCGTACTGCAGATAAGTCTCTTGTAGGGAAATTAATGGCTGACCTCACTACTATGCGTTTTGATGGTACTCGTAGTATGCATGAGCATGTTCTTGACATGACTAATCTTGTTGCGAAATTGAAAACTTTAGGGATGAATGTGGATGAGACTTTTCTCGTTCAATTTATTATCAATTCCTTACCTACTCAGTATGGGCCATTTCAAATTCACTATAACACTATTAAGGATAAGTGGAATGTGAATGAATTAGCCAGTATGTTAGTTCAGGAGGAAGGAAGGCTTAAGCAACAAGATAATCATAATGTTCGTCTCATGACTCAAAAAGTTAGAAAGAAATTTGGGAAAAGGCCTGGAAAAGGCATTAAGCGAGCAACACCCCAAATAAATGATTCTGATCAAGCTACTCAAAAGAAGGAACGCAAGAATGATAAGTGTCATTTTTGTAACAAATCTGGACACTTTCAGAAAGATTGCATGAAACGTAAAGAATGGTTCGAAAAGAAGGGTAAGCCTTTGACTTTTGTATGTTTTGAATCAAACTTAATTGAAGTTCCTTCTAATACTTGGTGGGTTGATTCAGGCTCTAATGTTCATATTTCCAATACGATACAGGGATTCCTTTCAACCCAAACCACAAATCCAAATGATGATTTCTTGTTCATAGGGAATTGGGAGAAAATTCCAGTTGAAGCCATTGGGACATTTCGTTTAGTTTTAGATAGTGGATTTCATTTAGATTTGTTTAAAACTCTTTATGTTCCTTCAATTTCCCGTAATTTGATTTCTTTGTCCAAACTTGATGTTGATGGTTTTTCATTTAAATTTGGTAATGGATGTTTCAGTTTGTTCAAAAAATCCCAATTTGTAGGTTCTGGTATTCTTGTTGATGGTTTATACAAGATAAAGCTTGATAATTTATTTTCTGAAACCTTTTTGACCTTGCATCATAATGTTGGAACCAAATGTAGCTCAATTAATGAAAATTCATCTTTCTTGTGGCATAAAAGATTGGGTCATATATCCAGTGAAAGGTTAAAAAGATTTGTAAAAGATGGAATTCTTTGGAATCTAGATTTTACTCATTTTATTGTGTCTGTGGATTGTATTAAAGGTAAACAAACCAAACGCACAAAGAAAGGAGCCACAAGGAGTATAGAGTTTCTTGAAATTATTCATACAGACATTTGTGGAATTTTTAATGTTCCATCTTTTGATGGAGAAAAATATTTTATCACCTTTATAGATGATTTTTCACGTTATGGATATATCTATTTGTTGCATGATAAATCTCAAGCAGTGAATGCTCTTGAAGTATACTTAAATGAGGTTGAAAGGCAACTAGATAAAAAAGTAAAAATAGTAAGGTCAGATAGAGGTAGTGAATATTATGGCAAGTATGATGAAATGGGTCAATGCCCTAGACCGTTTGCTAAACTCCTTGAAAAGCATGGCATTTGTGCTCAATATACTATGCCAGGCACGCCACAGCAGAATGGTGTAACTGAAAGGCGTAATCGTACTCTTATGGAAATGGTTAGGAGTATGTTAAGTAATTCCTCGTTACCCATATCATTGTGGATGTATGCTCTTAGAACTGCTATGTATGTATTAAACAGGGTTCCTAGTAAGGTAGTTCCAAAAACTCCATTTGAACTGTGGACAGGAAGGAAACCTAGTTTAAGGCACCTACATGTTTGGGGTTGCCCAGTGGAAGCTAGAATTTATAATCCACATGAAAAGAAATTGAATTTTAGAACAGTTAGTGGGTACTTTATTGGTTACCCAGAAAAATCCAAAGGGTATAGGTTTTACTGTTCTACACATAGTACAAGAATTGTTGAAACCGGTAATGCCAAATTCATTGAGGATGGTGAAATCAGTGGGAGTAATAAAAATGAGAATGTGATCATTCAAGAAGTTAGGGTACAAATCCCTTTACCCACAACTTCTAAAGAAATAATTGTTTCTCCAGTTGTTGAACTGCATAACAACGAAGAACAATTAAATGATCAACAATTCCATAATGAAACTATCACCAATGAAGTTATAGAAGAACCACAAGGAATAACATTAAGACGGTCTCAAAGAGAAAAGAGACTTGCTATTCCAGATGATTATGTGGTAGATCTACATGAATCTGATTTTGATATAAGGATATGTAAGGATTCGGTTACATATTCACAAGCCATTAATAGTAATAATTCTATTAATTGGATTAATGCCATGAATGAGGAGTTGAAGTCAATGGAACAAAATAAAGTTTGGGAACTCGTTGAATTGCCTGAAAGATTTAAACAAGTCGGGTGTAAATGGGTCTTTAAGACCAAACGCGACTCTAATTGCAATATTGAATGATATAAAGCCAGACTTGTAGCCAAGGGCTTCACTCAAATTGGAGGCATTAATTATAAAGAAACATTCTCTCCTGTATCTAAGAAGGATTCCTTTAGAATTATCATGGCGTTTGTATCTCACTATGATTTAGAGTTACATCAAATGGATGCGAAAACAGCTTTTCTAAATGGGAATTTAGAGGAAGAAGTCTATATGGATCAACCTGAAGGCTTCAGATTAGAGGGTAAAGAACGCATAGTCTGTAAACTTAAGAAGTCAATATATGGACTTAAACAAGCTTCCCGACAATGGTATATTAAGTTTAATGATACTATTACTTCTATTGGTTTTAAAGAAAATACAGTTGATCGGTGTATATACCAGAAGATTAGTGGGAGCAAGTTTATATTTCTGATTCTATATGTTGATGATATTTTGCTTGCTAGTAGTGATCTTGGTTTATTGCATGAAACTAAAAATTATCTCTCTAAGAATTTTGAGATGAAAGATATGGGTGAGGCATCCTACGTGATAGGAATAGAAATATTCTGTGATAGGTCACGTGGATTGTTAGGATTGTCTCAGAAAACATATATTGAGAGAATTCTAGAGAGATTTGGTATGGAACATTGTTCAGCTAGTATTGTTCTAATACAGAAAGGGGATAAATTTAGTTTGATGCAATGCCTAAAGAATAAATTAAAACATAAAGAAATGCAAAATATTCCTTATGCATCTATTGTGGGAAGTTTGATATATGCACATGTTTGCACTCGTCCAGATATTGGTTTTGCAGTTGGAATGCTAAGCAGATACCAAAGCAATCCAGGAATGCATCACTTGAAAGCTGCAAAGAAAGTTATGAGATACTTATAAGGAACAAAGAATTATATGCTCACATTTAGAAAGACTGGTGAGTTAGAGGTTATTGGTTACTCAGACTCAGATTTTGCTGGATGTGTGGATAGTAAAAGATCCACTTTTGGTTATTTGTTCCTTTTAGCTGGAGGGGCAATATCATGGAAAAGCGCAAAACAGTCTATTATTGCTTCATCAACTATGAAGGCTGAATTTGTAGCATGCTTTGAGGCTACAAATCATGGTTTGTGGTTGCGGAACTTTATTTTGGGATTTGGTGTTATGGATTCAATTTCTAGAGCACTGAAAATTTATTGTGATAACACTGCAGCTGTCCTCTTTACTAAAAACGATAAGTATTCCAATAGCGTTAAGCATATGGAGCTGAAATATCTTACCGTTAGAGAAGAAGTTTAGAAACAATGAGTGTCTTTTGAAAATATAAGCACACAACTTATGGTTGCAGATCCATTGACAAAAAGATTACCACTCAAGACATTCATAGGGCATATTGAAAGAATGGGTCTTGAATGTAATCAAAGTTAATTATTATTTTTGTTGTGGATTGCTTAACAATGCTTATATATATTTGACATTTTGAGCTCATTAAAATATGTTTCTGATATTTCCTGTTAATTTGTGTATGTACATGTATGTATTACTTTAAATGATGAAAACAGGAATAGTCTTAGAAAAAACATTATTGTAAGACCTTTATTGATGCTTCTCACTTGTAGACTATGTTAAATGGGTTACTAGTGTTGTGGTACATAGAAGGGACTATGTTAAATTGGTAGTTTGTTTACCATAGTATTTATGATGACCATATTAATATCTTAATTTAATTTATGGTGCACACTAATGACTATTTTACTAAACCACTACAAAAGTTATCATATGTGCCAAGTGGGAGAATGTAAGATTATTTATTTAATTGTGGCCCACATGATTTGGACATGTGACATATTAGTTGGTGGCTAAGTAAATAGATATCAATTAATTATTCTTGGTCAATTTATAATTACTTTTTTGGTAATTATTTATGGAGAAGTGTTTTCCTTTTAATTCCTTACTTTGATGGAAAGTAAAATTGTAATACTAAAAGGAAAACTGGTCCTCTCTCTGCCTTTATAAAAGTGCATATGCTCCATCAATTATGTACGATTATTGATACAACACATAAAAGGTTATTGTGTGCAAAAGGCCAAGAGAGAGAAACCAGTTTCCACCTTTGTCTGTTGATCAGAGTTGCAGATTGATTCGTGGTTAAAGGATCTGGACATTGGATTTAATTGCAACAAGGTTTGATATCATGAATAGAGGTATGTATATCTAACTATATTTATTTATGCGTTATAAGGATGTGAAATTAATTGAAATTCTAAGATCTAGGGTTTTATGATAATTTGTGATTAAAGTCTAACACAAAATTAATTAGGGTTTTTAAATAATCATATATGGGATTCATCAATTTTTGTATTATTAATTTATCAAATTTTGTATTATTACTTTGTAAGAAAACTTTCGGAACTCAAATTGAACTCAATGATGAATGCCCTACCAAATCCTTAACAAGGACAAGCATAAGGGAATAGGGATGATAAATTACATTATTGTCATGAAATTGGTAATGCAAGATAAGATTTGAAATTTGAATTAATGACAACTACTCTTATCAGGACAATAGATCACAGTGTGTTAAAAATATTTCTGGTTGGTGTTATTCTCAATGTTGTATATTCATCTCACCTTTACTAGTGTGTATATATATTACAATGTTTTACATGAAAATATAAAGGAGTATGGTCTTAATTTATTTTATTGGCTAGTTTCCATAATCTGAATATGTTAATCCATCTACGGGGACTTTATATATAGGCACAGATTTTTTTATTTACAAAATTATCTATAATTTTTGTAAAAATCTTTAAAATGCTCCCATCCAATTTTTTTTGATAATATCTGACTATATTATTGTTGTTCAGGCCGCCCCTCTCATACAATTCTCTACGTCGCCCTTCTTATACAATTCTTTAGGTTTGTCACTACTTTTGTCACTGCTTATACACAGTGAACAAATGAAACAAGGGTTGAATGGTTTGCAAAAAATCATTATTCCTTTCAGATTTTCTCTGACATTATTGTTAATCCATATAAAAAGCAATACCATTAAAGAAAATAAAAAAGAAGGAAATAACACAAACTCAGAAGGCCATTTAATAAATTTTTAATTGGGTAAAAATCAACTGTTTTGTAACGACTCGAACTCATGGGTCCAAACCGTTAACCGGGTCCTTACCCGAACATGAGGTCACCTAAGTCGTTCCCGTCATTTCTAATGTCATAAGATCACTTTTAAGGTCATCATTGGACTTCACAGCGGCTTAAAACAAATTTCCAACACTTAGGATTAATTATATTGAAGAGAAGGACAAAATAAGAAAAGCAGGTGCACTTCGGTCGGCCGAAGCAACTCCCATGAACCGGTCGACCGAAACAGGTATTTTGGTCGACCGAAATGAAACCTTAATAGCCACTGAAGTCTTTGGACGAACCAGTCGACCGAAACAGGCATTTCGGTCGACCAAAATGGCTCTGCGTGCTACCCCAGCTACTGGAAATGCTGAAAATCCTGAAAATGAAAAATGGTCTATGGAAAACTTCGCAAATTTGTTTCAAACTTGTTCTACAAACTTCCCAAGTGGTAAACTACATATCATGGTCATGATCCTCAACATCTTATATACAAGGCAACTCCATCAACCATTCAAATATATATATATATATATATATATATATATATATATATATATATATATATATATATAATACATTGTTTTTACATTCTTGTTCAAATATCCAACAAAATAGAGTCAAGTTCATAGGTAAATTACAAGGCCAAGGCAGCTAACTTAATTGCACTTCCACAATAAGGCATTTACAAAAGAATGACCTAATTACAAAAGATAGCAAAAGAAATGAACTCCAAGTCCTCCTCAAACTCGTGAAGGATTATCATTGGCCACCTCCTTTCCATGAACTGAAAAATGTTAAATATAAAGGGGTGAGCAATTTGCTCAGTAGGTGGTGCCTAAGACACACTTCTTGTAACTCCGTGAATCCAAATAATGAATAGGAATAGAGGATAAGGGTCATGCTATGCCGGGAAGGAATATAACATCAATTCTAAATTCAAAGTAAATAATGTCGTGCCATGAAATGCAATGCCATGTATGTCGTTCCTTATTTTCAAAATCCAAATCCATCACTTTTCAAACTGTTAATATAACTCGTCTTTTGGTGATTCCGCAGCGACACGAGAGAATGATTGGTTACTGTCCCTGACCCTTAGTACCCACACGGCGTCATTTGGGGCCCAGCTAGCTCAACCACGCTAGGGTAATTTTCCTACTTCCCTCTAGGTTATATTAACACCACGGCCCTTTGGTAACTCCGCGGCGACCGAGTTTTCTCAAAATCATTTCATCAAAATTCTTCCCAAAAATCATTTTTTCTTTTATTTCAAATCATTTCCCTTCATTCAAACCCAATGAAATGCATACATGTCTCATACTTTCAATGCTATGATAATAAGGGATTTTAATACAACACAATTAAGCATGCTTTATAAGAAATTCTAAGAAAATTACACATGTTCCCATACATCATTTCTAACAAGTTAACAACACAATAGGCATAGAAAATCAACACTTAGGCATGTTTTTCATACAAATCAACTAATACATATAATCATGAACTTTGTACACCACAATTAAATCATTATAGGGGAAAGTAACACCAATTAACATGTTAACAACAATTAGCAATAAATTAATTCACAAAGGCACAAGAAAAATATGAATTAGAGACTCCTACCTCAAGGAGGATGAAAAACCCTCAAAATGGGTCTCAAAACCGGAATCCCTAAAGTGCACTAAAACTAAATTGCTTATATGGAAGTGAAGATCTCGCCGTGCTCCTCGAATTGCTGCAAACGGCTTCCAAAAATTCCAAGTATCGAGGAAGAAATCAAAACTTGAAGTTTTGATGCAAAAAGAAAAAGAAAATGAAGTGAAAATGAGAGAGGGAGAGAACCTGCGGGAAAGGAGAGAGAATGAGATCATATTGTGGTCTCTTGGGCACCCAAATAGGTTAGTGGTGGGTCCCACCACTTTCCAAATTCTTTTCCTTTTTAACTTTATTTTAAATTCTTATTTTGCACCACACAAATAAATATGTACACAACCATATAAAATACCACATAAAACACATAAGATAAAATACATGAGATGCAATTGAACCTAACTAAAATCCCCGTACACAACAATACTGGTAGCGGGTCTCACACGGGTCCGTCCGGTCCAAAATTTGGAAAAATGCAAAAATAACCAACCTTGCATTTCCAAGAGCCTTGAACTCAATAGAATGCTCCAAACAACTCACCGACACACCCGGTACGCCCCACGGTGTCCGGTACGCAAAACGTGAAAGGACAAAAATGCCCTTGCATCAACAAAATTCCAGGGAAAAAAGAAAAATGGAGAAAATTGGAAACATTACAATCTCCCCAACTTAAAGGATTTCATCCTCGAAATCAAGCCATACCTGGGGAAGAAAACAACGTTGGATACTTGGAGCGAACCTCTTGCTCAAGTTCTCAAGTAGCCTCCTCAACTCCGTGGTGCCTCTAAAACTCCGTGGTGCCTCCAAAGAACTTTCACTAGCGGTATCGTCTTATCCCTTAACACCTTCTGTCGTGTGTCAAGGATCTGAACTGGTCTCTCTTCATAGGAAACATCTTCAATAATGTCCACATCAACCCAATTCAAAATGTAAGATGGGTCCGGCTTATATTTCCGTAGCATCGATACATGAAAAATATTATGGACTTTGTCCAACTGGGGTGGCAATACAAGTCTGTAGGCAACTTCTCCAATGCGGTCCAAAATCTCAAACTGGAGACCTACGCGGTCTGCCATGCAAAGCCTCAAATGGAGTTATCTCAATGCTCGCCTGATAACTGTTGTTGTAGGCAAACTCAATAAGCTGTAGATGATCTTCCCATTCGCTTCGACTAGCCATTCGTCTGTGAATGGAATACCGTACTAAGGTGCAATGATGAACTAAACGCTGCTTGAAGTCCTTCCCAGAACTTCGAAGTGAACTTGGCATCCCTATTTGAAACAATGGTTACTAGAACTCTATGCAACCTTATAATTTCCTTCACATATAGCACACCAAGTGCCTCTGCGTCATCTGTTGCCTTAATAGGCAAAAAGTGAGCCGTCTTGATCAGTTTATCAATAATGACCCATACGACTTCATTACCCCTCCGGGACTTAGGATGACCTGTCACAAATCCATAGCAATCTGCTCCTATTTCCATTGCGCTACAGACAATAGTTGCAATAAACTTATTAGTCTCTGATGCTCGGCCTTCACTTATTGATAGGTAAGGCATCTAGCTATAAACTGTGTAACGTCCTTCTTCATTCCATTCCACTAATACTGGCGTCTCAAATTGTGATACATTTTAGTACCACCTGGATGAACCGCAAAACGGGAAGTGTGAAACTCCCGTAGAACGTCCTCACGATAAACTGTGGGAACAACCAACAAACCCCTGAACCATAGACCTCTATTTGCATGCAAGGTCCAATCCTTCACGGTCTCACCACTCAAGATAAAAGTGTGAATGGCATCCAAATCGGGATTCTGTCTCTATGACTGAATCACTCGTATACAAAGAATAGGCTGAGCCACAAGACTGAACAAGAATGGGCCAAAGTTCCACGAGATTTTCGGCTTAAGGCATCAGCTACCACATTTGCCTTACCCGGATGATACTGCAAGTCAAAATTATAATCTTCCAAGAACTCAACCCATCGCCTCTGTCTGTTGTTCAAGTCCTTTTGGGAGAAAAGGTACTTGAGACTCTTGTGATCCGAGAACACCTCGAATCTTTCGCCATACAAATAGTGTCTTCAACTCTTCACGGCAAAAATAACGACTGCCAACTCCAAATCATGAGTAGGGTAGTTGCACTCATGAGTTTTCAGCTGCCGAGACCTATAAGCCATTACTTTACTACCCTGCATCAGGACACAACCCAAACCGTCACGCGAAGCATCACAATAAATTATGTAACCCAAGCCACGCTCAGGTATCACCAACACTGGAGCCGTAGTCAACCTTATCTTCAACTCTTTAAAGGATGACTCACATGCTTCATTCTATGTAAACTTGATCCCCTTCCGGGTCAAGCGAGTCATAGGCGTTGCAAAACGGAAAAATCTTTCATAAATCTCCGTTAGTAACCCGCTAGGCCAAGAAAACTCTAGATCTCAAAAACATTCTTGGGTTGCTCCCAAGTCAAAACCATTTCTATCTTCGATGGATCCACTGTCACTCCACCTTCCGAGACAACATGCCCCAAAAATTTTACCTCTTGTAGCTAAAACTCACACTTTTTATATTTGGCATACAATCGGTGTTCCGGCAAAATCTGCAATACAATGCTCAAATGGATCTCGTACTCCTCATAAGTCTGTGAATACACAAAAATGTCATCCACGAAAATTACCATAAATTGGTCTAAGTAATCGTAAAAGACGTGATTCATCAAGTCTATGAATGCCGGTGGCGCATTCGTCAAGCCAAAAAGGCATAACCAGGAACTCTGTCCATACCGTGTACGGAACACTGTCTTCGAGATATCCTCATCCCTGACCCGTAATTGATAGTAGCCCGACCTCAAGTCAATCTTCGAGAAACAGCTGGCTCCTCTCAACTGATCAAATAAATCGTCTATCCTTGGTAAAGGATATTTATTCTTGATGGTGGCATGATTCAACTTCCGGTAATCAATGCACACCCTCAAAGATCCATCTTTCTTCTTAGCATACAAGACCGATACGCCCCACGGTGACACGCTCGGTCGGATGAAACCTTTCATCCTCAAATCATCAAGCTGCTTCTTCAATTCTTCCAATTCAAATGGTGCCATACGATACGGTGCAATAGAAATAGGTGCAGTACCGAGCGTAAAATCAATAATGAACTCCACTTCTCGGTGCGGAGGCAACTCTGGTAAGTCTTCCGGAAAAACATCCAAGAAATCACAAACAACTGCTGGGTAAACTGCTCCTGCAACATCATCTTCTTCAGCTAAAATACTAGTAAAGAAGTAATCACTACGACTTCTTCCACAAATTCCATAAAACGATGAAGTGCAAAATCACTTCGATCTCCCACGAAAAAGAAACAATCCCCTTCGGGAGTGCAAACCGTGACTCTTCCTCTAAAGCAATCGATCATACCACGAAACGAAACTAACCAATCCATCCCGAGAATGACATCAAAGACGGTCATCTCAAGGAGGATGAGATCAAACACCAAAGTCTACCCGGCTATCACGATGGAACAATCTCTCACAATTCGGCTCAAGGACACTGAAACCCCAACTGGCGTATCAATACTCAACGCCCGATCCATGAAACTGATATCTAACCCCGATGCAAATGCAAATGATGATGCAATGAAGAAGTGAGACGCACTAGAGTCAACGAGAACACAAGCCCAAGAACCAAACACAAGAAGATACCTCGGAGAACTGATGGACTAGAAGATGCATCTGTCAGTGCAAGTGCAAAGACACGTCTCTGCAGTGCCTGTGCCTGAGAACTGCCAACCTGAACACCTGACTGCTGCATTGACGTAGCAGGAGTATCCCTCTTAATTGGTTGTAATCCCTGTGAAGACATGGCAGGTTGTGGTGGTGGCGAGGGTCTGAAACCTGACTGAGCTGTAGCCAACTGCGACAGCCTCTGCTGTGACCCTCTGCCACTATCGGTGCTTGCTTCCCTATTCGGATAGTCTCGAATCAATTAGCCTTGCTGGCCACACCCATAACAAGCTCTCGGAGCTGAAGAAACTGAAGACGATCTCATAGGACAATTGGACTTGTAATGTCCGGGCTGCTGACATTGAAAACAAACAACTTCACTCTTATCAGACCCAATTGGCATAGGAGTGGTAGGAGCGGATCGTGCAGACTGTTGCCCTTAAAACTGAGACGAACCACCCATGTTCCTCTTCTATGACTGTCCCTCTGAAGATGGTCCTGAATTTCTCTTCTGTCTCCACTGTTATTTTCCTACATTCCTATCTTTTGCTTCAGCCTCTAACATCAATGCCCTTTCCACTGCCTCTGCATAAACCTTGATGTACTGTGCCGTTATCAACGGCCTCATTTTGTAATCGAGACCGGAAACAAACTTTCGAGTCTTGTCAACTTCATTGCTCACCATCTCTGAGGCAAAACGAAAGAGTGAGGTGAACTTGTTCTCGTACTCTGTCACTGACATATTTCTTTGAATAAGGCCATTAAACTACTCCCTTAGCTCCCATCTCTTGGTAACTGGAAAATACTTTTCATAAGACAACTTTTTAAACTTCTCCCAACTCATCTCTTCCACTTTATGCTGGTTGGTGACTGACTTCCACTAAAGCTTGGCATTTTTAGAAAACTTGTAAGTGACTAGGATGATTTTCACATAATCATCCGTCACATCCATAGAAGTCAAATGAGTTTCCACTTGATCCATGTAGTCATCCGCTAGTATTGGATTTGCACCACCCTCAAACATCACTGGCATCAATTAAAAAAATCCTGAAATCAAATTGAGATGTTTCTGTGCTGGCATCTCCTCTACCTGAATTACCGGTTGTGGTACCGGTTGTAGAAAAATAACAATTGTAGCCTTCAAGGCACTCTGCAACAAGCTGTTCGATGTTAGTTCCGCCGAACCTTCACCCTCCTCAATGGGTGCTTCAACATTACCCCTCCTAGTGGAGTCACCTCTAGGGAGAACCAAGTCCCTAAGATGTGTATCCTCCTCAACCTACTCCGTTGGATTTGAGCTAGAGCTCTTACCAACATCACCCCTTGTCGGCTTAGGGCCAACTTCCCTCGGTTCCTTACGCAGTGGCATCGTGCTATAAAACGAGAAAACGGTTCAATGACATGACACTGAGGTCCACCGTGGACGACTCAACATGAAATGATGCCATACCAACACTTAGCATGCAAAACTATGCAAGAAACACCTTAACATAAACATGTAAGCACATAAACAAATAAACAGTTAAACATGCTTCTTCAAATAATAAAACATGTAGCAAATAATCACATATGCAATGTAAACAACTTCCCATGCAACTCTATATAGGCCTCTACCCGTCGTCCTAATGGTTTTCGAACCGACGCTCTGATACCAAATCTGTAACAACCTGAACCCGTGGGTCCGAACCGTTAACCAGGTCCTTGCCCGAACCCGAGGTCACCTAAGTCGTTCCCGTCATTTCTAATGTCAAAACATTACTTTTAAGGTCATCATTGGACTTCACAGCGGCTTAAAACTATTGGTCCTAAGATTCTCTAAGTCCTATTTGCCTGTTTCATGTCAAAGCTTTAGTTTTATGTGCTTCAGTGCATATTCTATCTGTATTGTGGTTTAACATATATCACTTGGGCAGCATTGACATTTATATTGCAGTGACAGTCTTTTTACATTGGCATGATTTAATTCATCACAGCTGGTACACTTGATTCAGCTAAATTGAATGGTTTCAGTCAGGATCAGTATATAAGGAACTTGTCACAGGTGCTTTCAGGGGTACTTTTGTATTTTCCCTGATGTATTCTATGGATGCTCGTATGGCTGGATAGCTACATTGCACTGAACTGCTGTGGTGAGCCTACATTGTGTTTAATACAGCCTCAGCAATAGGATTTTGCTGAATGTAATTTACAGATAGTATAAGGCTTGTTTGTACAACTTTTCAAGTATTTTCAGGAGTGTGACACGTGGCTGTGGTCCAAGTATATATATTGTCCTCCAATGGTGTTGCAGATCTTGGTGGCTAAGCAAAGACAAATATCAATGTGTCCTCACTTGTATGAACTGTTCTTACTGATGTATGAGGTGTCACTATTTGGTGAGATATCAAGGGCAACATTGTCTTTTCATTAAGGGAATGTCAGAATTGTTCTTATGCAATCATTGGTTGAAAGGTGACAGCATTGAATGAAGAGAGGTGCAGTCAAGCATTTACACTGAAATATATATATGCTGTTATAAGTATCTTCTAGGGTTAATGGCCTTTCATAGAGACTAAAAGCAAGTTGCAGAAGATAACTCTCGAGCTCTTTTTCATTGAACAAAGTCTTTCTATGATTTGTAATGATGATTTATGCTAGAAAAACCCACTCACTCAAGCCTTATGTGTGATCACTGTGCCAAGATGCTGCTGCTGTCCAAATTGATGAAGAAAGGGCTGGATTGAGTAGTGAATCTGAGTTCCAAGCCGCTGTGGTTATTTCTGAGGGTTGTCATAGGTATAACTATGCTATTTACACTTGCTTAGTAGTTTGCTTTGAACTGAAACATGCTGAAATGGATTTTGAGCTCTTAGATCAGTAGATAAGCTTGTTTTTTTACATATATTGCGATTCAAGTGCAAAATGATTAAGTCTAGCTATTCTATGGATTATCTATGTGCGAGCAAGTCTATTTTGATGAATCAAAGCTGTAGAAATTGGCTGTGGTGCAAAACATTGACAGATTGTGATAGTGACCTTGCAAAACCTCTCAAATTGTGTTTTTGAGCTTATTTAAGAACTGTGGTAGTACATTGATATATACTCATGCTATACTGAATTGCTTAAGGATGTTAACATAAGTACTGCAGTGAATTAAGACTGTGGAAGCTACTGATGAGCTATTCTCGATGAAAAATTCCAATTTTACCCCTCATATTCTAGCTGCAGCAGTTTAGTGATTTTGAGGCAGTAACTTGGTATTTTGTGTTGTTCAAGCTGTTTCAATTGTAGAAGGAATTTGATTATCTTGTTTATCATTTGTAATGATGTATATGGTGAGCTATATGAGCTTTGTTGGTCCAAGCAAGGGTGCTTAGGACAGCGGGAGTGTGTGTGTGCACTGAAATCAGCTAGTGTGTGTATTGGTCGTGAAAGCTAGTGCCCATTCTTGTGCTTGGGTGTGTGCAGAGGGTAAGACAGCTGAGTGTGTAACAACGTACATACAGCTAGTAGTGATCTTCATTGGCCATGGCCAAGAACCAAGGTTTTCCCTAAATGAAAGGGTTTCCTTGTAAATCCTGTTTTAAGTATTTATTGTTTGCTTGCTGAATTATCTTATTGATTCTGTTGGGAAGAGAATAACCAATTCAGCCCCCCTCTTGGTTCATCAAAAACAAATTTCCAACGTTTAGGATTAATTACATTAAAAAGAAGGACAAAATGAGCAAAATAGGTGCACTTCGGTCGGCCGAAGCAACTCCCATGAACCGGTCGACCGAAACAGGCATTTCGGTCAACCGAAATGAAACCTTAACAGCCACTGAAGTCTCTGGACGAACCGGTTGACCGAAGCAGGCATTTCGGTCTACCGAAATGGCTCTGCGTGCTACTGGAAATGCTGAAAATCCTGAAAATGAAAAATGTTTTATGGAAAACTTCGCAAATTTGTTTCAAATTTGTTCTAAAAATATCCCAAGTGGTAAACTACATATCATGGTCATGATCCTCAACATTTTATATACAAGGCAACTCCATCAACCATTCAAATATATAGATATATATAATACATTGTTTTTACATTCTTGTTCAAATATCCGACAAATTAGAGTCAAGTTCATAGGTAAATTACAAGGCCAAGGCAGCTAACTTAATTGAACTTCCACAATAAGGCTTTTACAAAAAAATGACCAAATTACAAAAGATAGCAAAAGAAATGAACTCCAAGTCCTCCTCAAACTTGTGAAGGATTATCATCGGCCACCTCCTTTCTATGACCTGAAAATGTTAAATATAAAGGGGTGAGCAATTTGCTCAATAGGTGGTACAAAAGACACACCTCTTGTAACCCCGTGAATCCAAATAATGAATAGGAATAGAGGATAGGGGTCATGCTATGCCGGGAAGGAATACAACATCAATTCTAAATTCAAAGTAAACAATGTCGTGCCATGAAATGCAATGCCATGTATGTCGTTCCCTATTTTCAAAATCCAAATCCATCACTTTTCAAACTGTTAATATAATCTGTCCTTTGGTGACTCCGCAGCGACACAAGAGAAGGATTGGCTACTGTCCCTGACCCTTGGTACCCCCGCGGCGTCATTTGGGGCTCAGCTAGCTCAACCACACTAGGGTGATTTCCCTACTTCCCTCTAGGTTATATTAACACCACGGCCCTTTGGTGACTCCGCGGCGACCGAGTTTTCTCAAAACCATTTCATCAAAAAATTTCCCAAAAATCATTTTTTCTTTTATTTCAAATCATTTCCCTTCATGCATACCCAATGAAATGCATACATGTCTCATACTTTCAATGCTATGATAATAAGGGATTTTCATACAACACAATTAAGCATGCTTTACAAGAAATTCTAAGAAAATTACACATGGTTCCTATACATCATTTCTAACAAGTTAACAACACAATAGGCATAGAAAATGAATACTTAGGCATGTTTTTCATACAAATCAACTAATACATATAATTATGGACTTTGTACACCACAATTAAATCATTATAGGGGAAAGTAACACCAATTAACATGTTAACAACAATTAACAAGAAATTAATTCACAAAGGCACAAGAAAAACATGATTTAGAGACCCCTACCTCAAGGAGGATAAAAAACCCCCAAAATGGATAAAAACCGGAATCCCTTGAGTGCACTAAAACTGAAATTGCTTATATGGAAGTGAAGATTTCACCGTGCTCCTTGAATTGCCTCAAACAGCTTCCAAACATTCCAAGTATTGAAATCCCATACAAAAATTTCAATTTTGTCCAATTTTAGGAAGAAGAGAAGAAAAAGAAAATAAAAAATAAATAAAAAAATAAAAAATAAATAAACTTATTGAAATAATGTTATAGTAAATTTGTACTTTCACATCTTGCGCGATGAGAGTTTAAATATCTTTGAAATCACTCCTAAAGAATTTCGTTGGTACATGTATAAAATAGAGCAGGTTTAACTTAACACTAAATTTAATTTGTAATTCACTTTTAGAAAAAGTTTGGATTTTAATTTTGAATTCAAAATCAAAAATAAAAAATTGGGTGGATATTCTTTGAAAGATATCCAAAATTCAACCCTGATTCATTCATATAGGAGTATATTTTATCATTTAAAAAATTATATGGGTTGAATATAAATCCTATCTACAGGATTTAATTTGAATGCAATAAAATATAAAAAGGTTAAGTACAATTTTTTTTTTCTTTTAAAATATAGGTTTTGGGCATAAATAGTTTCTCTTTTTTGAGAATGTATATTTCAGTTTATAAAATTCAAAAATCCTTTGGCAACTTTTTAGTCAAAATTAAAATAATATAAATTTTAAAACCCTAATTTATAAATTCCTTCCTATTATGCCCTTTTCTGAGGGCTACCGGTCGCCACATCAGTGCCACAACCATTGTTGGTGGCGGCTCCACCACTATAGTCACCGCACCCAGAGCCGCCGCCACCACCCCCACACCCAATACAATAAAAAAAAATGTTCAGCTCCTCCTCTTCTATTTCAATATGGTGCTCACTCTCATCATCAAACCCAACTCTCTCTCTCTTTCCCTCTCTTCATCTCCATTTCTTGCCCCAAAAACCAGTTGCATTTCTATTTATCCAAAAAAAAAAAAAAAAGGGAGAGAGTGTGAAACTGGGTCTGAACCCAACAGTCCCTCCGGTGATACACGACGTCGGCGAGCAAGGATTCTGATTGGCAGCGATGCAGGACGGAAAGGCGGTGCTCTGATCTTATTGGCGTTCCTCACTGAGCTCCTCCTTATTCGCTGGAAGCTCACTGTAACAGGCACTTTCTCATAGGAAATCTTGACCCGGTTCCTCGTCGTCCTCCGCCGTAGATCGACGTCATGAAGAGACAGTTCCCGTCTGCCTTCATCGTCCTCATCACTGCCGAACTGCTTGCATCGCCGTTTCTTACCACCACCATGCCGTACCCAGAATCGAATGACCATCACCACCAACGATGCCTCCATCAACCCGATCTCACCTCCGACGCCTTCAGAGCACTATGCCGTCGTCACTGCACTGTCGCAGTTCCGAAAGTGCCAGCAACCTCACCGCCGTCGTCTGACTCGCGCCTTACGCGCGTAGATCTAATGCGCTTTTCACACGCTCACGCATCACCTTCTTCTTCAGCAATTCCCAGTCTTCATCTTCACTATGTCGGCAACCACAGGTACATAACCCTTCACCGCCGCAGAATCCACAACCATCATCGACGGTACTACACTGTGTTAGAACAGCGTCTCTGTGATTCGTTACGGCGGTACTTCCTGCGTCGAGCTGGTCGACGAGCTATATGCACTCTCCCCTTTGCCTCTGTGTGTGCGCAGCACATTGATAGTGTTTTCTTATTTTTGTGGCGGGAGTTTGGAAATTGTCTAAAATGGTAATTTGGTATTAAATTCTTTTTACAGGAACCGAGGTATAATTGATAGTATAGGAATTTTATACTACATATTAACTTTTTTGCACTACATTAATAGTGTGAGGGATTTGTTTTTTTTTTTTTTTTTTGCACTTAATCCAATATAAAATTAATGAAATAGAGAGTTTGCATAAGTTTGCTGGAGGAATAGTTTTTTAAAAAGTTCCACACTGTCGAAAAGAAAGCCGAAAAAAAGTCCATCCCTAATTTGCAAGTGCATTGATTCACTCACTCACCCACTGAATCAGGTTAGCAGTAAAGGGTTTGAGATTTGATTTGTTGAGGGAAATAAAGTAGCGAAAAATCCATCTAACGGATGATCCATCGGGGTATGGTACTTCCTACGAGAAATAAAGCAACGAAAAATCCTCCATTTCAAAAGGAAGAAAAGTACACCTTTCTCTCGCGATACTCCTATTCCCATACCTTCTAGCTTGCCTTTCTTCCCATCCTTTCATATCATAAAATTAAAATACAGTGCCAGCCAGTGGGAGACATCTGAAAGGCCGCAAGGGTGGGTGGGTAGGACTACAGATTCCAACTTAAAAAACTTCCCACACAAATACAACATTTAACCATTGAATTCTACAACAAGTCATCAAGAATCCCAGTGGAAGAAACACACAGATTGAACAATTAGTAATTTCTATTAATTAATATGGTTTTTTTTTTTTTTTTTTTTCCCACATATTTGATAAATTTCAACAATCAAAAAATAAACTGATGATTCGCTTCAAAGGACAGAGAATATCATAAAAGCCTGAAGTAGCACAAGTAAAGAAAGCTTAAAAATGTGATTGATTTAGAAAATGAGTTCCACTTTCAACTGCAACAACCCCCTGCTTGAGAAGCAGACCCATATCTACCTCCTGCTGGCCCTGGGATGCCCCCATATCCAACTTTTATCCCGTCAGACTGCAAAATCTAAAACAAAAAAAACAAAAAAAAAAGGCATAATTTTTAAGCACAAGCACTGCAAATCCTACCTATCACAACCAATCAAAATAGCTTTTCACTAAGTAACTAACAGGACAAAAGTTTCACTTTATGTTGCCAAAATTACTCACATCTCCCATGCAACTAGACTAGTAATCCGAAACTGAACTTTTCGTGTTCAAAAACAGGACAGTTTATGAGACAATGGTTTCACCCATGTCCTCTCTTAGCATTACAGTGGATGCCACTTAACAACTGAAATATTTGTCTCACTAAAACTAGATAAGGAGAAAAGGGTAACCAGAAGTTATGGTTTTAATAGGTGAACCTCAATGTGATTCATCTTAGGCAGTTGCTAATTTATGCTATGATCATACATTCCAAGGCCTCATGAATATATATGTTCAAGACTTCAAGATTGAATTACCACTGAAACACCTTAATCAATTAAACCTTTTTTGGCCCACCTCACATTGAACTATCCAAATACCAGCAGAAAAAGAGAGAAAATAAATCCAAGGCATACCTCGTTTGATACGTCTAAAACTCCATCCTGAATTTTCTTATAGATTGTTGAAGCTGTGTTTATAAATGCCTGCAAAAGCAAAAGAAAAAGGAGAGAGGGGGAAGAGTGTCAGAAAGAAAAAAAGAAATATAATTTTTCTTTTTGATAAGTGGAAAACAAAGAAATATAATAGTAAAGAAGCTTCAGTTGATAACATTTTAAAACATCTGTTAGCAAATTCATCACCTCCTCAACATTCTGAGCAGTTTTTGCAGATGCCTCCATGAATATTAAACCGTGTTCCTTGGCAAACTGCTCTCCTTCCTCTGTGCTTACGGCCCTTCTGTGAGCAAGATCGCACTTGTTGCCAATAAGCATAATAGTCATGTTGGCATTTGCTTGTTGCCTTACATCCTCCAACCAGCTAACAAGGCGATTAAAACTTTCCCTCCTAAGAATTGGAACCATTAAAAATGTACTTTATTACAACCAGAGAGGCAGAGCCAAATCCCAACTACACCAAGCCAGTGAGACCAGCCCAAACAGTCAACCCAATCCATAGTTATCTATATCTTCAATTGAAGTGTGTATATAATTAAAAATTGGCCATGCAATAATAAATGAAAACACACACACACAGCCAGAATATATTAGATAATTCTGCACAGTGGTATGCTAATTCATCCTCTCTCTAGACAAGTAAATAGTTGACGACCAGAATGGCTTCTGTAAATTTGTAAATCAGTTTGTCATTTCAGTTAAAAAACTCAGCATAATGAAGTGCCTATTATTTGTTCTGACTTGTATCATTATGTGAGTTTTTCTTATGAAATTATTATCTTGTTTTGGCTGTACTTTCCATGAAGAATATATCAGCTATATGGCTCAACATAACTCCCAGCTCATTCATTATTGTTTAAAAATGCTCATTCCCTGTAAACACATTGGCAATTGAGTCTCCTCATAATGCATATTCTTCAAAACGTTTTAAAGATATAATGTTGATAATGTTACTAAGACAGAGACGCATCATAAGACAATGTACTGATACAACCTCTTTTGTGGAAGGCAGTTAGGTCGGACAAATATAAAAATATAGCATAGAAGTCACTGAAAACAAATAATCCAAGAAATATTTTAGAATATTGTGAACAGAAAATGATCAATTTCCTTCTTTCAGTAGCATGACTAATGACAACTAAAGATGCAGAAGAACATACTCACAACTATATATGCAAGACTTTTTCCTAGTTTACATGCATTAAATGAGAAAAAAGAATGACTTCTTTAGTTTATAAAAGAAAATGGCTTCATTAACTGTTAAAGATTCAAATAAGAATAATACCTAGTGATATCATAAACTAACAGTGCACCAGCAGCACCTCTGTAGTAGGACCTCGTAATAGACCTGAATGATTCTTGACCCGCCTGACATAGCAATAAAATAATGAAATATAAATGTGCATGAATGTAATATAAGTCAAGTAAGGAAACAAAAAAAGAATAGAATAAACCAACCGTGTCCCCTATTTGCAGCTTTATTGGTTTGTTATCAATTGTGATCATTCTGGCCCCATATTCAACACCGATGGTTAAGTCGTGCACGGACTGAAACCGTTTGTCAGTGAACTGCAGAAGAATACATGATTTTCCTACGGCTGTGTAACAAAGGATCAAACTCACATGAGTTTCAAAAATTCTTCCATCATTCATTACTTCAACAAAAATATTCATCTCGTAGTTTAATATAAGTGGGAGTCATAATTTGTAAAGATCTAATATGAGATAATGGCCACTAGTCCACTACCATCATGATCATTATTCCTTATAAAGCGAAATTTATACCACTGGAGGACATTTAAGAAGTGAAACTTCACCTAATATTGGGAAAAACAAAATGTTTCACCTTTACCTATTGCCTTCTAAAATTATTCAAGTACAACACATGTCCACTGGAACCCTCCCGAGTAAGAGACTAATGAATTTCCTTGGCCAGGGGCGAAAGTTAGAAAAAAAATTGAATCTTTTGATTGTATATAGTCCAAACTACGTAATACCATGAAGCTATCTTACAAAGTAAAGTTACTTCCTACTCTTTACAAACCTTTTCCTATACCTTGTGAAGTTAAATCTTGGAAAGACAATAGAAGAGGAGTGTAGCTAACCCATTTAGTAGCTTGAGTGGTATCTCCGACCACCCTAAAGGGTCAAGTCCTGATTGGGAAATGGGCGATACATATGTAAGATTCATCTCTTACAATGCAACAAAGTTACAAAATGCAACACCCATGCAGCAACTTTAAATAAAGTTATGAAACACATTTATATTGAATATATAACACATGTGCAACATATTACATCATGTTGCAACGTTATAATACCATTAAATCGAGAATTCAACACATTTATGCAGTTGTTTGATTTTCATTTCAAAGTTGTCGCAATCACAATTTAAAGTTGTCACAATGTACACGGGAGAGGATCCTGGTGTGTACACGACATCTTTAGGTAACAACTTTATGAACATAGCTAAAAGATAAGCAAAACTTAGTATCTTAAATGCTTCCTTTGGGAAACTTATCTTATCCTTTTACCAACATTCTTTCCTATGTAATAATGGCACAATTTTGTTCTTTGCACACACTATGCAGAAACATAATATATAATATATAGTTATCATTGCAAGAAAAGCAATGAAAAAAGGTTACCAACTTGACTCAGTATGACAAAACTTGCACACAATACAACACACTAATATATTGGGATAACGAAGTACACCATAACATTAAATTTCACTTGTTCAATGTATGAAAAGATCAATACACGCATTATCTATCTTGTGCGAGTATGTCTCCTGAATCATCACAGTTTAGGTATATCAAAGTTGCCACAAAACTCCTTAAGATCCAGAGAAACACACATATACAGTGTGAATACGAATATATAAACTCTAAAATCGGTATTACGCAATAAAATCGGAAGTAAAGGAATTGAGATAAAGATTACAGGTATCTCCTATGATAATGTACTTGAAGAGGTAAGCGTAGGACATGGTCGCTCAGATCTTTGATTTGCTTCGAAATAACTCCGAAATTGAGAAATTCACTGATCAAACTATACAATTGTGCTTTTGAACGAGATCTGATCAGACAGCGATGAATGAATTTGAACAAAATTAAAGGAATATATAAGAAACTATGAGAGAATAAGGATTCTCTATGAGACTTACAGAAGGAAAAGGAGAAGGTAGAGAGGTTTCAGGAAAGCTTTGGAATTTCAAGCGGAGTTAACCGCCTCTCTTCCTTCTTTTATAGAGAGAGAGAATTTTCAGAAACAACTTGGAAGGTACGGCTACGGCCCTTACCCAACTTCGAAGGTACAGTCCATTGCGTTATCTAAAACCGCGTTTCGTGTCGTTGAAGGCATCGTCATGCCAGCCTATCAGTCCAGTGGTCCGAGCCCAATCACAAGCTCAGGAAACTACTCTCTTTCAACAATGATAAATGTAAAATAAAATAATTATTTTTCGGTTTGAGAAATACTATATCTATATCTATATCTATTACTATTATTAAAAGTACAAAATGCGTTTTAGTACATTAAAGTATTTCAGTACATTATTTTTAATTTATATGCTCCATACGTATATTTTCTTTTAGAGTAACACAAATTACCTATTTATTTTTCATTTTTATTTTAAAATTAATATATGGTGATTAGAATAGTTTCAATAAAACTCAAATTTCTTATTTATTATGAGTTTTTTTAATAAAAAAATCTAATTAAATAAAGAAATATATAAAGAAAATAAATAATTTAGTCTTTCTAATTAGACAATGAAATATATAAAAAAAATATAAATAATTTAGTCTATTTAGTCTCCACATATTTTCTAATTTTATAAATAATATTTTAATATATAAATAAATAAAATATCAGTAAATTGTATAAAAAATAGGGCTTGATTTTGATATTGTTTTAGGAGTTTGAAAATACACTTATCAATAATTGAATTCCTATTGTAAAGTTCAACTAAAAATTATATTTTTATCTCTTTTACCTTGTGTCAATTTATGTTAATGGATATTTTAGAATTTAGAATTATTTAACTATTTTGTTAAATATTGATTTTAAATCATATTTTAATCACGAGCAATAGTACATTATTTTTTAATAATAAATTTATATGTTCAGTATGTATGTTTAAAATATTAGAATAACACAAATTACATATTTATTATGAGTTTTGATTTTAAAATTAATATAAGGTGTTAGAAGAATTTATATAAAACTCAAATTACCTATTTAGAAGAGTTTATATAAAACTGAAATTACCTATTTATTATGAATTTTTTTAATAAAAGGAAATCTAATTTAGATAAGGAAATATATAAAGAATATAAATAATTTAGTCTTTCTAATTGGACAAGGAAATATATATAAAAATATAAATAATTTAGTCTATTTAGTCTCCACCTCTTTTCTAATTTTATAAATAATATATAAATAATTTTCTAATATATAAATTAAATAAAATATTAAAAGATTGTAATAAAAAATAGTTTTGATTTTGATATTATTTTAGGAGTTTAAAAATACACCTATCAATAATTGAATTCCTATTATAAATTTTAATAAAAAAAAATTATATCTCTTTATTTTGTGTCAATTTTATATTCATGGATATTTTAGAATTTATAGTTATTTAATTACTTTATTAAATTTTAATTTTAAATTAGAGTTTACACACGTGCAACGCACGTACATATTTACTAATATATATATATATATATATATATATATATATATATATATATATATTTGCCATTTTACATGTAGGGCTCAAAAAGAATTTAAAAAATTATATAGATATTTAGTGTTGACACGGTCAATTTTTGTTGCACATTGATTATAATACTTTTAAGAAGTGAGAGCATTTTATTCATTATTGAGAAAAAGTTTTTGTTGGAATCTATTCAATGTATTCATTGAATACACTTAAAAAAAAAAAAAATATTGATCATTTTAAACTCTTTAAAATCACCAAAACGTAATAATCCACTGGAAATTTGTTGTGATGAATATTCATATCAACCATGTCTCATGGTTGGTTATCATTGTAAGATTATTTATTTAATTACGGCCCACATGATTTTGATATTATTTTAGGAGTTTAAAAATACACCTATCAATAATTGAATTCCTATTATAAATTTTAATAAAAAAAAATTATATCTCTTTATTTTGTGTCAATTTTATATTCATGGATATTTTTGAATTTATAGTTATTTAATTACTTTATTAAATTTTAATTTTAAATTAGATTTTACACACATGCAACGCACGTACATATTTACTAATATATATATATATATATATATATATTTGCCATTTTACATGTAGGGCTCAAAAAGAATTTAAAAAATTATATAGATATTTAGTGTTGACACGGTCAATTTTTGTTGCATATTGATTATAATACTTTTAAGAAGTGAGAGCATTTTATTCATTATTGAGAAAGAGTTTTTGTTGGAATCTATTCAATGTATTCATTGAATACACTTAAAAAAAAATATATATTGATCATTTTAAACTCTTTAAAATCACCAAAACGTAACAATCCACTGGAAATTTGTTGTGATGAATATTCATATCAACCATGTCTCATGGTTGGTTATCATTGTAAGATTATTTATTTAATTACGGCCCACATGATTTGGACATGTGACATATTACTTGGTGGCTAAGTAAATAGATATCAATTAATTATTCTTGGTCAATTTATAATTACTTTTTTGGTAATTACTTATGGAGAAGTGTTTTCCTTCTAATTCCTTACTTTAATAGAAAGTAAAATTGTAATACTAAAAGGAAAATTGGTCCTCTCTCTGCCTTTATAAAAGTGCATATGCTCCATCAATTATGTACGATTATTGATACAACACATAAAAAGGTTATTGTGTGTAAAAGGCCAAGAGAGATAAATCAGTTTCCACCTTTGTCTGTTGATCAGAGTTGCAGATTGATTCGTGGTTAAAGGATCTGGACATTGGATTTAATTTCAACAAGGTTTGATATCATGAATAGAGGTACGTATATCTAACTATATTTATGTATGCGTTATAACGATGTGAAATTAATTGAAGTTCTAAGATCTAGGTTTTATGATAATTTGTGATTAAAGTCTAACACAAAATTAATTAGGGTTTTTACATATGGTATCAGAGCCCGTAGTTTTGGAACTCATTATTTTTCCATTATACTTGCATAAATAATATGTTTAAGTTTAAATTAAAATTTTAATTTATTATAGACTAATCTGTTTAATGCAGTTTGTCTCTTGACTATTGTTTCATAAAGTAATCAATATCTCTTACTTAGATTTGTTGACTTATTATAATATGCCTCGATTTCTGAACCTTATTGTTTTGTTGATGGTTATATGAACATAATGAGAATGGTGTGACAAAGCTGCTATGATTTCGTGCATATGATGACAGAAGTTAAAGTTGTATATTTGATATATATATTATATGTATTTGTTGAAAGTTTGAAAAGAGACAAAAACAACTTAAAGTTTGACAAAGGAATCTAGGTGGAGTTAAAGTTTTTTTTTTTTAAAAAAAAAAAAAAAAAATGAAACTTGGTGTTTGTTGATGTTGATGGCTATATATTTATATAAATATATAACTTAAATATATATAAGCATAACGAGACAAAAAACAAGTCAAAAAGAGATTGTTTTTTAGGTTGTATTCTTATTTCGTGCACAATCCCTTTACAGGATGAAAACTTTGATTGTTATTCCGCTGCGCAAATCGAGATTCTCAAAAATAATGATGTCGTTTTTGTTTTGTACATAATTAAATATATGTTTATTAATATACATTACAGTACATGTATCCATGAAATTTTAAGACACTCACTAACAGTTTAATTAATTATTTTGGTAAATTATGTGTGCATAATATGGTGGGTAATTTAATATTAAATTTATCACTAGGTAATTTAATATTCATATTATAAAAAGGTTGGTAGCTACCAAAGTGGCCTAACCATAAAGGTTAATGGATATTAATTTTAGTGGTAGACATAATTGCAATATTTCATGAATAAAGATGCTTATAATTTTTTTATAATATTCATGAATATTGGGTTTATTCAATTATTAAAAATAATTCCTCAAAGGGAATTAATTTTCAAGTGATTAAATAAATATTAAGGGGTTGTATGTAATTTTTAATTGGGTAGCTATAGGATATCCAAATGTAACTTGTCTATTTAATTAATTAGTGCATCACCAATGAAAATATATATATCAATAAATACATCTAAGCATCATTTTTTTTTTGTATTTTATGGTTACTACCCAAAGGGGTACCATAGTTGTATAATGTATTTATTTATTTTTATATGTGTTGTTATCTCAAAATATTAATGTTATGAGCAATTACCTTATTATGATTATTTTATTGCAGTATCTTTTCCTGTTTCTGTGAATTCGCATGCTTCATCTGTTCCAATTCTCAATGGGGCTAACTTCTCAGAGTGGAATGAGCAAGTTCAGTTCAATTTAGGAGTATTAGATCTTGATTTAACATTTCAAATTGAGAAACCTATTGCTATTACTGGTGAAAGCAATGAGGAAGAAAAGTCTCTCAATAAAGTTTGGGAGAAATCAAACAGATTGAGTATTATGTTTATGCGAATGACTATTGCAAATAATATCAAAACAACTCTTCCCCAAACTGACAATGCTAAGGAATATTTGAAAAATATTGAAGAATGTTTCCGTACTGCAGATAAGTCTCTTGTAGGGAAATTAATGGCTGACCTCACTACTATGCGTTTTGATGGTACTCGTAGTATGCATGAGCATGTTCTTGACATGACTAATCTTGTTGCGAAATTGAAAACTTTAGGGATGAATGTGGATGAGACTTTTCTCGTTCAATTTATTATCAATTCCTTACCTACTCAGTATGGGCCATTTCAAATTCACTATAACACTATTAAGGATAAGTGGAATGTGAATGAATTAGCCAGTATGTTAGTTCAGGAGGAAGGAAGGCTTAAGCAACAAGATAATCATAATGTTCGTCTCATGACTCAAAAAGTTAGAAAGAAATTTGGGAAAAGGCCTGGAAAAGGCATTAAGCGAGCAACACCCCAAATAAATGATTCTGATCAAGCTACTCAAAAGAAGGAACGCAAGAATGATAAGTGTCATTTTTGTAACAAATCTGGACACTTTCAGAAAGATTGCATGAAACGTAAAGAATGGTTCGAAAAGAAGGGTAAGCCTTTGACTTTTGTATGTTTTGAATCAAACTTAATTGAAGTTCCTTCTAATACTTGGTGGGTTGATTCAGGCTCTAATGTTCATATTTCCAATACGATACAGGGATTCCTTTCAACCCAAACCACAAATCCAAATGATGATTTCTTGTTCATAGGGAATTGGGAGAAAATTCCAGTTGAAGCCATTGGGACATTTCGTTTAGTTTTAGATAGTGGATTTCATTTAGATTTGTTTAAAACTCTTTATGTTCCTTCAATTTCCCGTAATTTGATTTCTTTGTCCAAACTTGATGTTGATGGTTTTTCATTTAAATTTGGTAATGGATGTTTCAGTTTGTTCAAAAAATCCCAATTTGTAGGTTCTGGTATTCTTGTTGATGGTTTATACAAGATAAAGCTTGATAATTTATTTTCTGAAACCTTTTTGACCTTGCATCATAATGTTGGAACCAAATGTAGCTCAATTAATGAAAATTCATCTTTCTTGTGGCATAAAAGATTGGGTCATATATCCAGTGAAAGGTTAAAAAGATTTGTAAAAGATGGAATTCTTTGGAATCTAGATTTTACTCATTTTATTGTGTCTGTGGATTGTATTAAAGGTAAACAAACCAAACGCACAAAGAAAGGAGCCACAAGGAGTATAGAGTTTCTTGAAATTATTCATACAGACATTTGTGGAATTTTTAATGTTCCATCTTTTGATGGAGAAAAATATTTTATCACCTTTATAGATGATTTTTCACGTTATGGATATATCTATTTGTTGCATGATAAATCTCAAGCAGTGAATGCTCTTGAAGTATACTTAAATGAGGTTGAAAGGCAACTAGATAAAAAAGTAAAAATAGTAAGGTCAGATAGAGGTAGTGAATATTATGGCAAGTATGATGAAATGGGTCAATGCCCTAGACCGTTTGCTAAACTCCTTGAAAAACATGGCATTTGTGCTCAATATACTATGCCAGGCACGCCACAGCAGAATGGTGTAACTGAAAGGCGTAATCGTACTCTTATGGAAATGGTTAGGAGTATGTTAAGTAATTCCTCGTTACCCATATCATTGTGGATGTATGCTCTTAGAACTGCTATGTATGTATTAAACAGGGTTCCTAGTAAGGTAGTTCCAAAAACTCCATTTGAACTGTGGACAGGAAGGAAACCTAGTTTAAGGCACCTACATGTTTGGGGTTGCCCAGTGGAAGCTAGAATTTATAATCCACATGAAAAGAAATTGAATTTTAGAACAGTTAGTGGGTACTTTATTGGTTACCCAGAAAAATCCAAAGGGTATAGGTTTTACTGTTCTACACAGAATTGTTGAAACCGGTAATGCCAAATTCATTGAGGATGGTGAAATCAGTGGGAGTAATAAAAATGAGAATGTGATCATTCAAGAAGTTAGGGTACAAATCCCTTTACCCACAACTTCTAAAGAAATAATTGTTTCTCCAGTTGTTGAACTGCATAACAACGAAGAACAATTAAATGATCAACAATTCCATAATGAAACTATCACCAATGAAGTTATAGAAGAACCACAAGGAATAACATTAAGACGGTCTCAAAGAGAAAAGAGACTTGCTATTCCAGATGATTATGTGGTATATCTACATGAATCTGATTTTGATATAAGGATATGTAAGGATTCGGTTACATATTCACAAGCCATTAATAGTAATAATTCTATTAATTGGATTAATGCCATGAATGAGGAGTTGAAGTCAATGGAACAAAATAAAGTTTGGGAACTCGTTGAATTGCCTGAAAGATTTAAACAAGTCGGGTGTAAATGGGTCTTTAAGACCAAACGCGACTCTAATTGCAATATTGAATGATATAAAGCCAGACTTGTAGCCAAGGGCTTCACTCAAATTGGAGGCATTGATTATAAAGAAACATTCTCTCCTGTATCTAAGAAGGATTCCTTTAGAATTATCATGGCGTTTGTATCTCACTATGATTTAGAGTTACATCAAATGGATGCGAAAACAGCTTTTCTAAATGGGAATTTAGAGGAAGAAGTCTATATGGATCAACCTGAAGGCTTCAGATTAGAGGGTAAAGAACGCATAGTCTGTAAACTTAAGAAGTCAATATATGGACTTAAACAAGCTTCCCGACAATGGTATATTAAGTTTAATGATACTATTACTTCTATTGGTTTTAAAGAAAATACAGTTGATCGGTGTATATACCAGAAGATTAGTGGGAGCAAGTTTATATTTCTGATTCTATATGTTGATGATATTTTGCTTGCTAGTAGTGATCTTGGTTTATTGCATGAAACTAAAAATTATCTCTCTAAGAATTTTGAGATGAAAGATATGGGTGAGGCATCCTACGTGATAGGAATAGAAATATTCTGTGATAGGTCACGTGGATTGTTAGGATTGTCTCAGAAAACATATATTGAGAGAATTCTAGAGAGATTTGGTATGGAACATTGTTCAGCTAGTATTGTTCCAATACAGAAAGGGGATAAATTTAGTTTGATGCAATGCCTAAAGAATAAATTAAAACATAAAGAAATGCAAAATATTCCTTATGCATCTATTGTGGGAAGTTTGATATATGCACATGTTTGCACTCGTCCAGATATTGGTTTTGCAGTTGGAATGCTAAGCAGATACCAAAGCAATCCAGGAATGCATCACTTGAAAGCTGCAAAGAAAGTTATGAGATACTTATAAGGAACAAAGAATTATATGCTCACATTTAGAAAGACTGGTGAGTTAGAGGTTATTGGTTACTCAGACTCAGATTTTGCTGGATGTGTGGATAGTAAAAGATCCACTTTTGGTTATTTGTTCCTTTTAGCTGGAGGGGCAATATCATGGAAAAGCGCAAAACAGTCTATTATTGCTTCATCAACTATGAAGGCTGAATTTGTAGCATGCTTTGAGGCTACAAATCATGGTTTGTGGTTGCGGAACTTTATTTTGGGATTTGGTGTTATGGATTCAATTTCTAGAGCACTGAAAATTTATTGTGATAACACTGCAGCTGTCCTCTTTACTAAAAACGATAAGTATTCCAATAGCGTTAAGCATATGGAGCTGAAATATCTTACCGTTAGAGAAGAAGTTTAGAAACAATGAGTGTCTTTTGAAAATATAAGCACACAACTTATGGTTGCAGATCCATTGACAAAAAGATTACCACTCAAGACATTCATAGGGCATATTGAAAGAATGGGTCTTGAATGTAATCAAAGTTAATTATTATTTTTGTTGTGGATTGCTTAACAATGCTTATATATATTTGACATTTTGAGCTCATTAAAATATGTTTCTGATATTTCCTGTTAATTTGTGTATGTACATGTATGTATTACTTTAAATGATGAAAACAGGAATAGTCTTAGAAAAAACATTATTGTAAGACCTTTATTGATGCTTCTCACTTATAGACTATGTTAAATGGGTTACTAGTGTTGTGGTACATAGAAGGGACTATGTTAAATTGGTAGTTTGTTTACCATAGTATTTATGATGACCATATTAATATCTTAATTTAATTTATGGTGCACACTAATGACTATTTTACTAAACCACTACAAAAGTTATCATATGTGCCAAGTGGGAGAATGTAAGATTATTTATTTAATTGTGGCCCACATGATTTGGACATGTGACATATTAGTTGGTGGCTAAGTAAATAGATATCAATTAATTATTCTTGGTCAATTTATAATTACTTTTTTGGTAATTATTTATGGAGAAGTGTTTTCCTTTTAATTCCTTACTTTGATGGAAAGTAAAATTGTAATACTAAAAGGAAAACTGGTCCTCTCTCTGCCTTTATAAAAGTGCATATGCTCCATCAATTATGTACGATTATTGATACAACACATAAAAGGTTATTGTGTGCAAAAGGCCAAGAGAGATAAACCAGTTTCCACCTTTGTCTGTTGATCAGAGTTGCAGATTGATTCGTGGTTAAAGGATCTGGACATTGGATTTAATTGCAACAAGGTTTGATATCATGAATAGAGGTATGTATATCTAACTATATTTATTTATGCGTTATAAGGATGTGAAATTAATTGAAATTCTAAGATCTAGGGTTTTATGATAATTTGTGATTAAAGTCTAACACAAAATTAATTAGGGTTTTTAAATAATCATATATGGGATTCATCAATTTTTGTATTATTAATTTATCAAATTTTGTATTATTACTTTGTAAGAAAACTTTCGGAACTCAAATTGAACTCAATGATGAATGCCCTACCAAATCCTTAACAAGGACAAGCATAAGGGAATAGGGATGATAAATTACATTATTGTCATGAAATTGGTAATGCAAGATAAGATTTAAAATTTGAATTAATGACAACTACTCTTATCATGACAATAGATCACAGTGTGTTAAAAATATTTCTGGTTGGTGTTATTCTCAATGTTGTATATTCATCTCACCTTTACTAGTGTGTATATATATTACAATGTTTTACATGAAAATATAAAGGAGTATGGTCTTAATTTATTTTATTGGCTAGTTTCCATAATCTGAATATGTTAATCCATCTACGGGGACTTTATATATAGGCACAGATTTTTTTATTTACAAAATTATCTATAATTTTTGTAAAAATCTTTAAAATGCTCCCATCCAATTTTTTTTGATAATATCTGACTATATTATTGTTGTTCAGGCCGCCCCTCTCATACAATTCTCTACGTCGCCCTTCTTATACAATTCTTTAGGTTTGTCACTACTTTTGTCACTGCTTATACACAGTGAACAAATGAAACAAGGGTTGAATGGTTTGCAAAAAATCATTATTCCTTTCAGATTTTCTCTGACATTATTGTTAATCCATATAAAAAGCAATACCATTAAAGAAAATAAAAAAGAAGGAAATAACACAAACTCAGAAGGCCATTTAATAAATTTTTAATTGGGTAAAAATCAACTGTTTTGTAACGACTCGAACTCATGGGTCCAAACCGTTAACCGGGTCCTTACCCGAACATGAGGTCACCTAAGTCGTTCCCGTCATTTCTAATGTCATAAGATCACTTTTAAGGTCATCATTGGACTTCACAGCGGCTTAAAACAAATTTCCAACACTTAGGATTAATTATATTGAAGAGAAGGACAAAATAAGAAAAGCAGGTGCACTTCGGTCGGCCGAAGCAACTCCCATGAACCGGTCGACCGAAACAGGTATTTTGGTCGACCGAAATGAAACCTTAATAGCCACTGAAGTCTTTGGACGAACCAGTCGACCGAAACAGGCATTTCGGTCGACCAAAATGGCTCTGCGTGCTACCCCAGCTACTGGAAATGCTGAAAATCCTGAAAATGAAAAATGGTCTATGGAAAACTTCGCAAATTTGTTTCAAACTTGTTCTACAAACTTCCCAAGTGGTAAACTACATATCATGGTCATGATCCTCAACATCTTATATACAAGGCAACCCCATCAACCATTCAAATATATATATATATATATATATATATATATATATATATATATATATATATATAAAATACATTGTTTTTACATTCTTGTTCAAATATCCAACAAAATAGAGTCAAGTTCATAGGTAAATTACAAGGCCAAGGCAGCTAACTTAATTGCACTTCCACAATAAGGCATTTACAAAAGAATGACCTAATTACAAAAGATAGCAAAAGAAATGAACTCCAAGTCCTCCTCAAACTTGTGAAGGATTATCATTGGCCACCTCCTTTCCATGAACTGAAAAATGTTAAATATAAAGGGGTGAGCAATTTGCTCAGTAGGTGGTGCCTAAGACACACTTCTTGTAACTCCGTGAATCCAAATAATGAATAGGAATAGAGGATAAGGGTCATGCTATGCCGGGAAGGAATATAACATCAATTCTAAATTCAAAGTAAATAATGTCGTGCCATGAAATGCAATGCCATGTATGTCATTCCTTATTTTCAAAATCCAAATCCATCACTTTTCAAACTGTTAATATAACTCGTCTTTTGGTGATTCTGCAGCGACACGAGAGAATGATTGGTTACTGTCCCTGACCCTTAGTACCCACGCGTCGTCATTTGGGGCCCAGCTAGCTCAACCACGCTAGGGTAATTTTCCTACTTCCCTCTAGGTTATATTAACACGACGGCCCTTTGGTAACTCCGCGGCGACCGAGTTTTCTCAAAATCATTTCATCAAAATTCTTCCCAAAAATCATTTTTTCTTTTATTTCAAATCATTTCCCTTCATTCAAACCCAATGAAATGCATACATGTCTCATACTTTCAATGCTATGATAATAAGGGATTTTAATACAACACAATTAAGCATGCTTTATAAGAAATTCTAAGAAAATTACACATGTTCCCATACATCATTTCTAACAAGTTAACAACACAATAGGCATAGAAAATCAACACTTAGGCATGTTTTTCATACAAATCAACTAATACATATAATCATGAACTTTGTACACCACAATTAAATCATTATAGGGGAAAGTAACACCAATTAACATGTTAACAACAATTAGCAATAAATTAATTCACAAAGGCACAAGAAAAATATGAATTAGAGACTCCTACCTCAAGGAGGATGAAAAACCCTCAAAATGGGTCTCAAAACCGGAATCCCTAAAGTGCACTAAAACTAAATTGCTTATATGGAAGTGAAGATCTCGCCGTGCTCCTCGAATTGCTGCAAACGGCTTCCAAAAATTCCAAGTATTGAGGAAGAAATCAAAACTTGAAGTTTTGATGCAAAAAGAAAAAGAAAATGAAGTGAAAATGAGAGAGGGAGAGAACCTGCGGGAAAGGAGAGAGAATGAGATCATATTGTGGTCTCTTGGGCACCCAAATAGGTTAGTGGTGGGTCCCACCACTTTCCAAATTCTTTTCCTTTTTAACTTTATTTTAAATTCTTATTTTGCACCACACAAATAAATATGTACACAACCATATAAAATACCACATAAAACACATAAGATAAAATACATGAGATGCAATTGAACCTAACTAAAATCCCCGTACACAACAATACTGGTAGCGGGTCTCACACGGGTCCGTCCGGTCCAAAATTTGGAAAAATGTAAAAATAACCAACCTTGCATTTCCAAGAGCCTTGAACTCAATAGAATGCTCCAAACAACTCACCGACACACCCGGTACGCCCCAAGGTGTCCGGTACGCAAAACGTGAAAGGACAAAAATGCCCTTGCATCAACAAAATTCCCGGGAAAAAAGAAAAATGGAGAAAATTGGAAACATTACAATCTCCCCAACTTAAAGGATTTCGTCCTCGAAATCAAGCCATACCTGGGGAAGAAAACAACGTTGGATACTTGGAGCGAACCTCTTGCTCAAGCTCTCAAGTAGCCTCCTCAACTCCGTGGTGCCTCTAAAACTCCGTGGTGTCTCCAAAGAACTTTCACTAGCGGTATCGTCTTATCCCTTAACACCTTCTGTCGTGTGTCAAGGATCTGAACTGGTCTCTCTTCATAGGAAACATCTTCAATAATGTCCACATCAACCCAATTCAAAATGTAAGATGGGTCCGGCTTATATTTCCGTAGCATCGATACATGAAAAATATTATGGACTTTGTCCAACTGGGGTGGCAATACAAGTCTGTAGGCAACTTCTCCAATGCGGTCCAAAATCTCAAACTGGAGACCTACGCGGTCTGCCATGCAAAGCCTCAAATGGAGTTATCTCAATGCTCGCCTGATAACTGTTGTTGTAGGCAAACTCAATAAGCTATAGATGATCTTCCCATTCGCTTCGACTAGCCATTCGTCTGTGAATAGAATGCCGTACTAAGGTGCAATGATGAACTAAACGCTGCTTGAAGTCCTTCCCAGAACTTCGAAGTGAACTTGGCATCCCTATTTGAAACAATGGTTACTAGAACTCTATGCAACCTTATAATTTCCTTCACATATAGCACACCAAGTGCCTCTGCGTCATCTGTTGCCTTAATAGGCAAAAAGTGAGCCGTCTTGATCAGTTTATCAATAATGACCCATACGACTTCATTACCCCTCCGGGACTTAGGATGACCTGTCACAAAATCCATAGCAATCTGCTCCTATTTCCATTGCGCTACAGACAATAGTTGCAATAAACTTATTAGTCTCTGATGCTCGGCCTTCACTTATTGATAGGTAAGGCATCTAGCTATAAACTGTGTAACGTCCTTCTTCATTCCATTCCACTAATACTGGCGTCTCAAATTGTGATACATTTTAGTACCACCTGGATGAACCGCAAAACGGGAAGTGTGAAACTCCCGTAGAACGTCCTCACGATAAACTGTGGGAACAACCAACAAACCCCTGAACCATAGACCTCTATTTGCATGCAAGATAAAAGTGTGAATGGCATCCAAATCGGGATTCTGTCTCTATGACTGAATCACTCGTATACAAAGAATAGGCTGAGCCACAAGACTGAACAAGAATGGGCCAAAGTTCCACGAGATTTTCGGCTTAAGGCATCAGCTACCACATTTGCCTTACCCGGATGACACTGCAAGTCAAAATTATAATCTTCCAAGAACTCAACCCATCGCCTCTGTCTGTTGTTCAAGTCCTTTTGGGAGAAAAGGTACTTGAGACTCTTGTGATCCGAGAACACCTCGAATCTTTCGCCATACAAATAGTGTCTTCAACTCTTCACGGCAAAAATAACGACTGCCAACTCCAAATCATGAGTAGGGTAGTTGCACTCATGAGTTTTCAGCTGCCGAGACCTATAAGCCATTACTTTACTACCCTGCATCAGGACACAACCCAAACCGTCACGCGAAGCATCACAATAAATTATGTAACCCAAGCCACGCTCAGGTATCACCAACACTGGAGCCGTAGTCAACCTTATCTTCAACTCTTTAAAGGATGACTCACATGCTTCATTCTATGTAAACTTGATCCCCTTCCGGGTCAAGCGAGTCATAGGCGTTGCAAAACGGAAAAATCTTTCATAAATCTCCGTTAGTAACCCGCTAGGCCAAGAAAACTCTAGATCTCAAAAACATTCTTGGGTTGCTCCCAAGTCAAAACCATTTCTATCTTCGATGGATCCACTGTCACTCCACCTTCCGAGACAACATGCCCCAAAAATTTTACCTCTTGTAGCTAAAACTCACACTTTTTATATTTGGCATACAATCGGTGTTCCGGCAAAATCTGCAATACAATGCTCAAATGGATCTCGTACTCCTCATAAGTCTGTGAATACACAAAAATGTCATCCACGAAAATTACCATAAATTGGTCTAAGTAATCGTAAAAGACGTGATTCATCAAGTCTATGAATGCCGGTGGCGCATTCGTCAAGCCAAAAAGGCATAACCAGGAACTCTGTCCATACCGTGTACGGAACACTGTCTTCGAGATATCCTCATCCCTGACCCGTAATTGATAGTAGCCCGACCTCAAGTCAATCTTCGAGAAACAGCTGGCTCCTCTCAACTGATCAAATAAATCGTCTATCCTTGGTAAAGGATATTTGTTCTTGATGGTGGCATGATTCAACTTCCGGTAATCAATGCACACCCTCAAAGATCCATCTTTCTTCTTAGCATACAAGACCGATACGCCCCACGGTGACACGCTCGGTCGGATGAAACCTTTCATCCTCAAATCATCAAGCTGCTTCTTCAATTCTTCCAATTCAAATGGTGCCATACGATACGGTGCAATAGAAATAGGTGCAGTACCGAGCGTAAAATCAATAATGAACTCCACTTCTCGGTGCGGAGGCAACTCTGGTAAGTCTTCCGGAAAAACATCCAAGAAATCACAAACAACTGCTGGGTAAACTGCTCCTGCAACATCATCTTCTTCAGCTAAAATACTAGTAAAGAAGTAATCACTACGACTTCTTCCACAAATTCCATAAAACGATGAAGTGCAAAATCACTTCGATCTCCCACGAAAAAGAAACAATCCCCTTCGGGAGTGCAAACCGTGACTCTTCCTCTAAAGCAATCGATCATAGCACGAAACGAAACTAACCAATCCATCCCGAGAATGACATCAAAGACGGTCATCTCAAGGAGGATGAGATCAAACACCAAAGTCTACCCAGCTATCACGATGGAACAATCTCTCACAATTCGGCTCAAGGACACTGAAACCCCAACTGGCGTATCAATACTCAACGCCCGATCCACGAAACTGATATCTAATCCCGATGCAAATGCAAATGATGATGCAATGAAGAAGTGAGACGCACTAGAGTCAAAGAGAACACAAGCCCAAGAACCAAACACAAGAAGATACCTCGGAGAACTGATGGACTAGAAGATGCATCTGTCAGTGCAAGTGCAAAGACACGTCTCTGCAGTGCCTGTGCCTGAGAACTGCCAACCTGAACACCTGACTGCTGCATTGACGTAGCAGGAGTATCCCTCTTAATTGGTTGTAATCCCTGTGAAGACATGGCAGGTTGTGGTGGTGGCGAGGGTCTGAAACCTGACTGAGCTGTAGCCAACTGCGACGGCCTCTGCTGTGACCCTCTGCCACTATCGGTGCTTGCTTCCCTATTCGGATAGTCTCGAATCAATTAGCCTTGCTGGCCACACCCATAACAAGCTCTCGGAGCTGAAGAAACTGAAGACGATCTCATAGGACAATTGGACTTGTAATGTCCAGGCTGTTGACATTGAAAACAAACAACTTCACTCTTATCAGACCCAATTGGCATAGGAGTGGTAGGAGCGGATCGTGCAGACTGTTGCCCTTAAAACTGAGACGAACCACCCATGTTCCTCTTCTATGACTGTCCCTCTGAAGATGGTCCTGAATTTCTCTTCTGTCTCCACTGTTATTTTCCTACATTCCTATCTTTTGCTTCAGCCTCTAACATCAATGCCCTTTCCACTGCCTCTGCATAAACCTTGATGTACTGTGCCGTTATCAACGGCCTCATTTTGTAATCGAGACCGGAAACAAACTTTCGAGTCTTGTCAACTTCATTGCTCACCATCTCTGAGGCAAAACGAAAGAGTGAGGTGAACTTGTTCTCGTACTCTGTCACTGACATATTTCTTTGAATAAGGCCATTAAACTACTCCCTTAGCTCCCATCTCTTGGTAACTGGAAAATACTTTTCATAAGACAACTTTTTAAACTTCTCCCAACTCATCTCTTCCACTTTATGCTGGTTGGTGACTGACTTCCACCAAAGCTTGGCATTTTTAGAAAACTTGTAAGTGACTAGGATGATTTTCACATAATCATCCGTCACATCCATAGAAGTCAAATGAGTTTCCACTTGATCCATGTAGTCATCCGCTAGTATTGGATTTGCACCACCCTCAAACATCACTGGCATCAATTAAAAAAATCCTGAAATCAAATTGAGATGTTTCTGTGCTGGCATCTCCTCTACCTGAATTACCGGTTGTGGTACCGGTTGTAGAAAAATAACAATTGTAGCCTTCAAGGCACTCTGCAACAAGCGGTTCGATGTTAGTTCCGCCGAACCTTCACCCTCCTCAATGGGTGCTTCAACATTACCCCTCCTAGTGGAGTCACCTCTAGGGAGAACCAAGTCCCTAAGATGTGTATCCTCCTCAACCTACTCCGTTGGATTTGAGCTAGAGCTCTTACCAACATCACCCCTTGTCGGCTTAGGGCCAACTTCCCTCGGTTCCTTACGCAGTGGCATCGTGCTATAAAACGAGAAAACGGTTCAATGACATGACACTGAGGTCCACCGTGGACGACTCAACATGAAATGATGCCATACCAACACTTAGCATGCAAAACTATTCAAGAAACACCTTAACATAAACATGTAAGCACATAAACAAATAAACAGTTAAACATGCTTCTTCAAATAATAAAACATGTAGCAAATAATCACATATGCAATGTAAACAACTTCCCATGCAACTCTATATAGGCCTCTACCCGTCGTCCTAATGGTTTTCGAACCGACGCTCTGATACCAAATCTGTAACAACCTGAACCCGTGGGTCCGAACCGTTAACCAGGTCCTTGCCCGAACCCGAGGTCACCTAAGTCGTTCCCGTCATTTCTAATGTCAAAACATTACTTTTAAGGTCATCATTGGACTTCACAGCGGCTTAAAACTATTGGTCCTAAGATTCTCTAAGTCCTATTTGCCTGTTTCATGTCAAAGCTTTAGTTTTATGTGCTTCAGTGCATATTCTATCTGTATTGTGGTTTAACATATATCACTTGGGCAGCATTGACATTTATATTGCAGTGACAGTCTTTTTACATTGGCATGATTTAATTCATCACAGCTGGTACACTTGATTCAGCTAAATTGAATGGTTTCAGTCAGGATCAGTATATAAGGAACTTGTCACAGGTGCTTTCAGGGGTACTTTTGTATTTTCCCTGATGTATTCTATGGATGCTCGTATGGCTGGATAGCTACATTGCACTGAACTGCTGTGGTGAGCCTACATTGTGTTTAATACAGCCTCAGCAATAGGATTTTGCTGAATGTAATTTACAGATAGTATAAGGCTTGTTTGTACAACTTTTCAAGTATTTTCAGGAGTGTGACACGTGGCTGTGGTCCAAGTATATATATTGTCCTCCAATGGTGTTGCAGATCTTGGTGGCTAAGCAAAGACAAATATCAATGTGTCCTCACTTGTATGAACTGTTCTTACTGATGTATGAGGTGTCACTATTTGGTGAGATATCAAGGGCAACATTGTCTTTTCATTAAGGGAATGTCAGAATTGTTCTTATGCAATCATTGGTTGAAAGGTGACAGCATTGAATGAAGAGAGGTGCAGTCAAGCATTTACACTGAAATATATATATGCTGTTATAAGTATCTTCTAGGGTTAATGGCCTTTCATAGAGACTAAAAGCAAGTTGCAGAAGATAACTCTCGAGCTCTTTTTCATTGAACAAAGTCTTTCTATGATTTGTAATGATGATTTATGCTAGAAAAACCCACTCACTCAAGCCTTATGTGTGATCACTGTGCCAAGATGCTGCTGCTGTCCAAATTGATGAAGAAAGGGCTGGATTGAGTAGTGAATCTGAGTTCCAAGCCGCTGTGGTTATTTCTGAGGGTTGTCATAGGTATAACTATGCTATTTACACTTGCTTAGTAGTTTGCTTTGAACTGAAACATGCTGAAATGGATTTTGAGCTCTTAGATCAGTAGATAAGCTTGTTTTTTTACATATATTGCGATTCAAGTGCAAAATGATTAAGTCTAGCTATTCTATGGATTATCTATGTGCGAGCAAGTCTATTTTGATGAATCAAAGCTGTAGAAATTGGCTGTGGTGCAAAACATTGACAGATTGTGATAGTGACCTTGCAAAACCTCTCAAATTGTGTTTTTGAGCTTATTTAAGAACTGTGGTAGTACATTGATATATACTCATGCTATACTGAATTGCTTAAGGATGTTAACATAAGTACTGCAGTGAATTAAGACTGTGGAAGCTACTGATGAGCTATTCTCGATGAAAAATTCCAATTTTACCCCTCATATTCTAGCTGCAGCAGTTTAGTGATTTTGAGGCAGTAACTTGGTATTTTGTGTTGTTCAAGCTGTTTCAATTGTAGAAGGAATTTGATTATCTTGTTTATCATTTGTAATGATGTATATGGTGAGCTATATGAGCTTTGTTGGTCCAAGCAAGGGTGCTTAGGACAGCGGGAGTGTGTGTGTGCACTGAAATCAGCTAGTGTGTGTATTGGTCGTGAAAGCTAGTGCCCATTCTTGTGCTTGGGTGTGTGCAGAGGGTAAGACAGCTGAGTGTGTAACAACGTACATACAGCTAGTAGTGATCTTCATTGGCCATGGCCAAGAACCAAGGTTTTCCCTAAATGAAAGGGTTTCCTTGTAAATCCTGTTTTAAGTATTTATTGTTTGCTTGCTGAATTATCTTATTGATTCTGTTGGGAAGAGAATAACCAATTCAGCCCCCCTCTTGGTTCATCAAAAACAAATTTCCAACGTTTAGGATTAATTACATTAAAAAGAAGGACAAAATGAGCAAAATAGGTGCACTTCGGTCGGCCGAAGCAACTCCCATGAACCGGTCGACCGAAACAGGCATTTCGGTCAACCGAAATGAAACCTTAACAGCCACTGAAGTCTCTGGACGAACCGGTTGACCGAAGCAGGCATTTCGGTCTACCGAAATGGCTCTGCGTGCTACTGGAAATGCTGAAAATCCTGAAAATGAAAAATGTTTTATGAAAAACTTCGCAAATTTGTTTCAAATTTGTTCTAAAAATATCCCAAGTGGTAAACTACATATCATGGTCATGATCCTCAACATTTTATATACAAGGCAACTCCATCAACCATTCAAATATATAGATATATATAATACATTGTTTTTACATTCTTGTTCAAATATCCGACAAATTAGAGTCAAGTTCATAGGTAAATTACAAGGCCAATGCAGCTAACTTAATTGAACTTCCACAATAAGGCTTTTACAAAAAAATGACCAAATTACAAAAGATAGCAAAAGAAATGAACTCCAAGTCCTCCTCAAACTTGTGAAGGATTATCATCGGCCACCTCCTTTCTATGACCTGAAAATGTTAAATATAAAGGGGTGAGCAATTTGCTCAATAGGTGGTACAAAAGACACACCTCTTGTAACCCCGTGAATCCAAATAATGAATAGGAATAGAGGATAGGGGTCATGCTATGCCGGGAAGGAATACAACATCAATTCTAAATTCAAAGTAAACAATGTCGTGCCATGAAATGCAATGCCATGTATGTCGTTCCCTATTTTCAAAATCCAAATCCATCACTTTTCAAACTGTTAATATAATCTGTCCTTTGGTGACTCCGCAGCGACACAAGAGAAGGATTGGCTACTGTCCCTGACCCTTGGTACCCCCGCGGCGTCATTTGGGGCTCAGCTAGCTCAACCACACTAGGGTGATTTCCCTACTTCCCTCTAGGTTATATTAACACCACGGCCCTTTGGTGACTCCGCGGCGACCGAGTTTTCTCAAAACCATTTCATCAAAAAATTTCCCAAAAATCATTTTTTCTTTTATTTCAAATCATTTCCCTTCATGCATACCCAATGAAATGCATACATGTCTCATACTTTCAATGCTATGATAATAAGGGATTTTCATACAACACAATTAAGCATGCTTTACAAGAAATTCTAAGAAAATTACACATGGTTCCTATACATCATTTCTAACAAGTTAACAACACAATAGGCATAGAAAATGAATACTTAGGCATGTTTTTCATACAAATCAACTAATACATATAATTATGGACTTTGTACACCACAATTAAATCATTATAGGGGAAAGTAACACCAATTAACATGTTAACAACAATTAACAAGAAATTAATTCACAAAGGCACAAGAAAAACATGATTTAGAGACCCCTACCTCAAGGAGGATAAAAAACCCCCAAAATGGATAAAAATCGGAATCCCTTGAGTGCACTAAAACTGAAATTGCTTATATGGAAGTGAAGATTTCACCGTGCTCCTTGAATTGCCTCAAACAGCTTCCAAACATTCCAAGTATTGAAATCCCATACAAAAATTTCAATTTTGTCCAATTTTAGGAAGAAGAGAAGAAAAAGAAAATAAAAAATAAATAAAAAAATAAAAAATAAATAAACTTATTGAAATAATGTTATAGTAAATTTGTACTTTCACATCTTGCGGGATGAGAGTTTAAATATCTTTGAAATCACTCCTAAAGAATTTCGTTGGTACATGTATAAAATAGAGCAGGTTTAACTTAACACTAAATTTAATTTGTAATTCACTTTTAGAAAAAGTTTGGATTTTAATTTTGAATTCAAAATCAAAAATAAAAAATTGGGTGGATATTCTTTGAAAGATATCCAAAATTCAACCCTGATTCATTCATATAGGAGTATATTTTATCATTTAAAAAATTATATGGGTTGAATATAAATCCTATCTACAGGATTTAATTTGAATGCAATAAAATATAAAAAGGTTAAGTACAATTTTTTTTTTCTTTTAAAATATAGGTTTTGGGCATAAATAGTTTCTCTTTTTTGAGAATGTATATTTCAGTTTATAAAATTCAAAAATCCTTTGGCAACTTTTTAGTCAAAATTAAAATAATATAAATTTTAAAACCCTAATTTATAAATTCCTTCCTATTATGCCCTTTTCTGAGGGCTCCCGGTCGCCACATCAGTGCCACAACCATTGTTGGTGGCGGCTCCACCACTATAGTCACCGCACCCAGAGCCGCCGCCACCACCCCCACACCCAATACAATAAAAAAAAATGTTCAGCTCCTCCTCTTCTATTTCAATATGGTGCTCACTCTCATCATCAAACCCAACTCTCTCTCTCTTTCCCTCTCTTCATCTCCATTTCTTGCCCCAAAAACCAGTTGCATTTCTATTTATCCAAAAAAAAAAAAAAGGGAGAGAGTGTGAAACTGGGTCTGAACCCAACAGTCCCTCCGGTGATACACGACGTCGGCGAGCAAGGATTCTGATTGGCAGCGATGCAGGACGGAAAGGCGGTGCTCTGATCTTATTGGCGTTCCTCACTGAGCTCCTCCTTATTCGCTGGAAGCTCACTGTAACAGGCACTTTCTCATAGGAAATCTTGACCCGGTTCCTCGTCGTCCTCCGCCGTAGATCGACGTCATGAAGAGACAGTTCCCGTCTGCCTTCATCGTCCTCATCACTGCCGAACTGCTTGCATCGCCGTTTCTTACCACCACCATGCCGTACCCAGAATCGAATGACCATCACCACCAACGATGCCTCCATCAACCCGATCTCACCTCCGACGCCTTCAGAGCACTATGCCGTCGTCACTGCACTGTCGCAGTTCCGAAAGTGCCAGCAACCTCACCGCCGTCGTCTGACTCGCGCCTTACGCGCGTAGATCTAATGCGCTTTTCACACGCTCACGCATCACCTTCTTCTTCAGCAATTCCCAGTCTTCATCTTCACTATGTCGGCAACCACAGGTACATAACCCTTCACCGCCGCAGAATCCACAACCATCATCGACGGTACTACACTGTGTTAGAACAGCGTCTCTGTGATTCGTTACGGCGGTACTTCCTGCGTCGAGCTGGTCGACGAGCTATATGCACTCTCCCCTTTGCCTCTGTGTGTGCGCAGCACATTGATAGTGTTTTCTTATTTTTGTGGCGGGAGTTTGGAAATTGTCTAAAATGGTAATTTGGTATTAAATTCTTTTTACAGGAACCGAGGTATAATTGATAGTATAGGAATTTTATACTACATATTAACTTTTTTGCACTACATTAATAGTGTGAGGGATTTGTTTTTTTTTTTTTTTTTTGCACTTAATCCAATATAAAATTAATGAAATAGAGAGTTTGCATAAGTTTGCTGGAGGAATAGTTTTTTAAAAAGTTCCACACTGTCGAAAAGAAAGCCGAAAAAAAGTCCATCCCTAATTTGCAAGTGCATTGATTCACTCACTCACCCACTGAATCAGGTTAGCAGTAAAGGGTTTGAGATTTGATTTGTTGAGGGAAATAAAGTAGCGAAAAATCCATCTAACGGATGATCCATCGGGGTATGGTACTTCCTACGAGAAATAAAGCAACGAAAAATCCTCCATTTCAAAAGGAAGAAAAGTACACCTTTCTCTCGCGATACTCCTATTCCCATACCTTCTAGCTTGCCTTTCTTCCCATCCTTTCATATCATAAAATTAAAATACAGTGCCAGCCAGTGGGAGACATCTGAAAGGCCGCAAGGGTGGGTGGGTAGGACTACAGATTCCAACTTAAAAAACTTCCCACACAAATACAACATTTAACCATTGAATTCTACAACAAGTCATCAAGAATCCCAGTGGAAGAAACACACAGATTGAACAATTAGTAATTTCTATTAATTAATATGGTTTTTTTTTTTTTTTTTTTTCCCACATATTTGATAAATTTCAACAATCAAAAAATAAACTGATGATTCGCTTCAAAGGACAGAGAATATCATAAAAGCCTGAAGTAGCACAAGTAAAGAAAGCTTAAAAATGTGATTGATTTAGAAAATGAGTTCCACTTTCAACTGCAACAACCCCCTGCTTGAGAAGCAGACCCATATCTACCTCCTGCTGGCCCTGGGATGCCCCCATATCCAACTTTTATCCCGTCAGACTGCAAAATCTAAAACAAAAAAAACAAAAAAAAAAGGCATAATTTTTAAGCACAAGCACTGCAAATCCTACCTATCACAACCAATCAAAATAGCTTTTCACTAAGTAACTAACAGGACAAAAGTTTCACTTTATGTTGCCAAAATTACTCACATCTCCCATGCAACTAGACTAGTAATCCGAAACTGAACTTTTCGTGTTCAAAAACAGGACAGTTTATGAGACAATGGTTTCACCCATGTCCTCTCTTAGCATTACAGTGGATGCCACTTAACAACTGAAATATTTGTCTCACTAAAACTAGATAAGGAGAAAAGGGTAACCAGAAGTTATGGTTTTAATAGGTGAACCTCAATGTGATTCATCTTAGGCAGTTGCTAATTTATGCTATGATCATACATTCCAAGGCCTCATGAATATATATGTTCAAGACTTCAAGATTGAATTACCACTGAAACACCTTAATCAATTAAACCTTTTTTGGCCCACCTCACATTGAACTATCCAAATACCAGCAGAAAAAGAGAGAAAATAAATCCAAGGCATACCTCGTTTGATACGTCTAAAACTCCATCCTGAATTTTCTTATAGATTGTTGAAGCTGTGTTTATAAATGCCTGCAAAAGCAAAAGAAAAAGGAGAGAGGGGGAAGAGTGTCAGAAAGAAAAAAAGAAATATAATTTTTCTTTTTGATAAGTGGAAAACAAAGAAATATAATAGTAAAGAAGCTTCAGTTGATAACATTTTAAAACATCTGTTAGCAAATTCATCACCTCCTCAACATTCTGAGCAGTTTTTGCAGATGCCTCCATGAATATTAAACCGTGTTCCTTGGCAAACTGCTCTCCTTCCTCTGTGCTTACGGCCCTTCTGTGAGCAAGATCGCACTTGTTGCCAATAAGCATAATAGTCATGTTGGCATTTGCATGTTCCCTTACATCCTCCAACCAGCTAACAAGGTGATTAAAACTTTCCCTACTAAGAATTGGAACCATTAAAAATGTACTTTATTACAACCAGAGAGGCAGAGCCAAATCCCAACTACACCAAGCCAGTGAGACCAGCCCAAACAGTCAACCCAATCCATAGTTATCTATATCTTCAATTGAAGTGTGTATATAATTAAAAATTGGCCATGCAATAATAAATGAAAACACACACACACAGCCAGAATATATTAGATAATTCTGCACAGTGGTATGCTAATTCATCCTCTCTCTAGACAAGTAAATAGTTGACGACTAGAATGGCTTCTGTAAATTTGTAAATCAGTTTGTCATTTCAGTTAAAAAACTCAACATAATGAAGTGCCTATTATTTGTTCTGACTTCTATCATTGTGTGAGTTTTTCTTATGAAATTATTATCTTGTTTTGGCTGTACTTTCCATGAAGAATATATCAACTATATGGCTCAACATAACTCCCAGCTCATTCATTATTGTTTAAAAATGCTCATTCCCTGTAAACACATTGGCAATTGAGTCTCCTCATAATGCATATTCTTCAAAACGTTTTAAAGATATAATGATGATAATGTTACTAAGAAAGAGACGCATCATAAGACAATGTACTGATACAACCTCTTTTGTGGAAGGCAGTTAGGTCGGACAAATATAAAAATATAGCATAGAAGTCACTGAAAACAAATAATCCAAGAAATATTTTAGAATATTGTGAACAGCAAATGATCAATTTCCTTCTTTCAGTAGCATGACTAATGACAACTAAAGATGCAGAAGAACATACTCACAACTATATATGCAAGACTTTTTCCTAGTTTACATGCATTAAATGAGAAAAAAGAATGACTTCTTTAGTTTATAAAAGAAAATGGCTTCATTAACTGTTAAAGATTCAAATAAGAATAATACCTAGTGATATCATAAACTAACAGTGCACCAGCAGCACCTCTGTAGTAGGACCTCGTAATAGACCTGAATGATTCTTGACCCGCCTGACATAGCAATAAAATAATGAAATATAAATGTGCATGAATGTAATATAAGTCAAGTAAGGAAACAAAAAAAGAATAGAATAAACCAACCGTGTCCCCTATTTGCAGCTTTATTGGTTTGTTATCAATTGTGATCATTCTGGCCCCATATTCAACACCGATGGTTAAGTCGTGCACGGACTGAAACCGTTTGTCAGTGAACTGCAGAAGAATACATGATTTTCCTACCGCTGTGTAACAAAGGATCAAACTCACATGAGTTTCAAAAATTCTTCCATCATTCATTACTTCATCAAAAATATTCATCTCGTAGTTTAATATAAGTGGGAGTCATAATTTGTAAAGATCTAATATGAGATAATGGCCACTAGTCCACTACCATCATGATCATTATTCCTTATAAAGCGAAATTTATACCACTGGAGGACATTTAAGAAGTGAAACTTCACCTAATATTGGGAAAAACAAAATGTTTCACCTTTACCTATTGCCTTCTAAAATTATTCAAGTACAACACATGTCCACTGGAACCCTCCCGAGTAAGAGACTAATGAATTTCCTTGGCCAGGGGCGAAAGTTAGAAAAAAAATTGAATCTTTTGATTGTATATAGTCCAAACTACGTAATACCATGAAGCTATCTTACAAAGTAAAGTTACTTCCTACTCTTTACAAACCTTTTCCTATACCTTGTGAAGTTAAATCTTGGAAAGACAATAGAAGAGGAGTGTAGCTAACCCATTTAGTAGCTTGAGTGGTATCTCCGACCACCCTAAAGGGTCAAGTCCTGATTGGGATATGGGCGATACATATGTAAGATTCATCTCTTACAATGCAACAAAGTTACAAAATGCAACACCCATGCAGCAACTTTAAATAAAGTTATGAAACACATTTATATTGAATATATAACACATGTGCAACATATTACATCATGTTGCAACGTTATAATACCATTAAATCGAGAATTCAACACATTTATGCAGTTGTTTGATTTTCAATTCAAAGTTGTCGCAATCACAATTTAAAGTTGTCGCAATGTACACGGGAGAGGATCCTGGTGTGTACACGACATCTTTAGGTCACAACTTTATGAACATAGCTAAAAGATAAGCAAAACTTAGTATCTTAAATGCTTCCTTTGGGAAACTTATCTTATCCTTTTACCAACCTTCTTTCCTATGTAATAATGGCACAATTTTGTTCTTTGCACACACTATGCAGAAACATAATATATAATATATAGTTATCATTGCAAGAAAAGCAATGAAAAAAGGTTACCAACTTGACTCAGTATGACAAAACTTGCACACAATACAACACACTAATATATTGGGATAACGAAGTACACCATAACATTAAATTTCACTTGTTCAATGTATGAAAAGATCAATACACGCATTATCTATCTTGTGCGAGTATGTCTCCTGAATCATCACAGTTTAGGTATATCAAAGTTGCCACAAAACTCCTTAAGATCCAGAGAAACACACATATACAGTGTGAATACGAATATATAAACTCTAAAATCGGTATTACGCAATAAAATCGGAAGTAAAGGAATTGAGATAAAGATTACAGGTATCTCCTATGATAATGTACTTGAAGAGGTAAGCGTAGGACATGGTCGCTCAGATCTTTGATTTGCTTCGAAATAACTCCGAAATTGAGAAATTCACTGATCAAACTATACAATTGTGCTTTTGAACGAGATCTGATCAGACAGCGATGAATGAATTTGAACAAAATTAAAGGAATATATAAGAAACTATGAGAGAATAAGGATTCTCTATGAGACTTACAGAAGGAAAAGGAGAAGGTAGAGAGGTTTCAGGAAAGCTTTGGAATTTCAAGCGGAGTTAACCGCCTCTCTTCCTTCTTTTATAGAGAGAGAGAATTTTCAGAAACAACTTGGAAGGTACGGCTACGGCCCTTACCCAACTTCGAAGGTACAGTCCATTGCGTTATCTAAAACCGCGTTTCGTGTCGTTGAAGGCATCGTCATGCCAGCCTATCAGTCCAGTGGTCCGAGCTCAATCACAAGCTCAGGAAACTACTCTCTTTCAACAATGATAAATGTAAAATAAAATAATTATTTTTCGGTTTGAGTAATACTATATCTATATCTATATCTATTACTATTATTAAAAGTACAAAATGCGTTTTAGTACATTAAAGTATTTCAGTACATTATTTTTAATTTATATGCTCCATACGTATATTTTCTTTTAGAGTAACACAAATTACCTATTTATTTTTCATTTTTATTTTAAAATTAATATATGGTGATTAGAATAGTTTCAATAAAACTCAAATTTCTTATTTATTATGAGTTTTTTTAATAAAAAAATCTAATTAAATAAAGAAATATATAAAGAAAATAAATAATTTAGTCTTTCTAATTAGACAATGAAATATATAAAAAAAATATAAATAATTTAGTCTATTTAGTCTCCACATATTTTCTAATTTTATAAATAATATTTTAATATATAAATAAATAAAATATCAGTAAATTGTATAAAAAATAGGGCTTGATTTTGATATTGTTTTAGGAGTTTGAAAATACACTTATCAATAATTGAATTCCTATTGTAAAGTTCAACTAAAAATTATATTTTTATCTCTTTTACCTTGTGTCAATTTATGTTAATGGATATTTTAGAATTTAGAATTATTTAACTATTTTGTTAAATATTGATTTTAAATCATATTTTAATCACGAGCAATAGTACATTATTTTTTAATAATAAATTTATATGTTCAGTATGTATGTTTAAAATATTAGAATAACACAAATTACATATTTATTATGAGTTTTGATTTTAAAATTAATATAAGGTGTTAGAAGAATTTATATAAAACTCAAATTACCTATTTAGAAGAGTTTATATAAAACTGAAATTACCTATTTATTATGAATTTTTTTAATAAAAGGAAATCTAATTTAGATAAGGAAATATATAAAGAATATAAATAATTTAGTCTTTCTAATTGGACAAGGAAATATATATAAAAATATAAATAATTTAGTCTATTTAGTCTCCACCTCTTTTCTAATTTTATAAATAATATATAAATAATTTTCTAATATATAAATTAAATAAAATATTAAAAGATTGTAATAAAAAATAGTTTTGATTTTGATATTATTTTAGGAGTTTAAAAATACACCTATCAATAATTGAATTCCTATTATAAATTTTAATAAAAAAAAATTATATCTCTTTATTTTGTGTCAATTTTATATTCATGGATATTTTAGAATTTATAGTTATTTAATTACTTTATTAAATTTTAATTTTAAATTAGATTTTACACACGTGCAACGCACGTACATATTTACTAATATATATATATATATATATATATATATTTGCCATTTTACATGTAGGGCTCAAAAAGAATTTAAAAAATTATATAGATATTTAGTGTTGACACGGTCAATTTTTGTTGCACATTGATTATAATACTTTTAAGAAGTGAGAGCATTTTATTCATTATTGAGAAAAAGTTTTTGTTGGAATCTATTCAATGTATTCATTGAATACACTTAAAAAAAAAAAAAAATATTGATCATTTTAAACTCTTTAAAATCACCAAAACGTAACAATCCACTGGAAATTTGTTGTGAAGAATATTCATATCAACCATGTCTCATGGTTGGTTATCATTGTAAGATTATTTATTTAATTACGGCCCACATGATTTTGATATTATTTTAGGAGTTTAAAAATACACCTATCAATAATTGAATTCCTATTATAAATTTTAATAAAAAAAAATTATATCTCTTTATTTTGTGTCAATTTTATATTCATGGATATTTTTGAATTTATAGTTATTTAATTACTTTATTAAATTTTAATTTTAAATTAGATTTTACACACGTGCAACGCACGTACATATTTACTAATATATATATATATATATATATATATATATATATATATATATATTTGCCATTTTACATGTAGGGCTCAAAAAGAATTTAAAAAATTATATAGATATTTAGTGTTGACACGGTCAATTTTTGTTGCATATTGATTATAATACTTTTAAGAAGTGAGAGCATTTTATTCATTATTGAGAAAGAGTTTTTGTTGGAATCTATTCAATGTATTCATTGAATACACTTAAAAAAATATATATATTGATCATTTTAAACTCTTTAAAATCACCAAAACGTAACAATCCACTGGAAATTTGTTGTGATGAATATTCATATCAACCATGTCTCATGGTTGGTTATCATTGTAAGATTATTTATTTAATTACGGCCCACATGATTTGGACATGTGACATATTACTTGGTGGCTAAGTAAATAGATATCAATTAATTATTCTTGGTCAATTTATAATTACTTTTTTGGTAATTACTTATGGAGAAGTGTTTTCCTTCTAATTCCTTACTTTAATAGAAAGTAAAATTGTAATACTAAAAGGAAAATTGGTCCTCTCTCTGCCTTTATAAAAGTGCATATGCTCCATCAATTATGTACGATTATTGATACAACACATAAAAAGGTTATTGTGTGTAAAAGGCCAAGAGAGATAAATCAGTTTCCACCTTTGTCTGTTGATCAGAGTTGCAGATTGATTCGTGGTTAAAGGATCTGGACATTGGATTTAATTTCAACAAGGTTTGATATCATGAATAGAGGTACGTATATCTAACTATATTTATTTATGCGTTATAACGATGTGAAATTAATTGAAGTTCTAAGATCTAGGTTTTATGATAATTTGTGATTAAAGTCTAACACAAAATTAATTAGGGTTTTTACATATGGTATCAGAGCCCGTAGTTTTGGAACTCATTATTTTTCCATTATACTTGCATAAATAATATGTTTAAGTTTAAATTAAAATTTTAATTTATTATAGACTAATCTGTTTAATGCAGTTTGTCTCTTGACTATTGTTTCATAAAGTAATCAATATCTCTTACTTAGATTTGTTGACTTATTATAATATGCCTCGATTTCTGAACCTTATTGTTTTGTTGATGGTTATATGAACATAATGAGAATGGTGTGACAAAGCTGCTATGATTTCGTGCATATGATGACAGAAGTTAAAGTTGTATATTTGATATATATATTATATGTATTTGTTGAAAGTTTGAAAAGAGACAAAAACAACTTAAAGTTTGACAAAGGAATCTAGGTGGAGTTAAAGTTTTTTTTTTTAAAAAAAAAAAAAAAAAAACGAAACTTGGTGTTTGTTGATGTTGATGGCTATATATTTATATAAATATATAACTTAAATATATATAAGCATAACGAGACAAAAAACAAGTCAAAAAGAGATTGTTTTTTAGGTTGTATTCTTATTTCGTGCACAATCCCTTTACAGGATGAAAATTTTGATTGTTATTCCGCTGCGCAAATCGAGATTCTCAAAAATAATGATGTCGTTTTTGTTTTGTACATAATTAAATATATGTTTATTAATATACATTACAGTACATGTATCCATGAAATTTTAAGACACTCACTAACAGTTTAATTAATTATTTTGGTAAATTATGTGTGCATAATATGGTGGGTAATTTAATATTAAATTTATCACTAGGTAATTTAATATTCATATTATAAAAAGGTTGGTAGCTACCAAAGTGGCCTAACCATAAAGGTTAATGGATATTAATTTTAGTGGTAGACATAATTGCAATATTTCATGAATAAAGATGCTTATAATTTTTTTATAATATTCATGAATATTGGGTTTATTCAATTATTAAAAATAATTCCTCAAAGGGAATTAATTTTCAAGTGATTAAATAAATATTAAGGGGTTGTATGTAATTTTTAATTGGGTAGCTATAGGATATCCAAATGTAACTTGTCTATTTAATTAATTAGTGCATCACCAATGAAAATATATATATCAATAAATACATCTAAGCATCATTTTTTTTTTGTATTTTATGGTTACTACCCAAAGGGGTACCATAGTTGTATAATGTATTTATTTATTTTTATATGTGTTGTTATCTCAAAATATTAATGTTATGAGCAATTACCTTATTATGATTATTTTATTGCAGTATCTTTTCCTGTTTCTGTGAATTCGCATGCTTCATCTGTTCCAATTCTCAATGGGGCTAACTTCTCAGAGTGGAATGAGCAAGTTCAGTTCAATTTAGGAGTATTAGATCTTGATTTAACATTTCAAATTGAGAAACCTATTGCTATTACTGGTGAAAGCAATGAGGAAGAAAAGTCTCTCAATAAAGTTTGGGAGAAATCAAACAGATTGAGTATTATGTTTATGCGAATGACTATTGCAAATAATATCAAAACAACTCTTCCCCAAACTGACAATGCTAAGGAATATTTGAAAAATATTGAAGAATGTTTCCGTACTGCAGATAAGTCTCTTGTAGGGAAATTAATGGCTGACCTCACTACTATGCGTTTTGATGGTACTCGTAGTATGCATGAGCATGTTCTTGACATGACTAATCTTGTTGCGAAATTGAAAACTTTAGGGATGAATGTGGATGAGACTTTTCTCGTTCAATTTATTATCAATTCCTTACCTACTCAGTATGGGCCATTTCAAATTCACTATAACACTATTAAGGATAAGTGGAATGTGAATGAATTAGCTAGTATGTTAGTTCAGGAGGAAGGAAGGCTTAAGCAACAAGATAATCATAATGTTCATCTCATGACTCAAAAAGTTAGAAAGAAATTTGGGAAAAGGCCTGGAAAAGGCATTAAGCGAGCAACACCCCAAATAAATGATTCTGATCAAGCTACTCAAAAGAAGGAACGCAAGAATGATAAGTGTCATTTTTGTAACAAATCTGGACACTTTCAGAAAGATTGCATGAAACGTAAAGAATGGTTCGAAAAGAAGGGTAAGCCTTTGACTTTTGTATGTTTTGAATCAAACTTAATTGAAGTTCCTTCTAATACTTGGTGGGTTGATTCAGGCTCTAATGTTCATATTTCCAATACGATACAGGGATTCCTTTCAACCCAAACCACAAATCCAAATGATGATTTCTTGTTCATAGGGAATTGGGAGAAAATTCCAGTTGAAGCCATTGGGACATTTCGTTTAGTTTTAGATAGTGGATTTCATTTAGATTTGTTTAAAACTCTTTATGTTCCTTCAATTTCCCGTAATTTGATTTCTTTGTCCAAACTTGATGTTGATGGTTTTTCATTTAAATTTGGTAATGGATGTTTCAGTTTGTTCAAAAAATCCCAATTTGTAGGTTCTGGTATTCTTGTTGATGGTTTATACAAGATAAAGCTTGATAATTTATTTTCTGAAACCCTTTTGACCTTGCATCATAGTGTTGGAACCAAATGTAGCTCAATTAATGAAAATTCATCTTTCTTGTGGCATAAAAGATTGGGTCATATATCCAGTGAAAGGTTAAAAAGATTTGTAAAAGATGGAATTCTTTGGAATCTAGATTTTACTCATTTTATTGTGTCTGTGGATTGTATTAAAGGTAAACAAACCAAACGCACAAAGAAAGGAGCCACAAGGAGTATAGAGTTTCTTGAAATTATTCATACAGACATTTGTGGAATTTTTAATGTTCCATCTTTTGATGGAGAAAAATATTTTATCACCTTTATAGATGATTTTTCACGTTATGGATATATCTATTTGTTGCATGATAAATCTCAAGCAGTGAATGCTCTTGAAGTATACTTAAATGAGGTTGAAAGGCAACTAGATAAAAAAGTAAAAATAGTAAGGTCAGATAGAGGTAGTGAATATTATGGCAAGTATGATGAAATGGGTCAATGCCCTAGACCGTTTGCTAAACTCCTTGAAAAGCATGTCATTTGTGCTCAATATACTATGCCAGGCACGCCACAGCAGAATGGTGTAACTGAAAGGCGTAATCGTACTCTTATGGAAATGGTTAGGAGTATGTTAAGTAATTCCTCGTTACCCATATCATTGTGGATGTATGCTCTTAGAACTGCTATGTATGTATTAAACAGGGTTCCTAGTAAGGTAGTTCCAAAAACTCCATTTGAACTGTGGACAGGAAGGAAACCTAGTTTAAGGCACCTACATGTTTGGGGTTGCCCAGTGGAAGCTAGAATTTATAATCCACATGAAAAGAAATTGAATTTTAGAACAGTTAGTGGGTACTTTATTGGTTACCCAGAAAAATCCAAAGGGTATAGGTTTTACTGTTCTACACATAGTACAAGAATTGTTGAAACCGGTAATGCCAAATTCATTGAGGATGGTGAAATCAGTGGGAGTAATAAAAATGAGAATGTGATCATTCAAGAAGTTAGGGTACAAATCCCTTTACCCACAACTTCTAAAGAAATAATTGTTTCTCCAGTTGTTGAACTGCATAACAACGAAGAACAATTAAATGATCAACAATTCCATAATGAAACTATCACCAATGAAGTTATAGAAGAACCACAAGGAATAACATTAAGACGGTCTCAAAGAGAAAAGAGACTTGCTATTCCAGATGATTATGTGGTATATCTACATGAATCTGATTTTGATATAAGGATATGTAAGGATTCGGTTACATATTCACAAGCCATTAATAGTAATAATTCTATTAATTGGATTAATGCCATGAATGAGGAGTTGAAGTCAATGGAACAAAATAAAGTTTGGGAACTCGTTGAATTGCCTGAAAGATTTAAACAAGTCGGGTGTAAATGGGTCTTTAAGACCAAACGCGACTCTAATTGCAATATTGAATGATATAAAGCCAGACTTGTAGCCAAGGGCTTCACTCAAATTGGAGGCATTGATTATAAAGAAACATTCTCTCCTGTATCTAAGAAGGATTCCTTTAGAATTATCATGGCGTTTGTATCTCACTATGATTTAGAGTTACATCAAATGGATGCGAAAACAGCTTTTCTAAATGGGAATTTAGAGGAAGAAGTCTATATGGATCAACCTGAAGGCTTCAGATTAGAGGGTAAAGAACGCATAGTCTGTAAACTTAAGAAGTCAATATATGGACTTAAACAAGCTTCCCGACAATGGTATATTAAGTTTAATGATACTATTACTTCTATTGGTTTTAAAGAAAATACAGTTGATCGGTGTATATACCAGAAGATTAGTGGGAGCAAGTTTATATTTCTGATTCTATATGTTGATGATATTTTGCTTGCTAGTAGTGATCTTGGTTTATTGCATGAAACTAAAAATTATCTCTCTAAGAATTTTGAGATGAAAGATATGGGTGAGGCATCCTACGTGATAGGAATAGAAATATTCTGTGATAGGTCACGTGGATTGTTAGGATTGTCTCAGAAAACATATATTGAGAGAATTCTAGAGAGATTTGGTATGGAACATTGTTCAGCTAGTATTGTTCCAATACAGAAAGGGGATAAATTTAGTTTGATGCAATGCCTAAAGAATAAATTAAAACATAAAGAAATGCAAAATATTCCTTATGCATCTATTGTGGGAAGTTTGATATATGCACATGTTTGCACTCGTCCAGATATTGGTTTTGCAGTTGGAATGCTAAGCAGATACCAAAGCAATCCAGGAATGCATCACTTGAAAGCTGCAAAGAAAGTTATGAGATACTTATAAGGAACAAAGAATTATATGCTCACATTTAGAAAGACTGGTGAGTTAGAGGTTATTGGTTACTCAGACTCAGATTTTGCTGGATGTGTGGATAGTAAAAGATCCACTTTTGGTTATTTGTTCCTTTTAGCTGGAGGGGCAATATCATGGAAAAGCGCAAAACAGTCTATTATTGCTTCATCAACTATGAAGGCTGAATTTGTAGCATGCTTTGAGGCTACAAATCATGGTTTGTGGTTGCGGAACTTTATTTTGGGATTTGGTGTTATGGATTCAATTTCTAGAGCACTGAAAATTTATTGTAATAACACTGCAGCTGTCCTCTTTACTAAAAACGATAAGTATTCCAATAGCGTTAAGCATATGGAGCTGAAATATCTTACCGTTAGAGAAGAAGTTTAGAAACAATGAGTGTCTTTTGAAAATATAAGCACACAACTTATGGTTGCAGATCCATTGACAAAAAGATTACCACTCAAGACATTCATAGGGCATATTGAAAGAATGGGTCTTGAATGTAATCAAAGTTAATTATTATTTTTGTTGTGGATTGCTTAACAATGCTTATATATATTTGACATTTTGAGCTCATTAAAATATGTTTATGATATTTCCTGTTAATTTGTGTATGTACATGTATGTATTACTTTAAATGATGAAAACAGGAATAGTCTTAGAAAAAACATTATTGTAAGACCTTTATTGATGCTTCTCACTTATAGACTATGTTAAATGGGTTACTAGTGTTGTGGTACATAGAAGGGACTATGTTAAATTGGTAGTTTGTTTACCATAGTATTTATGATGACCATATTAATATCTTAATTTAATTTATGGTGCACACTAATGACTATTTTACTAAACCACTACAAAAGTTATCATATGTGCCAAGTGGGAGAATGTAAGATTATTTATTTAATTGTGGCCCACATGATTTGGACATGTGACATATTAGTTGGTGGCTAAGTAAATAGATATCAATTAATTATTCTTGGTCAATTTATAATTACTTTTTTGGTAATTATTTATGGAGAAGTGTTTTCCTTTTAATTCCTTACTTTGATGGAAAGTAAAATTGTAATACTAAAAGGAAAACTGGTCCTCTCTCTGCCTTTATAAAAGTGCATATGCTCCATCAATTATGTACGATTATTGATACAACACATAAAAGGTTATTATGTGCAAAAGGCCAAGAGAGAGAAACCAGTTTCCACCTTTGTCTGTTGATCAGAGTTGCAGATTGATTCGTGGTTAAAGGATCTGGACATTGGATTTAATTGCAACAAGGTTTGATATCATGAATAGAGGTATGTATATCTAACTATATTTATTTATGCGTTATAAGGATGTGAAATTAATTGAAATTCTAAGATCTAGGGTTTTATGATAATTTGTGATTAAAGTCTAACACAAAATTAATTAGGGTTTTTAAATAATCATATATGGGATTCATCAATTTTTGTATTATTAATTTATCAAATTTTGTATTATTACTTTGTAAGAAAACTTTCGGAACTCAAATTGAACTCAATGATGAATGCCCTACCAAATCCTTAACAAGGACAAGCATAAGGGAATAGGGATGATAAATTACATTATTGTCATGAAATTGGTAATGCAAGATAAGATTTGAAATTTGAATTAATGACAACTACTCTTATCATGACAATAGATCACAGTGTGTTAAAAATATTTCTGGTTGGTGTTATTCTCAATGTTGTATATTCATCTCACCTTTACTAGTGTGTATATATATTACAATGTTTTACATGAAAATATAAAGGAGTATGGTCTTAATTTATTTTATTGGCTAGTTTCCATAATCTGAATATGTTAATCCATCTACGGGGACTTTATATATAGGCACAGATTTTTTTATTTACAAAATTATCTATAATTTTTGTAAAAATCTTTAAAATGCTCCCATCCAATTTTTTTTGATAATATCTGACTATATTATTGTTGTTCAGGCCGCCCCTCTCATACAATTCTCTACGTCGCCCTTCTTATACAATTCTTTAGGTTTGTCACTACTTTTGTCACTGCTATACACAGTGAACAAATGAAACAAGGGTTGAATGGTTTGCAAAAAATCATTATTCCTTTCAGATTTTCTCTGACATTATTGTTAATCCATATAAAAAGCAATACCATTAAAGAAAATAAAAAAGAAGGAAATAACACAAACTCAGAAGGCCATTTAATAAATTTTTAATTGGGTAAAAATCAACTGTTTTGTAACGACTCGAACTCATGGGTCCAAACCGTTAACCGGGTCCTTACCCGAACATGAGGTCACCTAAGTCGTTCCCGTCATTTCTAATGTCATAAGATCACTTTTAAGGTCATCATTGGACTTCACAGCGGCTTAAAACAAATTTCCAACACTTAGGATTAATTATATTGAAGAGAAGGACAAAATAAGAAAAACAGGTGCACTTCGGTCGGCCGAAGCAACTCCCATGAACCGGTCGACCGAAACAGGTATTTTGGTCGACCGAAATGAAACCTTAATAGCCACTGAAGTCTTTGGACGAACCAGTCGACCGAAACAGGCATTTCGGTCGACCAAAATGGCTCTGCGTGCTACCCCAGCTACTGGAAATGCTGAAAATCCTGAAAATGAAAAATGGTCTATGGAAAACTTCGCAAATTTGTTTCAAACTTGTTCTACAAACTTCCCAAGTGGTAAACTACATATCATGGTCATGATCCTCAACATCTTATATACAAGGCAACTCCATCAACCATTCAAATATATATATATATATATATATATATATATATATATAAAATACATTGTTTTTACATTCTTGTTCAAATATCCAACAAAATAGAGTCAAGTTCATAGGTAAATTACAAGGCCAAGGCAGCTAACTTAATTGCACTTCCACAATAAGGCATTTACAAAAGAATGACCTAATTACAAAAGATAGCAAAAGAAATGAACTCCAAGTCCTCCTCAAACTTGTGAAGGATTATCATTGGCCACCTCCTTTCCATGAACTGAAAAATGTTAAATATAAAGAGGTGAGCAATTTGCTCAGTAGGTGGTGCCTAAGACACACTTCTTGTAACTCCGTGAATCCAAATAATGAATAGGAATAGAGGATAAGGGTCATGCTATGCCGGGAAGGAATATAACATCAATTCTAAATTCAAAGTAAATAATGTCGTGCCATGAAATGCAATGCCATGTATGTCGTTCCTTATTTTCAAAATCCAAATCCATCACTTTTCAAACTGTTAATATAACTCGTCTTTTGGTGATTCTGCAGCGACACGAGAGAATGATTGGTTACTGTCCCTGACCCTTAGTACCCACGCGTCGTCATTTGGGGCCCAGCTAGCTCAACCACGCTAGGGTAATTTTCCTACTTCCCTCTAGGTTATATTAACACCACGGCCCTTTGGTAACTCCGCGGCGACCGAGTTTTCTCAAAATCATTTCATCAAAATTCTTCCCAAAAATCATTTTTTCTTTTATTTCAAATCATTTCCCTTCATTCAAACCCAATGAAATGCATACATGTCTCATACTTTCAATGCTATGATAATAAGGGATTTTAATACAACACAATTAATCATGCTTTATAAGAAATTCTAAGAAAATTACACATGTTCCCATACATCATTTCTAACAAGTTAACAACACAATAGGCATAGAAAATCAACACTTAGGCATGTTTTTCATACAAATCAACTAATACATATAATCATGAACTTTGTACACCACAATTAAATCATTATAGGGGAAAGTAACACCAATTAACATGTTAACAACAATTAGCAATAAATTAATTCACAAAGGCACAAGAAAAATATGAATTAGAGACTCCTACCTCAAGGAGGATGAAAAACCCTCAAAATGGGTCTCAAAACCGGAATCCCTAAAGTGCACTAAAACTAAATTGCTTATATGGAAGTGAAGATCTCGCCGTGCTCCTCGAATTGCTGCAAACGGCTTCCAAAAATTCCAAGTATTGAGGAAGAAATCAAAACTTGAAGTTTTGATGCAAAAAGAAAAAGAAAATGAAGTGAAAATGAGAGAGGGAGAGAACCTGCGGGAAAGGAGAGAGAATGAGATCATATTGTGGTCTCTTGGGCACCCAAATAGGTTAGTGGTGGGTCCCACCACTTTCCAAATTCTTTTCCTTTTTAACTTTATTTTAATTCTTATTTTGCACCACACAAATAAATATGTACACAACCATATAAAATACCACATAAAACACATAAGATAAAATACATGAGATGCAATTGAACCTAACTAAAATCCCCGTACACAACAATACTGGTAGCGGGTCTCACACGGGTCCGTCCGGTCCAAAATTTGGAAAAATGTAAAAATAACCAACCTTGCATTTCCAAGAGCCTTGAACTCAATAGAATGCTCCAAACAACTCACCGACACACCCGGTACGCCCCACGGTGTCCGGTACGCAAAACGTGAAAGGACAAAAATGCCCTTGCATCAACAAAATTCCCGGGAAAAAAGAAAAATGGAGAAAATTGGAAACATTACAATCTCCCCAACTTAAAGGATTTCGTCCTCGAAATCAAGCCATACCTGGGGAAGAAAACAACGTTGGATACTTGGAGCGAACCTCTTGCTCAAGCTCTCAAGTAGCCTCCTCAACTCCGTGGTGCCTCTAAAACTCCGTGGTGCCTCCAAAGAACTTTCACTAGCGGTATCGTCTTATCCCTTAACACCTTCTGTCGTGTGTCAAGGATCTGAACTGGTCTCTCTTCATAGGAAACATCTTCAATAATGTCCACATCAACCCAATTCAAAATGTAAGATGGGTCCGGCTTATATTTCCGTAGCATCGATACATGAAAAATATTATGGACTTTGTCCAACTGGGGTGGCAATACAAGTCTGTAGGCAACTTCTCCAATGCGGTCCAAAATCTCAAACTGGAGACCTACGCGGTCTGCCATGCAAAGCCTCAAATGGAGTTATTTCAATGCTCGCCTGATAACTGTTGTTGTAGGCAAACTCAATAAGCTATAGATGATCTTCCCATTCGCTTCGACTAGCCATTCGTCTGTGAATGGAATGCCGTACTAAGGTGCAATGATGAACTAAACGCTGCTTGAAGTCCTTCCCAGAACTTCGAAGTGAACTTGGCATCCCTATTTGAAACAATGGTTACTAGAACTCTATGCAACCTTATAATTTCCTTCACATATAGCACACCAAGTGCCTCTGCGTCATCTGTTGCCTTAATAGGCAAAAAGTGAGCCGTCTTGATCAGTTTATCAATAATGACCCATACGACTTCATTACCCCTCCGGGACTTAGGATGACCTGTCACAAAATCCATAGCAATCTGCTCCTATTTCCATTGCGCTACAGACAATAGTTGCAATAAACTTATTAGTCTCTGATGCTCGGCCTTCACTTATTGATAGGTAAGGCATCTAGCTATAAACTGTGTAACGTCCTTCTTCATTCCATTCCACTAATACTGGCGTCTCAAATTGTGATACATTTTAGTACCACCTGGATGAACCGCAAAACGAGAAGTGTGAAACTCCCGTAGAACGTCCTCACGATAAACTGTGGGAACAACCAACAAACCCCTGAACCATAGACCTCTATTTGCATGCAAGATAAAAGTGTGAATGGCATCCAAATCGGGATTCTGTCTCTATGACTGAATCACTCGTATACAAAGAATAGGCTGAGCCACAAGACTGAACAAGAATGGGCCAAAGTTCCACGAGATTTTCGGCTTAAGGCATCAACTACCACATTTGCCTTACCCGGATGATACTGCAAGTCAAAATTATAATCTTCCAAGAACTCAACCCATCGCCTCTGTCTGTTGTTCAAGTCCTTTTGGGAGAAAAGGTACTTGAGACTCTTGTGATCCGAGAACACCTCGAATCTTTCGCCAAACAAATAGTGTCTTCAACTCTTCACGGCAAAAATAACGACTGCCAACTCCAAATCATGAGTAGGGTAGTTGCACTCATGAGTTTTCAGCTGCCGAGACCTATAAGCCATTACTTTACTACCCTGCATCAGGACACAACCCAAACCGTCACGCGAAGCATCACAATAAATTATGTAACCCAAGCCACGCTCAGGTATCACCAACACTGGAGCCGTAGTCAACCTTATCTTCAACTCTTTAAAGGATGACTCACATGATTCATTCTATGTAAACTTGATCCCCTTCCGGGTCAAGCGAGTCATAGGCGTTGCAAAACGGAAAAATCTTTCATAAATCTCCGTTAGTAACCCGCTAGGCCAAGAAAACTCTAGATCTCAAAAACATTCTTGGGTTGCTCCCAAGTCAAAACCATTTCTATCTTCGATGGATCCACTGTCACTCCACCTTCCGAGACAACATGCCCCAAAAATTTTACCTCTTGTAGCTAAAACTCACACTTTTTATATTTGGCATACAATCGGTGTTCCGGCAAAATCTGCAATACAATGCTCAAATGGATCTCGTACTCCTCATAAGTCTGTGAATACACAAAAATGTCATCCACGAAAATTACCATAAATTGGTCTAAGTAATCGTAAAAGACGTGATTCATCAAGTCTATGAATGCCGGTGGCGCATTCGTCAAGCCAAAAAGGCATAACCAGGAACTCTGTCCATACCGTGTACGGAACACTGTCTTCGAGATATCCTCATCCCTGACCCGTAATTGATAGTAGCCCGACCTCAAGTCAATCTTCGAGAAACAGCTGGCTCCTCTCAACTGATCAAATAAATCGTCTATCCTTGGTAAAGGATATTTGTTCTTGATGGTGGCATGATTCAACTTCCGGTAATCAATGCACACCCTCAAAGATCCATCTTTCTTCTTAGCATACAAGACCGATACGCCCCACGGTGACACGCTCGGTCGGATGAAACCTTTCATCCTCAAATCATCAAGCTGCTTCTTCAATTCTTCCAATTCAAATGGTGCCATACGATACGGTGCAATAGAAATAGGTGCAGTACCGAGCGTAAAATCAATAATGAACTCCACTTCTCGGTGCGGAGGCAACTCTGGTAAGTCTTCCGGAAAAACATCCAAGAAATCACAAACAACTGCTGGGTAAACTGCTCCTGCAACATCATCTTCTTCAGCTAAAATACTAGTAAAGAAGTAATCACTACGACTTCTTCCACAAATTCCATAAAACGATGAAGTGCAAAATCACTTCGATCTCCCACGAAAAAGAAACAATCCCCTTCGGGAGTGCAAACCGTGACTCTTCCTCTAAAGCAATCGATCATAGCACGAAACGAAACTAACCAATCCATCCCGAGAATGACATCAAAGACGGTCATCTCAAGGAGGATGAGATCAAACACCAAAGTCTACCCGGCTATCACGATGGAACAATCTCTCACAATTCGGCTCAAGGACACTGAAACCCCAACTGGCGTATCAATACTCAACGCCCGATCCACGAAACTGATATCTAACCCCGATGCAAATGCAAATGATGATGCAATGAAGAAGTGAGACGCACTAGAGTCAAAGAGAACACAAGCCCAAGAACCAAACACAAGAAGATACCTCGGAGAACTGATGGACTAGAAGATGCATCTGTCAGTGCAAGTGCAAAGACACGTCTCTGCAGTGCCTGTGCCTGAGAACTGCCAACCTGAACACCTGACTGCTGCATTGACGTAGCAGGAGTATCCCTCTTAATTGGTTGTAATCCCTGTGAAGACATGGCAGGTTGTGGTGGTGGCGAGGGTCTGAAACCTGACTGAGCTGTAGCCAACTGCGACGGCCTCTGCTGTGACCCTCTGCCACTATCGGTGCTTGCTTCCCTATTCGGATAGTCTCGAATCAATTAGCCTTGCTGGCCACACCCATAACAAGCTCTCGGAGCTGAAGAAACTGAAGACGATCTCATAGGACAATTGGACTTGTAATGTCCAGGCTGTTGACATTGAAAACAAACAACTTCACTCTTATCAGACCCAATTGGCATAGGAGTGGTAGGAGCGGATCGTGCAGACTGTTGCCCTTAAAACTGAGACGAACCACCCATGTTCCTCTTCTATGACTGTCCCTCTGAAGATGGTCCTGAATTTCTCTTCTGTCTCCACTGTTATTTTCCTACATTCCTATCTTTTGCTTCAGCCTCTAACATCAATGCCCTTTCCACTGCCTCTGCATAAACCTTGATGTACTGTGCCGTTATCAACGGCCTCATTTTGTAATCGAGACCGGAAACAAACTTTCGAGTCTTGTCAACTTCATTGCTCACCATCTCTGAGGCAAAACGAAAGAGTGAGGTGAACTTGTTCTCGTACTCTGTCACTGACATATTTCTTTGAATAAGGCCATTAAACTACTCCCTTAGCTCCCATCTCTTGGTAACTGGAAAATACTTTTCATAAGACAACTTTTTAAACTTCTCCCAACTCATCTCTTCCACTTTATGCTGGTTGGTGACTGACTTCCACCAAAGCTTGGCATTTTTAGAAAACTTGTAAGTGACTAGGATGATTTTCACATAATCATCCGTCACATCCATAGAAGTCAAATGAGTTTCCACTTGATCCATGTAGTCATCCGCTAGTATTGGATTTGCACCACCCTCAAACATCACTGGCATCAATTAAAAAAATCCTGAAATCAAATTGAGATGTTTCTGTGCTGGCATCTCCTCTACCTGAATTACCGGTTGTGGTACCGGTTGTAGAAAAATAACAATTGTAGCCTTCAAGGCACTCTGCAACAAGCGGTTCGATGTTAGTTCCGCCGAACCTTCACCCTCCTCAATGGGTGCTTCAACATTACCCCTCCTAGTGGAGTCACCTCTAGGGAGAACCAAGTCCCTAAGATGTGTATCCTCCTCAACCTACTCCGTTGGATTTGAGCTAGAGCTCTTACCAACATCACCCCTTGTCGGCTTAGGGCCAACTTCCCTCGGTTCCTTACGCAGTGGCATCGTGCTATAAAACGAGAAAACGGTTCAATGACATGACACTGAGGTCCACCGTGGACGACTCAACATGAAATGATGCCATACCAACACTTAGCATGCAAAACTATTCAAGAAACACCTTAACATAAACATGTAAGCACATAAACAAATAAACAGTTAAACATGCTTCTTCAAATAATAAAACATGTAGCAAATAATCACATATGCAATGTAAACAACTTCCCATGCAACTCTATATAGGCCTCTACCCGTCGTCCTAATGGTTTTCGAACCGACGCTCTGATACCAAATCTGTAACAACCTGAACCCGTGGGTCCGAACCGTTAACCAGGTCCTTGCCCGAACCCGAGGTCACCTAAGTCGTTCCCGTCATTTCTAATGTCAAAACATTACTTTTAAGGTCATCATTGGACTTCACAGCGGCTTAAAACTATTGGTCCTAAGATTCTCTAAGTCCTATTTGCCTGTTTCATGTCAAAGCTTTAGTTTTATGTGCTTCAGTGCATATTCTATCTGTATTGTGGTTTAACATATATCACTTGGGCAGCATTGACATTTATATTGCAGTGACAGTCTTTTTACATTGGCATGATTTAATTCATCACAGCTGGTACACTTGATTCAGCTAAATTGAATGGTTTCAGTCAGGATCAGTATATAAGGAACTTGTCACAGGTGCTTTCAGGGGTACTTTTGTATTTTCCCTGATGTATTCTATGGATGCTCGTATGGCTGGATAGCTACATTGCACTGAACTGCTGTGGTGAGCCTACATTGTGTTTAATACAGCCTCAGCAATAGGATTTTGCTGAATGTAATTTACAGATAGTATAAGGCTTGTTTGTACAACTTTTCAAGTATTTTCAGGAGTGTGACACGTGGCTGTGGTCCAAGTATATATATTGTCCTCCAATGGTGTTGCAGATCTTGGTGGCTAAGCAAAGACAAATATCAATGTGTCCTCACTTGTATGAACTGTTCTTACTGATGTATGAGGTGTCACTATTTGGTGAGATATCAAGGGCAACATTGTCTTTTCATTAAGGGAATGTCAGAATTGTTCTTATGCAATCATTGGTTGAAAGGTGACAGCATTGAATGAAGAGAGGTGCAGTCAAGCATTTACACTGAAATATATATATGCTGTTATAAGTATCTTCTAGGGTTAATGGCCTTTCATAGAGACTAAAAACAAGTTGCAGAAGATAACTCTCGAGCTCTTTTTCATTGAACAAAGTCTTTCTATGATTTGTAATGATGATTTATGCTAGAAAAACCCACTCACTCAAGCCTTATGTGTGATCACTGTGCCAAGATGCTGCTGCTGTCCAAATTGATGAAGAAAGGGCTGGATTGAGTAGTGAATCTGAGTTCCAAGCTGCTGTGGTTATTTCTGAGGGTTGTCATAGGTATAACTATGCTATTTACACTTGCTTAGTAGTTTGCTTTGAACTGAAACATGCTGAAATGGATTTTGAGCTCTTAGATCAGTAGATAAGCTTGTTTTTTTACATATATTCCGATTCAAGTGCAAAATGATTAAGTCTAGCTATTCTATGGATTATCTATGTGCGAGCAAGTCTATTTTGATGAATCAAAGCTGTAGAAATTGGCTGTGGTGCAAAACATTGACAGATTGTGATAGTGACCTTGCAAAACCTCTCAAATTGTGTTTTTGAGCTTATTTAAGAACTGTGGTAGTACATTGATATATACTCATGCTATACTGAATTGCTTAAGGATGTTAACATAAGTACTGCAGTGAATTAAGACTGTGGAAGCTACTGATGAGCTATTCTCGATGAAAAATTCCAATTTTACCCCTCATATTCTAGCTGCAGCAGTTTAGTGATTTTGAGGCAGTAACTTGGTATTTTGTGTTGTTCAAGCTGTTTCAATTGTAGAAGGAATTTGATTATCTTGTTTATCATTTGTAATGATGTATATGGTGAGCTATATGAGCTTTGTTGGTCCAAGCAAGGGTGCTTAGGACAGCGGGAGTGTGTGTGTGCACTGAAATCAGCTAGTGTGTGTATTGGTCGTGAAAGCTAGTGCCCATTCTTGTGCTTGGGTGTGTGCAGAGGGTAAGACAGCTGAGTGTGTAACAACGTACATACAGCTAGTAGTGATCTTCATTGGCCATGGCCAAGAACCAAGGTTTTCCCTAAATGAAAGGGTTTCCTTGTAAATCCTGTTTTAAGTATTTATTGTTTGCTTGCTGAATTATCTTATTGATTCTGTTGGGAAGAGAATAACCAATTCAGCCCCCCTCTTGGTTCATCAAAAACAAATTTCCAACGTTTAGGATTAATTACATTAAAAAGAAGGACAAAATGAGCAAAATAGGTGCACTTCGGTCGGCCGAAGCAACTCCCATGAACCGGTCGACCGAAACAGGCATTTCGGTCAACCGAAATGAAACCTTAACAGCCACTGAAGTCTCTGGACGAACCGGTTGACCGAAGCAGGCATTTCGGTCTACCGAAATGGCTCTGCGTGCTACTGGAAATGCTGAAAATCCTGAAAATGAAAAATGTTTTATGGAAAACTTCGCAAATTTGTTTCAAATTTGTTCTAAAAATATCCCAAGTGGTAAACTACATATCATGGTCATGATCCTCAACATTTTATATACAAGGCAACTCCATCAACCATTCAAATATATAGATATATATAATACATTGTTTTTACATTCTTGTTCAAATATCCGACAAATTAGAGTCAAGTTCATAGGTAAATTACAAGGCCAAGGCAGCTAACTTAATTGAACTTCCACAATAAGGCTTTTACAAAAAAATGACCAAATTACAAAAGATAGCAAAAGAAATGAACTCCAAGTCCTCCTCAAACTTGTGAAGGATTATCATCGGCCACCTCCTTTCTATGACCTGAAAATGTTAAATATAAAGGGGTGAGCAATTTGCTCAATAGGTGGTACAAAAGACACACCTCTTGTAACCCCGTGAATCCAAATAATGAATAGGAATAGAGGATAGGGGTCATGCTATGCCGGGAAGGAATACAACATCAATTCTAAATTCAAAGTAAACAATGTCGTGCCATGAAATGCAATGCCATGTATGTCGTTCCCTATTTTCAAAATCCAAATCCATCACTTTTCAAACTGTTAATATAATCTGTCCTTTGGTGACTCCGCAGCGACACAAGAGAAGGATTGGCTACTGTCCCTGACCCTTGGTACCCCCGCGGCGTCATTTGGGGCTCAGCTAGCTCAACCACACTAGGGTGATTTCCCTACTTCCCTCTAGGTTATATTAACACCACGGCCCTTTGGTGACTCCGCGGCGACCGAGTTTTCTCAAAACCATTTCATCAAAAAATTTCCCAAAAATCATTTTTTCTTTTATTTCAAATCATTTCCCTTCATGCATACCCAATGAAATGCATACATGTCTCATACTTTCAATGCTATGATAATAAGGGATTTTCATACAACACAATTAAGCATGCTTTACAAGAAATTCTAAGAAAATTACACATGGTTCCTATACATCATTTCTAACAAGTTAACAACACAATAGGCATAGAAAATGAATACTTAGGCATGTTTTTCATACAAATCAACTAATACATATAATTATGGACTTTGTACACCACAATTAAATCATTATAGGGGAAAGTAACACCAATTAACATGTTAACAACAATTAACAAGAAATTAATTCACAAAGGCACAAGAAAAACATGATTTAGAGACCCCTACCTCAAGGAGGATAAAAAAACCCCCAAAATGGATAAAAACCGGAATCCCTTGAGTGCACTAAAACTGAAATTGCTTATATGGAAGTCAAGATTTCACCGTGCTCCTTGAATTGCCTCAAACAGCTTCCAAACATTCCAAGTATTGAAATCCCATACAAAAATTTCAATTTTGTCCAATTTTAGGAAGAAGAGAAGAAAAAGAAAATAAAAAATAAATAAAAAAATAAAAAATAAATAAACTTATTGAAATAATGTTATAGTAAATTTGTACTTTCACATCTTGCGGGATGAGAGTTTAAATATCTTTGAAATCACTCCTAAAGAATTTCGTTGGTACATGTATAAAATAGAGCAGGTTTAACTTAACACTAAATTTAATTTGTAATTCACTTTTAGAAAAAGTTTGGATTTTAATTTTGAATTCAAAATCAAAAATAAAAAATTGGGTGGATATTCTTTGAAAGATATCCAAAATTCAACCCTGATTCATTCATATAGGAGTATATTTTATCATTTAAAAAATTATATGGGTTGAATATAAATCCTATCTACAGGATTTAATTTGAATGCAATAAAATATAAAAAGGTTAAGTACAATTTTTTTTTTCTTTTAAAATATAGGTTTTGGGCATAAATAGTTTCTCTTTTTTGAGAATGTATATTTCAGTTTATAAAATTCAAAAATCCTTTGGCAACTTTTTAGTCAAAATTAAAATAATATAAATTTTAAAACCCTAATTTATAAATTCCTTCCTATTATGCCCTTTTCTGAGGGCTCCCGGTCGCCACATCAGTGCCACAACCATTGTTGGTGGCGGCTCCACCACTATAGTCACCGCACCCAGAGCCGCCGCCACCACCCCCACACCCAATACAATAAAAAAAAATGTTCAGCTCCTCCTCTTCTATTTCAATATGGTGCTCACTCTCATCATCAAACCCAACTCTCTCTCTCTTTCCCTCTCTTCATCTCCATTTCTTGCCCCAAAAACCAGTTGCATTTCTATTTATCCAAAAAAAAAAAAAAAAGGGAGAGAGTGTGAAACTGGGTCTGAACCCAACAGTCCCTCCGGTGATACACGACGTCGGCGAGCAAGGATTCTGATTGGCAGCGATGCAGGACGGAAAGGCGGTGCTCTGATCTTATTGGCGTTCCTCACTGAGCTCCTCCTTATTCGCTGGAAGCTCACTGTAACAGGCACTTTCTCATAGGAAATCTTGACCCGGTTCCTCGTCGTCCTCCGCCGTAGATCGACGTCATGAAGAGACAGTTCCCGTCTGCCTTCATCGTCCTCATCACTGCCGAACTGCTTGCATCGCCGTTTCTTACCACCACCATGCCGTACCCAGAATCGAATGACCATCACCACCAACGATGCCTCCATCAACCCGATCTCACCTCCGACGCCTTCAGAGCACTATGCCGTCGTCACTGCACTGTCGCAGTTCCGAAAGTGCCAGCAACCTCACCGCCGTCGTCTGACTCGCGCCTTACGCGCGTAGATCTAATGCGCTTTTCACACGCTCACGCATCACCTTCTTCTTCAGCAATTCCCAGTCTTCATCTTCACTATGTCGGCAACCACAGGTACATAACCCTTCACCGCCGCAGAATCCACAACCATCATCGACGGTACTACACTGTGTTAGAACAGCGTCTCTGTGATTCGTTACGGCGGTACTTCCTGCGTCGAGCTGGTCGACGAGCTATATGCACTCTCCCCTTTGCCTCTGTGTGTGCGCAGCACATTGATAGTGTTTTCTTATTTTTGTGGCGGGAGTTTGGAAATTGTCTAAAATGGTAATTTGGTATTAAATTCTTTTTACAGGAACCGAGGTATAATTGATAGTATTAAATTCTTTTTACAGGAACCGAGGTATAATTGATAGTATAGCCAGTGCCAGCCAGTGGGAGACATCTGAAAGGCCGCAAGGGTGGGTGGGTAGGACTACAGATTCCAACTTAAAAAACTTCCCACACAAATACAACATTTAACCATTGAATTCTACAACAAGTCATCAAGAATCCCAGTGGAAGAAACACACAGATTGAACAATTAGTAATTTCTATTAATTAATATGGTTTTTTTTTTTTTTTCTTTTCCCACATATTTGATAAATTTCAACAATCAAAAAATAAACTGATGATTCGCTTCAAAGGACAGAGAATATCATAAAAGCCTGAAGTAGCACAAGTAAAGAAAGCTTAAAAATGTGATTGATTTAGAAAATGAGTTCCACTTTCAACTGCAACAACCCCCTGCTTGAGAAGCAGACCCATATCTACCTCCTGCTGGCCCTGGGATGCCCCCATATCCAACTTTTATCCCGTCAGACTGCAAAATCTAAAACAAAAAAAACAAAAAAAAAAGGCATAATTTTTAAGCACAAGCACTGCAAATCCTACCTATCACAACCAATCAAAATAGCTTTTCACTAAGTAACTAACAGGACAAAAGTTTCACTTTATGTTGCCAAAATTACTCACATCTCCCATGCAACTAGACTAGTAATCCGAAACTGAACTTTTCGTGTTCAAAAACAGGACAGTTTATGAGACAATGGTTTCACCCATGTCCTCTCTTAGCATTACAGTGGATGCCACTTAACAACTGAAATATTTGTCTCACTAAAACTAGATAAGGAGAAAAGGGTAACCAGAAGTTATGGTTTTAATAGGTGAACCTCAATGTGATTCATCTTAGGCAGTTGCTAATTTATGCTATGATCATACATTCCAAGGCCTCATGAATATATATGTTCAAGACTTCAAGATTGAATTACCACTGAAACACCTTAATCAATTAAACCTTTTTTGGCCCACCTCACATTGAACTATCCAAATACCAGCAGAAAAAGAGAGAAAATAAATCCAAGGCATACCTCGTTTGATACGTCTAAAACTCCATCCTGAATTTTCTTATAGATTGTTGAAGCTGTGTTTATAAATGCCTGCAAAAGCAAAAGAAAAAGGAGAGAGGGGGAAGAGTGTCAGAAAGAAAAAAAGAAATATAATTTTTCTTTTTGATAAGTGGAAAACAAAGAAATATAATAGTAAAGAAGCTTCAGTTGATAACATTTTAAAACATCTGTTAGCAAATTCATCACCTCCTCAACATTCTGAGCAGTTTTTGCAGATGCCTCCATGAATATTAAACCGTGTTCCTTGGCAAACTGCTCTCCTTCCTCTGTGCTTACGGCCCTTCTGTGAGCAAGATCGCACTTGTTGCCAATAAGCATAATAGTCATGTTGGCATTTGCATGTTCCCTTACATCCTCCAACCAGCTAACAAGGTGATTAAAACTTTCCCTACTAAGAATTGGAACCATTAAAAATGTACTTTATTACAACCAGAGAGGCAGAGCCAAATCCCAACTACACCAAGCCAGTGAGACCAGCCCAAACAGTCAACCCAATCCATAGTTATCTATATCTTCAATTGAAGTGTGTATATAATTAAAAATTGGCCATGCAATAATAAATGAAAACACACACACACAGCCAGAATATATTAGATAATTCTGCACAGTGGTATGCTAATTCATCCTCTCTCTAGACAAGTAAATAGTTGACGACTAGAATGGCTTCTGTAAATTTGTAAATCAGTTTGTCATTTCAGTTAAAAAACTCAACATAATGAAGTGCCTATTATTTGTTCTGACTTCTATCATTGTGTGAGTTTTTCTTATGAAATTATTATCTTGTTTTGGCTGTACTTTCCATGAAGAATATATCAACTATATGGCTCAACATAACTCCCAGCTCATTCATTATTGTTTAAAAATGCTCATTCCCTGTAAACACATTGGCAATTGAGTCTCCTCATAATGCATATTCTTCAAAACGTTTTAAAGATATAATGATGATAATGTTACTAAGAAAGAGACGCATCATAAGACAATGTACTGATACAACCTCTTTTGTGGAAGGCAGTTAGGTCGGACAAATATAAAAATATAGCATAGAAGTCACTGAAAACAAATAATCCAAGAAATATTTTAGAATATTGTGAACAGCAAATGATCAATTTCCTTCTTTCAGTAGCATGACTAATGACAACTAAAGATGCAGAAGAACATACTCACAACTATATATGCAAGACTTTTTCCTAGTTTACATGCATTAAATGAGAAAAAAGAATGACTTCTTTAGTTTATAAAAGAAAATGGCTTCATTAACTGTTAAAGATTCAAATAAGAATAATACCTAGTGATATCATAAACTAACAGTGCACCAGCAGCACCTCTGTAGTAGGACCTCGTAATAGACCTGAATGATTCTTGACCCGCCTGACATAGCAATGAAATAATGAAATATAAATGTGCATGAATGTAATATAAGTCAAGTAAGGAAACAAAAAAAGAATAGAATAAACCAACCGTGTCCCCTATTTGCAGCTTTATTGGTTTGTTATCAATTGTGATCATTCTGGCCCCATATTCAACACCGATGGTTAAGTCGTGCACGGACTGAAACCGTTTGTCAGTGAACTGCAGAAGAATACATGATTTTCCTACCGCTGTGTAACAAAGGATCAAACTCACATGAGTTTCAAAAATTCTTCCATCATTCATTACTTCAACAAAAATATTCATCTCGTAGTTTAATATAAGTGGGAGTCATAATTTGTAAAGATCTAATATGAGATAATGGCCACTAGTCCACTACCATCATGATCATTATTCCTTATAAAGCGAAATTTATACCACTGGAGGACATTTAAGAAGTGAAACTTCACCTAATATTGGGAAAAACAAAATGTTTCACCTTTACCTATTGCCTTCTAAAATTATTCAAGTACAACACATGTCCACTGGAACCCTCCCGATTAAGAGACTAATGAATTTCCTTGGCCAGGGGCGAAAGTTAGAAAAAAAATTGAATCTTTTGATTGTATATAGTCCAAACTAAGTAATACCATGAAGCTATCTTACAAAGTAAAGTTACTTCCTACTCTTTACAAACCTTTTCCTATACCTTGTGAAGTTAAATCTTGGAAAGACAATAGAAGAGGAGTGTAGCTAACCCATTTAGTAGCTTGAATGGTATCTCCGACCACCCTAAAGGGTCAAGTCCTGATTGGGATATGGGCGATACATATGTAAGATTCATCTCTTACAATGCAACAAAGTTATATCACAAAATGCAACACCCATGCAGCAACTTTAAATAAAGTTATGAAACACATTTATATTGAATATATAACACCTGTGCAACATATTACATCATGTTGCATCGTTATAATACCATTAAATTGAGAATTTAACACATTTATGCAGTTGTTTGATTTTCAATTCAAAGTTGTCGCAATCACAATTTAAAGTTATCGCAATGTACACGGGAGAGGATCCTGGTGTGTACACGACATCTTTAGGTAACAACTTTATGAACATAGCTAAAAGATAAGCAAAACTTAGTATCTTAAATGCTTCCTTTGGGAAACTTATCTTATCCTTTTACCAACCTTCTTTCCTATGCAATAATGGCACAATTTTGTTCTTTGCACACACTATGCAGAAACATAATATATAATATATAGTTATCATTGCAAGAAAAGCAATGAAAAAAGGTTACCAACTTGACTCAATATAACAAAACTTGCACACAATACAACACACTAATATATTGGGTTAACGAAGTACACCATAACATTAAATTTCACTTGTTCAATGTATGAAAAGATCAATACACGCATTATCTATCTTGTGCGAGTATGTCTCCTGAATCATCACAGTTTAGGTAAATCAAAGTTGCCACAAAACTCCTTAAGATCCAGAGAAACACACATATACAGTGTGAATACGAATATATAAACTCTAAAATCGGTATTACACAATAAAATCGAAAGTAAAGGAATTGAGATAATGATTACAGGTATCTCCTATGATAATGTACTTGAAGAGGTAAGCGTAGGACATGGTCGCTCAGATCTTTGATTTGCTTCGAAATAACTCCGAAATTGAGAAATTCACTGATCAAACTATACAATTGTGCTTTTGAACGAGATCTGATTAGACAGCGATGAATGAATTTGAACAAAATTAAAGGAATATATAAGAAACTATGAGAGAATAAGGATTCTCTATATTATGAGACTTACAGAAGGAAAAGGAGAAGGTAGAGAGGTTTCAGGAAAGCTTTGGAATTTCAAGCGGAGTTAACCGCCTCTCTTCCTTCTTTTATAGAGAGCCGCCGAAAGAAAGAATTTTCAGAAACAACGTCATGCCAGCCTATCAGTCCAGTGCCTTACCCAACTTCGACGGTACAGTCCATTGCGTTATCCAAAACCGCGTTTCGTGTCGTTGAAGGCATCGTCATGCCAGCCTATCAGTCCAGTGGTCCGAGCCCAATCACAAGCTCAAGAAACTACTCTCTCTCAACAATGATAAATGTAAAATAAAATAATTATTTTTCGGTTTGAGAAATACTATATCTATTACTATTATTAAAAGTACAAAATGTGTTTTAGTACATTAAAGTCTTTCACTACATTATTTTTAATTTATATGTTCCATACGTATATTTTCTTTTAGAGTAACACAAATTACCTATTTATTATTTATTTTTATTTTAAAATTAATATATGGTGATTAGAATAGTTTCTATAAAACTCAAATTTCTTATTTATTATGAGTTTTTTTAATAAAAAAATCTAATTAAATAAAGAAATATATAAAGAAAATAAATAATTTAGTCTTTCTAATTAGACAATGAAATATATATAAAAAATATAAATAATTTAGTCTATTTAGTCTCCACATATTTTCTAATTTTATAAATAATATTTTAATATATAAATAAATAAAATATCAGTAAATTGTATAAAAAATAGGGCTTGATTTTGATATTGTTTTAGGAGTTTGAAAATACACTTATCAATAATTGAATTCCTATTGTAAAGTTCAACTAAAAATTATATTTTTATCTTTTTTACCTTGTGTCAATTTTTGTTAATGGATATTTTAGAATTTAGAATTATTTAACTATTTTGTTAAATATTGATTTTAAATCATATTTTAATCACGAGCAATAGTACATTATTTTTTAATAATAAATTTATATGTTCAGTATGTATGTTTCCTATTAGAATAACACAAATTACATATTTATTAGGAGTTTTGATTTTAAAATTAATATAAGGTGTTAGAAGAATTTATATAAAACTCAAATTACCTATTTAGAAGAGTTTATATAAAACTGAAATTACCTATTTATTATGAATTTTTTTAATAAAAGGAAATCTAATTTAGATAAGGAAATATATAAAGAATATAAATAATTTAGTCTTTCTAATTAGACAAGGAAATATATAAAGGAAATATATATAAAAATATAAATAATTTAGTCTCTTTAGTCTCCACCTCTTTTCTAATTTTATAAATAATATATAAATAATTTTCTAATATATAAATTAAATAAAATATTAAAAGATTGTAATAAAAAATAGTTTTGATTTTGATATTATTTTAGGAGTTTAAAAATACACCTATCAATAATTGAACTCCTATTGTAAATTTTAATAAAAAAAAATTATATCTCTTTATTTTGTGTCAATTTTATATTCATGGATATTTTAGAATTTATAGTTATTTAATTACTTTATTAAATTTTAATTTTAAATTAGATTTTACACACGTGCAACGCACGTACATATTTACTAATATATATATATATATATATATATATATATATAGTTTTGATTTTGATATTATTTTAGGAGTTTAAAAATACACCTATCAATAATTGAATTCCTATTGTAAATTTTAATAAAAAAAAATTATATCTCTTTATTTTGTGTCAATTTTATATTCATGGATATTTTAGAATTTATAGTTATTTAATTACTTTATTAAATTTTAATTTTAAATTAGATTTTACACACGTGCAACACACGTACATAATTACTAATATATATATATATATATATATATATATATATATATATATATAGTTTTGATTTTGATATTATTTTAGGAGTTTAAAAATACACCTATCAATAATTGAATTCCTATTGTAAGTTTTAATAAAAAAAAATTATATCTCTTTATTTTGTGTCAATTTTATATTCATGGATATTTTAGAATTTATAGTTATTTAATTACTTGATTAAATTTTAATTTTAAATTAGATTTTACACACGTGCAACGCACGTACATATTTACTAATATATATATATATATATATATATATATATATATATATATTTGCCATTTTACATGTAGGGCTCAAAAAGAATTTAAAAAATTATATAGATATTTAGTGTTGACACGGTCAATTTTTGTTGCACATTGATTATAATACTTTTAAGAAGTGAGAGCATTTTATTTATTATTGAGAAAGAGTTTTTGTTGGAATCAATTCAATGTATTCATTGAATACACTTAAATATATATATATATATATATATATATATATATATATTGATCATTTTAAACTCTTTAAAATCACCAAAACGTAACAATCCACTGAAAATTTGTTGTGATGAATATTCATATCAACCATGTCTCATGGTTGGTTATCATTGTAAGATTATTTATTTAATTGTGGCCCACATGATTTGGACATGTGACATATTACTTGGTGGCTAAGTAAATAGATATCAATTAATTATTCTTGGTCAATTTATAATTACTTTTTTGGTAATTACTTATGGAGAAGTGTTTTCCTTCTAATTCCTTACTTTGATGGAAAGTAAAATTGTAATACTAAAAGGAAAACTGGTCCTCTCTCTGCCTTTATAAAAGTGCATCTGCTCCATTAATTATGTATGATTATTGATACAACACATAAAAGGTTATTGTGTGCAAAAGGCCAAGAGAGATAAACCAGTTTCCACATTTGTCTGTTGATCAGAGTTGCAGATTGATTCGTAGTTAAAGGATCTGGACATTGGATTTAATTTCAAAAAGGTTTGATATCATGAATAGAGGTATGTATATCTAACTATATTTATTTATGCGTTATAAGGATGTGAAATTAATTGAAGTTCTAAGATTTAGGGTTTTATGATAATTTGTGATTAAAGTCTAACACAAAATTAATTAGGATTTTTACATATGGTATCAGAGCCCGTAGTTTTGGAACTCATTATTTTTCCATTATGCTTGCATAAATAATATGTTTAAGTTTAAATTAAAATTTTAATTTATTATAGACTAATCTGTTTAATGCAATTTGTCTCTTGACTATTGTTTCATAAAGTAATCAATATCTCTTACTTAGATTTGTTGACTTATTATAATATGCCTCGATTTCTGAACCTTATTGTTTTGTTGATGGTTATATGAACATAATGAGAATGGTATGACAAAGCTGCTATGATTTCGTGCATATGATGACAGAAGTTGAAGTTGTATATTTGATATATATATTATATGTATTTGTTGAAAATTTGAAAAGAGACAAAAACAACTTAAAGTTTGACAAAGGAATCTGGGTGGAGTTAAAGTTTTTTTTTTTAAAAAAAAAAAAAAAAACGAAACTTGGTGTTTGTTGATGTGGATGGCTATATATTTATATAAATATATAACTTAAATATATATAAGCATAATGAGACAAAAAATAAGTCAAAAAGAGATTGTTTTTTAGGCTGTATTCTTATTTCGTGCACAATCTCTTTACAGAATGAAAATTTTGATTGTTATTCCGCTGCGCAAATCGAGATTCTCAAAAATAATGATGTCGTATTTGTTTTGTACATAATTAAATATATGTTTATTAATATACATTACAGTACATGTATCCATGAAATTTTAAGACACTCACTAGCAGTTTAATTAATTATTTTGGTAAATTATGTGTGCATAATATGGTGGGTAATTTAATATTAAATTTATCACTAGGTAATTTAATATTCATATTATAGAAAGGTTGGTAGCTACCAAAGTGGCCTAACCATAAAGGTTAATGGATATTAATTTTAGTGGTAGACATAATTGCAATATTTCATGAATAATGATGCTTATAATTTTTTGTAATATTCATGAATATTGGGTTTATTCAATTATTAGAAATAATTCCTCAAAGGGAATTAATTTTCAAGTGATAAAATAAATATTAAGGGGTTGTATGTAATTTTTAATTAGGTAGCTATAGGATATCCAAATGTAACTTGTCTATTTAATTAATTAGTGCATCACCAATGAAGATATATATATCAAGAAATACATCTAAGCATCATTTTTTTTTTTTTTGTATTTTATGGTTACTACCCAAAGGGGTACCATAGTTGTACAATGTATTTATTTATTTTTATGTGTTGTTATCTCAAAATATTAATGTTATGAGCATTTACCTTATTATGATTATTTTATTGCAGTATCTCTTCCTGTTTCTGTGAATTCGCATGCTTCATCTGTTCCAATTCTCAATGGGGCTAACTTCTCAGAATGGAATGAGCAAGTTCAGTTCAATTTAGGAGTGTTAGATATTGATTTAGTATTTCAAATTTAGAAACCTACTGCTATTATTGGTGAAAGCAGTAAGGAAGAAAAGTCTCTCCATAAAGTTTGGGAGAAATCGAACAGATTGAGTATTATGTTTATGCGAATGACTATTGCAAATAATATCAAAATAACTCTTCCCCAAACTGACAATGCTAAGGAATATTTGAAAAATATTGAAGAATATTTCCGTACTGCAGATAAGTCTCTTGTAGGGAAATTAATGGCTGACCTCACTACTATGCGTTTTGATGGTACTCGTAGTATGCATGAGCATGTTCTTGACATGACTAATCTTGTTGCGAAATTGAAAACTTTAGGGATGAATGTGGATGAGACTTTTCTCGTTCAATTTATTATCAATTCCTTACCTACTTAGTATGGGCCATTTCAAATTCACTATAACACTATTAAGGATAAGTGGAATGTGAATGAATTGGTCAATATGTTAGTTCAGGAGGAAGGAAGGCTTAAGCAACAAAAATAATCATAATGTTCATCTCATGACTCAAGAAGCTAGAAAGAAATTTGGGAAAAGGCCTGGAAAAGGCATTAAGCGAGCAACACCACAAATAAAGGATTCTAATCAAGCTACTCAAAAGAAGGAACGCAAGAATGATAAGTGTCATTTTTGTAACAAATCTGGACACTTTCAGAAAGATTGTATGAAACGTAAAGAATGGTTCGAAAAGAAAGGTAAGCCTTTGGCTTTTGTATGTTTTGAATCAAACTTAATTGAAGTTCCTTTTAATACTTGGTGGGTTGATTCAGGCTCTAATGTTCATATTTCCAATACGATGCAGGGATTCCTTTCAACCCAAACCACAAATCCAAATGATGATTTCTTGTTCACAGGGAATAGGGAGAAAATTCCAGTTGAAGCCATTGGGACATTTCGTTTAGTTTTAGATAGTGGATTTCATTTAGATTTGTTTAAAACTCTTTATGTTCCTTCAATTTCCCGTAATTTGATTTCTTTGTCCAAACTTGATGTTGATGGTTTTTCATTTAAATTTGGTAATGGATGTTTCAGTTTGTTCAAAAAATCCCAATTTGTAGGTTCTGGTATTCTTGTTGATGGTTTATACAAGATAAAGCTTGATAATTTATTTTCTGAAACCCTTTTGACTTTGCATCATAGTGTTGGAACCAAACGTAGCTTAATTAATGAAAATTCATCTTTCTTGTGGCATAAAAGATTGGGTCATATATCTAGTGAAAGGTTAAAAAGATTAGTAAAAGATAGAATTCTTTGGAATCTAGATTTTACTCATTTTGTTGTGGGTGTGGATTGTATTAAAGATAAACAAACCAAACGCACAAAGAAAGGAGCCACAAGGAATATAGAGTTTCTTGAAATTATTCATACAGACATTTGTGGACCTTTTGATGTTCCATCTTTTGATGGAGAAAAATATTTTATCACCTTTATAGATGATTTTTCATGTTATGGATATATCTATTTGTTGCATGATGAATCTCAAGCAGTGAATACTCTTGAAGTATACTTAAATGAGGTTGCAAGGCAACTAGATAAAAAAGTGAAAATAGTAAGGTCAGATAGAGGTGGTGAATATTATGGCAAGTATGATGAAACGAGTCAATGCCCTGGACCGTTTGCTAAACTCCTTGAAAAGCATGGCATTTGTGCTCAATATACTATGCCAGGCACGCCACAACAGAATAGTGTAGCTGAAAGGCGTAATCGTACTCTTATGGAAATGGTTAGGAGTATGTTAAGTAATTCCTCGTTACCCATATCATTGTGAATGTATGCTCTTAGAACTGCTATGTATGTATTAAACAGGGTTCCTAGTAAGGCAGTTCCAAAAACTCCATTTGAACTGTGGACAAGAAGGAAACCTAGTTTAAGGCACCTGCATGTTTGGGGTTGCCCCGTGGAAGCTAGGATTTATAATCCACATGAAAAGAAATTGAATTTTAGAACAGTTAGTGGGTACTTTATTGGTTACCCAGAAAAATCCAAAGGGTATAGGTTTTACTGTTCTACACATAGTACAAGAATTGTTGAAACCGGTAATGCCAGATTCATTGAGGATGGTGAAATCAGTGGGAGTAATAAAAATGAGAATGTGATCATTCAAGAAGTTAGGGTACAAATCCCTTTACCCACAACTTCTAAAGAAATAATTGTTTCTCCAGTTATTGAACTGCATAACAACGAAGAACAATTAAATGATCAACAACTCCACAATGAAACTATCACCAATGAAGTTATAGAAGAACCACAAGGAATAACATTAAGACGGTCTCAAAGAGAAAAGAAACCTGTTATTCCAGATGATTATGTGGTATATCTACATGAATCTGATTTTGATATAGGGATATGTAAGGATCAGGTTACATATTCACAAGCCATTAATAGTAATAATTCTATTAATTGGATTAATGCCATGAATGAGAAGTTGAAGTCAATGAAACAAAATAAAGTTTGGAAACTCGTTGAATTGCCTGAAGGATTTAAACAAGTCGGGTGTAAATGGGTCTTTAAGACCAAACGCGACTCTAATTGCAATATTGAACGATATAAAGCCAGACTTGTAGCCAAGGGCTTCCCTTAGATTGGAGGAATTGATTATAAAGAAACCTTCTTTCCTGTATCTAAGAAGGATTCCTTTAGAATTATCATGGCGTTTGTATCTCACTATGATTTAGAGTTACATCAAATGGATGTGAAAACAGCTTTTCTAAATGGGAATTTAGAGGAAGAAGTCTATATGGATTAACCTGAAGGCTTCAGATTAGAGGGTAAAAAACGCATGGTCTATAAACTTAAGAAGTCAATGCATGGACTTAAACAAGCTTCCCGACAATGGTATATTAAGTTTAATGATACTATTACTTCTTTTGGTTTAAAAGAAAATATTGTTGATCGGTGTATATACTAGAAGATTAGTGGGAGCAAGTTTATATTTATGATTCTATATGTTGATGATATTTTGCTTGCTAGTAGTGATCTTGGTTTATTGCATGAAACTAAAAATTATCTCTCTAAGAATTTTTAGATGAAAGATATGGGTGAGGCATCCTACGTGATAGGAATAAAAATATTCTGTGATAGGTCACGTGGATTGTTAGGATTGTCTCAGAAAACATATATTGAGAGAATTCTAGAGAGATTTGGTATGGAACATTGTTCAACTAGTATTGTTCCAATACAGAAAGGGGATAAATTTAGTTTGATGCAATGCCCAAAGAATGAATTAAAACATAAAGAAATGCAAAATATTCCTTATGCATCTATTGTGGGAAGTTTGATATATGCACAGGTTTGCACTCGTCCAGATATTGGTTTTGCAGTTGGAATGCTAGGCAGATACCAAAACAATCCAGGAATACATCACTTGAAAGCTGCAAAGAAAGTTATGAGATACTTACAAGGAACAAAGAATTATATGCTCACATTTAGAAAGACTGGTGAGTTAGAGGTTATTGGTTACTCAGACTCAGATTTTGCTGGATGTGTGGATAGTAAAAGATCCACTTTTAGTTATTTGTTCCTTTTAGCTGGAGGGGCAATATCATGGAAAAGCGCAAAACAATCTATTATTGCTTTATCAACTATGAAGGCTGAATTTGTAGCATGCTTTGAGGCTACAAATCATGGTTTGTGGTTGCGGAACTTTATTTCGAGATTTGGTGTTATGGATTCAATTTCTAGACCACTGAAAATTTATTGTGATAACACTGCAGCTGTCTTCTTTACTAAAAACAATAAGTATTCCAATAGCGTTAAGCATATGGAGCTGAAATATCTTACTGTTAAAGAAGAAGTATAAAAACAACGAGTGTCTTTTGAAAATATAAGCACAAAACTTATGGTTACAGATCCATTGACAAAAAGATTACCACCCAAGACATTCATAGGGCATGTTGAAAGAATGGGTCTTGAATGTAATCAAAGTTAATTATTATTTTTGTTGTAGATTGTTTAACAATGCTTATATATATTTGACATTTTAAGGTCATTAAAATGTGTTTCTGATATTTCCTGTTAATTTATGTATGTACATGCATGTATTACTTTAAATGATGAAAACAGGAATAGTATTAGAAAAGACATTATTGCTAGACCTTTATTGATGCTTCTCACTTATAGACTATGTTAAATGGGTTACTAGTGTTGTGGTACATGGAAGGGACTCGGTTAAATTGGTAGTTTGTTTACTATGGTATTTATGATGACCATATTAATATCTTAATTTAATTTATGGTGCACACTAGTGACTATTTTACTAAACCACTACAGAAGTTATCATATGTGCCAAGTGGGAGAATGTAAGATTATTTATTTAATTGTGACCCACATGATTTGGAAATGTGACATACTACTTGGTGGCTAAGTAAATAGATATCAATTAATTATTCTTGGTCAATTTATAATTACTTTTTTGGTAATTACTTATGGAGAAGTGTTTTCCTTCTAATTCCTTACTTTGATGGAAAGTAAAATTGTAATACTAAAAGGAAAACTGGTCCTCTCTCTGCCTTTATAAAAGTGCATATGCTCCATCAATTATGTACGATTATTGATACAACACATAAAAGGTTATTGTGTGTAAAAGGCCAAGAGAGATAAACCAGTTTCCACTTTTGTCTGTTGATCAGAGTTGCAGATTGATTCGTGGTTAAAGGATCTGGACATTAGATTTAATTTCAACAAGGTTTGATATCATGAATAGAGGTGTGTATATCTAACTATATTTATTTATGCGTTATAAGGATGTGAAATTAATTGAAATTTTAAGATCTAGGGTTTTATGATAATTTGTGATTAAAGTCTAACACAAAATTAATTAGGGTTTTTACATAATCATATATGGGATTCATCAATTTTTGTATTATTACTTTGTAAGAAAACTTTCGGAACTCAAATTGAACTCAATGATGAATGCCATACCAAATCCTTAACAAGGACAAGCATAAGGGAATAGGGATGATAAATTACATTATTGTCATGAAATTGGTAATGCAAGATAAGATTTGAAATTTGAATTAATGACAACTACTCTTATCATGACAATAGATCACAGTATGTTAAAAATATTTCTGGTTGGTGTTATTCTCAATGTTGTATATTCATCTCACCTTTACTGGTGTGTATATATATTACAATGTTTTACATGAAAATATAAAGGAGTATGGTCTTAATTTATTTTATTGGCTAGTTTCTATAATCTGAATATGTTAATCCATCTACGGGGACCTTATATATAGGCACAGATTTTTTTATTTAAAAAATTATCTATAATTTTTGTAAAAATATTTAAAATGCTCCCATCCAATTTTTTTTGATAATATCTGACTATATTATTGTTTTTCAGGCCGCCCCTCTTATACAATTCTCTACGTCGCCCTTCTTATACAATTCTTTAGGTTTGTCACTGCTTTTGTCACTGCTTATACACAGTGAACAAATGAAACAAGGGCTGAATGGTTTGCAAAAAATCATTATTCCTTTCAGATTTTCTCTGACATTATTGTTAATCCATATAAAAAGCAATACCATTAAAGAAAGTAAAAAAGAAGGAAATAACACAAACTCAGAAGGCCATTTAATAAATTTTTAATTGGGTAAAAATCAACTGTTATGTAACGACTCGAACTCATGGGTCCGAACCGTTAACCGGGTCCTTGCCCGAACACGAGGTCACCTAAGTCGTTCCCGTAATTTCTAATGTCATAACATCACTTTTAAGGTCATCATTGGACTTCACAGCGGCTTAAAACAAATTTCCAATGCTTAGGATTAATTACATTGAAGAGAAGGACAAAATAAGAAAAACAGGTGCACTTCGGTCGGCCGAAGCAACTCCCATGAACCGGTCGACCGAAACAGGTATTTCGATCGACCGAAATGAAACCTTAACAGCCACTGAAGTCTTTGGACGAACCGGTCGACCGAAGCAGGCATTTCGGTTGACCGAAATGGCTCTGCGTGCTACCCCAGCTACTGGAAATGCTGAAAATCCTAAAAATGAAAAAATGGTCTATGGAAAACTTCGCAAATTTGTTTCAAACTTGTTCTACAAACTTCCCAAGTGGTAAACTACATATCATGGTCATGATCTTCAACATTTTATATACAAGGCAACTCCATCAACCATTCATATATATATATATATATAATACATTATTTTTACATTCTTGTTCAAATATCTAACAAAATAGAGTCAAGTTCATAGGTAAATTATAAGGCCAAGGCAGCTAACTTAATTGCACTTCCACAATAAGGCTTTTACAAAAGAATGACCTAATTACAAAAGATAGCAAAAGAAATGAACTCTAAGTCCTCCTCAAACTTGTGAAGGATTATCATCGGCCACCTCCTTTCCATGAACTGAAAAATGTTAAATATAAAGGGGTGAGCAATTTGCTCAATAGGTGGTGCCTAAGACACACTTCTTGTAACTCTGTGAATCCAAATAATGAATAGGAATAGAGGATAAGGGTCATGCTATGCCGGGAAGGAATATAACATCAATTCTAAATTCAAAGTAAATAATGTTATGCCATGAAATGCAATGCCATGTATGTTGTTCCTTATTTTCAAAATTCAAATCCATCACTTTTCAAACTGTTAATATAACTCGTCTTTTGGTGATTCCGCAGCGACACGAGAGAATGATTGGTTACTGTCCCTGACCCTTAGTACCCACGCGGCGTCATTTGGGGCCCAGCTAGCTCAACCACGCTAGGGTAATTTTCCTACTTCCCTCTAGGTTATATTAACACCACGGCCCTTTGGTAACTCCGCAGCGACCGAGTTTTCTCAAAACCATTTCATCAAAATTCTTTCCAAAAATCATTTTTTCTTTTATTTCAAATCATTTCCCTTCATTCATACCCAATGAAATGCATACATGTCTCATACTTTCAATGCTATGATAATAAGATATTTTCATACAACACAATTAAGCATGCTTTATAAGAAATTCTAAGAAAATTACACATGTTTCCATACATCATTTCTAACAAGTTAACAACACAATAGGCATAGAAAATCAACACTTAGGCATGTTTTTCATACAAATCAACTAATACATATAATCATGAACTTTGTACACCACAATTAAATCATTATAGGGGAAAGTAACACCAATTAACATGTTAACAACAATTAACAATAAATTAATTCACAAAGGCACAAGAAAAATATGAATTAGAGACTCCTACCTCAAGGAGGATGAAGAACCCTCAAAATGGGTCTCAAAACCGGAATCCCTAAAGTGAACTAAAACTAAAATTGCTTATATGGAAGTGAAGATCTCGCCGTGCTCCTCGAATTGCTGCAAACGGCTTCCAAAAATTCCAAGTATTGAGGAAGAAATCAAAACTTGAAATTTTGATGCAAAAAGAAAAAGAAAATGAAGTGAAAATGAGAGAGGGAGAGAACCTGCGGGAAGGGAGAGAGAATGAGATCATATTGTGGTCTCTTGGGTACCAAATAGGCTAGTGGTGGGTCCCACCACTTTCCAAATTCTTTTCCTTTTTAACTTTATTTTAAATTCTTATTTTGCACCACACAAATAAATATGTACACAACCATATAAAATACCACATAAAACACATAAGATAAAATACATGACATGCAATTGATCCTAGCTAAAATCCCCGCACACAACAATACTGGTAGCGGGTCCCACACGGGTCCGTCCGGTCTAAAATTTGGAAAAATGCAAAAATGACTAACCTTACATTTCCAAGAGCCCTGAACTCAATGGAATGCTCCAAACAACTCACCGACACACCCGGTACACCCCACGGTGTCCGTACGTAAAACGTGAAAGGACAAAAATGCCCTTGCATCAACAAAATTCCCGGGAAAAAAGAAAAATGGAGAAAATTGGAAACATTACAATCTCCCCAACTTAAAGGATTTCGTCCTCGAAATCAAGTCATACCTGGGGAAGAAAACAACGTTGGATACTTGGAGCGAACCTCTTGCTCAAGCTCTCAAGTAGCCTCCTCAACTTCGCGGTGCTTCCAAAACTCCGTGGTGCCTCCAAAGAACTTTCACTAGCAGTATCGTCTTATCCCTTAACACCTTCTGTCGTGTGTCAAGGATCTGAACTGGTCTCTCTTCATAGGAAACATCTTCATTAATGTCCACATCAACCCAATTCAAAATGTGAGATGGGTCCGGCTTATATTTCCGTAGCATCGACACATGAAAAACATTGTGGACTCTGTCCAACTGGGGTGGCAATACAAGTTTGTAGGCAACTTCTCTAATGCGGTCCAAAATCTCAAACGGTCTAATGAACCGTGGCGATAACTTGCCACTTTTCCCAAATCTTATCAAACCCTTCTGTGAAGAAACCAATAGAAAAACATGGTCTCCCACTTCAAAAGATAACAGTCGTCTCCGCCTATCCGTATAGCTCTTCTGTCGACTCTGAGCTGTGAGCAACCTCTGTTGGATTAGCTTAATCTTCTCAATAGTCTCGAGAACTATGTCGAGTCCTAAGGCGGCTGTCTCATCTACCTCAGTCTAACAAACAAGAGACCTACACGGTCTGCCATGTAAAGCCTCAAATGGTGCCATCTCAATGCTCGTCTGATAACTGTTGTTGTAGGCAAACTCAATAAGCGGTAGATAATCTTCCCATTCGCTCCGACTAGCCAATCGTCTGTGAATGGAATGCCGTACTAAGGTGCAATGATGAACTAAACGCTGCTTGAAGTACTTCCCAGAACTTCGAAGTGAACTTGGCATCCCTATCTGAAACAATGGTTATTAGAACTCCATCCAACCTTATAATTTCCTTCACATATAGCACACCAAGTGCCTCTGCGTCATCTGTTGCCTTAATAGGCAAAAAGTGAGCCGTCTTGATCAGTTTATCAATGATGACCCATACGACTTCATTACCCCTCCAGGACTTAGGATGACCTGTCACAAAATCCATAGCAATCTGCTCCCATTTCCACTGCGTTACAGACAATAGTTGCAATAAACTTACTAGTCTCTGATGCTCGGCCTTCACTTATTGATAGGTAAGGCATCTAGCTATAAACTGTGTAACGTCCTTCTTCATTCCATTCCACTAATACTGGCGTCTCAAATTGTGATACATTTTAGTACCACTTGGATGAACCGCAAAATGAGAAGTGTGAAACTCCCGTAAAACGTCCTCATGACAAACTGTGGGAACAACCAACAAACCCCTGAACCGTAGACCTCCATCTGCATGCAAGGTCCAATCCTTCACGATCTCACCACTCAAGATCAAAGTGTGAATGACATCCAAATCGGGATCCTGTCTCTATGACTGAATCACTCGTATAATAAGAATAGGCTGAGCCACAAGACTGAACAAGAATATCGATTCACTGCAAACATCATCATCAAAACACTGCAATCCCATCTCTGTCAGATCCTCTAGCATCTTCCATTTTCAAATAGCCAAAAGGGCCAAAGTTCCACGAGATTTTCGGCTTAAGGCATCAGCTACCACATTTGCCTTGCCCGGATGATACTACAAGTCAAAATTATAATCTTCCAAGAACTCAACCTATCGCCTCTGTCTGTTGTTCAAGTCTTTTTAGGAGAAAAGGTACTTGAGACTCTTGTGATCCGAGAACACCTCGAATCTTTCGCCATACAAATAGTATCTTCAACTCTTCAGGGTAAAAATAACGGCTGCCAACTCCAAATCATGAGTAGGGTAGTCGCACTAATGAGTCTTCAGCTGCCGAGACCTATAAGCCATTACTTTACTACCCTGCATCAGTACACAACCCAAACCGTCACGCGAAGCATCACAATAAATCATGTAACCCAAGCCACGCTCAGGTATCACCAACACTAGAGCCTTAGTCAACCTTGTCTTCAACTCTTGAAAGGATGACTCACATGCTTCAGTCTATGTAAACTTGATCCCCTTCCGGGTCAAGCGAGTCATAGGCGTTGCCAAACGGAAAAATCTTTCACAAATCTCCGTTAGTAACCCGCTAGGCCAAGAAAACTCTAGATCTCAAAAACATTCTTGGGTTGTTCCCAAGTCAAAACCGTTTCTATCTTCGATGGATCCACTGTCACTCCACCTTCCGAGACAACATGCCCCAAAAATTTTACCTCTTGTAGCCAAAACTCACACTTCTTATATTTGGCATACAATTGGTGTTCCGGCAAAATCTGCAATACAATGCTCAAATGGATCTCGTACTCCTCACGAGTCTGTGAATACACAAAAATGTCATCCACGAAAACTACCACACACTAGTCCAAGTAATCGTGAAAGACGTGATTCATCAAGTGTATGAATGCCGGTAGCGCATTCGTTAAGCCAAAAAGGCATAACCAGGAACTCTGTCCATACGGAACACTGTCTTCGAGATATCCTCATCCCTGACCCGTAATTGATAGTAGCCCGACCTCAAGTCAATCTTCGAGAAACAGCTGGCTCCTCTCAACTAATCAAATAAATCGTCTATCCTTGGTAAAGGATATTTGTTCTTGATGGTGGCATGATTCAACTTCCAGTAATCAATGCACACCCTCAAAGATCCATCTTTCTTCTTAGCATACAAGACCGATACGCCCCACGGTGACACGCTCGGTCGGATGAAACCTTTCATCCTCAAATCATCAAGCTGTTTTTTCAATTCTTCCAATTCAAATGGTGCCATACGATACGGTGCCATAGAAATAAGTGCAGTACCGAGCGTAAAATCAATAGTGAACTCCACTTCTCGGTGCGGAGGTAACTCTGGTAAGTCTTCCGGAAAAACATCCAAAAAATCACAAACAACTGCTGGGTAAACCGCTCCTGCAACATCTTCTTCAGCTAAAATACTAGTAAAGAAGTAATCATTACGACTTCTTCCACAAATTCCATAAAACGATGAAGTGCAAAATCACTCCGATCTCCCACGAAAAAGAAGCAGTCCCCTTCGGGAGTGCAAACCGTGACTCTTCCTCTAAAGCAATCGATCATAGCACGAAACGAAACTAACCAATCCATCCCGAGAATGATATCAAATCCGGTCATCTCAAGGAGGATGAGATCAAACACGAAAGTCCACCCGGCTATCACGATGGAACAATCTCTCACAATTCGGCTCAAGGACACTGAAACCCCAACTGGCGTATCAATACTCAACGCCCGATCCATGAAACTGATATCTAACCCTGATGTAAATGCAAATGATGATGCAATGAAGGAGTGAGATGCACTTGAGTCAAAGAGAACACAAGCCCAAGAACCAAACACTGGAAAGATACCTCGGAGAACTGATGGACTAGAAGATGCATCTGTCAGTGCAAGTGCAAGACACGTCTCTGCAGTGCCTGTGCCTGAGAACTGCCAACCTGAACACCTGACTGCTGCATTAACGTAGCAGGAGTATCCCTCCTAATTGGTCGTGATCCCTATGAAGACATGGCAGGTTGTGGTGGTGGCGAAGGTCTGAAACCTGACTGAGCTGTAGCCAACTGTGACGGCCTCTGCTGTGACCCTCTGCCACTATCGGTGCTTGCTTCCCTATTCGGACAGTCTCGAATCAATTGGCCTTGCTGGCCACACCCATAATAAGCTCTCGGAGCTAAAGAAACTAAAGACGATCTCATAGGACAATTGGACTTGTAATGTCCAGGCTGCTGACATTGAAAACAAACAACTTCACTCTTATCAGACCCAACTGGCATAGGAGTGGTAGGAGCAGATCGTGCAGACTGCTGCCCTTAAAACTGAGACGAACCACCCCTGTTCCTCTTCTATGACTGTCCCTCTGAAGATGGTCCTGCATTTATCTTCTGTCTCCACTGTTATTTTCCTGCATTCCTATCTTTTGCTTCAGCCTCTAACATCAATGCCCTTTCCACTGCCTCTGCATAAACCTTGATGTACTGTGCCGTTATCAGCGGCCTCATTTTGTAATCGAGACCGGAAACAAACTTTCGAGTCTTGTCAACTACATTGCTCACCATCTCTGGAGCAAAACGAGAGAGTGAGGTGAACTTGTTCTCGTACTCTGTCACTGACATATTTCCTTGAATAAGGCCATTAAACTGCTCCCTTAGCTCCTATCTCTTGGTAACTGGAAAATACTTTTCATAAAATAACTTTTTAAACTTCTCCCAACTCATCTCTTCCACTTTATGCTGGTTGGTGACTGACTTCCACCAAAGCTTGGCATCTTTAGAAAACTTGTAAGTGACTAGGATGATTTTCATATAATCATCCGTCACATCCATAGAAGTCAAATGAGTTTCCACTTGATCCATGTAGTCATCCGCTAGTATTGGATTTGCACCACCCTCAAACATCACTGGCATCAATTAAAAAAATCCTGAAATCAACTTGAGATGTTTCTATGCTTGCATCTCCTCTACCTGAACTACCGGTTGTGGTACCGGTTGCAGAAAAATAACAATTGTAGCCCTCAAGGCACTCTGCAACAAGCGGTTCAATATTAGTTCCGCCGAACCTTCACCCTCCTCAACAGGTGCTTCAACATTACCCCTCCTGGTGGAGTCACCTCTAGGGAGAACCAAGTCCCTAAGATGTGTATCTTCTTCAACCTACTCCGTTGGATTTGAGCTAGAACTCTCACCAACATCATCCCTTGTCGACTTAGGGCCAACTTCCCTCGGTTCCTTACGCAGTGGCATCGTGCTATAAAACGAGAAAACGGTTCAATGACATGACACTGAGGTCCACCGTGGACGACTCAACATGAAATGATGCCATACCAACACTTAGCATGCAAAACTATGCAAGAAACACCTTAACATAAACATGTAAGCACATAAGCAAATAAACAGTTAAACATGCTTCTTCAAATAATAAAACATGTAGCAAATAATCACATATGCAATGTAAACAACTTCCCATGCAACTCTATATAGGCCTCTACCCGTCGTCCTAATGGTTTTCGAACCGACGCTCTGATACCAAATCTGTAACGACCTGAACCCGTGGGTCCGAACCGTTAACCGGGTCCTTGCCCGAACCCGAGGTCATCATTGGACTTCACAGCGGCTTAAGTCTTATTTGCCTATTTAATGTCAAAGCTTTGGTTTTATGTGCTTCAGTGCATATTCTATCTGTATTGTGGTTTAACATATATCACTTGGGCAACATTGACATTTATATTGCAATGACAGTCTTTTTACATTGCATGATTTAATTCATCATAGCTGGTACACTTGATTCAGCTAAATTGAATGGTTTCAGTCAGGATCAGTATATAAGGAACTTGTCACAGGTGCTTTCAGGGGTACTTTTGTATTTTCCCTGATGTATTCTATGGATACTCGTATAGCTGGATAGCTGCATTGCACTGAACTACTGTGGTGAGCCTACATTGTGTTTAATACAGCCTCAGCAATAGGATTTTGCTGAATGTAATTTACAGCTGGTATAAGGCTTGTTTGTACAACTTTTCAAGTATTTTCAGGAGTGTGACACGTGGCTGTGGTCCAAGTATATATATTGTCCTCCAATGGTGTTGCAGATCTTAGTGGCTAAGCAAAGACAAATATCAATGTGTCCTCACTTGTATGAACTGTTCTTACTGATGCATGAGGTGTCACTATTTGGTGAGATATCAAGGGCAACATTGTCTTTTCATTAAGGGAATGTCAAAATTGTTCTTATGCAATCATTGGTTGAAAGGTGATAACATTGAATTAAGAGAGGTGCAGTCAAGCATTTACACTGAAATATATATATGTTGTTATAGGTGTCTTCTAGGGTTAATGGCCTTTCATAGAGACTAAAAGCAAGTTGCAGAAGATAACTCTCGAGCTCCTTTTCATTGAACAAAGTCTTTCTATGATTTGTAATGATGATTTATGCTAGAAAAACCCACTCACTCAAGCCTTGTGTGTGATCAATGTGCTAAGATGCTGCTGCTGTCCAAATTGCTGAAGAAAGGGCTGGATTGAGTAGTGAATCTGAGTTCCAAGCTGCTGTGGTCATTTCTGAGGGTTGTCATAGGTATAACTATGCTATTTACACTTGCTCAGTAGTTTGCATTGAACTGAAACATGCTGAAATGGATTTTGAGCTCTTAGATCAGTAGATAGGCCTGTTTTTCTACATATATTGTGATTCAAGTGCAAAATGATTAAGTCTAGCTATTCTATGGATTATCTATGTGCGAGCAAGTCTATTTTGATGAATCAAAGCTGTAGAAATTGGCTGTGGTGCAAAACATTGACAGATTGTGATTGTGACCTTGCAAAACCTCTCAAACTGTGTTGAGCTAAGCTTATTTAAGAACTGTGGTAGTGCATTGATATATACTCATGCTATACTGAATTGCTTAAGGATGTTAACATAAGTACTGCAGTGAATTAAGACTGTGGAAGCTACTGATGAACTATTCTCGATGAAAAATTCCAATTTTACCCCTCATATTCTAGCTGCAGCAGTTTAGTGATTTTGAGGCAGTAACTTGGTATTTTGTGTTGTTCAAGCTGTTTCAATTGTAGAAGGAATTTGATTATCTTGTTTATCATTTGTAATGATGTATATGGTGAGCTATATGAGCTTTGTTGGTCCAAGCAAGGGTGCTTAGGACAGAGGGAGTGTGTGTGTGCACTGAAATCAGCTAGTGTGTGTATTAGTTGTGAAAGTTAGTGTCCATTCTTGTGCTTAGGTGTGTGCAGAGCGTAAGACAGCTGAGTGTGTAACAACGTACATACAGCTAGTAGTGATCTTCATTGGCCATGGCCAAGAACCAAGGTTTTCCCTAGTTGAAAGGGTTTCCTTGTAAATCCTGTTTTAAGTACTTATTGTTTGCTTGCTGAATTATCTTATTGATTCTGTTGGGAAGAGAATAACCAATTCAGCCCCCCTCTTGGTTCATTAAAAACAAATTTCCAATGCTTAGAATTAATTACATTAAAAAGAAGGACAAAATGAGCAAAATAGGTGCACTTCGGTCGACCGAAGTGCAGCTTCGGTCGGCCGAAGCAACTCCCATGAACCGGTCGACCGAAACAAGCATTTCGGTCAACCGAAATGAAACCTTAATAGCCACTGAAGTCTCTGGACGAACCGGTCTACCGAAGCAGGCATTTCGGTCTACCGAAATGGCTCTGCATGCTACCCCAGCTATTGGAAATGCTGAAAATCCTGAAAATGAAAAATGTTTTATGGAAAACTTCGCAAATTTGTTTCAAACTTGTTCTAAAAATATCCCAAGTGGTAAACTACATATCATGGTCATGATCCTCAACATTTTATATACAAGGCAACTCCATCAACCATTCAAATATATATATATATATATATATATATATATAATGCATTGTTTTTACACTCTTGTTCAAATATCCGACAAATTAGAGTCAAGTTCATAGGTAAATTACAAGGCCAAAGCAGCTAACTTAATTGCACTTCCACAATAAGGCTTTTACAAAAGAATGACCTAATTACAAAAGATAGCAAAAGAAATGAACTCCAAGTCCTCCTCAAACTTGTGAAGGATTATCATCGGCCACTTCCTTTCTATGACCTGAAAATGTTAAATATAAAGGGGTGAGTAATTTGCTCAATAGGTGGTGCCAAAGACACACCTCTTGTTACCCCGTAAATCCAAATAATGAATAGGAATAGAGGATAGGGGTCATGCTATGCCGGGAAGGAATACAACATCAATTCTAAATTCAAAGTAAATAATGATGTGCCATGAAATGCAATGCCATGTATGTCGTTCCCTATTTTCAAAATCCAAATCCATCATTTTTCAAACTGTTAATATAATCCGTCCTTCGATGACTCCGCAGCGACACAAGAGAATGATTGGCTACTATCCCTGACCCTTGGTACCCCCGCGGTGTCATTTGGGGCCCAGCTAGCTCAACCACACTAGATTAATTTCCCTACTTCCCTCTAGGTTATATTAACACCACGGCCCTTTGGTGACTCCGCGGCGACCGGGTTTTCTCAAAACCATTTCATCAAAATTCTTCCCAAAAATCATTTTTTCTTTTATTTCAAATCATTTCCCTTCATTCATACCCAATGAAATGCATACATGTCTCATACTTTCAATGCTATGATAATAAGGGATTTTCATACAATACAATTAAGCATGCTTTACAAGAAATTCTAAGAAAATTACACATGTTCCTATACATCATTTCTAACAAGTTAACAACACAATAGGCATAGAAATTTAATACTTAGGCATGTTTTTCATATAAATCAACTAATACGTATAATTATGGACTTTGTACACAACAATTAAATCATTATAGGGGAAAGTAACACCAATTAACATGTTAACAACAATTAATAAGAAATTAATTCACAAAGGTACAAGAAAAACATGATTTAGAGACCCCTACCTCAAGGAGGATAAAAAAACTCCCAAAATGGGTCTCAAAACCGGAATCCCTAGAGTGCACTAAAACTGAAATTGCTTATATAGAAGTGAAGATTTCACCGTGCTCCTTGAATTGCCGCAAACAGCTTCGAAACATATCAAGTATTAAAATCCCATACAAAAATTTCAATTTTGCCCAATTTTAGAAAAAAAAAAAAAAAAAAAAAAAAAAAAAACCTTATTGAAATAATGTTATAGTAAATTTGTACTTTCACATCTTGCGGGATGAGAGTTTAAATATCTTAGAAATCACTCCTAAAGAATTTCGTTGGTACATGTATAAAATAGAGCAGGTTTAACTTAACACTAAATTTAAAAGTTTGGATTTTAATTTTGAATTCAAAATAAAAAATAAAAAATTGGGTGGATATTCTTTGAAAGATATCCAAAATTCAACCTGATTCATTCATATAGGAGTATATTTTATCATTTAAAAAATTATATGGGTTGAATATAAATCCTATCTACAGGATTTAATTTGAATGCAATAAAATATAAAAAGGTTAAGTACAATTTTTTTTTTCTTCTAAAATATAGGTTTTGTACACAAATAGTTTCTCTTTTTTGAAAATGTATATTTGAGTTTATAAAATTCAAAAATCCTCTGGCAACTTTTTAGTCAAAATTAAAATAAAATAAATTTTAAAACCCTAATTTACCATTCCTTCCTATTATGCCCTTTTTTGAGGGCTCCCGGTCGCCACATCAGTGCCACAACCATTGTTGGTGGCGGCTCCACCACTATAGTCACCGCACCCAGAGCCGCCACCACCACCCCCACACCCAATACAATAAAAAAAATGTTCAGCTCCTACTCTTCTATTTCAATATGGTGCTCACTCTCATCATCAAACCCAACTCTCTCTCTCTTTCCCTCTCTTCATCTCCATTTCTTGCCCCAAAAACCAGTTGCATTTCTATTTATCCAAAAAAAAAAAAAAGGGAGAGAGTGTGAAACTGGGTTTGAACCCAACAGTCCCTCCGGTGATACACGACGTCGGCGAGCAAGGATTCTGATTGGCAGCGATGCAGGACGGAAAGGCGGTGCTCTGATCTTATCGGCGTTCCTCACTGAGCTCCTCCTTATTCGCTGGAAGCTCACTGTAACAGGCACTTTCTCATAGGAAATCTTGACCCGGTTCCTCGTCGTCCTCCGCCGTAGATCGACGTCATGAAGAGACAGTTCCCGTCTGCCTTCATCGTCCTCATCACTGCCGAACTGCTTGCATCGCCGTTTCTTACCACCACCATGCCGTACCCAGAATCGAATCACCATCACCACCAACGATGCCTCCATCAACCCGATCTCACCTCCGACGCCTTCAGAGCACTATGCCGTCGTCACTGCACTGTCGCAGTTCATTGATTCACTAACTCACTGAATCAGGTTAGCAGTCCAAGCCGTGCAAGAAAAGGGTTTGAGATTTGATTTGCGGAGGGAAATAAAGTAGCGAAAAATCCATCTAACGGATGATCCATCGGGGTATGGTACTTCCTACGAGAAATAAAGCGGCGAAAAATCCTCCATTTCAAAAAGAAAAAAAGTACACCTTTCTCTCGCGATACTACTTACATACAGAGCCAAAGAACATGAAGGAATGCTCCTATTCCCATACCTTCTAGCTTGCCTTTCTTCCCATCCTTTCATATCAAAGGGCTCATAAAATTAAAATACATTTAAACCTCAATGCCAGCCAGTGGGAGACATCTGAAAGGCCCCAAGGGTGGGTGGGTAGGACTACAGATTCCAACTAAAAAACTTCCCACACAAATACAACATTTAACCATTGAATTCTACAATAAGTCATCAAGAATCCCAGTGGAAGAAACACACAGATTGAACAATTAGTAATTTCTATTAATTAATATGGTCTTTTTTTTTTCCCCCACATATTTGATAAATTTCAACAATCAAAAAATAAACTGATGATTCGCTTCAAAGGACAGAGAATATCAAAAAAGCCTAAAGTAGCACAAGTAAAGAAAGCTTAAAAATGTGATTGATTTAGAAAATGAGTTCCACTTTCAACTGCAACAACCCCCTGCTTGAGAAGCAGACCCATCTCTACCTCCTGCTGGCCCTGGGATGCCCCCATATCCAACTTTTATCCCGTAAGACTGCAAAAACCAAAACGAAAAAAAAAAAAAAAGAAAAAAAAGAAAAGAAAAGAAAAAAAGGCTTAATTTTTAAGCACAAGCACTGCAAATCCTACCTATCAACCAATCAAAATAGCTGTTCAAAAAGTAACTAACAGGACAAAAGTTTCACTTCATGTTGCCAAAATTACTCACCACATCTCCCATGCAACTAGACGAGTAATCCGAAACTGAACTTTTCGTGTTCAAAAACAGGACAGTTTATGAGACAATGGTTTCACCCATGTCCCCTCTCAGCATTACAGTGGATGCCACTTAACAACTGAAATATTTGTCTCACTAAAACTAGATAAGGAGAAAAGGGTAACCAGAAGTTATAGTTTTAATAGGTGAACCTCAATGTGATTGATCTTACGCAGTTGCTAATTTATGCTATGATCATACATTCCAAGGCCTCATGAATATATATGTTCAAGACTTCAAGATTGAATTACCACTGAAACACCTTAATCAATTAAACCTTTTTTGGCCCACCTCACATTGAACTATCCAAATACCAGCAGAAAAAGAGAGAAAATAAATCCAAGGCATACCTCGTTTGATACGTCAAAAACTCCATCCTGAATTTTCTTATAGATTGTTGAAGCTGTGTTTATAAATGCCTGCAAAAGCAAAAGAAAAAGGAAAGACGGGGAGAGTGTCAGAAAGAAAAAAAGAAATATAATTTTTCTTTTTGATAAGTGGAAAACAAAGAAATATAATAGTAAAGAAGCTTCAGTTGGTAACATTTTAAAACATCTGTTAGCAAATTCATCACCTCCTCAACATTCTGAGCAGTTTTTGCAGATGCCTCCATGAATATTAAACCGTGTTCCTTGGCAAACTGCTCTCCTTCCTCTGTGCTTACGGCCCTTCTGTGAGCAAGATCGCACTTGTTGCCAATAAGCATAATAGTCATGTTGGCATTTGCATGTTGCCTTGCATCCTCCAACCAGCTAACAAGGTGATTAAAAGTTTCCCTCCTAAGAATTAGAACCATTAAAAATGTACTTTATTACAACCAGAGAGGCAGAGCCAAATCCCAACTACACCAAGCCAGTGAGACCAGCCCAAACAGTCAACCCAATCCATAGTTATCTAAATCTTCAATTGAAGTGTGTATATAATTAAAAATTGGCCATGCAATAATAAATGAAAACACACACACACAGCCAGAATATATTAGATAATTCTGCACAGTGGTATGCTAATTCATCCTCTCTCCAGACGAGCAAATAGTTGACGACTAGAATGGCTTCTGTAAATTTGTAAATCATTTTGTCATTTCAGTCAAAAAACTCAACATAATGAAGTGCCTATTATTTGTTCTGACTTGTATCATTGTGTGAGTTTTTCTTATGAAATTATTATCTTGTTTTGGCTGTACTTTCCATGAAGAATATATCAACTATATGGCTCAACATAACTCCCAGCTCATTCATTATTGTTTAAAAATGCTCATTCCCTGTAAACACATTGGCAATTGAGTCTCCTCATAATGCACATTCTTCAAAACCTTTAGGATGATAATTATTAATTTTTCTTCTTAAAGATATAATGATGATAATGTTACTAAGAAAGAGACGCATCATAAGACAATGTACTGATACAGCCTCTTTTGTGGAAGGCAGTTAGGTTGGACAAATATAAAAATATAGCATAGAAGTCACTGAAAACAAATAATCCAAGAAATATTTTAGAATATTGTGAACAGCAAATGATCAATTTCCTTCTTTCAGTAGCATGACTAATGACAACTAAAGATGCAGAAGAACATACTCACAACTATATATGCAAGACTTTTTCCTAGTTTACATGCATTAAACGAGAGAATGACTTCTTTAGTTTATAAAAGAAAATGGCTTCATTAACTGTTAAAGATTCAAATAAGAATAATACCTAGTGATATCATAAACTAACAGTGCACCAGCAGCACCTCTGTAGTAGGACCTCGTAATAGACCTGAATGATTCTTGACCCGCCTGACATAGCAATGAAATGATGAAATATAAATGTGCATGAATGTAATATAAGTCAAATAAGGAAACAAAAAAAGAATAGAATAAACCAACCGTGTCCCATATTTGCAGCTTTATTGGTTTGTTATCAATTGTGATCATTCTGGCCCCAAATTCAACACCGATGGTTAAGTCGTGCACGGGCTGAAACCGTTTGTCAGTGAACTGCAGAAGAATACATGATTTTCCTACTCCTGTGTAACAAAGGATCAAACACACATGAGTTTCAAAAATTCTTCCATCATTCATTACTGCAACAAAAACATTCATCTCGTAGTTTAATATAAGTGGGAGTCATAATTTGTAAAGATCTAATATGAGATAATGGCCACAAGTCCACTACCATCATGATCATTATTCCTTATAAAGCGAAAGAGACTAATTCAATCAACTTCCAATATACTAAATTTTATACCACTGGAGGACATTTAAGGAGTGAAACTTCACCAAATATTGGGGAAAACAAAATGCTTCACCTTTACCTATTGCCTTCTAAAATTATTTATGTACAACACATGTCCACTGGAACCCTCCCGATTAAGAGACTAATGAATTTCCTTGGCCAGGGCGAAAGTTAGAAAAATAATTGAATCTTTTGATTGTATATAGTCCAAACTAAGTAATACCATGAAGCTATCTTACAAAGTAAAGTTACTTCCTACTCTTTACAAACCTTTTCCTATACCTTGTGAAGTTAAATCTTGGAAAGACAATAGACGAGGAGTGTCGCTAACCCATTTAGTAGCTTGAGTGGTATCTCCCACCACCCTAAAGGGTCAAGTCCTGGTTGGGATATGGGCGATACATATGTAAGATCCATCTCTTACAATGCAACACAGTTATATCACAAAATGCAACACCCATGCAACAACTTTAAATAAAGTTATGAAACACATTTATATTGAATATACAACACCTGTGCAACATATTACATCGTGTTGCAACATTATAATACCATTAAATCGAGAATTCAACACATTTACGCAGTTGTTTGATTTTCAATTCAAAGTTGTCGCAATCACAATTTAAAGTTGTCGCAATGAACACAGGAGAGGATCCTAGTGTGTACACGACATCTTTAGGTAACAACTTTATGAACATAGCTAAAAGATAAGTAAAACTTAGTATCGTAAATGCTTCCTTTGGGAAACTTATCTTATCCTTTTACCAACCTTCTTTCATATGCAATAATGGCACAATTTTGGTCTTTACACACACTATGCAGAAACATAATATATAATATATAGTTATCATTGCAAAGAAAACAATGAAAAAAGGTTACCAACTTGACTCAATATAACAAAACTTGCACACAATACAACACACTAATATTGTAATATTACCAATTATATATATATATATATATATATATGTTAAATGTAACAATTGTTGCCGTGGGCCCCACAGGGGCTTTAGTCATTATAATGACCAAGGGGTCATTACCAGACCCAATTTTCTTTCTCTCTCTACGCGGCTGTCTTCTCTCCTCCTCTGCTTCTTATTTTTCTTTTTCATTTCACAATTTCAAGCTTTAATTACTCACTCATCTTTTGGAGATTTTTGGTGTCGTTTGCGGCAAAACGAAGAGCTTGTCGAGATCTACGCATGGGTGTAAGCAATTTATAATTTGGTACACCCTAAGAAATTCGAAATCTAGGGTTCAAATTGGGGGTTTTCATCAAATTGAGGTAGGGGTGTTCTAATACCTATTTCTTTGAGCTTTGTGAATTAATCTCCTTTAATTGATGCACAAACATGCTTATATTGTGTTAAATTCTTGAGATATAATTTATATATTGTATACATGATTTTTTTTGTGTTGTAGAAAGTGTGTGATTATGTGATAGCCGCCTTGTTGAGATGATACATGCTTAAATGATGTTAATTTAAGCCTTATGTATTTAAGTTGTTGAATTTGCAAATTGAAAGTATGTAAAATGCCATGAATTAGAAATACGAGAATGTGATATTGTGTGAAAATTCATATTTTAAACATCTCTAAATGATGTGAATGATATGTATGAAATTGTATATTGTCATAGCATTGAAGGAATTGCATAATTCATACATTACCATTGGGAAAGTAAAGGGAAAAGTTTATATACAAAAAATAAATAAATGAAATTATTTTTGGGAAAATATTTTTAAAGGTGTTTGCGAAAACCGGACGCCTAGGAGGAACCTAGTGGTCCGTGTTGTTAGTGTAGTCTAGAAGGGAGTATGGTTGAGCTAACTAGGCCGGATGCGACGCCTTGGAGGTGCCTTGTGGTCATGGATAATTAGTCAACCCTCCATTCGTGACGCCTTGGAGGTGCCTTGGGTCGGATTGCACTAACGGTTTGGAAGTTGAAACGGTATTGTTTCGGAAATGGGGAGCGACATTGCATGGCATGGCACTGTGTTGGCATATATTGTATATTTGGTGGTTAGACGACTTGCGTATGTATTTGTTGATATCACCGTTGTTTTACTTGTTTTCCCCGAGGCATGATCCCATTTACTTGTATTCTATTCCTTGTATGGATTCACAGGGTCGAAAGAGGTGTGTCTTAGACACTTCCTACTGAGCGGTTGGCTCACCCCATTTTATTATTAACATTTTTCAGGATACGGAAGGGAAGTGGCGGACGACGCTCCTCCACAATTTTTTTTTGATGGGTTAGTGGACTGTTTTGACATATTTTGTAGCTATGATCCCATTATCATTATCATTATTATTATTATTATTATGTATTGATATAGGAAATAACGATAGTGCCCTTAGTTGACCTCGGGTTTGGGTAAAGACCCGGTTAGCGATTCGGACCCTCGGGTTCGGGTCGTTACAAATTTGGTTCAAAAACCATTAGGACGACGGGTAGAGGCCTACCTAGGGTTGTGTGGGAGGTCATTTGCATTATTTATGTGACTATTTGCTAAAGTGTTTTGTTATTTGAAAAGGATGCTTAACTGTCTACTTGTTTATATGTTTATGTGTTTACGGTTTTGAAAGACATGCTTCCTTACTATGTGTTTGCACGTTTATATGTTTATATGCTAAAGTTTATATTACATAGCTGAACAATTAGACAATATAACCGTGTAAATGAAATGTGAAAGAAAAGAAAAGCATGTTGATTGTGTATGAGAATTGTGGTGACGAAAAGTGGTAGGCACGGTGTGTGCAGCTCTAATTTAAATATTAATGTGACGAGTAATGAGCACGGTATTGTGATGGTTATTAGGCATGGTTATGTAAGTATTTTAAAATGAATAAATAAATTTAAATGATGGGGTATGATTGTATCATGGTATGGGATACGGTTATTATACATATATGTATACATGTATAGGAATATGCAGTTGAGCATGGATGGTTGTGTAAGTTTTGACTTGAGTAGACGCGGGGTTCGGTTGCTCCAGGGTTGTTTGGGTGCCGGTTCTTGTCGAATTAATGGCGTGGGCTTCTAGCTTGTGAATTGAGCTATTTGGCATGTAGTCAACCTGATCTTTTAAGTTGCATTTTGTGCGGTGCTTAGAGCACGACTTTAGAGCGTGTTCATATTTCATGGCATGATGCCTTTGTTGTGTGTGAGTTTCATGCATTGGTGAATGGGTTCTGGTGACCGTGGAAGTGAGAGTTTCAGTATGACCTTAGGAGGTCAGTGTTTATGACTTAGGTTACGATTTAGTGTAGTGGTTCTTTACGAATCGGTCGTGGTAGGTGTGATAGCGGTTGTTAGAGTCACGAGTGTGGTTTAGGGGTCGTAGATGTGTATTTCGAGTATTCTGGTATGGTCTAAGGAACCATGTTGGTTATGGTGGTTAAGGGGACTTGTTGGACTCTATGAGTCTAGGGTGACGTAGGCATTTACTGGAGTCATGCTAGTACCAGGTGACCGACCGTTTGATGTGATTCAGTTCGTGGGTTGTGAGAATCTATTTTAGAGACTGGTTTATCGAGGAGTGATTCCTATTTTGATAGCTACGGGAGTGTGTTGCAGGTAATCGACTCTCGGTGAGTTGATTGCATTGCTTAGTTGATGAGCGAGGTTGTAGGTTGTCACGGTTGTCGAGAAGGTCTTGAGGTGAGGTATAATGGTCAGTTTTAGTTGTGTAGTATAGGATTGCACGATAAGGTAAGTAGTATGTGGTCATTGGTACGTTTAGTTGTTGTGAATGAAGTGATTGATCGTAGGCATTGTGTTACTAAATGGATTGTGTTTTAAAATTTGAAAGCTGTGGACTGGAGTTGAATTTCATGTTGCGTTTGGGGTAGGAGGAGTTAGTGCTTGGTGTTTAAGGAATTCAAAGAGATAGACTAATGATTAGAATGTTTGGGACGAGGGTGACCTCGTAGGTTTAGCTGGTAGCCCCATTTGATTTTTGTCAGGGTCAAGGGTGTTTTGAGGAACGGTAAAGAATGAGTGTGATGGTGTTGGCGCTAGGGCGTAAGGCTTCTTTGACTGAGTGTGTAGGGTGTCTTGGGAAGAATGGTTGGGGTATCCGATCAAGCGTTGTGATTGATTACATTGTAGATGGTTTTAAGGAGATAGTTGGGTATTGAGCATTCTGGTTTTTGTGCTCATTTTTCCTTGGAGATGTGTTTGCATGGCATTGCCATATAGAGGTTCTTTTCTAGTAGTAAGTAGTGGTTACCATGGAGAGTATCGAGAGTAATGCTCATTTTCTTGTTATGATGGTGTTATCTTAAGGATATTTGAGGAAGAATTGCTTGGTGGTGGCTTGATGGTCTGGCGGGATGATAAGTTTGAACCGTTGTTTGGGATGAGTGGCAATAAAGGGGTTATAGTGTGATGTTTAATGCTGACGAACGGACAGTTTAAGGTATAATCCAATGATGGATTACAAATTGTGAGTTGTTTGCTGTGTGTTGTCAGGTAGGTGATGGGGTTGTGCACCTATCGAGGCGATTGTGGACTGCTTAATCTTTAGAGCTAATGAGGACGATGTTGCTAGATAGGCACCTTTTTCTTTTGATGAGTCAGTAGGTTGCTGGACGGTGATCGAGGTAGTATCATCTAGGAAGGTAGAAATGGAATGGGTGGCAAATGTCATTTTATAGCATAGGGGTTGTCATTTGGGAGTGACGGGATGTGGTGTCCGATGAGTTGTGATCGTTTCCAGTGTTGGTATGTTGTAAGCATTGATGCTCTTGTCTGATGGTTGTGTTATGAGTTGTATCTTAGTACTCGATGAATGGGTGGTAAGGATCTAATTGGTATTGGTTAGCATAGGCGTTGCGGGGTATCGTATGCGAGGTTTCTGTGTTGATAGTATATGACGGTCTGTCAGTGGCGGGGTCGCCTAAAATTGAGTTCGTAGTTCCGTACGGATATCCATTTGGTTCTTCTATTTGTGTGTAAGGAGTTTACTTCATCCCAGGTGAGATTGGGTGTCCATGGTTGGAATGTTGGTGTGTAGCATGTGACAAGGTGTCGGATGCATTCAAGTACGAGTCGTTAGTCTCTTGTGAGAGCAAGGTTTGTTACCCTTTCCATTTGTTCTAGTCCTGGCAAGGACGTCGTTTGTCGTGAGTCTTGTTTTCCATTTAGGAGTGGCGTGCGTCCTTAGATGGACGAACTCGTGTGTGGTTTTTTGTGCTGTTAGAGTTCGTCGGTAGAAGTCCTGGTTGGAGGGGTCGACTCACTTCCACAGAGGGAGGTGCAGTCTTTGGGTTTTGTAGTGCTTGTTCTGAGAGTGGTCTTAACCAGTAGTGTGTGAGGTACGAGTTACCGAATGGAGATTGTAAGTTTTCGGAGTCTAGTACTAGCGGTGATGGCTAAGGGATGCGCCGTGAATTTGGAGTTCGAGGATGATTAAGTGAACGTTTGCCATGTACTCGGATGTTGCTATAGGCGTTTGATCTGAGCAGTGTATTGCGGATAAGTGTTGATGTTACCTTAGAATTTTGTGATTAGAGAAAACGAATGTGTGATTCTATTGAGGAATAACAGGAATGATTGACTTTGGTATTGAAATCTCAGGTATGAAATAGTCGCATTATGTGTTTTGAAGAGATAGGAGTTGAACCAAGTTATGACATGGAGTTGTTTACCTGGTGTGGGTGTTATGAGGAGATTAGAGGTCTTTTATGCTGGTCGGTGATTGTGACGTTTGGTGCTATGTTGTTTCCTATTTGTTATGGGTTACGTGATTGAGGTATGATCGATTTTAAAGCTGGTATGTGACTGTATAGTTGTTGAGGTTATGTAGAGTGATGGATTGATAGTGAGTGGATTTTATTGTTGTTTTGTAGACTGTGTGAAACTGTAATTGAGGTTTGGACTTGAGGACAAGAACGACGTCTGTGTTGAGATCGGATCGAGGATGAGAATGGCCTGGCCAACCATTTCTCCTGAGTCAGTCCGTCTTTAGCACAATGTCGGGTCAAAAGTCCATGATTGTTTTCGTTTGTCAGGAATAATGAAAGCACGGAATTGCGGGTTGTGTCAGTGTGACAGTATGGATTCAGGTGGTTGTCTCGGGTAACGAGGTGTGCTAGGTGAGACCAAGTGTCCGATAACGGGTTTGTGGTACAATCATCGATTATTGAGAATCTCGTTTTGAGGATTTGTGTCCAGGATTCAGGATAGTACGTTTTATTGTTTTGGTGACTCATGATTATGTAGTCGTTGGGAAATCTATTGTTTTGTCTTTTTGAAGTTGTTTAGTATGATGATTGTCGTATGGTGCGGTTGGTGGTCACTTATACTAGTATGTGATGATGTAGCTGTGTGATAGATGGCGAGGGTTGGTTTGACAGAGATGTGTAGATTTAGTTTGAGCTTAATTGTGTGATGGATAGGGTTCCTTGTCTGGGATTTTGCGTGTTCTTTGGAGGATGAGTTGAGGTTTGATGTTGTCTTTTTCGGTGGTCTGATGACTGTTCTTTTTTTGGGCTTTGGAGCATTTCGTGACTGTGTAGAATAGACTGATGTCCGTTTTGAGTCGTGTATAGTGTAGAGCGTACCAGTTGGTTTTGCGTTGCGATGTTTTGAGTGATGAGTGCCCTCGTAGGGTGATGAGCGTTGGAGTTTTATGGTAGTGGTGCGTGATTGCCAGGTGACGTCCGGTGTCAAAGGCAATAATGTAGGTGAGTTTATGGTATTGGGGTTTTGTGAGGTTTCTTGGAAAGGTGTGCTGCTGTGAGCCTCCTTCTTTAAGGAAGGTAGATTTCAAGAACGAAATCTCTTGAAGGAGGGTAGATTGTAATATTACCAATTATATATATATATATATATATATATATATGTTAAATGTAACAATTGTTGCCGTGGGCCCCACAGGGGCTTTAGTCATTATAATGACCAAGGGGTCATTACTAGACCCAATTTTCTTTCTCTCTCTACGCGGCTGTCTTCTCTCCTCCTCTGCTTCTTATTTTTCTTTTTCATTTCACATTTCAAGCTTTAATTACTCACTCATCTTTTGGAGATTTTTGGTGTCGTTTGCAGCAAAACGAAGAGCTTGTCGAGATCTACGCATGGATGTAAGCAATTTATCATTTGGTACACCCTAAGAAATTTGAAATCTAGGGTTCAAATTGGGAGTTTTCAACAAATTGAGGTAGGGGTGTTCTAATACCTATTTCTTTGAGCTTTGTGAATTAATCTCCTTTAATTGATGCACAAACATGCTTATATTGTGTTAAATTCTTGAGATGTAATTTATATATTGTACACATGATTTTTTTTGTGTTGTAGAAAGTGTGTGATTATGTGATAGCCGCCTTCTTGAGATGGTACATGCTTAAATGATGTTAATTTAAGCCTTATGTATTTAAGTTGTTGAATTTGCAAATTGAAAGTATGTAAAATGCCATGAATTAGAAATACGAGAATGTGATATTGTGTGGAAATTCATATTTTAAACATGTCTAAATGATGTGGATGATATGTACGAAATTGTATATTGTCATAGCATTGAAGGAATTGCATAATTCATGCATTACCATTAGGAAAGTAAAGAGAAAAGTTTATATACAAAAAATAAATAAATGAAATTATTTTTGAGAAAATATTTTTAAGAGTGTTTACGAAAACCGGACACCTAGTGGTCCGTGTTGTTAGTGTAGTCTAGAAGGGAGTATGGTTGAGCTAACTAGGCCGGATGCGACGCCTTGGAGGTGCCTTGTGGTCGTGGATAGTTAGTCAACCCTCCATTCGTGACGCCTTGGAGGTGCCTTGGGTCGGATTGCACTAACGGTTTGGAAGTTGAAACGGTATTGTTTCGGAAATGGGGAGCGACACTGCATGGCATGGCATTGTGTTGGCATACATTGTATATTTGGTGGCTAGACGACTTGCGTATGTATTTGTTGATATCACCGTTGTTTTACTTGCTTTCCCCGAGGCATGATCCCATTTATTTGTATTCTATTCCTTGTATGGATTCACGGGGTCGAAAGAGGTGTATCTTAGACACTTCCTACTGAGCGGTTGGCTTACCCCATTTTATTATTAACATTTTTCTGGAAGGGAAGTGGCGGACGACGCTCCTCCACAGTTTTTTTTTGACGAATTAGTGGACTGTTTTGACATATTTTATACCTATGATCCCATTATCATTATTATTATTATATATTGATATAAGAAATAACGATAGTGCCTTTAGTTGACCTCGGGTTTGGGTAAAGGCCGGTTAGCGATTCGGACCCTCGGGTTCGGATCGTTACAAATATATTGGGATAACCAAGTACACATAACATTAAATTTCAGTTGTTCAATGTATGAAAAGATCAATACAGGCATTATCTATCTTGTGCGAGTATTTCTCCTGAATCATTCACAGTTTAGGTATATCAAAGTTGCCACAAAACTCCTTAAGATCTAGAGAAACACACATACAGTGTGAATAAACTCTAAAATCTGTATTACACAATAAAATCGAAAGTAAAGGAATTGAGATAAAGATTACCGGTATCTCCTATGATAATGTACTTGAAGAGGTAAGCGTAGGACATGGTCGCTCAGATCTTTGATTTGCTTCAAAATAGCTCCGAAATTGAGAAATTCATCTATCAAACTATACAATTGTGCTTTTGTACGAGATCTGATCAGACAACGATGAATGAATTTGAACAAAATTAAAGGAATATATAAGAAGCTACGAGAGAATAAGGATTCTCTATATTATGAGACTTACAGAATGAAAAGGAGAAGCTAGAGAGGTTTCAGGAAAGCTTTGGAATTTCAAGCGAAGTTAACCTCCTCTCTTCCTTCTTTGAGAGAGAGAGAGAGAGAGAGAGGAGGAGGAGGAGGGTTTTGTTTTTATCAATATAAAAATACCGTGCTTAGATGACGATGACACGCTGTTTGAACCGCCGAAAGAAAGAATTTCAGAAACAACTTGGAAGGTACGGCCCTTACCCAACTTCGAAGGTACAGCCCATTGCGTTATCTAAAACCGCGTTTCGTATCGTTGAATGCATCGTCATGCCAGCCTATCAGTCCAGTGGTCCGAGCCCAATCAGGAGCCCAAGAAACTACTTTCTTTCAACAATGATAAATGTAAAAGAAAATAATTATTTTTCGGTTTAGAAAATACAATATCTATATCTATACTATTTTTAAAAGTACAAATGTGTTTTAGTATATTAAAGTCTTTCACTACATTATTTTTTAATAATAAATTTATATGTTCCATATGTATGTTTCCTTTTAGAGTAACACAAATTATTTATTTATTATTTGTTTTTATTTTAAAATTAATATATAGTGTTTAGAATAGTTTCAATAAAACTCAAATTATCTATTTATTATGAGTTTTTTTTAATAAAAGGAAATATAATTAGATAAGAAAATATATAAAGAAAATAAATAATTTAGTCTTTCTAATTAGACAAGGAAATATATATATAAAAATATAAATAATTTAGTCTATTTAGTCTCCACATATTTTCTAATTTTATAAATAATATATGAATAAATAAAATATAAGTAAATTGTAATAAAAAATAGGCTTGATTTTGATATTGTTTTAGGAGTTTGAAAATACACCCATCAATAATTGAATTCCTATTGTAAAGTTCAATTAAAAATTACGTTTTTATCTCTTTTACCTTTTGTCAATTTTATGTTAATGGATATTTTAGAATTTAGAATTATTTAATTACTTTGTTAAATATTGATTTTAAATAATATTTTACTCACGTGCAATAGTACATTATTTTTTAATAATAAATTTATATGCTTAGTATATATGTTTTCTTTTAGAATAACACAAATTACCTATTTGTTATGAGTTTTTATTTTAAAATTAATATAAGGTGTTTAGAAGAGTTTCTATAAAACTCAAATTACCTATTTAAAAAAGTTTTTATAAAACTCAAATTAACTATTTATTATGAGTTTTTTTTTAATAAAAGGAAATCTAATTTAGATAAGAAAATGTATAAAGAAAATATTTTTTAATAAAAGGAAATCTAATTTAGATAAGAAAATGTATAAAGAAAATAAACAATTTAGTCTTTCTAATTAGACAGGGAAATATATAAAGGAAATATATATAAAAATATAAATAATTTAGTCTATTTAGTCTCCACATCTTTTCTAATTTTATAAATAATATATAAATAATTTTCTAATATATAAATAAATAAAATATTAGAAGATTGTAATAAAAAATAGTTTTTATTTTGATATTAGTTTAGGAGTTTGAAAATACACCCATCAATAATTGAATTCATATTGTAAAGTTTAATGAAAAATTATATTTTTATCTCTTTTACCTTGTGTCAATTTTATGTTCATGAATATTTTAGAATTTACAATTATTTAAGTATTTTGTTAAATATTAATTTTAAATTAGATTTTACTCACTCATGTTGCACGTACATATTTACTCGTATATATATATATTTGCCATTTTACGTGTAGGGCTCAAGAAGAATTTAAAAAAATATATAGATGTTGAGTTGTTGACGGATCAATTTTTGTTGCACATTGATTAGAATACTTTTAAGAGGTGTGAGAGTATTTTATTTATTATTAAGAAAGAGTTTTTGTTGGACTCCACTTATCGAAGACGCTTAAAAAAAAAATCACCAATACGCAACAACTCACTGAAAAATTATTGTGATGAATCAAATCACCCATGTCTCATGATTGGTCATCGTATGAGAGATTCATCAATTTTTGCATTATTACCCTGTAAGAAAACTTTTGAAACTCAAATTGAACTCAATGATGAATGCCCTACCAAATCCTTAACAAGGACACGTATGAGGGATGATAAATTACATTGTTGACATGAAATTGGTAATGCAAGATAAGATTTGAAATCTGAATTCATGACATCTACTCTTATCATGACAATAGATCCCAGTGTGTTAAAAGTATCTCGGGTTGGCGTTCTTCTCAATATTGTATATTCATCTCTCCTTTACTAGTATATATATATATTACATGAAAATATAGAAGAGTAAAGTCGTAATTTATATCATTGGCTAGTTTCCTGAATCTGAATACCCGACTATATTATTGTTAATCCATCTACCGACCTTTATATATAGGCACGGATTTTTTTATTTACCAAATTGTCTATAATTTTTGTAAAAATCTTAAAAATGCCCCATTCAATTTTTTTTTTGATAATACTCGACTATATTATTGTTGCTGAAAGCCACCCCTTTCATACAATTCTCTAGGTCGTCACTGCTTGTACACAATGAACAAATGAAACAAGGGTTGAATGGTTTGGAGCAAATCATCATTCCTTTCAGCTTTTCTCTGACATTATTGTTAATCCATATAAAAAGCAATACCATTAAAGAAAATAAAAAAGAAAGAAAGAACACAAACTCATAAGGCCATTTAATAAATTTTTAATTGGGTAAAAATCAACTGTTAATTTAACAATTGAAGTTAATGCAAGAAACATTCAATCTCTAGATTGCCTTCACCACAATTGGACTCCTCACATAGTGCTTACCATCTGACCATTTCAACTCTCCAAATACATACTCTGTATTTGCATTGGCTTTCTTAGTTTTCAAAGTAAGCTTGAAAGTTTTCTCTTCACCAATCTTGGTAAACTTCAAGCTTTCTGGCTTGACAAAAATGGATATACCAGCCGATTTTCGGATAAGTGCTCTATAAGTTCCTGGAGAGCCAACATTCTTAACAGTTCGCGTCACAGTGATTGAACCATTGAGCTTAGGAACTGTGATCGAGGGGTAGTTGAAGTTGACAAGACTAATTGGCTTGGGACATGTATAAGGAGCCTCCGAGAACACTGTGATTAGAGTTTGGTTGTACCCAAGAGCACATAGAAAGTTCAGGTAATCATTCACAGTTAAATCATAGACCAACCCAGGATCCATAGCATGGTTTGGTTGCACATGTCCTGCTCCATAACTAAATGGTGTTGCCTTCAAGTGGGATGCATTTGTCATTGGCTCCACAATGTTATCCCTTGTTCTCGCTGTAAAATAAGCAAAGAGTTTGAGACAATCTGCAGACAGATAATTAAATTTCAAAAGTCAAATAATTTGCTATGGCTAGTGTTTTTCTCACCACTGGTCATGATTGCTGATCTAATCGCTGCAGGACTCCAATTCGGATGGAGGGTTTTTATAAGGCCGGCAATGCCAGAAACATGAGGGCATGACATTGAAGTTCCTGATACTGAATTGAATGGAACTCGACGCTTATCATAATCTTGGTTTGTTGGTCCTTGTGCTTCAGTGTAGGCAGCTATGACACTCACTCCTGGTGCAGTGATATCAGGCTGAATTTAAATAATTAGTACCACTCACAACAAAATCCTTTTACTGATCATATGAAGAGAAAATTGACAAGAGATTGAGTTTCTCGGAAAACCTTAAGGATCTCTGGCGTAATGGCGTTGGGTCCCTTTGATGAAAAAGCTGCCATGAATGGAGCTGGTTTTGTGTTTAATTGAGTTGTTGGATGAGTAATGTAAGCCATTGGAGACCTAAAAAAACCCTAAAGATAAGTATTAAAGAAATAGTTACTAAATGTACTTACACATAATATACAAGACAAAGCCTCCTAAAGAGGATAAGCCATATGTCCCTGGTTGATATGATATTGCTATTGGCAGGTCATCTTACCTTGCTGAATCAACATAATTAAAGACAGTAAGTCCATTGGTGTAATTGATATGTGAAACGGGGATGACATGAGGATCAGCAATAATTTCATTTCCAGAAAGCTCATTATTGGCAAGAACCACCCCCACAGCACCGGCCAAAGCAGCTTGCTGGCCCTTGTCAACTCTTGCATTATCCCCTCGAAGGCAGACCAAGATCTTTCCCTTCACTTTTTTGGGATCAAGTGTCCCAGCTTTACAGAGCAGCCTGCACGAATCAAAAAATAACCAAATGCCATTGCTAAATATGCTATAATTTTGTAATGAAATTAAAGAATATTACACACATTATACGTAAAGGAGATCCCAAGATTGTGAGTATATAGAATCAGAATACCAATGTGTTGAATGTTTTATCCTTACGCTTCTTGAGCTGACGCATTTGCAGCTTTGGCATGTGCAGCACTAATAATTGGAAAGAACTTCTTCGGCAATGCTTTAGTTGAAAGGCTTTCTCCCTTAAGAGTCAAAATAGATACTAGTAAGTTCTTAGACATGAAAGATCACTAACAAGGAATGCAAATCATCAATCAGTTAGGGGATTATATAACATTTGAGTTACAACTTTTCAGTCGTCCTATGTTGATTTCTTTCCAATACGAGTAAAGACAGCACCTAGCCACTAGATACACCACTAATAGGTTATATCCACAATTGTTAGTGTAAAAGAAACTGATTTGTCTAAAGAAATATTTTAATCCTGTCTAAAATTCTTAGTTAGGACTTCATAAATTTGAGTGATCATTTCTGTCTCATTAATACCCAACATATATAGATATATAATATCAAAAACAGTAAAAAAAATGTGCCCTTAATACAATTTTCAATTAGAAAAAGGTGCCATAGTGTATTGTCAAAAGGTAAGCTTATCATAAGCATCAAGTATGTCCTCTTTTTGGTATCAAGTTGAGGAATCTTCGCTAAGTTGCAAGCTCAAATCTTCATGCAAGTGTCAAGGGCTACAAGAATTGCGGAAACTTCTACAGGGAAAAAAAGAGAGGGAAAGACAATAAACCAGCCACGGACAATAGGACTACGATGAAGGCAATTAACCTGGAAGCGCATCTTGTTGCCAAGGATGACATAACTAGGAAATTCACGATCCATGGTGCTGGCTCCGACTGTGATCTGCCAGGGTGCATTGTTGGAAACAGTACCATCAGTAGGCCCAGAATTGCCAGCTGAGCAAACCACCACAATGCCATGCTTGACAGCATGAAAGGAACCAATGGCAACACTGTCATTGAAGAAAGGGGTGGGATCCCCTCCAAGTGATACAGACAGCACATCAACACCATCGTGGATGGCTACATCAAAGGCTGCCAATATATCTGCATCAAAGCATTCGTTACCTCCTGCCGGGGGCCAGCACACCTTGTAAGCAACCACTCTAGCTTTCGGTGAACCACCTTTTGCCGTTCCATTTCCCAATCCATAAACATTTGCCCCGGCTACAAAATTACCTCCAGCCGTTGATAAGGTGTGGCTCCCATGGCCTTCAGTATCACGTGGTGAGTCAAAAGATGAGTTGAGGGGGCCCACAACAGAAGCATAGCCTTTGTTATAGTATCTTGCTCCAATCAGTTTCCTTTGGAATGGGCAAACAATGAATGGATAACACAAAGACACAAAATCAATATCAAAACCGAGCAAGACACCACAGATGGTCATTCTGAAAACACTGACAAGTATGCTAAACACAAGGGCAGTGGGGGCGGTTTCATCTGGAAGAGAAAAATAATACTAGAAAGAAAATAGGAAACTTGGAAGAATTGAGCCATATTAGCAGAATTTGTGCTTCAGTGTCAAAATATATGCGTATGAAGATCAGAAAAATAGTGATCTAATACGAGCTACTTAATTAACAACAGAAAATTTTATTCTACATGTCGATAACAGATCTCAAACCAAATCACCTTTGGAAAAAATCTAAGGTAGAGATGATGATAGAGGAAGCTGACCTGTTGCAATGAAAGCCAGTGTCTATACCATTTTGACATATTCCTCTCCACTTTGATGGAATTGGTCCCATTTCTTCATCACCAAAGCTTTTTGATTCGGGCCATACGCCTGACACAATCCCATTAAATATAAGGTGTGGCTAGAGAAAGTCAATGACAATCGCAACAGAAACTAAAACAGAAAAGCACGTTACATTGTACACGATTCAGCAATATCCCAATTGTCTGGGACCTGCATCGTCTATGTGTTATTCAATTAACACCGTCTATAGGATTTCCAGTTGTTACACAGGCAATGAATTAACCACCACAAGAGCATCATCATTCTGGATTAAGAATTACTTTAGCAGCCATTTTAGCAGCTTGGGCTTTGGAACCTCCACCGTAGAACATTTAAATGGTAATGCCCATTCTCCTAACAATAGATTTTTCTGCAATTTTCGCTAAACAAGCAGCATCGCAGAAATTTGACCCGCACACAACACCCCAATTATTTTTGAAGGCATGCCCTTCGGATGAAATTTAAAAAAAGAAGGGGGAGAAAAAGTTGAACAGACTTAAGTTTTGTGGGCATTTTTCTTCACTTTAGGTCCTTAACACACTAAATGTCATTTGAATCTAAGAATCAAGCGTATCAAAAGGAGAATATCAGTCTGTTGAACACAATTCAATTTCTGTATTTCCAGACTTTCTCAATGGTGATTGCTGCAAAGAGCATTATAGCAATAGACCATTGAGATGGCATGTTCAGAATTTTAATTTGATCTAGCATATCTTCTGCCCACTCCTTCACAGAATGATACAAAATTTTCCGTTCTTAATCCTAGAAAAATATATCGTTCTTCTTGATTCTAATTTTAAACATGTTCCTACTTTGGCTTTGTGAATCAAAACTGTAGTATCAGTAGATAGCATGCAACATGGACCTTTTCTAGGACAATACTAATGAATTTCCTGCTTTATGAAAACAAAGTGTCACATGCTCAAACATATCCATTAATGCAAGAATATTGTGATTCTGTAATTCTATTTTCTTGTCTCTAGTTGTTGTTCCCAAATTTACATGTCCAGCGTACATGTCTTTCTTGATGGCAATGGAAGAGCTGAATACACCTCGAAAATCCAAAACATTGTTTCCCAACAAGAGATTCAATCATTACAGGTCTTCCTTTTAGACGACTTTTTCCAAAAGATACAAAAAAAGATACCATTGAAGCATTGATTAGGCATTTTTCCTTGCCATCTTAACAGGCTTACTTTTAAAGATAATAATTATGTCATTTATAAATTCAACCCCAAAACACGAATGCAGTTGGAAAAATCAAGAAAAACTCTTAGCAGAATAGAAGTGACTCCAAGTCCTCTCTCAGCCCATAATTATCAAATTATTATTTTTTCTTCTTTGTACTACCATGTAGAGCAAACTGAGCCTTCTCCATTTCTATGCCATTACTGTACTATATTTGCACTTCATCCTAAAATCGTAAAATCCCTTTAATGGTTCTGTGGTCCACACACTTGTGGAATATCATGCAAACTGCTCTTTTAGTTGGTGAACTTCAGTCCCACATTACTAAATAATTGAAGTCTACCCACAAATGTTTGACAAATCAATGCTACTTAGAAAATATATTAAACAATTCAAAACTTAAAAATTGGTCCAAGTGTGTGGAATGTGAATCTTCTGGATGCATCAACCATGTGCCTTTGTTCTTTGCTAGTAGTCAACTGTGGTTTAATGGCCAGTAGTGCTCCAAGTAAATGAAATTTTATCATATGTGAAAGTGGGGTAGCCAAGGCAAGCACCCAACAGATAAAAATGAAAATCAAACGCGTTATAAACTGTTGTCCTCCACATAGGCACATATTACTATTGTAATTATGGTGAACACAGAACTAATATATTACATGGTTAGGTCAACAGCCCATATGGAAATAAAAAAAAAGCCAACTTTAGGCCATTAAACAACTTAATGAAGTGGTATAGAATAGAGTGTACCAGTATCACTTCTCTAAACAATTGAGTTGAATTAACAGTGGACTCTAATGTTTTGGTAAACAAAAAAGATAATCTTGAAAATTTTGAATTAGGAGTAAAACAATCTAACCTGTATCAAGATTGCCAATGATAGTATCTTCACCGAATCTGGCCTTCTTCCAAATCGAGCCGGAAGGGATTCTGCCATGGTTCTCAAGCCCCAGGAAGTCCCAAGACCTGGTTGTGTGTAATTTCCTTCCTTTGTTCAAGAATACTGAGACTACCTTTGGATGCTCTGCATTTGGAGGGAAGTATAACAGTTATTAGCATACGAAGAGAAGATAAAAACCATAAATAGGTGCCGTAAAAATTACTAACTGGCTATCTGGACTGCTTCTTCATCTTCAAGTGTTGCAGCAAAACCATTTATGTGTCTTGTATAGGAGTAAAAGATGGAGTCTTTCGCCTTATTGCCGCTGTGCTCAGAAAATTATTTTCATGGTTATTAATTCAGCAATGAATGATATAACAGAAACATGGACGATTGATTCATGTAAGTAAGAAATATTCACATACCTTCCCAAGATTGATCCCAACAAATCATAATGAGACTCTGTGACTCGATCTAAATCAACAGAGGACACCTCAGAGCCATGTGCATGAGCTCCCAAGTACACCACATATGACTACTCCATATTACACACAAGATTAAGGATAAAAATGAAATCACAACCATGCTACAAGGAAAAGATAAGGCCACAAGTGCTTACCTTTTTGATGGCAAAGGTGGGTCTATGACAAAGTGCTAAGAGAAGAAATGTTAGGAAGCAAAGGGTGGTATGACTTGCTCCCATTGCTCCTCTGCTTCTTGCCAAGGAGATATTTCATGGGGGCTCTCTTCCTTGCACTCAGTTGCTATTTAAAGACCACTGTTTGCTTTAATGCTGACCTCCCCCAATGGATTAGAAAGTTATGTTGATTATTAAAGTATTGTCATTATTATTATAAGATATGAATTAAAATATAAGAGAGAGAAAAACTGCCTGGTTATACCTATATCATAAGGCAACCCTCAATTAATCTATTATATGGGACTTTGTGACATCACTTTCATATAAATTTGTATAATATGAGGATCCCACATAAAAAAAAATAAAAATAAAAATAAAAAATAAGAAAATTGCATGGGAACTAACCTAATTTTTTTATTCATTCTTTTTTTGGGGTTTGTGTGAGGTAATTAGTCTATCCCAGTCCCCAGAGTTCATTAGTTTAGGCATTTTAACAAACACAAGGAGGAAGAAGTGAGAGAGCAAAGAACTTTTTTAAAAAATCTAAGAGAAGGTGGTCCAACATTATTTATTAGGTGTGTGCCCTGGCTTGACAAATAATTCCAATCCAGAGGGCTGGTTTCAATCATGTAGTGACAAAACAACAACATCAATGAGGAAAGAAAAGAAAAAAGAAGAAGAAAGAAACATGAAACATATCATCATTATCTTAAAATAATTGTCAAATCGATAGATAATAGGGAGAGCAAATGGTAACACACACTGGTTTTGGCAATAGAGTGAACATTTGTGTGTGTATATCATATTGATCTAATATTCCACATATATGATTACTTTTTTATTCATTGGTAAAAGTTCAAGCGGACAAAGTGTAAAGATGAGGATTAATACAAATTTACAACGCCAAAATTTATCTTAATAAGTAAACACTCATAATAAAAAATAAAAAAATTATTCACACTAAACATGATTAAATTATATCTAACAATCACAAGCGGTGCTTGATCATCGGTGAACAGCACTACGTTGGTATCCACATTCTGAAGGCCCTAGTCAAAATTATTGACTGTGGCTCACAAACATAGTGGCTGCCGTTGATAAGGTGTGGGCCCGCGATCTAGAGACGTTTGTGGACCCACGGCGGCAAGATTGACTTTTCTTCTTTCTTGATGTTAACTTTGGATGAATCAGATTCCACTAACAAAGTCAACTTGATCGATCTTTGTTCCACTTACCGAAAAAGGACATGATCTTGTTCCCACTCTTGGCCAACGGATGATCAGAAAGTGCAGATGATGCGTCTCAACAGAATACGCTATAGTAGCTGATAATCTGGTGCAAGAAATTTTGCTACTTGTGAGAAGAAACGCATCTTTGAACAAAAAAAAAAAAAAAAAGGAAGAAGAAGAAGAAATGTATCAAATTTAATTATGATGATAAATATATACACATCCTTTTAAGACACGTAAAGCGAATTTTAGAGCTGAAAATTTTAATTATGATTATAAATATATACACATCCTTTAAGTCACATAAAGTCAATTTGAGAGCTGAAGCGACAAAATTAAGTCATAAATAATAAAAGCATGAGAGCAAAACAAACTCGTAACGTGGTAGACACTTGTTGAAAAGGATCGTCTGACTTAACACATCCTCCTTTATATTATTAAAATGTCAATTTTATCATTGGTTAAAACGAAATGACTATGTAATTATAATGTGAGTGAAATAATAAAAGTATCATCATCTCTTCAAAAAATTAATGGAAGTTTGATAATACCCATTTATTATATTTGATTAAAAAGTACCATCATCTCTTCAAAAAATTAATGGAAGTTTGATAATACCCATTTATTATATTTGATTAATTGTTATATTTGTTAGGGTAAAGTTCAAAAAAAAAATAAAAAATTAGAACTATATTTGAATTTATAAATAATTCATAAAGTATATTTTGTGCATAATACTTTAACTATCACATTTTGTTGCAAAATGCCTACACTTATAATATTTCATTAAATGGTCATAATGTCATTTTTTATTGAATTACACTAAATTTATTTTTCTTATTGAAATAAATTATGAAAAAATTATATTACTAATTTGATGTCATATTCTTTATTAAATTTATAAAAAATTACTTTTAATTTTCTAAATTAATTGTGTAAATAAAAATCTTAAATAGAAAATTTTAAAACAATTTATTTTGGTATCTACTGTATTTTGAATCAATCAAAATGTGGTAGGGGTAGTAATGCAAATATTTTATTGATGGGTTTCAGCAATACATAGCACAGATAATTACAGTGCTACTATTATTATATTTCGCCCTTATATAGATTGTTTGAAGTGGTAAGAGTGCCTTGAGTCTCATTATTGCTTACTACGGATAAAAGATCAATATCATACGCCATTGAACAATCTCATTATTGCTTGATTTAGATCAAATATTATTCGTTGCTCACTGTTGCTTGTTGTATTATCAAGGTTGTAGAAAATTCATCCTATGAGTCAATGGTTAAAAAATATAATATTAGGCTGTTTGAAAAAAAGTCCATTTTGTAAAACCAATTCGTGAAAAAGCTTAATTCGGTTCGATCCAATATGTGAAGTAACAAATCAGATTGAATTCTATTTTTATCAATATATAGGGATCAACCGATTATGTTTACTGCCTAATATGAGTAGTGATTACCCCCAAGTAATTTCATGTGTCATTGCGTCGTCGTCGTTGCACCAAACACTTCCGTGTCCCATACAACTTTTCGAAGAAATTTTTGAAATCCATGAATGTGTTTTATGGGCAAGTGCCATCTAGTCCTAGGGGTGGGTTGCTCCCTATTGTGTGCTTGGAAGCTTGTGCTTGAGCCTTGCATCCTCTCATCTCCTCTGTCCACTAACCCCTCAATCTAACCATTTCAAGACAAAAAAAAAAAAAAAAAAGCACTTCATGGATGCCATATATATTCCTTCCCACCTTCAAAGTAGATGGAGCATGCAACTACTCCAAAACCTTTATTGATTTGCACATAGAGATTCCAGAACTTTAGAACATGTTCAGTGGACCACGAAGATAATTCAGACATCACATATTTAAGAATAAGAGTCGTTTGAAAGAAGACATCACACTTAACATGAGAGATTCTGCCAAATTCAGCACAATTAATTTTTTTTTTTTTTTTTCGTTAAAAAGTTGAAGCAAACACACATACACATACCTACCGTATCATGTCTTTAGTATTCACGGAGACTCAAACACTTAATCTCCCCCATTTAAAAAGAAAATTTTATACCATCTGGATTAGTGTCAGCACAATTTTTTATGAAAGGCAATTCAGCACAAACTTGCTACACTACAGTAGTTTCACAACAATCATACTGATGACTTAATTTTACGTCACTTCTTACACAAGCTGACGACAGCTACTGAATTAGCTAGCAATACACACACACACACACACACTGGTTTGATATTTATCTACTTGATCAAACACTTTCTGGAAAAGAAAGAGCATGTAGTACAAAACAAAAAGGTGGTACTTTGAGAGATTCTTTTATGCATGCCTTGATAAAATTGATATGCCTGTATTGGCTGTATGTTCATCAATAAAGCGATTCCTTTGGGACCATAATAAGCCTAGAAGAATCCATAACCAAACGCATGGGGCTAATTGATAGCATGTCAAACCTGATAGCAACCTCTGTGATTCAAATGATATCCTTGGAATGTTCAAGTATCTTTGAGTGCCAATGATAAAATCTCCGGCTTACAAGCATGAGAACACAAATTCGATTCTCAAAATAAAAGCGAACGTTAGGTCTACTTTCAATCTTTTTCTTCAAGTTCGAATCAACGTCATTGTCATCATTATTCTTACCCCCAATATTTGCGAGCCTTAAAATAAAAGGAAAGGTTAATTCGTAGTTTCACTCTTTTTCTCTCATGTTCGAATCATTGTCATCATTGTTTTATTTTAATATTTGCGAGTCTTGTAATAAAAGCAAAGGTGAGGTCTGGTTTCATGCTTTAAAATTTGTGACTCTCACTATGAAAGCAAATGATTGGGCTAGTATTTGTGACCTTTGTAATTAAAAGCAAAGGTTAGGTCTAGTTTCAATCTTTTTCTCCCAAGTTCGAATCATCGTCATTATTATTTTTTTTTAGTTGAATCATCATCATTCGGAGCAGATCTATATTTTATTTTATTTGTTATTATATAATACTAATATTTGTTTTTTTTTTTTTTGTTCGTATTATAAACCTACAAAATTTCAAAATTGCCCCAATAAAATTATAATAAAATTCCACTATTGCCCCCACAATATTATTTTATTATTGTTGAAAGCCGCCTCCTCTCACATAATTTTCTCTAAGTACACATGAATTATCTTATTTCATTTCTATTCATTCTCATAAAGAGTATAAATAATGGATAATTGGTTTTTTTTTTTTTTTTTAAGCAATGTTTGACTTCCTATGTCTTTACAACAAATCTGATTTTACATGGCTAAAAGCTAATCATATTGATGCATGATAAAGGGACAAAATTTTAAGCTAGCGGTAACTAGAGATGGGCTCAAGGCTGGCTTATCGGGTGGGTCATAAGACAGAAAGAATGAAAAGAATGAACTTGGGCTTATGAACACACACTTGCATTATTAAAACTGAACAATTTTCTCAGTACTTCTGTCGGCTTTGAGAAGTATGAATACAAAAATATGAGTGTCATTCTCTTTATTTTATGCACTCACATAATGGAGCAGTTGGGTTCGTCGACCCAAATTTTATGTCCACATGAGTAGGGGGGCCAAACCTGAGGCTGCACTGTCACCTTCATTGTATCCTGAGGTTTCTTCTGACCAACCGGACCGACGCTTACCAGCTCGGCATAGCCCATCTTCTTCCTCAGCAACTTTGTGACCGAAACCGCGTCGATCCCATCTCCGGTTACCTCTATCTGGTTCATGTCCTCCCCCTTCAGAGCTAATGTCTCCACCCCTGCAACAAATCATTCATTTAATTCTAATATACCACATACAACCCTAGAAAATGCATGTCACGCAGTACTTTGTCACGGGTATTAAAATGAAGCTTACCAAGAGTATGTTTGGTTTAATTTTAAAAAAAAGTAGTTTTCAAAAATTTAAAAATAATTAAAGACTGCTTTCTGAAAATAGGTCTTTTTCAACTAAATTTTTTTAAATTGTCAATCAAATAAATTTTTGTACAATTTTATTATTTTTAGCTATTTGAAAACAAAAATAAAAAAAAAATTCTAAAAAATTGAATCAAACAAACCTTAAATTGTTCGAAAATTCTCAAAAAGTGCAATTGAAAACAAAGATTTGAGGCGTTGGTTTTTTTTTTTTTTTTTTTTTTACCCGAAACACCAACTGCAATCTTCATAGCTTTGGTGCGCTCTTTCTGGCAATGCATAGATACCTTGATTACCACCTTTTGCTGCAACAAAAATAATTAGCAAAACAAAGTTATATGTGTGTGTGTGTGTGTGTGTGTTCAGGGGAAAAGAAATTGTATAAACGTTACTTCTTCTGCATTGCCAAATTATACCTTCATTTTCTTGGTTAATTTGGCGTATATATCAATTAGGGATCAAAAAGCATCTGGAATGACACACACACATCACACACACACATATATATATATATGTGCAGTTTGGAATCTCAGTGAGATGGCATGAACTTGAGAGTTTTTATTGCAAATAGGATGACATGCCCTCAATTTATAGGAGACCTCTTGGGTGATTGATAATCTCCAAACGTCATTTTGGGTACGTAGACATATGATTATATATTGCATCGTATACCTGACCAATTAATGGACTCCGGAAAAAGTGGAGCGACACCTTAAAACTTTGTGACAACAATCGTATTATATACTCCTAGGTCAGTGTCAAATTAATTAATTGTGATGGATGCATGTATACAAGGGTAAAGTGCAAAAAATACCCTTTAAACTATTTTTGAATTTGCAAATAATTCACTTGAATTTTATTTTGTGCATAAAATTTCCTAAACTATCTCATTTTGTTGCAATATACTCCAATGACTATACTATATTTCATTAAATGACCATAATATCTCTTCTTTTTAAATTACATTTAATATATTTTTCTTATCTAAATAAATTATGAAAAATTTCATACTAATGTGATGAGATATTTTTCATTAAATTTGCATAAATTTACCTTTAATTTTTTAATTAATTATTTAAATAAAAAAATTTAGTATAATTTTTTTAAAAAAATTAATTAATTTTTTAATTTTTAATGAATATATTACATAAAAAGAAGGTATTTTTTTCAAAAGTATTTTATTAGTTTTTCATCAATATATTGTATGAAAAAGATGATATTTTTTTACGATAAAAATGTTTAAATTGGTTATAATACATTTTATTATAAATAATAAAGTTTAATAATAAGTTAATCAATTTAAAAAATTATAGTTACAAATCTATTTTTTTTTTTTTTTCATTTTTATGATAAATTGATACTAATAATAAAATTAAGGTAAATAGTATAATTAATATTTACATAAGAGAAAATATAATACAATTAATTTAATAAGAAATGAAAATTTTAATAAGAAAGGGTAAAAAAAGTCTTTTGTGATAGATTTGTGCTTAATTACAACAAATCAATAGTTTATGGAGCAGTTTTTAGTTGGGTGGTTTTTTGCAAAAGGGCAATAGTTTAGGGGAATTTTTTGCACTTAACCCTATATACAATTGTGAAAATGAGGATCTCAACTGTTCAACTATATAGGTGTGAAAGTGTTGTTGGAGTGATAAAAAGGTTGCCTAAAGTGTCCCCATCTTATTAATCCTAGATTCGACTCTTCCTTCTCTAACTAACACCTTACCATTGCCACGTTAGGAAAAAAACAAAAAATCCACAAGTATATTGAAACAAAAAATAATAATTAAACTTGAAGATGAGTATTTGTCACCGTCAATCATGTAAAGAAATACGATTAATATTAATTATTATATTAGGAAATAATAATTAATATTAGGAAAAACTTAACATCAACTCATGGTCATGGTCGGTCTACCCCTGATAAACTTTACATCAAAGGACTTGTATTAAACGAGGTACTAACCACTAAGGTTACTTATAAATTAGTTGATGGTTCATGGCCATGGCCTTATAATATGTTATTTTTTCTTTTCACCATAAACAAATAAAATTATTTTTCTTCATTTTAACACCAAGGAAACTAAATATATGTATGTTGTGTTTGGAAACAATGACTTGAATTTAGAACTGAAAAAAAAAAAAAAAAATTAAATATAAATTTTAAATTCAAATCATCTAATTTTTTAAATTACATAACAAACAAAGAAATAATTAGAATATACATTTTATTCCATTTCTACCCACCATACATAGTATATGATCAACAAACAACTTTAAATTTGTATGGCTTCTCATTACAATTTGCAAAATCCCTTTTCCGTTGCTTTGTCTCAATCAAATAAGTGTAGCAAACATGTCATATATATTATCTTCCAAAACTTCCATACATATGACAAGCACAAAAGGACAAGTAATGCATATATTTTTTCAAAAAACCTAAAACCTTAGTTAAAACATTGTTTAATAATTAAAACATTGTTTTCCTTAAACAGATACCTGATACAATTAGTTTTATCTTATCCTCTCTCCCTTCAAACCTTAGTTAGTACAAAGAAAAGAGGTCAAGTCCTTCAAACTTCAAAGTCTTAATGCAATGTATCAAACATGTGCAACACCTGAAAACATTAATTTATCGAAGTCATCCTAGCATGGCAGGCTCCAAAACACAGCCAATAATAGAACCATTTTCTTGAATTGTCAATCAGAATTTGTTGGTATGCTCGAAAAGCTTGATAGTATGAATTTAACAACTTACTCTGTTTGTTTTTACGTAATATATTTTTTTCCATTTTTCAAGTAAAATATATTTTTTATTTTTATTATTTTGGTGTTTGGCAAAAGTATAGATTGAGTCCATCGGGCGGGATGTGTAAAATAACTTGTCGAAAATTGATGAATAAGTTATTTTTGTTAAGTTTTAATATATATTTTTTTAATAAATATTTTATGACAACCAAATACTCAAAAATAAAAAAATATTTTACATCCAAACAAATCGAGTCAAGAAAAATCAAGAAAAAGCGGAACAAGTTTCATATGTACTTAATTATAGAGTTACAATGAAAAGAACAATACGAGGAAGAACCATTTTACATGTTCCTGATGCCATTTACATCTTCAATCTATTTCTTCTTTGGGCTCTACAAGTTTTCAACAATCTTTTTTTTTTTTTTTTTTTTTTTTTTTTTTTTTTTTTTTTTGGGAAAATTAAGCAACTGATATAAATATAAAAGTAATTACAGTGAGGGTCCTTTGGTCAAGAACAGCCCAAAGAAGGCAACAAAGCAGCCCAAAACAAGGTAAAAACCAAAGCCCAAAAAAAAAAAAAAAAAAAGAAGCTAATAATTGTAATTAACGGCCAATTAGCCGTTAATGGAGGAAATTAGCAAACATTCCGGTGGTAGCCCTGACTGAGTAACGGCCGGATTTAGTATGTAGGCATATATTTCATCAATGAATATGTAAGAATATATATATATATATATATATATATATATATTGTTCGAGAACTAAAATTGCCTCATTATACTAGCTAGCAAACCTGCAAAACCAGAAATGAAATCACATCTTGTATAACACATTGATCCACCTTTTTCTTTCTTTCTTTCTCTTTCTCTCTCTCTCTTTTTTTTTCTTTTTTTTTTTTTTTTTTTTTTAAATATTCCTTTGAACATAGAATTATTATAATATTCCATAAAAAAGAGTTCAACACCTACCGAAAAGCATTGAATAAAAAAAAAAGGATAAAAATTGTTATTCAATGAAGTACAGAGCAACTAACCTGCGTAAACTTGATCCACGAAACTAATGACAAACAAGTTCTTGCCTTCAATCTGAAATCCTAAATCTAATTACCCCATAAACAGATCTTTAAGATAACACTATTCTATGAATTAATGCTGAAGAAAGGAAATATAATCTGCCTTTGTCCAGTAAATATTAGATCTTTCTTTATCAATTTGCTTTATAGAAAATAAGACTAGTAGTAAAAGGCTGAAGAGAAGTGCCAATCTGAAACCAATATAATGTCAACAATTGCAATTATCTCCATATCAGGTAAATTTCAAGAAGACACTTGAGGACTAGTAATATTAATTGAAAGAAGAGGAGCACATATAAATTTAATTAAACAAGAACAAACTTACCTAGCAGAACCTCCACCGGCTTCCAAACAGATTCCCCTTCCCCTCACAAAAAAATAAGCGTCTGATCAACCAAATTTGATCATGTCATCTCATGGGAATAATGTGAGATTTCTTTTTCCGGTAAGAATATAAATTTTATTACCAAAAAAGATATAGGATATATAATGAAGATCATCAATACACAATCTCAAGCTAAAAGAAAATGCTCACTGCCGGAGAGAGGAAGGCTACAAGGCTATGAAAACATACCTCTGTCTTCCATCAAAATGTCTTAAAATTACGAATGGACGATCAATATGACCTTTTAAGGCCAAATTGAATGAACAATCTTGTGAAGTATGTCGCTTGAGAGGTCATCATAAACTGCTTTGCAGTTGCTTCACTTTCATATGCACTCTCGACTACTAAGTTGAAGGTGATACGCCATTAGTATATTCCTGATACCGAGGATGTCCTTTTCACTTTGGTGAAAAGGTGAATGTATAAAGAACAAGAGGGAAATATACAACTGTACAGAGGCTTAAGCCCAAAGGCCTTGTATAGGACAGAACAAAAGTCCAACTAGAATAGGCCATACAAATTACCAAGTAAAGAACTAGTCCAGAGACTTAATTGACAACATAATACACAGCTGCAGGAATGACTGCATAATACAGCTGCAGGAAGGGATGGTAAAAAATGCTGCACATCCAGACCGAGACAGCAAATGATGAGCTAGAACAGGAGCATGAAACCGGCAATTCAGGAAATTTTAGTGACACAATTAGAAACTCACTGAGTTGAAGATGATACCAATGACAGCAGAGGAGACAGCAGATAAGCGCCCGAGGATGTCCATCGTCACACAAATAGCTGAATATTCCTTCCAATTCAGAACAACAACAAAACGGGGCAACAAGTAATCAGCATAGAATTGCACTCTGCATAGATAACTCTGATGACTGATGAGCTCACAATTGATAAATTTTGACTGAGATGTAAAATGTAGATTCAAAGTGTAAGATTTACATGGTTGAACCTTAAACACGCAAAGAGCAAAACGATTCTAACAAAACTGTAGTATACAGTTATGTGGGACAAAGGGTGGCCCTCAAACACAAATCATGATTCAAAAGTTCATGGGGACTCCTGTTGAGCAAGTATACAATGTAAATAATATTGCAGTTGGTTGATTCTATAATTCTCGAGCTCCTAAATATATTCTCAATGCTAAAAAAAAAAGAAAAGAAAGCATCATGTCATGATTTTATCGACTATAAAAATGTACATTCATCCTTCGGAGCCAAATTGAGTGAATTAACATGTGAAAGACATCGTATCTCTTGGGAGGATCGTTCACCAGAAGATGTCGTTGGACATACTTCAATCGCTCCTGCATTCTTAAATACTGATCCTGAGGTATTCCCATCAAAATCCTTTTCAGGTTTGGTATATCACTAACTGAAACCTGAATTGAGAAAACATCCCAATTCAGAACATCACTAAAAGGGGGGACATAGTGCTGTGAAATCAACACCGGCACACACTCCGCGTAGATTGCCTCTACGACTCTTGGGCTAGCAACTTCCCACCCACTTGGACAAATGCAGTACTTGCTCTTCTTCATCATGTCATTGTAAGAAATACCTTGAGGAAGCTTTTCATAAACTCGAACATCTTCGTCTTTTTCCTTCCAATGCTGAAAAAGTGCAAGCCTAATATTGCCATGTGGACCCCCTGCAAAGAATGCTAGGACCATGCGATTAGAGGGGGGCAAGCCTCCAGTGAGTCCCTCGAGCTTGCCTGTTGGCAGATTAATATTTGGACAAGAAGCATCTTTCTTGGGGTTGAAGCCCTCAGAAGTATTGGCATTGCATAGTACCCGAATGGCAGTGGAAGATAATTGAGGAACAAACCTACTTACAATAGGCCCCTGCATTAATGTAAGTAGTATCATTCACATAGGACCAAGAAAAGGAAAATATAAAATATATGTCTGTGCATGTGTGTGTACCCAGTCATGGCAAGCAAGCATGAAATGATCAGCTCCAAGGCTTTTGTTCCAATATGGGTACTTAGTAGAGATGGTATGGACATAACCACGGACTGCACGTTTTATGAAACCTTTGTCGCGGATAATTGTATCGAAAAGGGTTTCCATCATCATCACAAGACTGAAGGGAAGGAAGTAAACATGAGCTTCATCAGGATCACGGGTTCGAAAGTGGGTATTCATTTCCATTAAGTTAATAAAGAATCCTTCCAAGGAGTATATGTCCTTGCAAAAACCATTGTGGAATATAGGTGGTTCGCCTTCTTCGTAGACGAAGATCTTGAAGAGGCTTTCCATTAGCAGGTAACTCCTGCATAATTCAAACAGAGTACAGGGTAAGATGTCAATTGATTGCCCTTCACTTCACCTAAAGTACTATAAGACCCATGGAAAACACAGCGAGTTGTTGAAAAAACAAAAAGTCATTATTCAGTGCTAATGTGCATAGACAGTGTGCTAAGTGGAGAAGATTGGAGACAAAGCTAGGCTTTGACAACACTTATTCACAAAATGACCGCTCTCAAACTCAAGTCCACGTCTTCACACTTGTGAATCTGAGCATTCACTTATCTTTACATTTCAAATGAAAAATTTTTTTATATAACAAAAGGGTAGATTGCTGTCTCAATGTCACAAGTAAAACACTTATCTCACCTACCAAAAAAATTAATTAAATTCGAACCAAACATCAATATAGTGATTTTGCATCAATAATCATCAAATGAACACACTAAGGCACTTGCGAGCGAGCATATGCATATCTCTTTTTGGGTGGGTATAGTTAACCATTGTTAAATAAAATATACATGGGTGGGATACAATTTTTGAAGGATTCCTTGAGTTACAAAACACATACAAACCTGATGCAACTGATTTGTATTATAATGTTCAGTTGAAATAATTATAGGACTAAAAGTTACTAATAACACAGTTATCAATACAGGAGGAATCAGGGGATTGATTAAAGAAAATTACCGATGGAAAGCATAAGCATTCCTGTAGATGTCCCCTTGGGGAACATAATCAGAATCTTCAAGAGGCGATGAACGGCTCTGATTAATCAGGGCATCTCTGATCAAAGCTCTAGCTGTAGCAAGACTTGCTTCAAGCCCCTCTAGTTTCGCATCTCTCTTCTTCGCTCTTTTTATCTTGTCACCAAAACCCTTTTTCAGATTCATGCCTGACCATTGCTTTTTTTGGTCCTGCACCATATAAAAAAGTATATACATGCATCAAATGATAAATATATAAAAATATACAATATGCTCATAACCAAGTGTCTAACACAAACTAGCTTGCAAAGATGAAATCATATTGAGAATTGGGCTTACTTTGGATGAGGGAAAGAAAGTGGTTTGAGAGGGTGGGATCAAAGAACGATTGAGACCCAATACAGACGGTGAAAGAGAAGGTGAAGAAATGGTGCCAATGCTTGAGGAAGTCCATGACCACGGTGAAGATGGAAGAGAAATCAAAACCACAATAAAAATAGTAATGGAAGTCACAAAAAGGAGAGTTAGACATGGTATGCTACTTAACATTGCCTCATTGCCCTCTCTGTCTCTCTCTCTCTACATATATGTGTGTGTGTGTGTGTGTGTGTATAGTTACAGATTTTGTGATTGTAAACTACTACAATGTTTCTCCAGTAAACATAAAGTTGTCCATTTCCAGCTCGATTTTCCCTGGGAAAAAAGGTTTACAAAATAGAGACCAGTTTCAGAAACAATTGCTCATTAAAAAAGTCAAGAATGGGTGGCAAGTGTTTCGGAAAACGATGGATGGAGCATGGATTGAGTATTTATAGGGAGTTGGTTTAACTTCTTATGAAAGAGTGGGTGGCTGAAATGAAAGGGGCACCAACAACCAATCAGATCATTAGAAAATTACACATCATAAAAATACGTGGCCCAGGACGGTAGCTGCAATAAAGTATTGGGTCAACCCGTACCCTGTCCTTAGGTTTATGCAACAATAACAGCTTTTTTTACCGTTGAAATACAATATTAAAAATTTACGCACAGGACCAACACACAATATTTCCTTCATAGGAGGGGATCCCGATTTATATCAGGATACCTACAATGAATAGGGAGCCCGAACAATCAATGTAAAAATATGTGGCCTATCAGGACCGTAGTGGATTCATATTTGCCTAATCAATCAGAGATCTTTCTCATTTGCAAATTTGCTCATCAAATCAGCCATTGCATATAGAGGAGATAAGACCAAATTTTGGTTTGATAATTGGAGCCATGTTGGTCCTCTCCATCTCAAAGGTCAACCTCGCTGTAATCGTATCCTCTTCAATTGGATCATTAGCTAAAGTGGGTGATTACATCTCCGGATCAACATGGAATAGGTTTTGCTATCCAATGATTGATCACCGCAAACCAAATTCGCCATTCTCATCTAACACACATTTTGATTTTTTTGTCCGTTGGCAACGGCTAGTTGTTTAAATTGGTTTCGTCCTTTGGGTTTTGGCTTCTTGGGCTAAAGGTTGTTTTGGGCCATAATGGCTGCTAACTTGTTTTAGGGCATCGTCCTTGGTGGCCTGTTGGCCGTTAAATTTATACTTATGAACGAGCTTTGCTTTGCCTTCCCACAATATATATATATATGCATGCATTTATAGGATTTAAAGATGTATAATTAATGTTACAAATCACTGTCTAAGGTAAAGCAACATGTAATATGTAACAGTACCTTCAAAAGTCCCAGTGAACCTATGGAAAAACATTGAATCAAAGAATAAACATGCATACAAATCACCATCTAAGCTATTGTTGCTTCTGTAAATAAGCAAAAGAGAGAGAACGCATGCTGAAAACTCGACATAGTCTAAATCTTAACAAAAATGATGAAGTATACACACTTGTGGGGGACAAAGGGCGACCCTTAAACTCAAATCAAAATTGAAAAGTTCATGGGGACTCCTAATAAGAAACTATACAATTTGAATAATATTGCAGCATGGTAGCTACTGATTTGGCACAACACAATTTCCAACGCTCCTATACTGTTTCAAAACATATGATTTTTTTTTTTAAATGTAAACTGGGTAAGTAGTATTCAGTATGAAGAAATGTACAACCAAGTTCTCAATGGAACCAACAATGTTTCAGCCAAGGTTCAAAGAGGAACACAAGCCAAAAACTTGTGACAAAACAAAGGAACAAAAAAAAAATGTGCCCAAAAAAAGAGACAAGAAGAACCAGAAGCTTATGGGTCCATTAACCATCAGTGTCCATTGGTCAGTGAGCATCCTTGCATCAAGAAGTTAGATAGGTCAGTATCACTCATCATTTGCCTCAGAGTCCCACTGTTCCTTATATGATTCCTTATCAAATTGATTACCAATTGGGGCTGTGAAACTCTATTCTCGAAAGCTCTTACATTTCTCTCAAGCTTAAATGCATAATGTGAAGATCAGTTTATGCACAAGAAACGGTCTAGAATTCCAGTTGGAAGCACACCACTGAACAATCTGAGACCTGCAGCATGCTGAAAGTAGTCTCAAATAACAGCAAAGAAGTGACACCGGAAGAAAAGATGGCAGAGAGACTCGGGCTTGGATAAGCAGAAGTAGGAGGCATTTGGGATATGGCGGTAGGTAATAGAGGACCTATCAAGGGTGCTCAATCTGTTTTTTAAGGCAAACCATGTTATGAAACTGTGCTTGGGTATGTGAAACATGAACCAAGCAAGTTGGGACCAAGTGAAAGTTGGAGAGGGAAAGGAGAAGGAAGCAAGAGTGAGAGAAGGAGAAGGAACCAGAGGAAGATGGGAATTCGGAAAACTTGGTTCCTTACAGAATAGGGCAAGGGAATATCAGTTAAATGGTTCATGAAAGCTGGGGTGTGGATAAAGGGAGTCGGGTTAACAGACCACTGAGAATTGGAAATTAGGCTATCTAATGTGACATGGATATCCGGTTGAAGAATTTCCATCTCAGTGAGTCCATGTGTGCCTGCATCTTATGGTTCACCGTGAATTTATCAACTATAAACAAGTACATTCATCCTTCGAAGCCAAATTGAGTGAATTATCATGTGGAAGACATCATATCTCTTGGGAGGATCGTTCAACAGAAAATGTCTTTGCACAAGCTTCAATTGCTCCTGCATTCTTATATACTGATCCTGAGGTATTCCCATCAAAATCTTTTTCAGGTTTGGTATTTCACTAACCGAAACCTGAATTGAGAACGCGTCCCAATTCAGAACATCACTAAAAGGGAGGACATAGTGCTCTGAAATCAACACTGGGACACACTCTGCGTAGATTGCCTCTACAATTCTTGGACTAGCAACTTCCCAACCACTTGGACAAATGCAGTACTTGCTCTTCTTCATCATGTCCTTGTAAGAAATACCTTCAGGAAGTTTTTCATAAACTTTAACATCTTCATCTTTTTCCTTCCAATGCTGAAAAAGTGCAGGCCTAATAAAGCCATGATCACCCCCTGCAAAGAATGCTAGGACTGTGCGATTAGATGGGGGCAAGCCTCCAGTAAGCCCCTCGAGCTCGCCTGTTTCCAGATTGATTTCTGGAAGAGATGCATCTTTCTTGGGGTTGAAGTGCTCAGAAATATTAGCATTGCATAGAACCCGAATGGAAGTGAAAAATAATTGAGGAACAAACCAACTTGCAGGAGGCCCCTGCATTAATTTAACTAATGTCATTCCATAAGACTAAAGTATATAAAACTATATCAGACCAAGAAAAGGAAAGCATATGTCTGTGTGTGTGTATACCCAATCATGGCAAGAAACCATGAAATGATCAGCTCCAAGGCTTCTGTTCCAATATGGGTACCTAGTAGAGATGGTCTGGACATAACCACGGACTGCATGTCTTAGGAAAGCTTTGTAGGGGAAATTTGGATCGTAAAGGGTGTCTTGCATCATCACAACACTGAAGGGAAGGAAGTAAACATGAGCTTCATCAGGATCACGGGTTCGAAAGTGTGTATTCATTTCCATAAATTTAAGGAAGAATCCTTCGGTGGAATATATGTCCTTGCAATGACCATTGTGGAATATAGGTGGTTCGCCTTCTTTGTAGACAAAGATCTTGAAGAGGCTTTCCATTAGCAGGTAGCTCCTGCGTAATTCAAACAGAGTACAGGTAAGACGTCAATTGATTGGATTCACTCCGCTAAAGTACTAAAAAACAACCATGGAAAACACAGTGAATTGTTGGGGGAAAAAAAGAAGTCATTATTCAGTACTAATGCGCCTAGACAATGTGCTAAGTGGAGAAGGTTGGAGACCAAGCTAGGCTTTGATAACACTTCCCATAAAATGACTGCTCTCAAACTTGTGAATACGAATTTTTTTTCCTTTTTTTATAACAAAAGGGTAGCTTGCTTTTTTCAATGTCACAAGTAAAACACTTGCCTCACCTAGCCCAAAAAAGAAAAAAATATGAAACCACTTACATCCCTATTTAATTAAATAAGAACCAAACATCAATACATTGATTATGTGTTTATTTGCATCAATAATCGTTAAATAAGCACAACATATGCATCTCTCTTTATGGGGTGGGTATAGTTAACCATTGTTGAATAAACTTTAAATGGGATACAATTTTTGAAGCATTCCTAATCCCCGAGTTACAAAACACCTACAAATCTGATAACACTTTATATGTATGGGTAATGTACACTTGACAATGCACCCCATGTACATCTCCATTCTTCAGTACCAAAGCCTCCATTAAATGAAATTATTATAGGACTAAAGTTACTAACAACAGCCTTACCAATTATAATAGGAATCAGGGGATTGATTAAAGAAAATTACCTATGGAAAGCATAAGCATTCCTGTAGATGTCCCCTTGGGGAACATAATCAGCATCTTTAAGGGGTGATGAACGGCTCTGATTAATCATGGCATCTCTGATCAAAGATCTAGCTCTAGCAAGGCCTGCTTCAACCCTCTCTAGTTTTCCATCTCTTTTCTTAGCTTTTTTAACCTTGTCACTGAAACCCTTTTTCAGATTCATGCCTGCCCTTTGCTTTTTTTTGTCCTGCACCATATATACATGTATATAAGTAAACACCCCATGACAAAAAAAACGTGCAATATGCTCATAAGTAAGCGTCTAAGACAAACTTTGACATTGAGACGTGGGCTTACTTTGAATGATGGAAACAAAGAGGTTTGATTGGCTGGGATCAAAGAATGATTGAGACTCGATACAGAATGTGAGAGAGAAGGTGAAGAAATGGTGGCAATACGTGAGGAAGTCAATGACCATGGCGAAGATGGAAGAGAAATCAAAGCCACAATAACTATAGCAAAGGAAGTCACAAAAAGGAGGGTTAGACATGATATGTTCCGTAACATTGCCTCATCCCACTCCCTCTCCCTCCCTCCCTTCCTCTTCCTCTACATATATCTATATATGTGTGTGTGTATATGTATATGTATATGTATATGTATAGTTGAACATTTTGTGATTGTAAACTAATACAATGATGCTTCAATAAACATAAAGTTGTCCTCATGAAATCAGGAAGCTTCCATTTCCCCTGGAAAAAAAGTTTGACAAAATAGAGACCAGTTTCAGAAACAATTGATCATGAAAAAAAGTCAAGAATGGCTCCCAAATGTTTCGGAAAAGATGAATGGAGCATGGATTGAGTATTTATAGGGAGTTTGTTAATTGCTTATGAAAGAGTGGGTGGTTGAAAAAAATGGGGTGCCAACAACCAATCAGATCATTGAGAAATGAAAAATACTTCTTTAAAAAATGGAAGAGTTTAGTCCAAGGATTAATCCATTTGATGAATTGGTAGGAACCAATATTGATCTCATCCACTTCATCAGACAGATAACAATTTCATCACATAGACACTTCCATAGCTCTAAGTAGATAGAGAATTACACGTGAAGATCGCGTTACCTATAAGGATGGTAGCTGCAAGAAAGTATTGGGTATCAGGGATTAACTACAATAAATACTGTAAGAAAGTATTGGGTAACACGGAGTGTGTACTAAGTCACACTGAGCGGAGTGGGAGAGTAGGAGCGGAAGAGTGTGGGAGCACGAAAGGAATAACATTAAGATTATGTAGAGTGAGATTCAGAGTGGTGTGAGCGGAGTGGGAGAGTAGGAGCGGAAGGAGTGTGGGAGCACGAAAGGGACAACATTAAGATTATGTAGAGTGAGATTCGAAGTGGGAGCACATGTAGAGTGTGACAAGTTTGTAATAATTGTGTAATTGGAGTATCTATAATGAATAAGGATACGGACAACCATATATCATAAAAAAATTATTTTAAAGGAAAAATACCCTCAGTAACAGTTATGTAATATCCAGTCGAATAAAAACACCATATTTTCTTTGATTTTAGGAAACAACAAATCAACATGGTCGGGTGATATATTCGGTTCCGACATTGGAATATTGTATACTTTCTCCCTGTTAGGCCGGTAGCTGCAAGAATGTATTGGGTATTTGGGGTTACCTAGATACGTATGAATAGTTATTTTCTATTTAAAAAAAAAAAAAACACACACACACACACACAACTGGTCTCTCTCTCCCTTCTTCCCTAGCATTCATCATACCTAAATTGTCCTCACTACAACCACTCACTCCGAACAGAGGTGACTCCATCATATGGGTAACTTCCCCTTGTGAGAAATACTGAGATGAAACACACCCCAGTCCCTTGGTTCCACCTGATTTGGAGATCCATTGTTGTTCCAAGACAAAGATTGATGTCTAAGGATGGCTGTACAATCCAAGCTCCCTACCCTTCACCAGAAGAACATCTTTTTTCATCAAACACCCAATGGCCATGCCTTCAGCTCTCTTTGCTTAACAGCCTCTGAATCCCACTCCCACTTGTTCATTGACTGTTCATTTTGTTTACCCAATTGGAGCTTCTTACAATCTAATTGCAAATCCCTAACCCGTAGCTCAAATTGGGGCCAATTTGTCTTATGGGGCTACGGAACATCAATAACACAAGGAATTCAATCTGCAAGTTGGCTCTGTCAGCTACCATCAACCATATCTGGCGATAGCCAAGCAGTAGAATCTTCAGGAACAAATCATTGTCTCAGTCATCTGTTCAACTCTGCTAACGGCTATTTGTGAGAAACTATACTACTTTCACCACTACTAATAAGGGAATGAGAAAGAAGTCAAAATCGTGGTAAAATGTAAAAAAGAGATTTTTTACTTTTTATATATATATTTGGGTAATTTACATTCACACCTCTTTAAAGTTTGGGTCAACACCACTCAGCTGACTATAAATGCACAAGTTTACGTTGACACTGCTTAAGGTTTCAAAAGTTTACATATACACCCTCTCTATTAGAAAAAAATGATCGTTTTAACCTTTGACTTTGTCAACAAATATATAAAAAAGTGTACATTAATGATATAACCCTATAAATTAAAATTTGAAGGACCAAAATAACCTCTGTTCTCTCTCCAACCTTTGACCGGTATTTCTGCCCCTTTCTAACTTTCTCTCTCTAAAACCTTAATTCTTCTTAGACTCATGATTGACTTAGGTGTTGTGGTGGTGGGTGAGAGGGGAATACAGGAAATTGATTAGGGTTACTTTAATCCATTAATAAGTTTAGGGGTAAATATGACTTTTGAAATCTCAAGGAATGTCAGTGTAAACATGTGCGTTAACATTTCGCTAAGTAACATTGACCCAAACCTTAAAAAGTGTGTGTGTAATTTACCTTATATTTTTTTTATTATTGTATTAATAATACCAAATAAAATACATGTATAGTATGCCAAAGCAAACTGACACCTATTAATATGCCAAATAATCACGATATAAGAGGATTAGGGACGTAAAAAACAAAAAAGCATATCTATAAATGTATAAACGTGGCAAAATTAATGTCATTAATGAACTATAAGAAACAGGTATTAATAAATTAAGTCTTTACTGCTCGGCAAACACGAGAGCGGAACATCTGGGATGCTCCACTGATCTTGAGCTACGTACATAAACAACTGTTTCTCACAATATGAAATCACTAATCTTGAGCTACGTACATACACCACTGTTGGTCAAAATATTGAATCAAAGTGCATACCTGCAGGATTAATTTTTAAAAGTATAATTAATGTTACGGATCACCGTCTAAGCTAAAACAACGTATAATAAAATATACATCAACTAAGTGAGTAACAGTACCCGCTAAATTCCCAGTGAACCCATTGAAATTATTGAATCAAACAACTAAACAAGCATACAAATCAGAGTCTAAGCTATTGCTGCTTCTGTAAATCAGCAAATGAAAAGAAGAAAAGCCGCGCTGAAAACTCAACATAGCCTCAAACCCTAACAAAAATGATGAAGTACATGGTGAATTATTGTAACTACTGATCTGGCACAACATAATTTCCAAAGCTCCTAAACGTGTTCTCAATGCTACAAAGGGAATCATGCGTGCAACCATCTTATGGTTCGCCATGAATTTATCGACTATAAACAAGAACGTTCATCCTTCGTAACCAAATTGAGTGAATTATCATGTGGAAGACATCGTATCTCTTTGGAGGATCGTTCACCAGAAAATGTCGTTGCACATGCTTCAATCTCTCCTGCATTCTTATATACCGATCCTGAGGTATTCCCATCAAGATCCTCTTCAGGTTTGGTATTTCACTAACCGAAACCTGAATTGAGAACGAGTCCCAATTCAGAACATCAGTGAAAGGGAGGACATAGTGCTGTGAAATCAACACTGGGACACACTCGGCGTAGATTGCCTCCACGATTCTTGGACTAGCAACTTCCCAACCACTTGGACAAATGCAGTACTTGCTCTTCCTCATCATGTCATTGTAAGAAATACCTTCAGGAAGCTTTTCATAAACTTGAACATCTTCATCTTTTTCCTTCCAATGCTGAAGAAGTGCAGGCCTAATACGGCCATTTGCACGTCCTGCAAAGAATGCTAGGACCGTGCGATTAGAGGGGGGCAAGCCTCCGGTAAGTCCCTCTAGCTTGCCTGTTTCCAGACTGATTTCTGGAAAAGATGCATCTTTCTTGGGGTTGAAGTACTCAGAAGTATTGGCGTTACATAGTACCCGAATGGCAGTAAAATATAATTGAGGAACATACCGTGTTGCACGAGGCCCCTGCATTAATGTAACAAATATCATTCAAATAGGACTATAGTATCTATATCTATATCTATATCAAGAAAAGGAAAATATATGTCTAAACATGTGTGTGCATGTATATACCCAATCATGGCAAGAAAGCATAAAATGATCAGCTCCAAGGCTTCTGTTCCAATATGGGTACTTAGTAGAAATGGTATGGACATAACCAACGACTGTACGTTCTAGGACAGCTTTGTCGCGGATAATTGGATCAAAAAGGGTGTCTATGATCATCGCCACACTGAAGGGAAGGTAGTAAACATGAGCTTCATCAGGATCACGGGTTCGAAAGTGGGTATTCATTTCCATTAATTTAAGGAAGATTCCTTCCGTGGAGTATTTGTTCTTGCAAGGACCATTGTGGAATATAGGTGGTTCACCTTCTTCGTAGACGAAGATCTTGAAGAGGCTTTCCATTAGAAGGTAACTCCTGCATATTCAAACAGAGTATAGGGTAAGATGTCAATTGATTGAACTTCACTTCACCTAAAGTATTATAAGACCCATCGAAAACACAGTCAACGTCTTGACACTATCAATACGAGCATTCACTTGTTATCTTTACATTTTCAAATGAAAATGTTATTCATATAACAAAAAGGTAGATTGCTGTTTTCAATGTCATTAGCAAAACATTTACCTCAGCGGCCCAAAAGAAATCACTTGCATCGCTATTTAATTAAATTTGAACTAATAATATGTGCGTGGGATACATTTTCTGAAGCATTCCTTATCCTTAAGTTAGAAAACACGTACAAACCTGATACACTTGATATGTATGGGTAATGTATACTTGATACAAAGAACCACATGTACATCTCCGTTCGTTGTTACCAAAGCCTCCATTAAATGGCATTATTATAGGACTCAATGTAAGATGGTACAAAATTACTAACCACAGAGTAACCAATTACCAGAGGAATCATGGTTAGAGAAAATTATTAAGTTCATTACCGATGGAAAGCATAAGCATTCCTGTAGACGTCCCCTTGGGGAACATAATCAGCATCTTCAAGAGGCAATGAACGGCTCTGATTAATCATGGCATCTCTAATCAAAGCTCTAGCTCTTGCAAGACCTGCTTCAAGCTTCTCTAGTTTTGCATCTCTCTTCTTAGCTCTTTTTATCTTTTCACTGAAACCCTTTCTCAGATTCATGCCTACCCTTGGTCTTTTTTTGTCCTGCACCATATATATAAGTATATACATATATAAGTAACACCCCAAGACAAAAAATGTATACGCATGAAAAAAAATGCACAATATGTTCATAATCAAATTGTCTAAGGCAGACTAGGTATAAAAGATAAAATCACTGTCATTGAGGACTGGGCTTACTTTGAGTAAGGGAAACAAAGTGGTTTGAGTGGGTGGGATCAAAGAATGATTGAGACTCAATATAGAAAGTGAGAGAGAATGTGAAGAAATGGTGGCAATGCCTGAGGAAGTCCATGACCATGGTGAAGATGGAAGAGAAATCAATGACATTCCCATGGAATCATTTGTTACCAAAACCACGCTAACTAAAGCAAAGGAAGCTACAAGAAGGAGAGTCAGACATGGATATGCTCTATAACATTGCCTCATCATTCTCTCTCTTTGTCCGTCTCTCTCGCTCTCCCTCTACATAAATATAAATATATATAGTTAAAGATTTTGTGATTGTAAACTATTATAATGATGCTTTAATAAACATAAACTTGTTGCCATGAAATCAGGAAGCTTCCATTTCCAGTTAACAAAAAACAGACCATTTACGTAAACAATCTCATAAAAAAGTCATGAATGGGTCGCAAGTGTTACAGAATAGATAGAGTGTCAAATAAAGTATTGTATTCTGAGAGTAGTGACAATGTAGTAGCCGAGCCATTGTTAATAGTAATTTTTTATTATCAGAATAATAATAATTATAATTATTCACTTAGATGGAAGTACTACTCAATGTCGTGGTGGTTTCAAGGAATAACGGTGGTCCAGACCCATTATAAATGGAAGAGTCAGCAAACTGAAGGAACATGAACATCTAAAACATCAAAAATCATAAATCCTTTGTGAGAAATTTTACTATTTATCTGTAGACGGTAGCAAATTAGGGAATGTGAAGTTAGAAAATGTTCGAAATCATTGTAACATCTAAAAGATCTAGCTAATGTTAAAGAATATACATGTGGTAAATCAAAAAATTAAGTGATTGATGATGGTTTAGAGACATATCATATTAAGTCTATTATATAACATAAAATTATTTTTATGGGATTCAACAAATCAGATCTATAAATGTAAAGATGTACCAAAATCAATAATGTCATTAATAGACTTACAGAAACATGTGTTAATTAATTGAGTCTTGTTTCTCGGCAAACACGATAGCGTAGCATCTGGGGTGCTCCAGTACTGATCTTGAACTACATAAACAACAACATTGTTGGTCACATATTTAGGATTTAAATACAAAGTATAATTAATGTTACAAATCACCGTCTAAGCTAAAGCAAACATATATAATAAATATTACATTAACTAATAAGTGAGTAACAGTACAGTACCCTCAAAAATCCCAGAGAAGCCATGGAAAAAGAAATAAAAAATCTGAGACATATGTCTCGAAAAAGACACGCCTTGACGGAGAAGGAGCAAAACCACCATTTTCGTTTTTATTTTTTCCTTGGAAGTTGAGTTTGTGAGACGAAAACCCGTTTGTTCACTCCGTCCCTTTTGTTTCTCCTCTGCCTACGCCTAAAATGTGATTATATTGATTTATTCTCTTCGGCTAGGGCAACTCCGGCGGCCCAATCCAGACTAAATTCAGTTCCAGAACCCCCTTTTATTTTGGGCTGGGCTTTGACTATTGTGTCAAACAACTCAAAGCCCAACCCAAAATTATATATATATATATATTTTATAAACATATTTGTTGAAGATTTACTGCAGAACAACGGGAAAGTGCATTTTTTGAAGATTTTTCTTTATTGATTTCTTCAATAAATTTTCCTAACAATATTCTTTTTTTTTTGAAAAGTCGAGCTTTACAGCAACAAGGCTCAGTCAATAATGTCATCGTAATAAATTTGATTTTTTTATATAAAAATTCAGTACTTAATAATATCTTCACAATAAATTAAATTTATTTTCAAAATAAAAACGAAAGAAGGTGCAAGGTGTAAAGTATAGGTGAAATTCATTGCCGACTCAAATACAGTAATTGACTGGTGTCACCATCTCTTCAATTTAAGTTGTGGGAATCTGGTGCTGTACTACTCCCACTACAGACACGTGGCAGCCAAATCACGATTTTGCGCCACGTAACTGCCTCGTTGCACGAGATTCCCGCCCCCTCTCTCTCACTTCATGGTATCGTTCTGCTTCTTTCTTCATTCATGCCGCAACCAACAGGTGAACACACACTCTCTCTCGGTCTGACACATACAATAAAATACGATTCCATTTTTGTCCTCCCCTTTTCCAATTACTACCACCCAACCAAGAAAAGAAAGGGGCACAATTCATGGAGGTTCCGGTAGGGTTGATAGCGAAGCTATGGAGCTTCGTTTCATTTCTACCCTTCTTCCTCTTGCTCTTCATCCTCGGCCTTCTCAAAGGTATACTATGCGTAATATATATATATATGCATAAACACACACAGTACCTCTGAAGATACACACACATTACATCGCTTTATATCCAAGTCCTCTTGCTTACATTATATTCAAGAATCTGTGAATTATATCAGCTTAAAGCTATACAATACCATGTATATAGGCATAGGCATATTAATTTATGCTATATCCACTTGAACACATAGCTATGCACACAGTACACACTCGTTTTATGAAAAATAAATAATTGCGTGTGCCATTCACTCTGTTTAACTTTGCCAAGTAGTTAGTGGAAGTAACATGTTAATTAATTTCCTTCAAGCATGTATGTTAGATGGATTATTCGGTCCGATTATAACTAAGGATTACTTTGTCTCTTTAGCATTTTCTATGAAAATGTGAAGCATTGCATACTAATTAATGTATATATATATACTTGGATTGCTTATTAGGCTTTGTCTGCCACTTGCTATATATAGCTCTGCCCTTAATGTAGATCATTAATCATGGCCAAACCATTTATATTACTGTATTATGTTCGGTTGTATGGAATTGGTACATTGGAATTAGTTCAAAGTTTAAACTAAATTTACTCCAATTACAATTCCATGCAACCAAACGTAGCATTAGTCAATTTCTTTCACCTCTAATCAATTCTACTTCCATCTCCAATTAATGCTACTACTACAATTGTTCAAATTAATTTGTGTTTATAATTTTACCCTTTCTTATTTTAAGATACATGCCTCGACATTTGCATTTCAAATAGTTAATTTTATGCCCACGTTGTCGTTTAACTGTTCAAGACTCTGTCCTATGAAATGTTTTAACAAAAAATTGTTTAAATATATCTAATTGTGGTACTTTATGAAAAATAATTTAAGTTAGAAAGTAAGAAAACTTTGCTTTGGTCCCATAAGAAATTTTTTGAATCTATTGTTGTTTCTATGCACATACATTAATTTACATTTTACGATGGTGGCTATATGATGTGTGTTGTTACTGATAGCTGTTTCATTCGACAGCGGCAATCATCTGTCCAGTTGTAGGGGGCATTATTGTGATTGGAAATTCAGCAGTAATTATTGGCCTTTGGCCTGCACATTTTTTCTGGACTTACTACTGCGTGGCAAAGTATGCTTGTATTTCCTCAATTTACCAAATTTATGTTCAACATCCCATATTTGTATATTTAGCATGATATCAAGTTCTGCTCTATATTCATGCTCTGTGTTTTTTCTGTATGTCCTTTGGCCTTCTATTAATTCAGAACCAAAAGGCTTGGACTAGTTTTGAAGATTTTGGTGCTAGTGTTATTACCAGTGCCTTTAGTCCTTTGGCCAATCATTGGGATTGTCGGAAGCCTGCTGGGCGGGATAGCATATGGGTTTTTTGCTCCTCTTCTTGCAACTTTTGAGGCTGTTGGACAGAATGTCACTGACAAATTATTTCATTGCTTTGCCGTAAGTCTCCCTCTCCTTCCATTTTTCTTGTGTGTGTTTCTTAAGAAGAAGTGGCAGACATTCATTTAAAACCTTTTAAACAAAATTACTTGAGTCTCTTATTATCAACAGAAGAACAGTCAAAATTTTCATAATCTCCTTCCATTATGTATTTATTGGCTTCCTCAAATTGAAAGACACTGCTTTAAGCTATGGCTCTTGTTTATTGTGTGTGTGTGTTTGTTTTTTTCTTTTTTTATATGATGGTGGTGGTGGAGGAAGATGAATTCATAGAATGTCATTTTTCAGTGGTAAAAGTCTTCTGATTAAACAAGCTTATTTATGTGCAACCATTTCAAGAAGTTGTATACCTTGATTTTAGCATATAGCCTAACATTCATTCATATATAACTCACAAAAAAGTTGGGAATGTTTTTATATTATTGCATAATTTTAGAATTGAGTAACTAACAACATGTAGTTCTTGATGTTTGATCAGAAGATCAACATCCTTTTGTTCCTACTTCCTATATATTGTAAATCTAGCCCATTCAAACTAATTACATATTCATACTCTATGCTGGTGGCTTGCATTGTGCATAATCATCAGGATGGTTGTCTATCCACTCTTAAGGGTAGCTGCACCGTGGTACGGGATCTGACTGATTTTTGCTTCCACTCTTATTTCTCCTATATGGATGAACTGAGTGAGGAAGTACCTGCAGATGAGAAGCCTATGGATATCAAGTGAGGATCTCTCATTTTGAATAATTTCTATACAATAATATTAATATGGTAATCATAATTAGTGCTCGTCTCGCTTTGTTTGTTTTTAGGTTATCAAAGCTTCCAAGCTGTTTGTTGCTTTCCCTACTTGGCGTGCTGGTGGATGTGCCTATGATTACTGCTGTTGCTCTTTGGAAAAGCCCATGCATGCTGTTCAAAGGATGGAAGAGGATGTTAGAAGACTTGATCGGAAGAGAAGGACCATTCTTGGAGACAGTATGTGTCCCATTTGCCGGTCTTGCCATCATCTTGTGGCCTTTGGCTGTAGTGGGAGCTGTAATAAGTGCCTTCATCTCCAGCTTCTTCCTAGGATTCTATGGTGGAGTCATTGCCCATCAAGTATGCTGGATTTTTATTTTTTATTTTTGAAGAGTTTGAGATAGAACCTTGGCATGCATGATTGGGAGTTTAGCTCACGTCAGATTCTTAATTCCCAGGAAGACTCGCTTGGGATGGGACTCGCATACATCATGGCAGTAATTTCACTATTTGATGAGTATACAAATGATTTACTTTACCTAAGGGAGGGATCCTGCTTTCCCAGGTACAATTTGGGATTTTATCATATATATATTTTTCAGTTATCATATTATGCTTCATCATGAGAAACAGAGAAAGTATCTGCCTCAATTTCATTGATTTTGATCCTGAGAAATCCTTCTGACAGCCAGGCCCAGATACCGCAGAAACATGAGCACTACTGACAGCCTTGAGAGAATAAAGTCGCTAGAAAATGACAAAAATGACCAGAATAATGGGAGAGATGGCTCCTACAATTCAAAGCTGGTTTCAGAAAGATCAAGAACATTAAAGTGGTCTATCCAACAATATGCGCCTATACAGGTGAGAAACCTCCTGTGCACTGCCAAAACTAATATTTATCCTGAAAGGTCGAATCCAAAGTTTTTTGTTAAAACGTTACAGGTATGGGATTGGCTGTTTAAATCCTGCGAGGTGAATGGTAGGATACTCCTTCGCGATGGTCTGATAGATGTCAAAGACATTGAAGAATGTATTCTGAAGGGTAATTGTAAGAAGTTAGGCATTAAACTACCTGCTTGGTGCATTTTACAGTGTCTTCTTGCATCGGCAAAGTCTGACTCTTCTGGTTTGTTAATCTGTAAGTCTCATGAGATAAACTTAGTTCTTTGCTTGATATATGTTAGATTTGAGTTCCAATTGTGATTTCTACATTGAATTTTCTAGCTGATGAAGTGGAATTGACAAAGACTAACGCTCCAAGGGATAAAGTGTTTGAGTGGTTCATTGGGCCGCTTTTAACAATGAAGGAGCAAATAAAGACACTCCATTTAGATGAAAATGAAGAAATCTGTCTGAGAAATCTGATTATGGGGTGCAAGAATGAGAAACCAGAGGAGTGGGATAACACTGGATTCCCATCTAGTGACAACGTCAGAAGAGCACAATTGCAGGCCATAATTAGGAGGTAAATTCCTAAATATAATGCTATAATTGAAAAAAGAAAATTGGAGTTAAGATTCTGGTGAAGCACAGGAAGAGAGGAAGACAGCTTAATTTTAAGATGCGTCAGGTAGTTCATTCGAGTCAATGCGGAGTATGGGACTGTTAGGGGATTGGTATCATACTGTCATATGATACACATATATTATATATGAATTTCGTTAATTCGCATTATTTTGCCCAAAAAAAAGGATTTTTCATCACATCTTTCTCAAGTCGATATATAGACTGCAATTAGGCCCCTTCTTGTAATTTTCTCATGGCTTGCGCAAAGTATAATATGCAATATGTATCATGTATCTGCATTTGGGAGAAACTAGGGTTGAACGCTTCTAGGGAGATTCCTGAAGTGTATGATATAAGGCTAAGATTTATGTATCATAAACTTGGACGTGCTGCAGAAAATGCAGGTATACTCTTCCCACATGAATAAAGCTTCGTATGGAAACCACATCATAGAAGGATAGTGCATTTTTCTGGATGAGGTACTCCATCATTCTAGGGACATGGATGTTGCCAGTGGACGATACAGAAACGGAGAGCAAAACCCCTCTCTTTTATTTAGTGTTGTCTTTTCTTTTTTCTTAATTTTCTTTTCCAAGTTTCCACCACCTCTGTTGAGCCATATATTTATACTTGTTCTAGGGTAGTAACGAAAAGTTGAGATCCCAAATTTCAATTTCTTTCTTAAACCTCGCATTTTCGATATCATGTCCATTTCACTGAATGGCGAGCTATGCAGAGATTTTGACCTCTTTAAATCCTAGTGTAGATAACAACTGCTATCCGTAGTGCCTGATTACAGACCAAGCGTAACAAGATCCTTCTGCATGTGTTGGGGACATTTGGAGTCTGCGTTATATGAACTCTTGATCTTTTTTGAAAATTAACTGAAATCCTATTTTTTTTTTTTAATGTGAATTTGGTTCTTGACAAAGGTATTGTACGTTCTTCCTGTTGTTTGATGACAGACTACAGGGAATTGTTGGTTCAATGTCACGGATGCCGACCTTCAGACGGCGCTTCAGGAATTTGGTGAAAGTGTTGTGCTTGGAGGCCATTCAGCGTGGAATCTTATCAGACGATCGTGTTGTTGAAAGCTTAAAATCCAGATACGGGAAAACCTTTAATGGAAATGAGGATAGAAAAGACAGAGATGCTCCTGGAGAGAGGAGCGGACGCGGGGCATTCGATAATGGAAATATAGTATGACTTGTATTGTATTTTTATAATTCTCTACAGCTTTGTGTACCTTAGCAGGAAAAACAGTTTTGTAAGTTTTGTTTGATTAGGAAAGGACAGTCATTTTGAAGTTGGAATTTAGTTCTAATTAGGCAGAAGTGAGAAGATCCATTAGTTTTGAAATAACATGTTCCCTCTTATTTCTTTTGTTTTCAACTTCTAGAATCTAGAGTATGATGAGTATCTTCTGTGTTGTTTACTTAACAATTGATAGCTGAGCTGTCAAACCATCATTTTAAAGGGTGCGCACGAAATGAGATGAACACAGAAGGTGTAAGAAGGGTTACTTGTCTCACATCGAATCCGAATAGAAAAGTGATTAGATATAAATGAGTGGATATACAATAATATTTAATAGCTTAAGTTTTTAGGTAAATGGATAAGTATTTACCTGTTTCAGTTGGTATCATAGTGAGATCCAATCTTTGATTCAGTGTTACGCCAAGCGCCCGATCCTGAGGGCACTTTACGCCAAGCGCCCGACCCTGAGGGCACTTGGATAGACAGGGTGACTCAAGTTGCAACGCTCATAAGGATTCTTTCGCGTAAATATTATGACAACCCACATTCATAACTCACATCTACGTATCTATAAATTTATGGATATAACTTGCTTTTCATGTTTAAAAAACATTAAAAATTTTGGCATAAGAAAATAAAAAATGAAACGATACAAATACGGATACATTGGAGTATAATGCTTTTTTTACAAAAAAAAAAAAAATCACCATTAAAAATTCAACCGCATATGTACTATTTTTCTTCTCATTTTAATAATATAGAAGATTAAAATAAAAAAAGTAATATAAAGTGTTGTAACGGGTCAAACATTTGCCTTCTAACTCATAAATTTAAATTGTTGGATAGTGCTGACCTTGCCTATCCGGAATAGACTCAAATTCCTTTCAACCAGCACGGACTGGGCATAGAGTAAGCACCCAACCCATTACAATGATAAAGATGAGAAACCGTATATAACCAAAATGATTAGAGTTGATGATTTAGACAGAAATTTAAATTTTAAAATTACTTTGGTATATATTAGAACAAGTGGGAAGACCAGGAGTCTATGAAATACATTTTAAAATATAAAAAATTAAATTGATATCTAACATTACATACAATATACTATATAGTAGGAACCTGTGGGAAGTTTCCTAATTTAAAGCCCTTCATTTTCGGGCACCTCCCTTTCCCACAGCCTCTAACTGGAGACATTTCCTCAACAAACAGACTCTCACAAAACCTGATCAAAAAACAAGAAAAATTTCTGAACAATTTCACCTGAATTTTTCAATCTGGTGCAAATCTTTCCCCATCAAAACCAACATAACGTTCTGTATCTTCTTTTTTTATCATATAATTGTCATCCCTCAATTCTATTCTTTTACTGCACATTGTATCATTTCAAATTCGGGTTTGACTCTGTATGGCTCAGCTCTTGATGCATCTTCAAGAAGCTTTGGTTTCAAGGTAATGTGAAAGCTCCTCTTATCTAATGATCAATGAGGATAAAAAAAAAAAATCTAATGATCAATGAAGAATATATGTGTTTTATGTGTTTAGGCCTCAACAGGCCATATTTTTCTCCTGTGGTGCGACTTGTAGACCTATGAAGTTGAGAAAAAAATTATACAGATGCATGCACCTCTAAAACTATAGGATCAATCCAGTTTATGCGTTGAAGGAAACAATATAAATATCTACAATGTCTTATCGTATTTCTGGGAAGGGTCATTCTATGTCTTTCTCAGAACCACCTCTAGCACAGAGAATAACACATGATCCGGTGACGCTTAAAACCGCCCAGAATACTGTCACCTGCGTCTATCAGACCCACATTGCGGGTTTCTGGCGCAATGTGACGGTCTTCTGGTGCAAGAATGCCGTGAGCCATTACCTCAGCATTTCTGTTGATAGCGTAGAGAGTGACCATTACCACTCCTGCAAGATTGATCTCAAGCCCTGGCACTTTTGGAGCAAAAAAGGGTACAAGACCTTTGAAGTTGAACAAAACCCACTGGAGGTCTATTGGGATGTACGCTCAGCTAAATTTTCTGGTGGTCCTGAGCCATGGTCCGATTTCTATGTTGCTTTAGTTTCCGATGAAGAGGTGGTGTTATTGTTAGGCGATTACAAGAAAAAGGCTTATAAGAGAACCAAATCAAGACCTCCACTTGTTGAAGCTGTGATGTTTTACAAGAAGGAACATGTATTTGGCAAAAAAAGTTTCACTACAAGAGCCAAGTTTGATCAAAGAAGAGAAGATCATGACATTGTTGTAGAGAGTTCAACATCGGGTCCTAGAGATCCTGAAATGTGGATTAGCATAGATGGGATTGTTTTGATCCACATTAGGAACTTGCAGTGGAAATTCCGGGGTAACCAGACGGTTTTAGTTGACAAGCTACCGGTGCAAGTATTTTGGGATGTGCATGCTTGGCTATTTTGTACCCCAGGCACAGGCCCTGGCTTGTTCATTTTCAAGCCAGGTGCACCGGAATCAGAAAGCGACAAAGAGGAAAGTAGTTGTGGTGGTGAAAGTGAGTGTAGTAGCAGTAATAGCAGGTATTATTCGACTCTAAGTCATTCCAAAGCATCACAATTCTGCCTTTTTCTCTACCCATGGAAGATTGAGTGAATTAGTGTAACCTAATACAGAAATGGCTCAAAACTGCATGAACTTGCACAGGCTTTATCTTCGGCTATGTACAGATTGAATGGTCACAACATCAAGATTGTGAAGTCAGTTTCGTTGGGTTTGAACCCTCAGCTGTTGTATACTATGTTGATCTATGTTATGAAAATTTTGGAACAACATGATTGATTCCACCATGCAGTTGTACTAGACATCAATGTTCAGAAATAGGATAATCATTACCTCAGCTAGAACTTCAATACACCGTGTTTTCATTTATTGATACCACTGAAATAGCCTGGTGTCTCATGCCTTCATGAGGCTCTCTACTAGATATTGTATCTTGTGTTAGAATCCATCTTCTTTCTCTTCTTCAGCTTTCATTGACTTCAGTAATCATGGAATCATCTTCCTCCTGCATTTACTTGCTTTACGGAACCTCTCACCTGTCACACCTCTCAAGATGTCATGTAAATAAGAAATGCAAAATATATGAAAATATAGCATTGAAAGTCAATCTATTAACTATAGTTGGCAAAATTTCTTTTTTTAAATCTAAGGAGGATGTTCAATGAAAGGTATGGCTTGTTCCAAATTCTCATTTTATAACTGCACAATAGTGGTACACGACAACATCAAAGGATCAAAAACCATCGATTTCTGGAATTTTTGACAGCCATGGAAGTCTTACTCTAGTTTGGCAGAAACAGGTGACACTTTTTAGCAAACAGAGAGGCATGTGCATGCCCGCCCACCCACGCACGCAAAACAGAGAGAGATAGTTAGCACACAATCTAAACAGTACAACTTGAACAGTTTGGTCACCCTTATCTAAATTATTAAAACAGAATTGGAGCATGTTTTAAAATAAGGTAAAAAGACACAAGTAAACATCCAAAGAGGCATAAGATACCGCACAATGCTATTAAAAGCCATATCTTGAAATTATCAAGTGTAACAAGAAAACTATAAGAACAATGGGATTAAATGAGAAGAAATATATAGGCAAGGCACACATGAAATGTCACCTTCCAAAACATTTTAGTATCGAAGAGGTAAGTGCTGTAGAAAGAAACTTCAGCCCAGCTGATCCTCCAGGGAAATAAGAAATAGCATAGTATGACAGTGCAAGAACCTGGCAAGACAAGAGGCATCAACTTACACTATAAGGCTTGCTTCATAAAAGAAAAGTGAAAATAAAAGAACTTGTTATTTAGATTAAAAGTGTATCACATAGTGATAATAATGCCATATATCATCTCATCATTCAATTGGTGTGATGATGTGAGCAGTCGCGGACTAGGAATTCAACTTCAGTGGGGGCCACTCTGGAATTTGGGCAATAATAATAGAAAAATTAAACCAAATTAATGAATACAAAAGAATAAATATTGATCAATACTTTTTTTCATTCGGTACATGTAAAATTATTCTAAACAAATTTTCACGTTTTGAAAGTGTTGCACAATAACCTCATTACTTGAAAAACGAAAATTTGGATTCTTGCATAATGATTGAGTGTTGAGAAATTGAATTAAAGAGTATTTTAGATTCCTACCTTCCTCTTTGCGCTTCCTTCTTTGAAAGAGATGGAGAACTATGCCACTAAGCCTTTGGCTTAAGTAGTATCTATCATTTTTTTTTCTTTCCAAGTGAAAAGTTGAGGATTCCAGCCCCCCTAGGGAGAATAATTGGTTTGTGTTTGATTTTTTTGTCTGTCAGTTGCTTCGCTATTAAAAAAATAAAGAGATTGAAAGTCCAAGAAAAAGACTTTGTGGACAAGTGGATTTTCAAGTTGCAAGAGAATTTGTAGAGTCAAAGAAAAGAGAGTTAGAGATGCACATAATAAAAGAGGAGAGAAAATTTGAGAAAGAAGAGTTACAATAAAAAGGATTTTGATAATTATATGAAGGGGTGCTTTTCGATATATGAAAAGAATAATTGTAAAACCAAAAAAAATTTGAGTGGACATCTAACTTCTTTTATAATCTTTAGAAAGGATGCTGTTAAAATTATGAAAAGACAGGCATACAAAAAAAAAAAAAAACATATATTGACTGGGCCCCAGTGGCTCTGTCACTGGATGTGAGATATTGGATGCCCAAATACCCTTATCCTCTTTTCGCACGCATTCCCCAGTAAAAACTATAACAATAAAACCAAGTCATTTGTTTTTTCATTTTTTAAAATGATAGAATTTGTCTTCTATGGAATTGATTTTTTTGTGCCTTGCAAGTTGCATGAAATCAAGAAAATTCATTAAAAAAATTCAAATATTTTTTTGACAAGATCAATTGCATTGAATGAAAGATAGAAGAAGATGCAGAACAGGAAAAACTTTGAAGAAACACAGAGAAACAAAGACTGCTACTAAATGTGGTATTGTGTGGACTAAAAACCTACAACTGCCCCAGGAATGTGCAAAGAGTAGATCACGGATATGAATGAAGATCAAGAAAACCATTACCATGCCAAAGAAAATTATGCAGGCTTCAATTCAGGCTAACATCCTGGTGTGGGATTACTAACTTCTATGGGACCGTTGCACAAGCCATATAGGACCACTCATTAGACAGCTGAAGTGGAAAAATATTTGTAAATAAAAATGCATGTCAGTAGAACTTTCCAAAGGATGGTGTTCAATTATGCAGTACAAGGAGAACAGTGGGCACAGAAATTAAATTACAACCCAAATGGAAAGCAAGTTTCAGTTAAAAGGGATATCTATTAACTAGGCTAGCTGACATGAAGCAAATCCTTTCCATGTCATAAAATTCATTAAAGGTATTACACATGGCCAGATCACGACCACAACCACACTAGGCTGATTGCCAGATTTCCAAGGTGAAGATTATTGACAGCATATAAACAAAAGCTAGAAAAATTAGGAAAAACATATGGGAAAAGAGATATTTGGTACCTGTAACACAGAGAAGAGCACAGAAAGAACATAACTGTGAAGCACCATGGAAACATAAATTGTACCCACCATGCTGCCAATAAATCCCAACGTAAAAGGAAGCCTCTGTGGAGGAGGAAAAATAAGAATATATGGTTTAGCAGGGAAAAGTATGAATAGAAGAACAATTTAAAGCCTCAGACGGGTAGAAACCAAAATTGAGTTGAGTGTTTCTATAAAAGATGATCAAAGAGCATTTTAACAACAAAGAAAATTTTAAGCATCACTGACGTACCTCTTTTGAAAACATGTGCATAAGCTGATTCTTAGGACCTTTGAGGGCAAAGAATGAGCCAATGATGAAGGCACAACCAATAGTAAAGCAGATAGCGAATTTTTGAGGCATTACCACCATGACAGGAAGGAAAAGGGTAAAAGCAATGAAGATAAAAAACACTCCAGCCGCTAGGAGTAAACCAAAATACAGAAGAGATTTTCCAGAAGGAACATTGCTAGTGGCGGACTGAAAGTTTCCTGGTAAGCCTCTCATTCCTTTTGAAACCCTATATAAAAATCAACAATTTAGGATACCTGTGTCATGGTTAGCAACAAAATGATGGACCAAGCTCCACAGCTGATTGATATTCTAGTTCCCACTTTTTAAAAGACTATAATCAGAAGCATAGTGCTGCAGCTTTTAGTTTATAAGCCTTTTCTTTTTAGAGGTAACCTCTAAGGAGCTCTTACTCAAGTAGGGTTCAGGCCCAGCAGAGCAAGTCATATAGACTTGTCATGGCATGACAGTTGGAAGGGAATGAATATGATAAATATTGAATATACATGACAAGGGAAGTCTATTTTAAAATAATAAACAGAAAATTAAAAGGAATGGAAAAGAAGAAGTAGAAGATAGTAGTCATGAAGAATAAGGAAGGTAGTTGCGGTAATTATAAATAGTAATAATAATAATAATTTGTGGTGTCTGAGAAAAGGAAATGGAAACAGAGAATAAACTGTAGTCGAAAAAGAAATTTTATTTGGAGAACAGGAAGGGAAATAAGCACAATCATTAAACAAAATATTTTTACTTCACCTAAACTAAACTGCTCTTTTCCAGCAGAGAACAATTTCAACCATGCAAATGCTTCGCTTTTATGTATTTTTATCACCATCAACCATTTCCTTGTTATTGAACTTGCTGCATGTCTATTTCTTATGTTATCCTACCATAAGAATCACTTAGCAGAGGGCTAAAACAGCTGATTGACTCTTGCCATCATTCCCAATACATCAACCATGAATCCGTGACTACAATTAAGACCTCTATCTTTCCTTTAATACTCCAGAGATCTCAGACTAATCAAAGATAAATTAAAGTACTCCGGAGCCCTCGGCAGAGCATGCTAACATCATCACCAAAAACCTCCTCATCGTTGAAGGCACGTTGCTAGGGACATCTCACACTTACATCTCCTAAGGCCTAAACATTATCCATATTCATCATACATTCGCATAATTTTTTGCTAGTAATTGTTTTCACAAGCTATGTAAATTTCACGCCATACGAATCATAAAACCTTCGCACTGATCAAGATTTTTTTCTCCACATACTACACCAACTGCATTAACAAAAAAAACCTAGCAATTTCCACTACTATGTATAACAAGAACAGTATCATTTCCAAAAATAATCCATAATTCTAACATTGACTCTCGATACATATATAATTACATCCATATAAAGCATTTAAATGTCAAATTCACAAGCAATCATACTATAGGAGGATTGGATAACAGCATATCGAACCCTAGATTACAAAAAAAGTGAAGGACAGTGCGAAGTATTACTTACACATTGAAAGTACCAGTGATTTTATCGTTGGCGGTTTTGACGGCGGCTTCCAGATCGAAGGCTGAACTCGAAGACTCGAACTCGTCGGAAGCTTTGGAGGCGGTGTAGGCGTTCCAATCTGCAAGCAGAGAAGGTGACGATTGCTGCAGATGGTTGTGGTTGCTGATTCTACTGCTACTGGGACCACCTGAGAACCAACCTTGCGACATTTTCAGTGTGTCACAGACTCAACGCTGGTTCGAATTACCAGTAGATGATGACAATGCAGGGCTTGGTGGTTTCAGGCCATTTCCTTCTTGCTCGGAGGTTCTACAGTTTTCTTCTTACTGATGATGAAAAAATAACTAAAATTACATTTTTATACCCAAGTTTTTCATTTTTGTGAGATGAATTTTCCACACTTTTTTTTTTTTTTTTTTTTTTTGTTTCTTCTTCTTTGGGTCATGTGTTGTGAATAATTTGTAGAATACTATTATGACCTATTATTTTTGTGAAAATATAGAAAGAAAAAAAAGAACTGTATTTTGTTTTTCCTTTTTCTTACTTAATTCATCAATGTAATAAATAATATTATTTGCACAAACGGAACATTTTCAAATCAGTAATCAAAAATTTTTATCTTGAATTTACCATTAATTGATAAAACAGTTATGAAAAAGTAGTGAACATCTCTTGCATTGTGCTCTTAATTTTAAAAATAGTAATAATTTAATATATATATATATATCGATTCAAGCCTTCTTTCCACACATATTATTAACATGAATTTTAATGAACATTTTTAAATTTCAAAATTTAATTTTCTACCAATATGAGTTTAATTAACACTCAAACTAATTCAAAAAAATATAAAAGTTTATGTTTTACCTTTTTACATTATGCCTAATTTCTTTAGGAAAAAAAAAAAAAACAGTCATGAAACACTATGATGAAATTTTTTAATAGAATTTAAAAATAAAAAAGAGATAAAGATTTACTGATGAGAGATAACATCGTGAGGACACATATACATGCGTAACATACCGGTCATTCTTTTGTTATACGTATTAGATCGTCGATTTATTTTTAAAATCTATTTCAATTTAGTCATCAATTGCAAATAAAAAATGGAGATATTCATTATTGTTTTTCTTATTTTATTTTATTATTTTTCATTTGGCATGAATGTCATTTCTCAATTTCTTTTCACGAAAGGGCATTCTGCGTAAATACTTATGAAACCAAAGATTTCGTGGTAAATTCATCATCCATGAATATAATTAGCACTGGTTACAGAATCACTTCAGTACTAAAAACTCGTCCCCCCACTTCCTCTCCAAGCAACGGAGAATGAAGGTTGCTCCCAAGGTAATATTCCTAATCAGAGACGCTGATGGCTTCGGCACGGTAATCTCAGACGCTCTCCAACCAAACCCTAACTCCTCCCTTCGAAGATTGTAAGTTTCTTCTGATTATCATCCAAATTCAATTTTTCTATTTCACCTTCAACCATCTCAGTCATCTATATCTGACCATTCGATTGGTTATTTTACAGAGAAGAATCGTTCGAGCTGTCTCTTCAGGAACGCTACGGGATCAAAGATCACAAGGCTTCCGGCAACATCGTTCATTTTGTCGATGAGAAAGGCCTTTATGAGGTATGCCTTTTTCTCTAATTATGTAATGAATTCGATACAATTTTGTGGAATTTAAGTTCATATTAATTCAAAATTTAGAAATTTTCTCCAATTTCAATTCCAAAGATTTTTTTGATTCCATGCTACCAAACATCGCATGAGTTTTTTTTTTGTTTATTTATTTATTTATTACCACATGCCCTGACTGGTTTGGAAAGATCACATCACATGGGGATTGGAAATCCCAATAAGTTTGGAGCATTTTATGGTCTTGAGATTGCTTAACAGATAGACAATGTGGAATTTTGTGATCGTGGTTCAATTAGGCAGCTAATGAGTTTAATTCGTTAGTGTACCAACTTAATTTGTAAATGAAATTCAAGGAGATCTGTGTTGTTCTGAAAGTGAGGGAGGTATGGTTGTTGGTAATGACGGTATGATAAAGGGCCGTGGGAAATAGAAAATCAAATTTTGATTTACCAAACTAATCAGCATGTCAGGGAAAAAAAAACAAATAAACAAACAAACAAACAAACAACTAATCAGCATGCCAGCTGTTGGATGCTTTAGAGGAAGACAGTCACGTATATGCGGGTATGACCATGGAGAGGTGCCAAAGACATCCTGTATGTGTGCACTACCATTCTTTTAGAAAAGCCCTGGGCTCTAGTTGGAATCCAATGCATGATTTATCCTTCTGTCTCTTTGTCTTGCTCATTACAACTTTGATCAGGTGCAAAGCGTGGATACTTCCAATTTAAGTTTGATCTGTCTTGAGCATTATCTGTTACATAAACAATTCCTTTGCAAAAGATATTGGGAATTTAAAACCGTTAAACGGATAGAAGCACATAATGGGTTTTGATATGTCATCTTAGGAATTTACAAGGTCCAGTATGTGATATTCTTGCTGCTTTAGTTTCTTGTTTCCAAAGATCTAGGAAAATGATAATGACTATGTCCAAATTTTGGTCAGCTTGCCCTTTTTCCTCTTCCCTCATTATTCTACATATCGATAAGAACTTCCAGCTCAACCACATGAATGGCTTAGTGGGATATTTGATTTCTTTTTTCATTTCTTTTCCAGGTGTCTCTGTTGCTTCTTCAAAATTATGAACCTCCAATTTTGGCTTGTGTTGTTAATGAGGTTCTGGCGTCAATAACAGGGGAAGATTCATCAACCATGCCCACAGTAGTGTTCCCATTCATTGTGGCAGCATCAAAGCTAAAGTGGGAAGGTAAAAGTTCATTGACGAACAACAAAGTTTCACTATATGGCATACAAATAGGTCCAGAAACGGATGTAACACGGGTCATGTTAGCCAAAACACAAAAGCCACCATCGACGCTGCAGATTCATCACGAATCAGTGGCCTGCTGTCTTCAGTTGATCCGTGTCTTGAAGCTGCCAACTTTTTTCCTCATCGGGCAATGTGGTCGACACACATCTAGTAAAGCTTTAGCAGAAGAGCTTGAGGTATTTTTTCTTCAACAATTTTCAATTAAGGCAATTATTCTTGTTAATGTTGCTAAGAAATATATAGAACTATGATCAAAGATATGGAATTTATGATTGATTGAATGTTCAGTATATGAATTTGCACTATGAAGTCCCCCTCACCACTCTCCTCTCCTATATTACCATTGTCCAGGTTAATAATATCAAATTTGGGCATTTCTGTTTGTACTTAAAATATCAGTATCATTTGTCACTTCATGTTCTGCTGTGAACTTTAAGGTCAATCTATTCGACTTCATGCCTTCATGTTTTGGCGTTCCATTAAATTTTCCTGTTAAAAGTTTCTATATGCATGTACCTTACAAGCACATAGTCAGTAATAGGAATGAAGGTTTAGGCACTCTCGGGCATGCCCTCACAATTGTGGAAATCATTCCTAATCCACTACTAATGCTATAGTATCCTTTCTTTATCTATTCACATCATCATAGATATATATATATATTTTTTTTTTGGCAAGTAATAATGTATTAGAAAGCATTCAAAGGGAAACGTGTCCCAAAAACTACACAAAGGCCTAGTGGAACCCTAAGGACCCAAGGAGCCCAAAAAATCAACTATCTCCTTTAAAGATTTACAATTTCTCCCCATTACCCAATAGAAAAGAGAGCTAATAGTAAGAAAATTTAAAGCCCCAATAGAATATTCCTCTCCATCTCCGGTCCCTCCAATTCATAGATAATTTAAAATGAGTTACATTTAGGGGTGCAAGTTGGGCGGGTTCACCCCGGCCCAACCCGAACCCAGACCGAAATTTTCGGGTTTGGCTTTTAATTTTACCAATTCAGGTTTTGATTGGGTTGGAAGTTTTCAGCTCGAGCCCATTTTGGGTTGAAACCTTTCTAACCCAAGCGCAACCCAAACTCGATTTTCATATACTATACATTTTTTGTTTAATTTTAAAATTTCAAATTAAATCCCGACCTTCTATTTTATCCATCAATTGTTGTGCTTGATATATCTCTCAACCTAAAACTCTCTAAACCTTCAGTCTTTTTCATTCCGCTGGTAATGTGCCGACTCTCACCGCTAGGGGTGGCAATTCATGTTGGCGGATCGTGTTCGTGTCGTGTCAGAGCATAGGTATTCTGTTATATGGGTCGACACGAACACAACAAGATTATTATTTGTGTCAAGAAACCCCGACATGAACACGACACTATTATTACACAGGTAACACAACACAACACTTGTAACCCGTTTAATAAATGGATCAAGACTTGACACGAGACGACAAGGTACATTTAAGTCATTTCTAACACGGACACGACATGTTTATTTAACGTGTTTAACTAAACGGGTCATTTTTAACACAAATAGAACATGTTTATTTGACACATTTAGTTAAACCGGTTATAAACGGGTTGACAGGTTAAACACGAACACGACATGTTTAATTATTGTGTCAATTCGGGTCGACATGAACATGATTAAGTCAAGCCCAAACCCAGTTATCTCGTGTCGTGTTAAATTTTGCCACTCCTACTCGCCGGCAATCAGCTGAGACTGTCACATAGATGAGGTAATCATTCGTCGCACCTCGTTGTTCATTCCGGCAATGGCGGGCATGAAAATATTGTAGTACCAGTAACAACTACGGAGGAGGAAATTTGCTAGATGCGTTTCATGGCTTCTAAAGTCTTACACATATAGTTTTTGCAAAAGGAATTCAGATATGCTCAAGTTCTTGGTGGTCACATGAATGTGTTCATAGGAGAGAGAAAGTCAGGTTGAGACAATAACCTCCAAGAGAGTAAGTACCCTTTTCTTATGCTATGTTCGGTAGGATGATAGGATGGATGAGTCCTTCCTCTTTCACACATTTTCATCCGTCCAAATATAGGCAGAAGTTAGGAAAGAAGACAAGTGGGCCTAGTATAGAAATTTTAAATTACTGCATCATCCTTTTTAAATAATTAATAAATCTCATAAATAAAGTAAGTAATGGGCTTAATGGTAAAAATAATTTAAAAATCTATCTTTCTTTTTATCTTACCGATCAAAGTAAATTGTCAGTTTCTTCTTTTCTCTTCCGTCCAACTGAACAAAAAAGGGAAGAACATAATCTCTTCTGTAGGGATGTCTCATTTATCCCTTCTTCTCTCCCTTCCATCCAATTTTTTTCCTTTCTAGCGAACGAAGAATTAATCTTTATCCTCTCTCTCTCCCTCCATTCTATTTGCACTTCCTTCTGCATATCTAAATGAGACCAATAAATGAGGTTATGGACAATGCCCTGTTGAATCTATTGAGTAAGAAGGGAGCAAATTTAACAATGATGAACTTGAAAGATCTATTTTTTGTGGTTGTTGTTATGTGTGTTTCTTGCTTCTGGAAATTAGTCATGAGACAGATTTGACAAAAAAAAAAAAAAAAAAAGGGCCCAATCAACCCGACTGACCTGAAACTTTCGAGTTGAGGTTGGACTGACCTGAAATTAGTTCACGTTTCATTCAGGCTGGCTTAACCTGACCCGAGATTGGGTTGCTGTCGGGTTGGTACCAGGCTCAGGTTAGGCTTGCCCGAGTTACATGTCAGACATAGTGCTGCCTCAAGGAAAATAGTCCTGCAAACTTTGGGGTTGCAACCACGCGGATGAAACAAGAGCATCATGGAGTGTACTTAGTAGCTCTAGCTATAGGTCTGATTGGTATGCTTGGTATACCCATATATACTCAATATCCTCGAACATTCTTCCCCACCCAAATTTGTAACGCCCTTGTTGCGGTTGGACCAGAAGCAAACCCGGACAGTTTCCGACTGAGTACTTGGTGTGACACTGGGTCAAAGACTGAGTCTCGTTCTGATAGATAGAGTGATATCAACTGTAACGTGTCGGACACTTGCCTTTTGTCTCAAAAGCTTGAGTTGTTGGGTTGTACTGCATATCTACTCATGTACAGTGTTGGTAAAGGCGCGCCTTGGCATGTACCTAGGCTCCAGATGCAACATTTGCGCCTGTTGTGTGCCCAGGTGCGCTTTTGACAACATTTTCGCCTTTAACATGGAAATATGAATATACTTTAATTGTAATCTAATTTTTCTATTGAGGACCTCGATTCACTCAGGTATGCGTCTCACCTTGCGCCTAGCACCTATGCTCCAAAGGATCTCTAGTGCCTCAGTGCGCCTTGGGTCTTTGATAACACTGCTCATATATATTCAATATTCTCCCCATCCAGATCCGGTTTGGGACAAGAACCTCTAACACCTACCACCCTGAATTCGTGATTCTCAATTGGCTGTCAAGAAACAACATGCTCAATAAATAATTGATAGCCTATTACCATACCAAAGATCCTCAAAACAGCCACATCAATGGAACAGGAACATCACGGAATGCTTGAGGGCTCTAATTGTTGGTCTAATTGGTAGTCTATTTCCCAGTTTTTTCTTTTTAAATCCTCTAAGCATCCGCATTCATATAGTGAACACGTTATTTCTTAGCTGCCAACTGAAAGTCCTGAATTCCATGGATGGTAGGCATACAACTGAAAGTCCTGAATTCCTCTGAATTTTTTTGTGGAAGTAAAGCAGAAATATTATTCTTCTTTTCCTATTAGTTTCTGTGCTTGTTCGATATCCTTATCTGCGATCTGATTCTATATGCATTCTTTCCCAGGTGATCTATGAGATGGGAGACCTTCTGTCAAGCATCTCTTGCTTAAGCTTTTTGAGAGAGAGGATAACGTGGAACCCAGTAAAAACATCGAGGGACAGTGAGGAGCCATGGCGTGCATTATATGGTTGAATCTAAGATGTTCGTGTGGTTTAGATGCTGAAATTGGGCTTATCATTTATTGCATCTGCTAAAGAACTTTATATGTTGCTACCCAGATCTACAGACCATGGCAAGGGAGGGAAAATGACGCTTAGGTAGGACTGAAAAGTCCAACTGAAAAGTCCAACTCCTTGCTTATTGAATTTTATTTTCCTTAGAAGCAGCAAACTACATTGTATTGTGTTTTTGGAAACTTTGCATAAACTTATTTTTGCAATGTACTGGTTCTTACTTATGTGACACACCTTGCCATTAATTCCTTTACCCAGATGAGTGAAAAGAAAATGTTGCATCCTCCATTTTACATTATGCCTTAGTTGCGTTCCGGAGCAGCCCAAATGTTTTTTTGGGGCCAAATTACCCTCTCAACGCCATATAATTGAAAAGAAGAGTATTAAGTGGTGTTTGATGCTCGAATAAGTGCCAAAAATTGAAGAATGTAACCCTTTTTCTTTTCTTTTTCAATAGTGGAAGGTTTACCAACCTTTTTCCAACCAACAACGCTATAGTTTCTCCAGGAGAACAATACAATTGGTAAGGGGTCTTTTTGTTTTAAAAAATAACGGGAGCATATCGGTTACTTGAGGGGGATTTTTCATATTTAAAATAAAAATAAAAAATTCGAATAGAGATTTATTGCTTGTCGTTGCTCAGCCTTTTGATTAGTAAGAATCCAATTTTTTTTTTTTTTTTGCCCTTTTCCCGTAGAGTGAGTTTTCCTTCTTAATGCATTTACTCTTTTACCGAAAATAAAATTAAAAAATCCAATCACAATTACTAGCCGACCGCTTAAGAATTTATGACAAAATATTATACATGCATATCTTAAAGGCATATATACTTTTGAACAATTATGTAAAAACAATACTTTTGACTGTGTCCAACTGAACAAACTACACATGCAAACAAGTTCAACACGACATATAAAAGATATATTGAAGACAAACCTAGGCCTGATAGCAACTGGTGGAAACTCCATGCTGGATCTGCAATTATTTTCTTGATGTCACCGTGAATGAAGATGAGCTCATCAAATTTAGCTTCTTCGCCCGCTCTTCTTCTTCCTTCTTTGATTCTTTTGGTTTCTTCCGAAGGTATCGACAAACCATTCATGATACCTTGTGGTCTGAGTGTGCCCAATGATGAACCCGACTACTAACCCACCGCCATAGCCCATGCATATCACAATCCAATCACTTTTATCAATTCCAAACCAGGAATGATCATCATCTTGGTTGAAGTTCCAAGGTTGTGGTGGTGGCAGTGATGCCTCTGAATTGCCACATTTCTTTGGCAAAGGGTCTCCACACAATCCTAAATTCCCCTCGTATGAACTGCTTTCAAATGAATTAAATTGGCTCACTCATGGTATAGGTCCTGTGAGATGATTATTAGAGACATTGAAGAATGCAAGGAACGTGATTTGGGTTAGCTGCTGGGGAATCTCTCCCGTGAGCTTATTTTGAGAAATGTCTAATGATTCAAGCTGCATTAGATTCCCCAAGGATGATGGAATGTGACTAGTGAGATTTTTGTTGGAAAGGCGGAGCATGTGAAGACACTTAAGCATCCCAATAGAATCCGGAATCTCTCCTTCAAATCGGTTACTTGAGAGATCAATGGCAATGAAGATGGTTAGGATATACACATACACTGTTGGCACACCTTTGTTTGTCAGTGTGATTGCGTAAGTACTGTAATTTTCAAAACCATAGTTCTCTTTCCAGATGTACTTCGATTGATTAACATCATCGATAGTTTTCATAGCTGTCCATGTGTGGAAGTAACCGGAAGGTAACTTACCGGTGAAACCATTGTGAGAGAGGTCAAGAATTTGCAATTTAGGGAAAGCAAAGCTAGAGTTGGGGTTTAGTATTGAACCATGGAATCTATTGAATCGCAAAATGAGAACCTTCAATTCGGGAAGTGTTCCAAGCCAAAAGGGAAATATATCATTGATGTGATTGTTCCCAACATCAAGACTCTCTAGAAGTGAGCAATTGACCAATGAATTTGGCACTGGCCCTTGCAATTGGTTTTGACTCAAGTTGATCATCCTCAGTTGGGTTCCATTCTTGTATGCTTGAGGAATGGGCCCCCGCAGTTTATTGTTTCCAAAATTCAATAATTTCAGATGATCAGAAAAATTGCCCAAGCATTGAGGAATGATGCCACTCAGATTGTTATAAGATAAATCCAGGACACTAAGAGAACTTGCATTGCATATCAGTAGTGGAATCTTCCCCGTCAGTTTGTTGTATGCGACATTATAAATCCCGATGGATGGTGGTGGAACGGGAAGTGATCCTTCCAGCATGTTAGAACTAAGGTCTAAATTGTATAGTCGATCCCAAGGAAGGACTAAAGGAGGAGGTTAGTGAAAGACAGTTATAAAGTTTTGAGAAAGGTCAAGGTTAAACAGAGTTTGTGTACTCATGTTCCATATCCATGTAGGCAGGGGGCCTTGAATTCTGTTGTTGCTGAGGTTTAAGTTCCACAACTGGTCTTGAGTTTTTAAGAAATCTGGAAACTCAATTAAGTTGCATGACACCAATTGGAGATTAAGAAATTTTGGAAGAGTGGAATTGGTGTAATTGCTATCGCTGAGCAGTGTGTGTTGGTTATATGATAGCTGAAGAGCAATAAGATTTTTCAAGGTAAGAAACAAGTCTGGCTTCACTCTTCCACTCAGGTTGTTGAAACCAATAAAAAGAACTCGTAGATTTACAAATTGGGATATTGACTCTGGGATGGGACCATGTAACATATTGTATGAAAGGTCTAGCAATGTTAATTGGGTCAAATTCATGAGCCAAGAAGGGATTTGACCAATTAATTGAGTAGACCTCATGTAAAATCTTTCAAGTTGTGTAAGATTACCAATCCAAAACGGTATTGACCCTGCTGAGAAGTTTTTAGAAAGATCTAGCAATGTTAATTGGTTCAGATTCATGAGCCAAGAAGGGATTTGACCAGTTAGCTGAGTAGACCTCATGCACAATATTTCAAGATGTGTAAGATTACTAATCCAAAACGGTATTGACCCTGCTGAGAAGTTGTTTTCAGAAAGGTCTAGCAATGTTAATTGGGTTAGATTCATGAGCCAAGAAGGGATTTGGCCAGTTAGCTGAGTAGACCTCATGCACAATCTTTCAAGATGTGTAAGATTACCAATCCAAGACGGGATGACCTTGCTGAGAAGTTGTTTTCAGAAAGGTCTAGTAATGTTAATTGGGTCAGATTCATGAGCCAAGAAAGGATTCGACCAGTCAGTTGAGTAGACCTCATGTACAATCTTTCAAGTTGTGTAAGATTACCAATCCAAGACGATATTGACCCTGCTGAGAAGTTGTTTCCAGATAGTTCCAAATGAAGGAGTTGTGAAAGATTACTAATTGAAGACAACATTGACCCTGAGAAATTGCAATATGAGATATCCAAATGATTCAAAGATTCAAGGTATCTGATTGAATTTGGCATCTCTCCAGAAAAGTTTGTTCCCGCCAGCCTCAACTCCTTGAGTGGACTCCTCCTGAAAAATCCAGGCAAGTAACCGCTGAGATTTGTATTGTACTGCACGCTAAGAAACTGTAGGTTTGGTAACTTAAAAATGCATGCCGAAAATTCACCTTGTAATTGACAATTTTCTAGAAGTAGAGAAGTTAAAGATGAAAAATTAGCCAAAACATGTACCGGAGAAGATATGTTCACTTGACTGAGGTGAAGCTGTTTTAAATCCGTCAAGTTCTGAACCAAACTTGCTAGACCAGGCTTTAGGATTTCCAAAAAATAATTTCTTGAAAGATCAAGGGAATTTAATTTGGTTAAATTTGAAAATTCCAATGGGATTTGACCAGTAAATTCGGTGTTTGAGAGATTGAGATACGTTAACCTCGAAAGAAGTCCAATGGCAGATGGGATTTGAGATTTATTGAAGTAATTGCCAGCAAGGTTAAGTGTCTGAAGGTGAACAAGACGGAAGAGGGTATTGCTGGTGTTGATAAAACCGGAGAGAAAGCTGCTACTGAGGTCAAGGCTAATGACACGGCAGGTGTTATCATCACAAGTGACACCGTCCCATAAGCAGCAATCACTGCTACTGGCATTCCATGATGCAACCTTTGGATAAGCTGAAGGATCCACAGATATTGATACAGACTTTATAATTGAAATGCTTTGAGTGAAGTGCAACAAAGCAAAGCTGTCATCTTGGTGGCAGAGTGGGTTATGTTGCTGGAGAGAAGGGAAAAAGTGAATAAGCATAAAGTAATGAGATGTAGTGATGATGAGTAAGAAGAAGATCAAATAGTGCAAGAAGATGGTAAAGTGACACAATAATATTGGTGAAGAACCACCCATATTCAATTATATAAATAATATACATTCTCTGTCTTTCTTTGGCACTATAATATATGATAATCAAGCATATGAGATTGGTGGTGTTTATATAGAAGAATATCAAAATGGGATCCTATTTACCGTGTTAAATGGACCACAAGTACTGTACACAACTTCCCGGCTATCCTGATCTCGGACCATCAGTCTGCTTTTGTGCCCCACAGAGTTATCCATGAGAATGTGCTCCTTGTTCATGAATTCATGCATTACCTTAAGGCCAAGCGGACTGGAAGTTTTAGCTTTCTGGCCTTCAAGCTTGATATGGAGAAAGCTTATGATCGGGTGGAATGGCATTTCCTTAAAGGTATGCTCCGGTGTTTTGGTTTTGGCAACCAATGGGTTTCTCTAATTTTGTCCTGTGTTACCTCAGTTTCTTTCTTTGTGCTAGAAGCATTCTTCAGCCTTCCAGAGGGTTGCATCAAGGAGACCCGCTCTCGCCTTTTCTTTTTCTCTTATGTGCTGAGGGGTTGAGCATTTTGTTATCTTATGCTAAACGGAATAACATTATCCATGGGCTGAAGATTGGTACTGATTCTCCCTCTGTCAGTCATATGTTGTTTGCTGATGATGCAATCCTCTTCTGTAAGGCTCAGGAGGAGGAAGTTTCCTCTTTGATGCATATTCTTGATCATTACTCTTCTCTATCAGGTTAGCGCATTAATTTTGCTAAATCTGGTGTTTTCTTCAGTCGCAATACTGCTACCTCTATGTGTTCTCATCTCTGTCGCATCATGCGGGTCTCGAACTCCAATTGGGTGAACAAATATCTTGGTATTCCTTCTTTACTTCCAAGATCTAAAAGGGAAGCATTCCATTTTTTGTTGGATAAAATTGACTCCAAAGTTAAACAGTTAAAAAGCAATTATCTCTCTCGTGCTGGAAGAGAGACGTTATTAAAGTCGGTTCTGGCGGCCCTCCCGACTTATTCCCTCCAATGTTTTAAAATGACTGACTCCTTTGCTCAAGAGATTGTTAGCAAACTTCGTCTCTTTTGGTGGAAAGGGGCAGGTGAAAGTTCTGCTATTCATTGGGTTAAATGGGAGCACCTGTGTGAACCCAAATGTAAAGGTGGTCTCGGTTTTCGGGACATTCTGGATTTCAATTTGGCTCTTCTTGCTAAATTTGGGTGGAAGTTGATTCAAGGGGACTCCTCCAATGAGCACTCGTTATTTTATTCGATTTTCAAGTCTAAATATTTTCCGAACTCCTCTTTCCTTGAGTCTCACTGTCCAGTAAACGCGTCTTGGGGATGGAAAAGTATTTTCGCTTCAAAAAATCTTACTAAAAAAAGGATCCTTTGGGTTGTTGGTGATGGTTCTTCCATTAATATTTGGAATGACAATTGGCTCCTAGATGGAAGTTGCCCAACTCCTTTATCATCATCGCGCTGTTCTCTGATCCAGAAAATTGAAGAGCTTATTGATCAGGATTCTAAGTCATAGAATAGACCCTTGATCAATCAGCTCTTTAATCTCAGAGATTCGAGACTCATCTTTCAAATTCCCTTGAAGTTTTCTGGCAGAAGGGATCGTCTCTTGTGGGGTCCTTCTCTGAATGGGATTTTCACAGTTAAATCAGCTATAAATTGGCTCGAAACGGATTGCAGTCTACCGATTGTCACCACCCTGCTTCTAGTATCATTCAAGAGAGGAATGGTCTCTGGACTTCTATATAGCGCTTGAAAGTTCCAAGGAAAGCTATTTTATTTATTTGGCAATGTTTGCCATGAGAGGCTTCTTGTTCGTGCTAACTTGGTTTTTAGAGGGTGTCGGGTTGATCCCCATTGTAAAAGGTATGGTTTCAAGATGGAAAAAGTTGGGCGTGTGCTTTTCTTTTGCCCCTTTGCTAAGGTGGTTTGGAAAACTTCCCCTTTAAGAGTGATTATTTCAGATGAGTTCCCTCATTTTTGGAGTCAATCATGGTCCCTTCTTGTTGATCAATGGTCCAGTAGCCCCCTGAAAGATGACTTGTGCAGTTTGGGTGCTCTTATTTGTTGGAACTTGTGGAAGGTTAGAAATGATTATGTCTTTCAAGACATCCAGAGAGATGTGGCTGAGGTAATTTATCAAGTTAATGCCGATTTCTCGGAGTTCAGTGAGGCTTCGAGATTTAAATCGATGTTCTCTCCAAGGGCGGCTCCAGTTCCCTCCTCTTCCTCTCCGTGGACGCCTCCCATGGAAGGTTCCTTTAAGCTTAATGTGGATGCTTCTTTTGACTCTCAATCGAAGGTTTGTGGAGGCGGTCTTATTCTAAGAGATTGCAAGGGTTGGCCCATTAAAGTTGTTTCTATTTTCTTGTGCCATGTTTGAAACTCAGAGCTTGCTGAAGCATTTGTTCTCCGTGAAGGTATTCGGCTGCTCCGACGTTGTGGTTATGTTAATGTGGTGGTGGAAAGAGACTGCCAGAATGTCATGCGAAGGTCCCCTCAGGCTCCCCTTGTTGCAGTGGTCCTTGAGGAGTTTCTCATATGCTTAGTGTCTCTCCTGGTTTTGGTCTTGCTTGGACCCCTAGGTCTTGTAATGGTGTCGCTCATGCTTTGGGTAAACATGATCATTTCTCTTCCTGGTTGAGTCTTGTTGTTTTTGTTTTGTGGTATCATTTCTCTTCCTGGTTGAGTCCTATTGTTTTTGTTTTGTGGTATCATTTCTCTTTCTGGTTGAGTCCTGTTGTTTTTGTTTTGTGAAAAAAAAATAAAAATTGAATGAAGAAGAAGAAGATGAAGAAGAAGAAGAAAAAGTCTTCACCTACTTTATTAAAGAAAAGACACTTTTCTCTTAATTTCCCACTTGCTACTTTCTGCCAAACAAAAAATCATCACCACACGTCACTCCCCACCACCCCGACACCACACAAGCACACAATATATTATGCATGCATATTGGAGTATGTTAATAAACAAACTGTTTGCATTAACCAAAAAAATATTTATCTTAATTTGTGAACTTGTTTTCTTTTGTTTTTCGTTTTTTGTTTTTTGTTTTTATTTTTATATTTTTAAATTTTTTGATCAGCACAAAATTTCATGAAATATATGGACTCTAAACTTTAATATCGATTCAATAAATATTGTTCCATCCCATTTTGTAGGGTCAATTGGCTACCATTTTAAACCGCGTTGGCTTCAGCAGCAATGTTGATCACTAAGGTTTCATTTGGATTAAGAAAGAATGAATTTGAAATCAAGTAACCTTACATAAGATGATATAATTAAAAATATATATAGAAGAAATATTTTACCACAATCAATCAGTCCTCAACTTAAATCAGCATGTATTTCAAATACCTACTTATGATGGCTTGTTATTTGAAATCTACTATAATTATGATCATTGTTCATCTTAATTTTTTTGTCGGCATGTATTTCAAATAATTACTTATCACCTGCTATTTGGAAATTATAAATATAATTTTGTCAAATTCATCAAATTTTATTTCTCACCTAATCAACTATAAATCTATTCATTTGGAATCCTCGATGGATCCAACGTTTGCTGTAGTGTGATGCATAGTAAAAAAATGGCAAGTACTGTACATTCTGAATTTTAATGCAGAGTGTATTTATTTATTTGAATTCATGAATATAATTTTAAATTCTTTGACTGAATCAAGTAAAATTTGTATATTCTTTTATGTATATATACATAATTTATTTTCAAACTAATTTTCGCAATACAATGTTTGTCATGCATTACTTTTGTGATGGACTCTTTGCCTTTTTGGGATTTTTCTCCGCTACTTCCAACATTACAAAAATTCAAGCCACGGTTTCTTTTACTCGTTTTCCTGTGAATATTGCGGCGTTAGACGCCCTTGATTTTTCTCCTTTGACCCTTGTAGTGGTTGAAAAAAATTAATGTAATCTTTGAGTACTCATTGCGCAGCAAATCTTTGGAAAATTTCCTCTCACCATCTTTATTTCTTATAAAAAGATCAAATACCAAAAAAGCTTTTTCTTCCTTTTCTTGTTTTTCTGGGAAAATCCCTGTAAACCTTAGCCAAAAATTAAATAAATAATAATAATAATTTTCTAATTTATATGAGAAGACAGGATTGAAGTTCCAACATCACTACTAGTTTTTCTTGGCTCCGTGTAAATGAAAGAAAAAACATAACACTAAATAATAATGTGATAAGACTTACAAATTTATGTGAATTGGGAGTGGAGCTCGTCACCTAATGTCATGTGATAAGAGTTACACTCACCATGTCATTAGGTATGAAAGAAAAAATTTGAATCACACTCTCACCATGTGGGTAGGTATGAAAAAAATAATAATAATAACTGAAATAAATAAAATAAATAAATGAATTAAATAGTATTTAATTTAAAACTTTTGTAATAGTCTATTTGTCTTATTTACTTATCAATATACATATATATATATATATATATAGAGAGAGAGAGAGAGAGCCCATTTGTCTTCCCTCCTCTTTTATGCCTATTATAAAAATAATAATAATAATAATTATTCATTCCTCTTATTATATTCACCCCTCAACCTTAATTCTCAAGTAGCAATTTATAATCATTACAGGTGTGTGTGAAATTTGAGAAGGTATATGGATGTGGAATACAAAAGTCACAAACACTGTGACACCGTTATGCATAGAACAAGTTTCTTTCTTCGGTTGCATTTTACCATAAATAAATACAGTAAAACTTAAAACTAGCAAGTTACAATTAAGAAATTGTAAGAAATTTGGAGCAGTCTATCAAGAAGTCTATAAATGAAGTGGTGTGTGAAAAAAAAATGCCTACCATAGTGTTCGCTAGTGATTTGTAGTAATTAATTATATTTTGGATTACAAAAATTATCAAAACACATCAGGTTGGTGATTGTTAGGTGTAGTGTGAGAAAGTTGGTGTCTATTCAGCCATTCAGGTAAGGAGGTGTTTGGGAATGGTTATAAATGAACAGACACAGCTATTCTAAATCATTACATCCTAATTGAAGTAGCACACCCAATATGAAAAGATGCTTCTACACCTAAAAATAATATATATATATAATAGTAACTTTTTAATTTATATGAGATGACTGAATTATCTTTTATATCTCACCTAAATTCATGCCCTAGTTTTTATCTGCTCTTTGTAAATAGAAAAAAGCGCAGCACTAATGCATTTAATGACAACTGTGATTATTAGGCCTCTCCAAATAAATTTTATAAACAGCAAATGTCTATGTAGTCTAATGAGTTAGTGATTTCGGTGGACTTTAGAATGCGAAGTTTCGACTTTTACATTTACTAATCTAACTTCTTAATGCATTTAATGGCAATTGTGATTAGTAGGCCTCTCCAAATAATTTTATAAACAACAAATGTTTCGATAGTCCAATAAATTAGTGATTCCGATGAAGGTTCAAGTTTCAAGTTTCAAGTTTCGACTCTTATATTTATTAATACATCTTCTAATCTTTTTTACCTTATCAAAAAAAAAAAAAAAAATTAAAAACACTAATTTTGAAAACGTCAAATCAAATTTATGTACGTATGAAAGAGAAAATTTAAAAAAAGTTTTGATTGGATGAAAGCTGAAACATAAAAGAATAAAGTGCTTCCATAAATTCTTGACCCAGTTGAGTCAACTCAAGTCAATCCAGTACAAATTAAAGTGAACGCACTGTTGTGCGTGTATCTTCCTCTTTATTTCCACTTTCTCACCGCATGTGACACACAATTGTTAGTGTGTTATTAAAGCAAACACACCGACAATTGTGCGTGTTTAAAAAAAAAAGCACTCATCGAGTCATCACCAATTGATAAGATCGTAAATAAATCTGTCAATGGATGGATAGATCAATCAAATCTATATCTTATTTGTTAAGTAAACAGATTATCGAATTCGGATCACTAACGGATTCTCGGACTGAATGTCCCAATCCATATCCTATTTAACTCGGACTCAGATCGAATTGGGTTCGAAATCGGATTAAATTAATATTTACTAATATATAGAATTATAAAGAATATGATTTTATTAGTATGTGTATTAAGAGATTTACTAACATGTGAATGAGAACACCACAATATTTATATATAACATTATTATTATTTTGAATTTTTGAGTTACCTTTAATACAATTCTAATAAGAGTATTGATATATATGTGTGTAAAATTATTGATAAATAATTAAATATATATAATTATTTATATATATAATTTCAATCGGATTAGATCGAATTTTTATCGAATTGGATCAGCATAATCCAGATCCGATTTGTTAAGTTAACGGATTATCGAATTTTTTGTTCAATCCATATCCGACTAATCGGATCGGATTCGGATCAGGAACCGCTCCATTGACAAGTCTAGTCGTAAAGCTACTTTTCTTTTCTTCTTTTTTTTTTTCACTTTCTACTTTCCGTAAAAAAATAAACAAATAAATAATCACCATATGTCACACACCACACACAAAATATTGTTCCTCTCTCGTTCCAAAATAAATATCAATGGTATTATTTTTGAGTAAAGTGCAAAAAAAAAATTTAATAATTTGAAAGTTTATAAATAACATATTTTGTGTTCAAAATTCAGCCTTAGTACGAAAAATGAGCAAATAAAAACTTTTTATCAAATAAATAATAATTATTATTCATTTGAATTTTAAAATTCATTAATTCAAATGAACCAACGTGTTTCTCGTGTATTCTGTATTATATTTGGAGAATGATTTCCTCTCATCCATGCCCACCATCTTTATTTTTTATAAAAAGATCAAATACCAAATAAGCTTTTTCTTGCTTTGCTAGGAAAGTCCGTATAAATCTGAGCACAAAAGCGTGTTAATGGTAGAAAAAACAATATAGTTCTAATGTGTTCAAACAATCATTATATGTGGAAAGTATATGAATGTAATGGATGCTTTTGAACCCCAAAACATTTACTTTCTGCCAAAAAACGCACTCATTTACTTTCTGCCAAAGCCTCGTCACCACACACAATATATTGTTAATAATCAAAATATTTTTTTCATAATTAATACTCACACACGCATGCCTCGTGGTGAGGCTTAAACCCTTAATCTTTTTTTAAGAAGTAAAGATATGATACCACTAAATCACTGACTCATTGATAATAACCAAAATATTTAAATGTACCAAAAAGAAAACTACTCTCACATCTTAACTTCTTTCATATATATATATATATATATATATATAAAGAAAAATTGATCAGCACAAAATTACATGAAATGTAATCGAAACTTTATAATCATTTGAACAAGTATTGTTCCATCCCGTTTTGTAGGATTAATTGTATCATTCTTTTAATTAGAAAACCTAAGTGTTGCATTCATCCAACCCATCTTGTTACCATCTCAAACTTGGAGGACAATGAATTATAAATTAGAAGATACTAATACAAACTCCTGAATCAAGACCTACACTACCATATACCATTGGTTTCACCAGATGAGCACTATGAGCATCTTCAATGGTTAGTTTTATATATATATATATATATTGTGTAAATAATAATAGATTTATACAAAAAAATTTGAACTAATTATTTTTAGCTCCAATCATTATTTTATACCTTTTGTGTAAAATATATTTGTCAATAATAATCAATCACATGTCACACCCAAGACCTCACATAATTTTTATAAACATATCATCTATTTTTTTAGACTAATTATTTTTTAGCTCCAGCCATTGTTTTATAGCTTTTGTGTAAAAATATATCTGCTAATAACAATTAACCACGTGTCATGTCCAAAATCTTACATAACTTTTACAAACTTACTTAATATAGGATTAATTCGTTAATAAAATGAAAAATAAGGAGGATAAAAAAAATATACTAGGTTGATTCGTTAATGGAATGAGAATAAAATATGCTAGTGTGGTTGTGTAAAAAAGTTTGTATTGCAAAATATAGAACAATTTATCTTAAGTTGTGAACTAGTGAATTTCAGAAAATGAAATTAGACTTCAAGAACACTACTCTCACATCTTGCTTATTTTTTTTAAGAAAAATAGATCAGCACAAAATTACATGAAATGTAAGTGTTCATCCATTACAAGAGGCATAAATTAATAGAGCATGTAAAAAGGAACCCAACATGTTTGTTGTGATCATCACGTGTTTCTCATTATATGTGGCTTTTTGTAATGGTCTCAGAATGACTGTTGTGTATTAGGAGTAGAGGTTTCTGTTATTAAAAAAAAAAACTATATGACAAGTTTTCACCAATAGGAAATGGTCATGTTTCCGACCTGTTTGAAATCGGAGGAAGAAAGTGGTATGGTAATTTATTATTATTATTATTATTATTATTATTATTATTAATAAAAAATCAACCCATTAGTTAGTCGCTTTGTTTTTGAGAAATTACATTATATGTGGCTTTTTGTAATGATTTCAGGAAGCTATTTGTCTATCCCAAAGGATACGGAGAGGCAAAAAAACAAATACAAATAGTTATTTCACTCACAATATCAACTAAATAAATTAATATTTAGATTATTTTAAAACGGTTCATTTATCACAAATCCTTGATACCTGCTCTATAAAATTCTTTTCAATTGAAAAAAATGATTTCTTATTTGATGGCAAAGAAATCTAAAGAACATACATCATTTTTGTATTATGGGAATATAAATCAACATTATTTAGGTTCATTAATAATTGTATCATATTACAATGAAGACTTTCTACAGAGTAGCTACAGTATGCAATTGGTTTCTAGCTCTTATTAAATGATTTCAAATATTTCAACAGTACAATTTTAAATTCGAATAATATATTATAATTCCATATAAATCTTTTATGTTACATTTAGGTTATTTTAAAAGTAATGAAATAGTTTCTGTTAGGAACCAAGCGATGGGATTGACTAAAAGCATTATTACCTTCAAAATATTTCTTTGAACAAATAAAAGATCCCACGTATGAACAACACAATAAAAAGTAAAGTAAATAGCATGTTTCAAGTGACTTAAAGACCAAAAAAAAAAAAAAAAGGTATAGCACATACAGTAGCATATAAAACGACAGAGAACCAAAACTAAAGCAATATTGAAAATAAACATTAAGAATATTAGGGAATTCAAAAGAAAAGTTTCAAACTGATATAATGGAATTTTTGTTTGAAACAGTGAATAATGAGAAGAAAAAAAATGTAATCTTTCAATTATTGGTATTCCGAAAATATATATATATATATATATATATATATAAAATATTTTTTTCACTCCAGTGTCAAAACAAATAGTGTTGTGATTATAGTCAAAATCTTCCAAAAGGATGTTGTAATATAAAAAAGGGTGAATTACATTAAACCCCATTTTTCTATCTTCTATCTGTGTTTTGCACTAAACTCCCCTTTTTCTATTTTTTTGTTAAAAAAACCCCCTCAATTATTAGAGGGATGTGATTTAACTAACTTTCGTTAACTAATTATTAGAGGGGTGATTTAATTCTCAAATATATATATATATATATATATATATAGCAAATAAATTTCAAGGAAAAAAACCTAAATTTATATTGACAAAAAAAAAAAAGACATTATTTCTGGTAGTGTCCCTTTAATCTATATAAAATGAAAAACAATAAAAACCAAATCAATGAATGCACAATATAATTCTCAAATATATATATATATATATATATATATATATATATATATTTGAGAATATATATATATATAGCAAATAAATTTTAAGAAAAAAAAAACCTAGATTTATATTGGAAAAAAAATCATTACAACAACATATACTCTTCTTCTTGTTCAACTTCTTTTATTTACCTATCATTATAATGGTATATATAATATGTATCATTAAATATTATTTAAATATATTTTCATTTCCATCTAGCCTTCAGACAAATATAAATCTATAGTTTTTTTTTATTTAGGAAAAAAATCTAGGTTTTTTTTTCTTGAAATTTATTTGCTATATATATTTTTGAGAATTATATTGTACATTCATTTATTTGGTTTTTATTGATTTTCCTTTTATATAAATTTATTAAAGGGACACTATCAGAAATAATGCTTATTTTTTTTTTTTTCTAATATAAATCTAGGTTTTTTTTTTCTTGAAATTTATTTGCTCTATATATATATATATATATATTTGAGAATTAAATCACCCTCCTTTAATAGTTAGTTAACGTAAGTTAGTTAAATCATCCCCTTTAATGGTTGAGGAGGGTTTTTTTGACAAAAAAATAGAAAATGGAGGTTTAGTGAAAAACACAGATAGAAAATGGGAGTTTAATGTAGTTCACCCTATTAAAAATTATATGGACTCAAAAAAATTCATGTGTCGAATGGTAATAGTACGCTATGAGATGCTTCAACTACGAGAGGCCTGACACTGTAGTTATCCAAAAAAAAATTGTCTTACAAGTCCCAATTAGTAACTAATTTAATCAAAATAATATCTCTAGTCTTTGCTCAGCCTTTTGAATAGTCTGACTTCAATTGATATTTTTCTCTTAGGGTGGGTTTTTCTTCTTAATACATGCCCACTTTACCAAAAATAAAATAAAAAATCCGATAACAATTACTAGTACAAGCCAACTGCTTAAGAATTTATGCCAAAATATCATTCATGCATGCATTATCTTAAATGTTTTAATTTTATACTTGTGAACAATTATTAAAAAACACTACCTTTTGCAACATTATCTTCTCAAGAAAAATGTCCAAAATCACACGATAACATTAGGGCAAAATTAACATGCTATTTATTTGAATGTGCCCAAGTGAAGAAGAAACATAGCGCAACACACAAAAGATATATTGAAAACAAACCTAGACATGATGGCAGCTGGTGGAAACTCCATGCTAGATCTGAAGTTATTTTCTTGTTATACACCACCATGAATGATCGAAGATGAGGTCATCAAATTTAGTTTCTTCGCCCGCTCTTTTTCTTCCTTCCCTGCTTCTTTTGATTCCTTCCAAAGGTGCTGATAAACCATTCATGATACCTTGTGGTTAGAGCGTTCCCAACGATCAACCCAACTACCAACCCACCTCCATACCCCATGCATATCACAATCCAATCACTTTTACTAATTGGAAACCATGAATGATCATCATCTTGCTCGAATTTTGAACTTGGTGATGCTTCGAAATTGCCACATTTCTTTGACAATGGGTCTCCACACAATCCTGAATTCACCTCATATGAATTGTTTTCAAATGTATTAAATTGTCTTCCTCGTGGAATAAGACCCGTGAGTTGATTATGAGAAACATTGAAGAATTCAAGGAACGTGAGTTGGGTTAGTTGCTGAGGTATCTCTCCTGACAGCTTGTTTCGAGAAAGGTCCAACGATTCAAGCTCTGTTAGATTCCCCAACGAAGATGGGATCTGACCAATGAGATTGTTGTTGGAAAGATTGAGCATGTGAAGACTCTTAAGAATCCCAATAGATTCCGGAATCTCTCCTTCAAATCGGTTACTTGAGAGATCAATTGCAGTGAAGACATTTAGGATATACAGGTACACTATTTCCACACCTTTGTTGGTTAGTGTCAAGTTAACATTGTTGACAACAGATACTACACCCCCAACATATGTCAATTGATTTACATCAATAGTTTTCATGGCTGTCCAGGTATGGAAGTAACCGGAAGGTAACTTACCGGTGAAACCATTGTGAGAGAGGTCAAGAATCTGCAATTTGGGGAAGGCAAAACTGGAGTTGGGGTTTAATATTGCACCATGGAATCTATTGAATCGCAAAATGAGAACCTTCAATTCAGGAAGTGTTTTAAGCCAAAAGGGAAATATATCATTGATGTGATTGTTCCCAAGATCAAGACTCTCTAGAAGTGAGCAATTGACCAATGATCTCGGCACTGACCCTTGCAATTGGTTTTGACTCAAGTTGATCATCGTCAGTTGGGTTCCATTGTTGTACGTTTGAGGAATGGGGCCATGTAATTTATTATTTCGAAGATTCAATAACTCCAGAGAATCAGCAAAACTGCCCAAACATTGGGGAATGATGCCACTCATTGTTATAAGATAAATCCAGGACACGAAGAGAACTCGCATTATAGAGCAGTAGTGGGATCTCACCAGTCAGTTTGTTGTTTGCGACATTATAAAACAAGGTGGATAATGATGGGACGAGGAGTGATCCTTGCAGCATGTTGGAACTAAGGTCTAAATTGCCTAGTTTGTCCCACGGAAGGACTAATGGAGGAGCTTGGTGAAAGCCAGTTATAAAATTTTGAGAAAGGTCAAGGTTTTCCAGAGTTTGTGTACTAATTAGGGCTGCAAATTGGACGGGCTAGCCCAGCCCAACCCAACCCCAATCCAGGAATTTTGAAATTTGGACACACAATTCACAAATCGCGTTCATGTTCGGGTTGAGTTTAATCAAAACCCAGACAATTCGGGTTGGGCTCGGGCTCAACTCGAACCCAACCCAAAACCCAAAATTATTATTATTATTTTTATTCTTCTCTTTTCTCTCTCCTCTCTCTTCTTTCTCTCTTTCTTTTTTCTCTTTCTCTCCGCCCGATTTTTTTTTTTTTTTTTCTCTCTCTCTCTCTCTCTTCTTTTCTTTCTTCTTTCTCTTTTCTCTGGCCGTCCCTTAGCCGATACACCGCCACCGCCACCACCTCCAAAAATAAAAACAAAACCCATACATACAAGTTAGCAGTTGCAGAGAGAGAGAAGGGAGCAAGCTTGAGAGTTGAGAGAGAGGGGGGCAAGCTTAAGAGTTGAGAGACAGCGGCTGAAGCTTGCGAACGGCGAACCCGAACTGGAACAGCCGGCGATGGATGGAAACTGAAACATATGGATTTTGATATTTTGAACAATCTGAAATGATCTGAAATATATGAGTTTTGAACTTTTGATTCTTGCAGACAGATCTGAAATATATGGGTTTTGAACTTCTGATTCTTGTAGATTTTGTAGTTTGAAGTTGCAGAGGGAGAGAGAGAGAGAGTTGAGAATGAGACTGGACGATTGGGGAGGCTGAAATGATTTGCCCTAAATTTTTTTTGTTTTTTAATAATATATAGATATATCTATATATATAGATATATAGATATATAATATATATATTTTTGAAAAAAATATATATATAAATAAAATTTTAAAACTCAACTGGTCAACCCGACCCGATCGGCCCGAAAATATTTGGGCTAGGTTTTTACTATAACCCATGTTAGGTACAATTTGGGTTGACCCAACGCAACCCGATTCGGGTTGAGGTTGGGTTGGGTTGGGACTGGGTTGGGTTGGGCCAGCTCAACTTGTAGCCCTAGATCTAATGCTACGACATTGTAAATTTGGCTTTAGGATTTAAATGGCATCTGAAATATATAAAATTTAGGAGAAAATGTCATGAAAACTTGAGTTGGTGTGGATGGAAAATTTTGGTAAAATGACTAAAAAAATTACTGTTTTCTACTATTATCCATTTCTGATCAATTGTATGCAGGTTCTTGGAGTAGAAGATTGGAGACAGATAAATTTTGGCATTACTTTTGCACAAAGTGGCTTCTCTCACACTAGAACCCATATTATTGCACTTGTCAATCCAAAACTTTACTTTAGATTTAATGAGTTTTACCCTAATTTAGGTTGAAGCTGGAGTTATCATTGTTTGAGAATTATGTTAGGTTGTACATTTCATTGCATTTTACATTATCTGATGCGTCATCAAACTTTTCTAAATTGTCACAAACTAATAATTGTTTGGTTCATTTGTTTTGGTGATGACTCCATCTTATCTCCATCATGATGCTTAGTTCAAACTATATAGCATTACCTAAAATGCTATAGAAATAGAAAGGAATAGATTTTGTTGCGGAGTTGAAGTCACGGGTTGAGAATAAATACCATGTTTGATTAGGTATTATTCACTATATTCGGATGGAAGTTGATGGTGTTTTTGTAGTACATTTGATGTGTGTCCGGGACTTCGGATGACCAATAGTGATGGGATTTTTTTATTCTGTTTCCATGAAATTTGAAAGCACATGATTTTTTAATATGGAGTTGTTCTAGAAAATTGAGTACTTTGGATTTACATACTTTTGGAACAAGGTAATGCCATTGTTTTAGCTTTGAAATAACCGCATTTCATCACATGTGCAGAGGATTGCATTTCTAGCTAGCATTGTCTGATTGCCCGACCTTGATGCTGTGTACTACAATTGCTTTGTCTAATCTTCTTCGTGTGCTTGGTTGTGCATGTGTTTGGTTGCTGCTGTGTACTGGGATTGAGCTTGAGCTTGAGCTTGGGGTCATTTTCTCAAATTTACAACTGGGTTCATTGATCCTTGTTTGGAGTGAATTGGACTTGTGAATTGTGACTTGTACTTCCCATTGCCAACATGTTGTTATCAGCCTTGTTATTTTAGAAAGTAGTTCAAATAACTAATACAATGTGTAAACTGTGTATTGATGGATGTGTTTCAGATCAGTGGCAATGTAAAGTTCAGATTAGTCCACAATATGCCGACAATGTTGTAAATTTATTTTTCAGAAAGCAGTTCAAATAAATAGTACAATGTATTTTTCAGATTATTGTAATTTTTTTTTTTTTGGATTAGTTTATGTCATTTAAATAGTAATTTTCAGACTTTGGGCCAAACACACAATGACATATCCTGAATTGAATTAAACTTGGACTTCTCATGATTGCATAAAAGTTCTATTGAGATAAGTAGTACTAAAAACACTATTGTTGGATTAAAAATACATTAAAAATATATTCAGGTAACAAAATTAAAGCAGATTATTGCAAACAATTTGTAAACAGGTTATTGTAAATAGGTTATAAAAAAAAATTAAAAACAATGATAATCAAACATGGTTTTTTTTTTTTGCCAACAATTGGAATAACCAAACATGTTTTGTTTTCAAAGTTCTTGAAACGCATGACCTACCAAACATGTTTTGCATGTTTCTGTTTTCAACATTTCTACAGCAAAATATCGTTCCCAAACATATTTTCGATTTTTTCCCAAAACGCTCCTAAAGCAACAACACTGTTTCTGTTTTAGCCAAAAACAAAACGCATGCCAAACGGGCCCTAAAAACATTTCTTATAGTTTGAAAAGTTTGTAAATAATATCTTTTATGTTCAAATTTCACCTTTAACATAAAAAGTGAGAAAATAAAAACTTTTGTCAGATAAATAATAATTAGTAGGCAAAAATACCAAAATAACCTCCACTCTACTCATATATAAAATAAAAAAAAAAAAAGAAAAAAAAAAGAAGAAGCTAGAAGATAAAATTACTTAAAGGAACAAACTCAAATGATGTCATTTGAGTTGTTTTACAAATGGAGCGCCACCTGGAGCAAGGAGGAAGCCATGTGATACAAAACAAAAATAAATAATAATAAAGGAGGAGAAATATTTTATCACAATCTATAAATATAATTTTCCTCAAATTCATATATATACATATATTTTTTAAATCCTCTCAAGTTCATCAAAATTTATTTGCTACATAATTAAATTTAAACATATTCATTTGGATTTTGGAATCCACCAATTCAAATGGAACCAGCGTGTTTCTCATGTACTCGGTATTACTTTTGGAAAATAATTTCCTCTCATCAGTATCCACCATCGAAATAAGCTTTTTTTTTTTGCTTTGCTAGGAAAGTTCGTATAAAGCTTAGCCCAAAAGCGTGTTAATGGTAGAAAAAAAATATAGTACTAATTTAGTAATGTGTTCAAACAATCATTTATATGTGTGTTAAATGTAAGAAAGTAAATGAAAGTAGATACAAAATAAAAAATAAAAAAAATAATCACAAACACAATTATACCTCTTGTAATGGATGCTTTTGACCCGAAAATATTTACTTTCTGCCAAAAAAATCGCACTCATTTACTCCAAGAATACTCTCACATCTTACCATTTTGAAATAAGAAAATTTTTTTCTAGCGTGTGTTTTCAATAACTACTTATACCTTGTTATTTGAAATCAATAAATATAATTTTCGTCAAATTCATATATATATTTTTTATATCCTCTCAAGTTCATCAAAATTTATTTGCTATATAATTAAATTTAAATATATTCATTTGGATTTTGAAATTCACCAATTCAAATGGAATCAACATGTTTTTCATGTACTCCGAATTACTTATGGGGAATAATTTGCTCTCATCCAGTACCCACCATCTTTATTTTTTATAAAAAGATCAAATACCAAATAAGTTTTTTCTTGTTGTTTTAGGAAAGTCGGTATAAAGCTTAGCCCAAAAGGGTGTTAATGGAATAAAAAAAAATTATAGTACTCCCTCCGTTTTATATTATTAGTCCATTTTTTTCTTTTTACACGTTCCAAATTAGTTGTCTTTTTTAAAAAGTCAAAACAAATAAATTCTATATTTTCATCATTGTCTTTTATCTTTTAAAAAAAAAACAATGCATTAAATGCATGTGCTCTTAAAAACTCCAATTTTTATATATAAACCTCTAATGTAGGACAGAGGGAATACTATTGTAGTAATGTGTTTAAACAATCATTATATGTGGGTGAAATCTAAGAAAGTAAATGAATGTAGAGAATAAAAAATAAATAAATAAATCACAAACACAATTATACCTCTTGTAATGGATGCTTTTGACCCCAAAACATTTACTTTCTGCGGAAACATCATCACCACACATGACACACACATGATACTATTCATGCATATTATTGTTAATAACCAAAATATTTGAATGTACAATTTATCTTGATTTGTCAACGAGTGGATATCAGAAAATGAAATTAGACTCCAAGAATACTACTATCACATCTTTATCCCGTTGTTGTTGTTGTTGTTTTTCTAAGAAAATGGATCGGCACAAAATTACATAAAATGTAATCGAAACTTTATAATCATTTGAATTAGTATTGTTCCATCCCATTTTGTAGGATTAATTGTATCATTCTTTTAATTAGAAAACCTAAGTCTTGCACTCATCCAACCCACCTTGTTACCATCTCAAACTTGGAGGACAAGGAATTATAAATTAGAAGATACCAATACAAACTCCAGAATCAAGAACCACACTATCGCATTGGTTGCACCAACAATATGAGCATTAAGAGCATTTCTAATGGTTATATATATATATATATATATATATATATAAATCATAATAGATTTGTACAAAAATTTTGAACTAATTATTTTTAGTTCTAAACATTATTTTATACCTTTTGTATAAAATATATATGTCAACAACAATCAATCACGTCTCATTCCGAAGACCCCATATAACTTTTACAAACATATCATCTATATTTTTAGACTAATTATTTTTAGTTCCAGCTATTATTTTATACTTTTTTGTGTAAAAATATATCTGCCAATAACAACCAAATATATCTGCTAAAAACAACAAACCACATATCATGCCCAAGACCCCACATAACTTTTACAAACCTATTTAATATATGGTTTGATTCATTAATGGAATGAGAAAGAGGAAGGAAAAAATAAATATATTGGGTTGATTCGTTAATTGAATGAGACAGAGGATAAGAAATGAAATATGTTAATATGGCTGTATAAAAGGATTGTGTTGCAAAATATACAACAATTTATCTTAATTTGTGAATTTATTTTGCAACAATTTATCTTAATTTGTGAATTAGTGGATTTCAGAAAATGAAATTAGACTTCAAGAACACTACTCTCACATCTATCTTGTTTTTTTATTTATTTATTATTTTTTAAGAAAAATAGATCAGCACAATATCAACTAAATAAATTAATATTTAGATTATTTTAAAACGGCTCATTTATCACGAATCCTTCTTGATACCTGCTTTATAAAATTCTTTTCAAATTCTTATTATATGATTTTGAATATTTTAGTGCTAAAATTTCAATGAAATTTCAACAGTAAAATTTCAATGAGACAAAAATGAACAAAAGTGTAATGAGATTAAAATTGAAAAAAAAAAATGATATCTTATTTGACTGCAAAGAAATCTAAAGAACATGCATCATTGTTGTATTACGGCAATATCAATCAACATTATCTAGGTTCTATAATAATTGTATCATATTACAATGAAGACTTTCTGTAGAGTAGCCGATAGTATGTAATTGGTTTCTAGCTCTTGTTAAATGATTTCAAATATTTCAACAGTGCAATTTTAAATTTGAATAATATATTGTAATTACATATAAATCTTTTATATTACATTTAGGTTATTTTAAAAATAATGAGATAGTTTTTGTTAGGAACCAAGCGATGGGATTGACTAAAAGCATTATTACCTTCAAAATATTTCTTTGAACAAATAAAAGATCCAACATATGAACAACACAATAAAAAGTAGAGTAAATAGCATGTTTCAAGTGACTTAAAGTCAAAAAAATGTATAATAAATAGCATATAAAGAACCAAAACTAAAGCAACAGTCATCAAATAATCAGAACATAACCATAGTATTAATTAATACAATGACTCAAAATGTAAACATTGAGAATATTGAAAAATATTAAGAATAAACACTAAGAATATAAGGGAATTCAAAAGAAAAGTTCTAAACTGGTATAATGGAATTTTTGTTTGAAACAGTGAATAATGAGCAAGAAAAAAAATGTAATCTTTCCATTTTTGGTATTCAGAAAATATAGATATATATAATATTTTTTTACCACTCCAATGTCAAAACAAATGGAGTTGCGATTAAAGTCAAATCTTCCAAAAGGATGTTGTAATATAAAAATTATACGGACTAAAAAGATTATGTGATGCTACAACTACGAGAGGCCTGAGGCTGACACTATAATTATCACCAAAAAATGTTTTCGAACTCGCATTTTACTTGCTTTTCTTTTGTTTTATTAGAAAAAATAGATTACCAGAATTCTCTTATTTATGTATTCCAAACTTTATAATTGTTTCAAAAAATATAGTTACACTCCATTTTATAGAATTAATTGTATCATTTCTTTTATTTAAAATAACCAAGTGTTGTACTTCTCCAACCCATCATGTTACTATCGTGCACGGGATTCACTAGTGTTATGATCTTAATTTAGATAAATAAATTAATTTGAAATCAAGTGTACTAGAATTTACATAAACGGTTCGCTAAGCTCATTTCTGATTCTAATATAAGATTAGAGGTAGAGGAGAAATCTTTTACCACAATCATTGCTAAACTTCAATCCTCATTGTTATGTATTTTAGATAACTATAGTTAATTGAAATTCATAAATACAGAATATAATTTTTTCAAATTCATCATGGTCTATTTCTCATCACCAATGGTCTTGTGGCCAAATGGTATCTTCTCTATCTTCTAAAATGGATGATGAGAGTTTGTTTCCAAAAGAGCAAAATGGGTATGTGAGTTTCTTGTCAATGACAAAAATATAAATAAATAACAAATAAAAAATAGTATATATCTTACCTAATTAAATCTAAATCAAATAAAAAAAAAAAATTAAATCTATTCATCAGTTTGTGTTACTCACGATCATGTTTTGGCCTTCGTGATTTTTTTTCCATAATTGTCTCTTTGCGAAGTTTTTATCTAATAGAAATTATAGATTGTTATTATATTTGTTTTTGAGTAATAATACTTGTAAAACAAGTTTTTACTATTTTTTGTTTACAAATCTTTTCTAACTCACCTATAAAAAAAAGGTGGCATCTTTGTAAACACTTTTATTATAATTTTTCGACTCATTCACAGTACAACGGTGAAGCCTCCTACAAATAAGAGAAGAAATTATGAGAATGAAAAGAAATAGAAAATAGAAAATAGAAAACAAGGAGGATTTGTCTTCACTATTCATCTAATGACACCAGGTTTTCAATAATAGGAAACTATATCAATTACTCGATGATTTTTCTCTTGAGAAATTATTAAAAATTTTGGTTCAATTTTGTGAATCATTTTTTTCTAATTTCACAAATTCCAATTCCCAAATTATAATTTTGTGCAACCGAACATATTCTGAAAGTTAACATCTCAAACAAGAATTATTGCCCCCAATCTATAATTGCTCACCCCGAGCTCTCTCTCTCTGCTCTACACTCTTTGGAGCAGATTGCCTGTTGCTGTTTTTATCGCAAAGGCATTCCAACAACTACGTAATACAAGGTGAAATATGACCTGTGCTTGTCGACTTTATAAGCGGCAACAATTTGTATAGTGCAGTTGCAATTTGTAGCTAGCAATTGCATTAAATGCAAACATTGTTCACCAACTAATATGAGCCACCAATATTGTTAAAATTGTGTCATCCTTGATGACTTAAATTGAATTCAACACGTAGGCACGAAAGGTTTAAATTAGAAGGTGAAGTTGAGTGAGCCGGAGTTACCCGCCTGATTGAGAGAGAGTTTAGTGACTCGGCACTTGTTGAAAAATATAGTGCGTCATTAATTAAATGTGATTGATTGCAAGAACAACTGTCTAAATGTTATTAACATAAATTAGCCATTTATGATAGGTTTGCTCCAATTTTAGGAATAGTATATTGATTTGATTATACAACTCGGTTAATAGTTAATTCACTGCACTCGTGCATAATGGGTTCTGTTATTTTGGGTTCTGTTATTTAGGCTGCAATTGGTTTTTTCACGAAATCTACAATGCTGCCCAACTAGCAGTTTGGATTTATTCAGCATATCCCAGTAGAAGGCTCGTTATTGAGTTCACAGCACTTGAAACTTTGGAAATTGGTACTATCTGTTAGGATATGTGTGCCTTAGCATAGCAAATTCTAATTTTGGATTGTAAAAGTGATGGTTTCTTTTTTGGATATTATTATTAAAGCATTATACAATTGGTGAATGGAATGTATTATTTTTCGATTCTTTATGGAATTGATGGTGTCTGCTTGATTACAAAATATATTTATATATGTATGTAATGGCAATTAATACTATGATATAAATTAGTAATTATAAATGGTTTAAAGTCGGTAATTATGGATGGACATTTAATTAGTTAAGACTTAAACCGAGTCCACGATAGATTGAGATATATTGCGAGAGCTGTCGTATGCAATTGCTCTCTATCACAGTCATGGCTTTTGACTCTCAAGCATGAAAGAAGTATAGATTATTTTATTAATTAATAATTACTTTGATTTGTTCGGCGGATACCTCGGGATCCTTAGATCGACACTTTGGGTAGTTATGTAATTAATAATTAGAGATCTATATTCTCAATATTTGCATCAGTGCAATTTGTATTTATTTTGTTTTGATTATGGTTGATCACAAATTAAATTCGAAGACGTTCGTATGTTTTAGACAAATGTTTTCTATATATATTTATTATTATTATTTTTTGTCAAATAAATATTTTATTGTGATCGAGCCGGAAATAATCAAAGGTAACAAAATAATTATATTAATTATGTTGTCGGATTGATGGCTTTAATTATCCGATAAATAATTAAGCATAGAGGGGTCAAAGTGCAACATTGACTTAGAGGTTATTTACTATTTAATTGGAGTGCAATTAATTTATTTTAGTGAAGTAGAAATTAATTTATGAATTAATTAAATTGGGTTCATGGTTTAATGGACCGAACCAATTATTAATTTATAGGAGCCAAGAAAATAGTAAGCCCAAAAGGATTCTCACCAATAGCCCAAGTTGATATTGGAGTCATGTTAGGATTGAGAAAGTTGAATTAGAGATGGAGAATGATTTATTGTTTCCTTATTCTTATTTTTATTTTGCCTATATATACATGAGTTCATATATATTTTAGATGTGACTTGGAGAACAAGAAAAAGGAATACACTTTCTCTCTCTAGATTTTAGGGTTTTGTTTTCTCTTCTAAAGGAGGCTACCACCAGCCTAGATTCCAAGGTCATTCATCAAGGCATATTGGTGATTCCTAAAGGGAAGATAATAATCGAACGGAAGGAGAAAGGATCTTGCTGAAGGGATCTACAATAAGTGAGAACATTCACTTTAGAGGAAAGTTCAAAAGGTTTACTCAGACCTTTGATGTAAGTATTCAATTTGTTTATCGAATTATGCATCATCTTTTATTTATCTTTGCATGAAACTTGTCTCTGTGTGATGAATCAAGATCCGTGATTGCAAATCCCTCAAAAGTTTTAAAAACTTGCACGTTTCCCAACACTATCCACATATCCAAATACGAGATCAACGAAACTTTTCAGACTAAAGTGAATACGGTTGGGCCTTTCTCTTTCTGGGCTTTGGGCCTCTTCCTTCTACAATTCCTTCTTTTAATTAATACACATTGATTTACCATAATAATAATAATAATAAAGAAAATGTAAGGTTTGCAACACAAGAATTATTATTTTGGCTTACTTTTGAAATCAAAAGCTTAAATCTTGCATAACAAAAATACAAATTCATTGTAATGGTTGTCATTATTGCAATACATCATTGGCACTTCTTGTACATTTATGTAAATGCACGTATAATATTCATTATAAAAATTCAAGAGAGAAAAAGAAAAAATTACACTAATTAATATCATCTCATATTTAATAAAAATACATAAATCTTACTTGACAAACATTTTCTTTAAAGAAAAAAAGTGCTTATAAGAAAAATATTTAGAATTATATGTTAATCTCTGTTAACGAGTCTTGGGAGCATTGTAAAGTAAAAAAACTAGAATGTTGTGCAACCAAGATGACAAAAAATAATATCACTATATACGCTAATGCTTTTAGTTATCACTTTTTAAATGAAAATTTTTATAACTACTCCTATAATAAGTTACTAAAGTATTTTTTTTTATTTTTTATTTTGGTTTCTCATATTGTTTTCCTTAAAGATAGGACCCCATCTCACATGGGATTGGTTAGCTGGACCTTAGATCAAAGCCTTGTAAATGATCATGTTTCTCGCTTGGGCTATATGTCTCTATCGTGCCACTTTGTTATTGTACCTTTTTGACTGAGCCCAATGGCTGGTCTTATGCATCATTTTAATGTGGATCCGCTTAGAATCTTCACCCATAGGGTGAAACGACGGTTGCTCAGTCAAGGTGCCTGGAAATAAGTTATATGTAATGTGACCAAGTGGACTGCACATGCAAATAAGTGAAGAAGAAACGCAACAAAATTAATTGAAGACCTTATAAGATACCTGGCGGAAGCACCATGCTAGTAGATATGAAATTCTTTTATTGATGTCGCCGTGAACCAATATGAGCTCATCAAATTTAGCTTCTTTGCCCACTCTTATTCTTCTTTCTATGCTTCTTTTGGTTCCTTCCAAAGGCGCTGACGAACCATTCTTAATACTTTGCGGTCAAAATGTGCCCAATGATCACCCCAACTACTAACTCACCTCCAAAACCCATGCATATCACAATCCGATCACTTTTGATTCATAAATCTTGATTCATCACATAGAGACGAGTTTTATGCAAAAATAAAAATATGATGTATCATTCGATTAATGGATTGAATACTTACATCAAAGGTCTGAGTAAACCTTTAAAACTTTCCTCTAAAGTGAATGTTCTCACTTATTGTAGATCCCTTAGCAAGATGCCTTCTCCTTGGATCTCCATCTTCTTGGTAATTATTTTGCCTTTAGGAATCATTCATAAGCCTCCATGAATTACCTCGGAAAACTAGGCTTGTGGGAGCCTCCATTAGATGAGAACATAAACCCTAATTTTCTAGAGAGAGAAAATTTATTCCTTTTTCCTTCTCATAAAAATCACCCCCTAAAATATACATAGACCATGTATATTTATAGGCAACATAAAAATAAAGAAACGGAAACAACAAATCCTTCTCCATCTCTAATTCATATGTCTCAAATCTAATATGATTCCAATATCAAGTTGGGCTATGAGTGAGAATCCATTGGGCCTATTATTTTATTGGCTACAATGAATTAATAATTGGCCCGGTCCATTGACTCAATTCAATTAATTCATAAATTAATTTCTACTCCACTAAAAGAAATTAATTGAACTCCAATTAAATAATAAATAACCTCTAAGTCAATATTGCACTTTGACCCCTCTATGCATAATTAGTTATCGGATAAATATAGCCATCAATCCGACTACTTAATTAATATATTTATTTTGGTACCTTTGATTATTTCTAGCTCGATCACAATAAAACATTTGTTTGACAAAAATAATAATTTAAATAAATAAATATATAATAAATCATTTTGTCTAAAAACACACGAAGGCCTTCGAATTTATTTTGTGATCAACTATAATCAATACAAAATAAATACAAGTAGCAATGATGCAAATATTGAAAATATAACCCTCTAACTATTAATTACATAACTACCCAAAGTGTCGGTCTAAGGATCCCGAAGAATCTGCCGAACAAATCAAAGTAATTATTAATTAATAAAAGAGTCTATACTTTTCTCATGCTTAAGAGTCAAATGCCATGACGGTGATAGGGAGAAATTGCATACGACGGCTCTCGCAATATATCTCAACCTAACGCGGATCCAGTTCAAGTCTTAATTAATTATGAGTCCATTCATAATTACCGACTATGAACAATTTATAATTACTATTTATATATCATGCATTGATTGTCATCACATACATATATATAAATATTTCTTGTAATTACATGGACACTATCAATTTCATAGTGAATCGAAACATAATACATTGAATTCACCAATTATATAAATCATAAATATTTCAGATATGTCAGGAACATATGTCACTATAATCCAGATAGGAATTTGCTATGCCAGGGCATATAAATCCCAACAGCTCCCACTTGCCCTCATAGCCAATTCAAATTGCACCTAACTCCAATGTTATCCAGATAAATTATTTATCAATGACACCTTTGATAATGGATCAACAAAGTTGTGTTCCAATGCAATGTTCTAACTACAAGTGCATTTTCTTGCCGGACAATATCATGTAGAACATGATACTTCCTCTCAGTGTATCTTGTTCCTCTATGGAACCTTGGGTCATTGGTTTAGACTACTTCTGCACTATTGTCACAACATAGCTCAATAGGCAGGCTAGTATACTCCACAACCTTTAAATCAGTGAGATCAAACTAATAGGCTTCCTTTGCCGCCTTTAAGGCTGCAATATATTCCACCTACAGGTTTGAGTCAGCAGTTGAAATCTGCTTAACAATCTACCAACTGATCTCCCTTTCATTAAGTGAACATACACTGAGTCATGAACCTCATAGTATCTACTTCTGATTGAAAATCAGAACTAGCATACCTGACTAGGACCATATCATCACATCCATAAATGAGTATGATATCATTGATTCTCCTTAGGTACTTAATAATATTTTTCACAACAGACCAGTTGTCAAGTCCAGTATTGGACTGATCTCTACTGATTATCCCTACTATGTAGCGGATGTCCTATTTGGTATAGACCATGGCATATATGAGACTCTCATATACCGAAACATATTGTTCCAGTCTCATTTGCTCAATCTCCTTTGATAGTCTTGAAAAACTACTTACTAGAGAGAGCCATCCATATCAATAAAGCAAGAACTCATTCTTTGAGTTATGCATACCAAACCTGGTCAAAACTTTATCAATGTAGGATTATTAAAATAAGCCTATTTTCCTTTTAACCTGATCTTGCAAAAGCTTGATCCTAGGAATCTAGCTTACATCCTGAAAATCCTTCATTTAAAAGTAATTGAACAACTACCTCTTTATTAATGACAAAACTTCCACATCATTCTAAATGAGTAGGATGTCATCAATATATATAGAATTAGAAAAATAATGACATTCCCTTGTACACTCATGATTTATTCACTAAGAAATCTTCTGGTATCTATTTGTAGATTAACTTACCTTCCATAGGAATCACCCTACTAGAAAGTTCTACAAGATCCCAGAATTTATTAGAATACATAGATTCCAACTCTGATTTCATAGTAACTCACCAAAACGATCTGTATCCACATCGGTTCACGCTTCCGTGTAGCTTACTGGGTCCAACTCATGTTTAACAGGGATGTCCATAATGGTCTCACCTAAAAACATGATTCTGTCGAATTGGATGATAATCCTCCCACTACATCAATGTACAGATGCAGAAATCGATGATGCTAACGCATTAATAGGGAATTCATATATTATTCTCAATCTCTATAATAAATGTGTTCACTTGTGGTACATCTGGTACTCTTACCATATTCTCTAACACTATGCTACTAGGTATGTGATTCATAATATGATTCTCCTATAGATAAACAGTGAGTGTAAACAATCAACTTTTATCATTGAGATCATAAAATAATCAGTCCTAGTGACATTTTAGAGTAGCTATCAAATCTATCATGCATATGATCTGTTTCCAACTTACTTGTCCATATCAAGCGCACATGTGCAAGACTACCCCATATGTGCATGTGATTCAAATTAAGATTTAGTCAAAAACACAGCTCAACGGTATCCTTGAGACAGACTAAGATGGAATGCAGTTCATAATGCGCATCGATGTTATTAACGCTAAACTCTTAAATGAAAGAGATAATGTAGCATAGCTGATCATAGATCTAACCATGTTAAGTGGAATTCTGTTATTCCTATTTGACACCTAAATTAATTTAGCGTCAATTGCGGAAAACTGGTACACAACACCCTCATTGACCATATAGTCTTTGCACTATCCCAAGAAATACTCAAATACTCGATCAGATCGAAGTGTCTTGATAAGTTTACCTAATCTGTGCTCCACATCAGTCTTGACCCTTTCGGAATATACCAAAAGTATAAGACTTGTGTCGCAACAGGTAAATTTATCCAAAACGTGAGTAATCTTGATTGGATGTTCATAAGACTACACGTGTACGTGTGTACCGACTCCAATTGTTCTTTATGTCTATTTCATTTGGCTGATTAAGCCCTTAGAGTTATCTATCCTTCAAAACAAGATTCACAAGTTTGGTTTAGGCTCCTCTGCCTCACTAGGTAATAAACTTTCTTTAATCAATCTTTAAATCTCATTTTGATTGATTATAACCCAAAAATAGACACCAAAAATACAATGAGTCAGGAATAACAAATTTTCTCTTAACATTCAATCTAGAAGATGCAACATTAGTTTCTACATCCTGCAAATCTTAAGAGTTTGTGATTATAGTATATTAACCATCTTTCAATGCACCAGAAGCAATCGCATATCTATTCAATTTTATAAAACCAGTTTTACAAAATAACGATCTAGTTTTTATAAACCACAAGTGAAACAAAAATTAGATAGCGTCTAACCACTGTGCATAAAGATAATTATCTAATACTAATATCCTCATACTCTCTAATTTCAGATGTAATACTCCCACTGACTTAACTACAACCTTGGCATCAGGTCAAAAGATGAATATATTTCCATATCATCAAGACTTCTGGATTCCTGAAATCCTTACAATAAATTGCAAACATGTTTAGTGGCTCCAGAATCTATCCATCAGGAATCAATAGATACAACCACATAACATGGCTCAATGATTAAATATATATTTTCCTATGCCACGTCATTGCTTAGACAGTTTGTCCTTTAGTGTCTTAGTTAACGACAAAAGAAACAGTTTTCTTCGCCCTCAACATACACTGCCTTATTCCCTTTAACCTTTTTGAATACCCATGTTCTGTGCTAGTCTAGTCCTATTATCATCCTTCTTTTGTGCTTTGGCCTTCCACTTGGGCCTAGAAGAAGATGGTATAGACTAGGTTAGATTGATAGGAACGCCCATACTCTTGATTAACCCTTCATCTGTTACCAATTCTATAAGAATATCAACGAGTGTGAACTCAAACTGATTCCTTATTTAGTTCACTCTAACAGAGTCGAACGAGTTTGGTAACAAGGCAATAATCATGTTAACTTGAAACTTACCACCCAAGTCAGCCTTATTGATCTCCAGCTAATTTTTAAATAATAAACAATCATTTTTCAAAATTCGATTTCATACTGGAGTTCCTTAGGCTATCTTGATGCTATTCAAGTCTGACATAGTATTTTGGCATACTCTCTATCTAATCTCACCAAAACATCTTATTAAAATTTTAACATGATGCTTGAAGAAAATAAAATAATGTAAATGTTAGCTTTGGAGCGTATTCGAGGTAAACTCTAGAATATTGCACAAAGTCATCTCATTTGCCTTATTTCACTTATTCAAAGCATTAATGCTCTCTTGGGTATCTTAAAGTAAAAGGATTAGGTTTAGGAGTAGTAAATACATTTGTACCCTTACGTTGTGAATAAAATATCTAACTTCCTTTCCCAGTCAATATTAATGAAGTCCAGTTACATTGAATATGTAAGCAAGCAGATAAACTGGATTAGACATAATTAATCTGAATATAAATGCATTCATACAATATGCAAGGTGAATTATTAATACTGTCATGCATATTTAAAATTAAAATGAGTTTGTTAACCACATAATATAATAAATCTCAATTGAACAAGAGATCATTATCATTATTGGTGAACAATCCCTTTTAATTAATGCGGGTCCCTCAACTCTGTAGCAAAATAAATCAACCAATCAATATGTCAATAACTTATCCTGTTGGAGGAGTTCATTATTACTATTATTGAGATTCATTTGCTATTAAGCGAGCACTTCCATTAAAATAATAATATGTGGGTCCCTTAACCACTGCATGAAAAATCGAATAACCAATACGCCAATAACTTATTCGGTTGGCGAAGTTCATTATTGCTATTGGCGGGCAAATCCCATCATTTCCATATCTCTTAAGACAATGCCTTATCTATCATATGAAATGATTCCCGATTTAATTTAGCCTTTCTAAAATCACCTAGTATAGACCACTTCGTTGGGAAGCTAACACTATTGATTTTAGATTGAGTGTATAACGTTATTAAAACTCTAACGAAAAATTAAACATTAAATATGTTGTCATTATAATCTAGACTCTTTAAATCATGCGTAGGGCCTTATTTTTAAAGATCTAATTACAATGAACATTTAATATTTGTATTTTCATGAGACAACCATTCTTGTAATATTAAGACTTTTCAAATCATGCGTGGGACCTTATTTTTGAAGATCTAATTACAATGGTGTTAATAACAAAGGCCATGGGGCAATGTATAAAAATCCCCGCTCCCACTCAATTTTTAATCATTCATAATTAGGGTTTTCATTTTATTCATTTACATGATATAATGCTTGCAAAACGTCTTGATTTTAATCCAATTAAATTTAGAAAATATTTGGACTTTAAACGATTCACTAATATTTAATTTGAAGCACACTTTAAAAATAATTTACAAAAAAAAATAATAATAATTTTGCGTTTCCCAATAAGTGCCCTCAAATTAATTAGTAATCAAATCCAATTAATTTTCATAACTTAATTAATATAAATCAAGCCATTTAAATAAATATCATGGATCCAATGCATGAATAATAATTAATTAACAATTATATATTCCATGCATTTCATACATCGCATAAATAAACAAATAACAGATAAAGCAAATAAAATGGCCAATGGAATCAGCTTTTAACATTTAATTGCTCTAATCACTGCGCGAAGATCTTCCATCAGCTTGCAAACACCTACAGGAAGCTGGTAGGCATCTGGAAAAGCAAAACAGTGCTTGGAACGCGCCCGGAAAGTGTCCAGCATGTCCCCACGCGCTCCCACGCGCTAGGAGAGTGGACAGGAAGTCTCCACGGGCTACTGGAAAGTTCCAGCGCGTGCCACGCGCCTGCACGCGCTGGAGGGATGATACAGCGAGTGCCACGCGCCGGCACGAGCGCGTGTGATGTACTTGCTTGGCCTGGCACGTGCTCCTCACGCGCCAGCAAGCAGCTGATCTGGCTTTGTCCGGCGCGTGTTCCTCACGTGCCGGAATGGTTGACTTTTCTGGCGCGTGGAACCCACGCGCCAGATTCCATTCCCCACCTATCACTTTTGGCGCGTGTTCCTCACGCGCCAGATTCATTATTGGTGCACTGCACCAGATCCCAGCCTCCTCCAGTAGTTCTTCTCGCCGCCGGTGACGTTCCGGCCACCGGAAAAACGCCGAAAATTCCAGAAAATATTTAAAAAATTCCAGAAAATATAAATTAAGCCTCAAAAAATTCCAAAAAAATTCGGAAAAATTCCAGAAAATTACTGAAGTATAATTTAACCCTTTTGGACCTTCTTGAAGCTTCATAGCATCCTTTGATGAATATTACATGGCTTTAAAAATATTTATAACTTGAAATACAATGGGAAAAATAAATTACATCATTGAACTTTCAAACGGCTAAATCAAAGCCTTAATTACATTCATCCAAAGATAAAATTACATTCAATATTCCTATAAGCTTCATCCATGACCCAACCATACATCATCATTCATTCACAATTATTCATACATCATCATGTATCAATATATATCAACATATTAAATCATACATCAACATACATCAATAAAAATATATATGAATATAATTTTGGATCCATGAATGATGATTTTCATAAAATCATGATCTCTAGTAATGAATCAAACCATGCTCTGATACCACTGTTGGGAAACGTGCAAGTTTTAAAAACTTTTCGAGGGATTTTGATTCATAGATCTTGATTCATCACATAGATACAAGTTTTATGCAAAAATAAAAATATGATGTATCATTCGATTAATGGATTGAATACTTACATCAAAGGTCTGAGTAAACCTTTAAAACTTTCCTCTAAAGTGAATGTTCTCACTTATTGTAGATCCCTTAGCAAGATGCCTTCTCCTTGGATCTCCATCTTCTTGGTAATTATTTTGCCTTTAGGAATCATTCATAAGCCTCCATGAATTACCTCGGAAAACTAGGCTTGTGGGAGCCTCCATTAGATGAGAACATAAACCCTAATTTTCTAGAGAGAGAAAATTTATTCCTTTTTCCTTCTCATAAAAATCACCCCCTAAAATATATATAGACCATGTATATTTATAGGCAACATAAAAATAAAGAAAAGGAAACAACAAATCCTTCTCCATCTCTAATTCATATGTCTCAAATCTAATATGATTCCAATATCAAGTTGGGCTATGAGTGAGAATCCATTGGGCCTATTATTTTATTGGCTACAATGAATTAATAATTGGCCCGGTCCATTGACTCAATTCAATTAATTCATAAATTAATTTCTACTCCACTAAAAGAAATTAATTGAACTCCAATTAAATAATAAATAACCTCTAAGTCAATATTGCACTTTGACCCCTCTATGCATAATTAGTTATCGGATAAATATAGCCATCAATCCGACTACTTAATTAATATATTTATTTTGGTACCTTTGATTATTTCTAGCTCGATCACAATAAAACATTTGTTTGACAAAAATAATAATTTAAATAAATAAATATATAATAAATCATTTTGTCTAAAAACACACGAAGGCCTTTGAATTTACTTTGTGATCAACCATAATCAATACAAAATAAATACAAGTAGCAATGATGCAAATATTGAAAATATAACCCTCTAACTATTAATTACATAACTACCCAAAGTGTCGGTCTAAGGATCCCGAAGAATCCGCCGAACAAATCAAAGTAATTATTAATTAATAAAAGAGTCTATACTTTTCTCATACTTAAGAGTCAAATGCCATGACGGTGATAGGGAGAAATTGCATACGACGGCTCTCGCAATATATCTCAACCTAACGCGGATCCAGTTCAAGTCTTAATTAATTATGAGTCCATCCATAATTACCGACTATGAACAATTTATAATTACTATTTATATATCATGCATTGATTGTCATCACATACATATATATAAATATTTCTTGTAATTACATGGACACTATCAATTTCATAGTGAATCGAAACATAATACATTGAATTCACCAATTATATAAATCATAAATATTTCAGATATGTCAGGAACATATGTCACTATAATCCAGATAGGAATTTACTATGCCAGGGCATATAAATCCCAACATCATCATCATCTTGCTTCAATTTTGAACGTGGTGGTGGTAGTGGTATTTCCAAATTGCCACATTTCTTTGACAAAGGATCTCCACACAGTCCTGAATCCATCTCATACGAACTGTTTTGAAATGTATTTGGTTATCCATTATTTTTGGACAAATGGAAAGATGATATGTCGTGAGTTCTAGCGAACTTGCCACACTAGATTATTGCCTAATTGCTTAAAAGAAGGAAGCTATATTGTGGCATTATTGAAGTTGATTTTACACTATATTGCTATATAGACTCACGTGTAAGATGAGTATCAAGAGAGGGACTATATACCAATAAAAAGGAAGCATGTGGCGAGTTGGAAGCTGGGGAAGGAAGGTCATATTGAAGCATTAAAGCACATGTATGACTTCACTTGGTAATCCAAAGCAAGGACCAATAAGCCAATCGTATTCAACCACATGGGTCCTTTAAGTTAAGAATATGGTGAGTCTTGTAAGACTTGTCGCACTTAGATCAATGGCCCACAATTTTCTAATGATGTGGAAAATAATGATTGCATGAAAATACTACTATAAATGCAACCTTACTCAATTATTCAAGACAAGACTCATATAACTATCAGCTTTCGCCACATGGAGTCTATAAGATAATGGTGTTTGTAAAGAGAGTGACGCGTGACGAGATCTATGTAGCTTACCATGGTATATCAATTCTTTAAGAATTAGGGTTACAGAAGGTTTACATATTTAGACTTTCTTCTTTATGGTGGGATTTTCCACTTGGGATATTAGATTTGATATTTACTATTTGCAAAGCGTGTCAAATAAGTAGTAAGCTGATAACATTCTTAATTAATCCATTCATTTACAATTTCTAAAAAAGTTCTCTGGAATAACATTTTCAATTTCAACATACAATCAAAGTGAACTCTCAAGATGCATAGAATACACTTATGAAAACCGATTTTCAATGAGGTATTGCACAGTGCAAAGAATGAATAAATGATGGATCTGAATGGATCTGTTCATTATGTTCATAGACTGCTTACTGAATACACTCACAGGAAGAAAGGTAAAAGGGAATACCAAACTTAGAAAGAACATCTTAACACAAGGTATATTAGTTCAAAACAGTTTAGAAAATGCTTTATACAACTGTAAAGCCTGCAAATTCTATTTTAATGTATAATCAATGCTAGTGAATATGTCAGCTATTCATGATTTGCTTACACCTACAGGAAGAAGAAGTTATGCCGTGTAATTTAGCAAGTGTAGGTATCTCCAAGGACATGTTTTAGTATGAAATTATACTCTCCCCACATCACAAACAACATATTTTTACTTCACCTAAACTAAACTGCTCATTTCCAGGAGAGAACAATTTCAACGCTTGTATATATTTTTATCACTGTCAAGTTTCAACCATTTCCTTGTTATTGAAATTGCTGCATGTCTATTTCTTATGTTATCCTAATCGCTTAGCAGAGGGCTAAAACAGCTGATTGACTCTTGCCATCATTCCCAATACATCAACCATGAATCCTTCTATCTTTCCTTTAATACTCCAGAGATCTCGGACTAATCAAAGATATATTAAAGTACTCCGGAGCCCTCGGCAGAGCATGTTAACATCATCACCAAAAACCTCCTCATCGTTGAAGGCACGTTGCTAGGGACATCTCACTCTTACATCTCCTAAGGCTTAAACATTATCCAAATTCATCATACATTCGCATAATTTTTTGCTAGAATTTGTTTTCACAAGCTATGTAAATTTCACCCCATACGAATCATAAAACATTCGCACTGATCAAGCTTTTTTTTCTCCACATAATACACCAACTGCATTAACAAAAAAAACCTAGCAATTTCCACTACTATGTATAACAAGAACAGTATCATTTCCAAAAATAATCCATATATAATTCTAACAATGACTCTCGACACATACATAATTAAATCCATATAAAGCATTTAAATGTCAAATTCACAAGCAATAGGAGGATTGGATAACAGCATATGGAACCCTAGATTACAAAAAAAAGTGAAGGACAGTGCGTAGTATTCCTTACACATTGAAAGTACCAGTGATCTTATCGTTCGCGGTTTTGACGGCGGCTTCCAGATCGAAGGCTGAACTCGAAGACTCGAACTCGTCGGAAGCTTTGGAGGCGGTGTAGGCGTTCCAATCTGCGAGCAGAGAAGGTGACCATTGCTGCAGATGGTTGTGGTTGCTGATTCTACTGCATGCTACTGGGACCACCTGCATGAGAACCAACCTTGCGACATTTTCAGTGTGTCACAGAGTCAACGATGGTTCGAATTACCAGTAGATGTTGACAATGCAGGGCTTGGTCATTTCAGGCCATTTCCTTCTTGCTCGGAGGTTCTACAGTTTTCTTCTTACCGATGATGAAAAAATAACTGAAGTTACATTTTTATACCCAAGTTTTTCATTTTTGTGAGATGAATTTTCCACACACTTTTTTTTTTTTTTTTTTGGGTCATGTATTGTGAATAAATTGTAGAATCCTATTATGACCTATTATTTTTGTGAAAATATAGAATGAAAAAAAAAAAAAAAAAAAGAACTGCATTTTGTTTTTCCTTTTTGTTACTTAATTCATCAATGTAATAAATAATATTATTTGCACAAACGGAACATTTTCAAATCAGTAATCAAAATTTTTTATCTTGAATTTACCATTAATTGATTAAACGGTTATGAAAAAGTAGTGAACATCTCTTGCATTGTGCTCTTAATAATCTAAAAAAAATATATCGATTCAAGCCTTCTTTCCACACTTAACATGAATTTTAATGAACATTTTTAAATTTCAAAATTTAATTTTCTACCAACATGAGTTTAATTAACTCTCAAAACTAATTCAAAAAAATATAAAAGTTTATGTTTTACCTTTTTACATTATGCCTAATTTCTTTAGGAGAAAAAAAAAAATAGTCATGAAAACTATGATGAAATTTTTTAATAGAATTTAAAAATAAAAAAAGAGATAAAGATTTACTGATGAGAGATAACATCGTGAGGACACATATAAATATACGTAACATACCGGTCGATTTATTTTTAAAATCTATTTGAATTTAGTCATCAATTTCAAATAAAAAATGGAGATATTCATTATTGTTTTTCTTATTTTATTTTATTATTTTTCATTTGGCATGAATGTCATTTCTCAATTTCTTTTCACGAAAGCGCATTCTGCGTAAATACTTATGAAACCAAAGATTTCGTGGTAAATTCATCCTCCATGAATATAATTAGCTCTGGTTACTGAATCACTTCTGTACTAAAAACTCGTCCCCCCACTTCCTCTCCAAGCAACGGAGAATGAAGGTTGCTCCCAAGGTAACATTCCTAATCAGAGACGCTGATGGCTTCGGCACCGCAATCTCAGACGCTCTCCAACCAAACCCTAACTCCTCCCTTCGAAGATGTAAGTTTCTTCTGATTATCATCCAAATTCAATTTTTCTATTTCACCTTCAGCAATCTCACTCATCTATATCTGGCCGGTCGATTGGTTATTTTACAGAGAAGAATCGTTCGAGCTGTCTCTTCAGGAACGCTACGGGATCAAAGATCACAAGGCTTCCGGCAACATCGTTCATTTTGTCGATGAGAAAGGCCTTTATCAGGTCTGCCTTTTTCTCTACTTGTGCAATGAATTCGATACAATTTTGTGGAATTTAAGTTCATATTAATTCAAAATTTAGAAATTTTCTCCAATTTCAATTCCAAGGATTTTTTTGATTCCATGCTACCAAACATCGCATGAGTTTTTTTTTGTTTATTTATTTATTACCACATGCCCTGACTGGTTTGGGAAGATCGCATCACATGGTGATTGGAAATCCCAATAAGTTTGGAGCATTTTATGGTCTTGAGATTGCTTAACAGATAGACAATGTGGAATTTTGTTATCGCGGTTCAATTAGGCAGCTAATGAGTTTAATTCGTTTTTGTACCAACTTAATTTGTAATTGGAATTCAAGGAGATCTGTGACGTTATGAAAGTGAGGGAGGTATGGTTGTTGGTAATGAAGCTATGATAAATAGAAAATTTTGATTTACCAAACTAATCAGCATGTCAGGAAGGAAAAGAAAACCAAAAAAAAAAAAAAAAAACCTAATCAGCATGTCAGGAAGGAAAAAAAAACCTAATCAGCATGCCAGCTGTTGGATGCTTTAGAGGAAGACCGTCACTTATATGCGGGTATGACAATGGAGAGGCGCCAAAGACATCCTGTATGTGTGCACTACCATTCTTTTAGAAAGGCCTTGGGCTCTAGTTGGAATCCAATGCATGATTTATCCTTCTGTCTTGCTCATTACAACTTTGATCAGGTGCAAAGCATGGATACTTCCAATTTAAGTTTGATTTGTCTTGAGCATTACCTGTTACATAAACAATTCCTTTGCAAAAGATATTGGGAATTTAAAACCGTTAAACGGATAGAAGCACAGAATGGGTTTTGATATGTTATCTTAGGAATTTACAAGGTCCGGTTACTCCGGTATGTGATATTCTTGCTGTTTTAGTTTCTTGTTTCCAAAGATCTAGGAAAATGATAATGACTATGTCCAAATTTTGGTCAGCTTGCCCTTTTTCCTCTTCCCTCGTTATTCTACATATCGATAAGAACTTCTAGCTCAACCACATGAATGGCGTAGTGGGATATTTGATACTTTTTCTTTTTTGATTTCTTTTCCAGGTGTCTCTGTTGCTTCTTCAAAATTATGAACCCCCAATTTTGGCATGTGTTGTTAATGAAGTTCGGGCATCAATAACAGTGGAAGATTCATCAACCATACCCACAGTAGTGTTCCCATTCATTGTGGCAGCATCAAAGCTAAAGTGGGAAGGTAAAAGTTCATTGACGAACAACAAAGTTTCACTATATGGCATACAAATAGGTCTAGAAACGGATGTAACACAGGTCATGTTAGCCAAACCACAAAAGCCACCATCGACGCTGCAGATTCATCACGAATCAGTGGCTTGCTATCTTCAGTTGATCCGTGTCTTTAAGCTGCCAACTTTTTTCCTTATTGGGCAAAGTGGTCAACACCCATCTAGTAAAGCCTATGTTACATGGACTCGGGTACGGGTGTCGGACACGGGTATGTATCCATAAGTCGGACATGTCAAATCTCCAAACAGAAGGACACATGGACACGGCTAAATATTCATTTTATTAATTATTTTATTTTATAAAGTAAAGTGATGTTTTTATCTAATATAATGTTCACTGTAGAAATCTAACTCATTTTGAAAGTAATAATATAATGTAATTGAATGATTGGCTATGCATTTTAATTACAAGTCCAACCAAAAATGCCGGACACATATCCCATACCAATGTCCGAGGGATGTGTCCGACACGGGTACTTCACTACTTTAGAAGAGTCTATGTAACAGTGAGTAAAGCTTTAGCAGAAGAGCTCGAGGTATTTTTTCTTCAATAATTTTCAATTAAGGCAATTATTCTTGTTAATGTTGCTAAGAAATATTTGGAACTATGATCAAAGATATGGATCTTATGATTGATTAAATGTTCAGTACATGAATTTGCACTATGAAGTCCCCCTCACCACTCTCCTCTCCTATATTACTGTTGTCCGGATTAATAATATCAAATTTGGGCATTTCTGTTTGTACTTAAAATATCAGTGTCTTTTGTCACTTCATGTTCTGCTATGAACTTTAAGGTCAATATATTCGACTTCATGTTTTGGTATTCCATTTTTTTCTTATTTTTGGCGAGTGTTCCATTAATTTTTCCTGTTAAAAGTTTTTATACGCATGTACCCTCTAAGAACAAAGTTAGTAACAGGAATGAAGGTTTAGGCACCCTCGAGCATGCCCCTCACAATTGTGGAAATCATTCCTAATCCACTACTAATGCTATAGGATCCTTTCTTGATCTATTCTTATCTTCATAGTTTTTTGGTAAGTAATAATGTATTAGAAAGCATTCAAAAAGGGAAACGCATCTCAAAAACTACACAAAGGCCCAGAGGGACCCAAGGAGCCCATAAAATCAACTTTCTCCTTTAAAGATTTACAATTTCTCTCCATTACCTAACCGAAAAGAGAGTTAATAGTAAGAAATTTTAAAGCCCCAATAGAAGATTCCTTTCCATCTCTGGTCCCTCCGATTCATAGATAATTTAAAATGAGTTACATGTAGGGGTGCAAGTTGGGCGGGTTCAATGTGACCCAACCCGAACCCAACTCGAAATTTTCAGGTTGGGTTTTTAATTTTACCAATTCCAGTTTTGATTGGGTTGGAAGTTTTCAGCTCGAGCCCATTTTGCGTTGAAACCTTTCTAACCCGAGCTTAACCCAAACTCGATTTTCATATATTATACAATTTTTGTTTAATTTTAAATTTCAGATTAAATCCTAACCTTCTATTTTATCCATCAACGGTTGTGCTTGATATATCTCTTAACCTAAAACTCTCTAACCCTTCTGTCTCTTTAATTCCATTGGGAATTCGCTGCTGCCGACGACTCTCGCCGCTAGGGGTGGCAATTCGTGTTGGCAAGTCATGTTCGTATCGTGTCAGAGCATAGGTATTATATTATATGGGTCGACACGAATACAACACGATCATTATTCTTGTCAAAAAAATCTTGACATGAACACGACAATATTATTACACGAATAACACGACACAACACGTGTAACTCGTTTAATAAATAGATCAAGACTTGACACGACACGACAAGGCACGTTTTAGTCATTTTTGACATAGACACGATGTGTTTGTTCAACACGTTTAGCTAAACGGATCATTTTTAACACGAACATGACACCTTTAGTTAAACGGGTTGTAAACAAAATAGAGAGAAAGATAGTAGCTTTTGCTATAGGCATGATTGGTATGCCCATATATACCCAATATCCTCGAACATTCTCCTCCACCCGAATTTGCAACGCCTTCATTACCAAGGGTAGATCTAGAAATTATTAATGGGGTGGGCTAATACTAGTAATAATTTTTTTGGTGGGTTAATACTAGAAATAATATTTTTTTTTTTTTTTGGCCGGGCTAAAATTTACCATAGTAATGAATTTTTTTTTTTTCTGGGGTTTTGGGGGGGGGGCAGTCGGACGACCTTGCCTACCAGAGGCAAACCTGGACACCTTCCAACCGAATACTTGGTGTGACACTGGATTAAGAACTGAATCTCGCTCTAATATATAGACTGATACCAACTGTAACGTGTCGGGTGCTTGCTTTTTGACTCAAAAAGTTCAAGTTGTTGGGTTGTGCTGCATATCCACTTATATGCAGTATTGGTAAAGGTGCACCTAGGCTATAGACGCAACACTTGCGCCTTTAATATGGAAATATGATTATACTTTAATAGCAATCTAATTTTTCAATTGTGCACCTGTTTCATTCAGACGCTCGTCTCACCTTGTGCCTGCCCGACGCATAGGCTCCAAAGACCTCTAGCACCATAGCGCACCTTAGGCCTTTGATAACACTGCTCATATATATTCAATACTCTCCCCATCTGGATCCGGCGTGGGACAAAAACCTCGAACACCTACCTGAATTCGTGACCCTCAATTGGCTGTCAAGAAACAAGCCTATTACCATACCTAAGATCCTCAAAACAGCCACATCAATGGAACAGGAACAACACGTAATGCTTGAGGGCTCTAACTGTAGCTCTAATCGGTAGTCTATTTCCCTTTTTTTCTTTTTAAATCCTCTAAGCATCCGCATTCATCTAGTGAACACATTATTTCTTAGCTGCCAACTGAAAGTCCTGAATTCCATGGATGGTAGGCATACAACTGAAGGTCCTGAATTCCTCTGAATATTTTAGTGGAACTAAAGCAGAAATATTCTTCTTCTTTTCCTATTAGTTTCTGTGCTTGTTCGATATCCTTATCTGAGATCTGATTCTATGTGCATTCTTTCCCAGGTGATCTATGAGATAGGAGACCTTCTGTCAAGCATCTCTTGATTAAGCTTTTTGAGAGAGGATAATGTGGAACCCAGTAAAAACATCGAGGGACAGCGGGGAGCCATGGCGTGCATTATATGGTTGAATTTAAGATGTTCGTGTGGTTTAGATGTTGAAATTGGGCTTATCATTTAATGCATCTGCTAAAAAAACTTTATATGTTGCTACCCACATCTACAGACCATGGCAAGGGAGGGAAAATGACGCTTAGGTAGGACTGAAAAGTCCAACTCCTTACTTATTGAATTTTCTTTTCCTTAGAAGAAGCAAACTACATTGTATTGTGTTTTTAGAAAATTTGCGTCAACTTATTTTTGCAATGTACTGGTTCTTACTTATGTGACACACCTTGCCATTAATTTCCTTTTCTTTTCTTTTTCAATAGCGGAAGGTTTACCTACCTTTTTCCAACCATTTTAACTAAAAAAAAAAAAAAAACCTTTTTCCAACCAACAATGCTAATAATGCTATAGCCTATAGGGTCTTTTTGTTTTAAAAAATAACTGAGCATCTCCCGTTACTTGAGGGGGATTTTATATATAAAATAAATAAATAAGAAAAAAATTCAAATAGAGATTTATTGCTAGTCTTTGCTCAGCCTTTTGATTAGTCTGAATCCAATTGATTATTATTTTTTTTTTGTCCTTTTCCCGTAGAGTGATTTTTTCTTCTTAATACTCTTTACCGAAATTAAAATTAAAAAATCCAGAAACAATTACTAGCCGACTGCTTAAGAATTTATGCCAAAATATTATAAAAACAATTATCTAAAAACAAAACTTTGACAGAGTCCAACTGAACAAACTACACATGCAAACAAGTGAAGAAGAAACGCAACACAACACATATAAAAGATATATTGAAGACAAACTACAGATGCAAACAAGTGAAGAAGAAAATAAACACAACATATAAAAGATATATTGAAGACAAACCTAGGCCTAATAACAGCTGGTGGAAACTCCATGCTAGATCTGCAATTATTTTCTTGATGTCACCGTGAATGAAGGTGAGCTCATCAAATTTAGCTTCTTCGCCCGCTCTTCTTCTTCCTTCTTTGATTCTTTCGGTTTCTTCCGAAGGTATCGACAAACCAATCATGATACCTTGTGGTCTGAGTGTGCCCAATGATGAACCCGACTACTAACCCACCGCCATAGCCCATGCATATCACAATCCAATCACTTTTATCAATTCCAAACCAGGAATGATCATCACCTTGGTTGAAGTTCGAAGGTTGTGGTGGTGGCAGTGATGCCTCTGAATTGCCACATTTCTTTGGCAAAGGGTCTCCACACAATCCTGAATTCTCCTCGTATGAACTGCTTTCAAATGTATTAAATTGGCTCACTCGTGGTATAGGTCCTGTGAGATGATTATTAGAGACATTGAAGAATTCAAGGAACGTGAGTTGGGTTAGCTGCTGTGGAATCTCTCCCTCGAGCTTATTTTGAGAAATGTCTAATGATTCAAGCTGCATTAGATTCCCCAAGGATGATGGAATGTGACCAGTGAGATTGTTGTCGGAAAGGCGGAGCATGTGAAGGCCCTTAAGAATCCCAATAGAATCCGGAATCTCTCCTTCAAATCGGTTACTTGAGAGATCAATGGCAGTGAAGCTGTTTAGGATATACACATACACTGTTGGCAAACCTTTGTTTGTCAGTGTGATTGCGTATGTAGTGTAATTTTCATAAATACTCTCCTCTCTCCAGAGGTATTTCGATTGATTGACATCAATAGTTTTCATGGCTGTCCATGTGTGAAAATAACCGGAAGGTAACTGACCAGTGAAACCATTGTGAGAGAGGTCAAGAATCTGCAATTTGGGGAAAGCAAAACTGGAGTTGGGGTTTAATATTGAACCATGGAATCTATTGAATCGCAAAATGAGAACCTTCAATTCAGGAAGTGTTCCAAGCCAAAAGGGAAATATATCGTTGATGTTATTGTTCCCAAGATCAAGACTTTTTAGAAGTGAACAATTGACCAACGATTTTGGCACTGTCCCTTGCAATTGGTTTTGACTTAAGTTGATCATCCTCAGTTGGGTTCTATGCTTGAATGTTCGAGGAATGGGACCATGTAATTTATTGTTTCGAAGATTCACTAAAAACAGATCAGAAAAATTGCCCAAGCATTGGGGAATGGTATCACTCAATTTGTTATAAGATAAATCCAGGACACCAAGAGAACTTGCATTGCATATCAATAGTGGAATCTTCCCGGTCAGTTTGTTGTTTGCGACATTATAAACCCAGGTGGATGGTGGTGGAACGGGGAGTGATCCTTCCAGCATGTTAGAACTAAGGTCTAAAATGTCTAGTCGATCCCAAGGAAGGACTAAAGGAAGAGGTTGGTGAAAGCCGGTTATAAAGTTTTGAGAAAGGTCAAGGCGAAGCAGAGTTTGTGTACTCATGTTCCATATCCATGTTGGCAGGGAGCCTTGGATGCAGTTGTTGCTGAGGTTTAAGTACCGCAACTGGTCTAGGTACTCAAACTTGGGAAGCGTATCATTGATGAAGCTACTGGTGAGCAACGTTAATTGGTTAGCCGATAATACAAGCTCAGTAAGATTTTTCGGAATAAGAAACACATCTAGCTTTCCACTCAGGTTATTACCATGAAGATAAAGATATTTCAAATTCACAAGTTGAGAGATTGACTCGGGAATTGGGCCATGCAAAAAATTATAAGAGAGGTCAAGATATAAGAGCTTTGTAAAATTAGCAAATGAAGAAGGTATCTGACCATCAAAATTATTGTTAGAAAGGTCTAAATATAGCATATGTGTAAAATTACTAAATGAATACGGAGTTGACCCTGTGAAATTGCAATTTGACATATCCAAATGATTCAAGGATTCGAGAAATCCTATAGAATTTGGCAGTTCTCCAGAAAAGTTGCTTCCGGAAAGGTCCAAATATTGCAGTTGTGAAAAATTACCAAACCAAGACGGGATTGGCCCTGAGAAATTGCATCCTGCCATCTCCAAATGATTCAAGGATTTAAGGAATCCAATTGAATTTGGCAGTTCTCCAAAAAAGTTGTTTCCGGAAAGGTCCAAATATTGCAGTTGTAAAAAATTACCAAACCAAGACGGGATTGGCCCTGAGAAATTGCATCCTGCCATCTCCAAATAATGGAGTTGTGCTAAATTACCAAATGAATACGGAATTGTCCCTGTGAAATTACAAAATGACATATCCAAATGATTCAAAGATTCAAGGTATCCGATTGAATTTGGCAATTCTCCAAAAAAGTTATTTCTAGAAAGGTCCAGAAAAATGAGTTTTGCAAGATTACCAATTGAAGCCGGTATTGACCCTATGAAATTGCAATTTGATATGTCCAATTTATACAAGGATTGGAGATTTCTAATTGAATTTGGTAGCTCTCCAAAAAAGTTTGTTCCCGCCGGTCCCAATTCCTTAAGTGGACTCCTCATGTGAAATTCAGGCAAGTAACCTCTGAGATCTGGATTGTTCTGCACGCTAAGAAACTGTAGGTTTGGTAACTTAAAAATGCCTGCCGGAAATTCACCTTGTAATTGACAACCTTCGAGAAGTACAGAAGTTAAAGATGAAAAATTAGCCAAAATGTGAGGTACTGTAGAAGATATGTTTACCTCATTGAGGTAAAGTTCTTCTAAATTCGTCACATTCTGAACCAAGCTTGTTAGACCAGGCTTAAGGAGCTCCACTGAATTTCTTGAGAGATCAAGAGAAGTTAATTTGGTTAAATTTGAAATTTTCAAAGGGATTTGACCAGCAAATACGGAATATGAGAGATTGAGATAAGTTAACCTCGAAAGAAGTCCAACAGCAGATGGGATTTGAGAGTCGTTAAACCAATTGTCAGCAAGGTTGAGTGTTTGAAGGTGAACAAGGCGGAAGAGGGTGTTGTTGGAGTTGATAAAACCACAGAGAAAGCTGCTACTGAGGTCAAGGCCAATGACACGGCCGGTGTCATCATCACAGGTGACACCGTCCCATGAGCAACAATCACTGCTGCTGGTATTCCACGATGCAACCTTTGGATAAGCTGAAGGATCCATAGATATTGGTCTAGACTTTTTAATTGAAAGGCTTAGATTGAAGTGAATCAAAGCAGAGCTGTCATCGTGGTGGCAGAGTGGGTTCTGTTGCTGGAGAGAAGGCAAAGACTGAACAAGCATGGAGTAATGAGATGTAGTGATGATGAGTAAGAAGAAGAGTAAGTAGTGCAAGAATAATATTGGTAAGCAACCACCCATTATAAATTATATGATGTATAAAGTCTTATATAAAATTCTCTTTCTTTGGCACTTATATAAGTATATATGATAATCAGGGCTACGAGAGAGGTGGTGTTTATATAGAAGAATATCAAAATGGGATCCTATTTACCGTGTTAGATGAACACAAGTACTGTGCGCAACTTCCAGGAAATTATTGAACTTGTTGAGTCAACTCAAGTCAAGTCAATACAACCTAGAGTAAACTGAACGGCAATTGAACGTGTTTGGAAAAAAGGACTTGTCATATCAAGTCTTCACCTACTTTATTAAAGAAGAGACACCTTCCTCTTAATTTCCACTTGCTACTTTCTGCCAAACAAAAAATCATCACCACAGATCACTCCCCACCACCCCAACACCACACAAAAACACAATATATTATCCATGCATATTATTGTTAATAAACAAATTATTTGCATTTACCAAAAAAATATTTATCTTAGTTTGTGAACTTGTTTTCTTTTGTTTTTGGTTTTTTATTTTTAAAAAAGAAAAAAATGAATCACCATAAAATTCCATGAAATATATGGACTCTAAACTTTAATATCGATTGAATAAATATTGTTCCACCCCATATTTTTGGTTCAATTGGCTACTATTTTATACGGCATTGGCTTCCCCAGCAATGTTGATCACTAAGGTTTTATTTAGATTAAGAAAGAATAAATTTGAAATCAAGTGACTTACATAAGATGATATAATTAAAATATATATATAATAAATATTTTACCACAATCAATCATTCCTCAACTTAAATCAGCATGTATTTCAAATACCTATTTATGATGGCTTATTATTTGAAATCTACTATAATTATGATCATTGGTCATGTTAATTTTTTTGTCCGCCTGTATTTCAAATAATTACTTATAACCTGTTTTTTGGAATTTATAAATATAATTTTGTCAAATTCATCAAATTTTATTTCTCACCTACTCAAATATAAATCTATTCATTTGGAATCCTCCCATTTAAATGGACCCAACGTTTGCTGCAGTGCAATGCACAGTATAAAAATGACAAGTACTGTACATTCTGAATTCTTATGCAGAGTGCATTTATTTATTCTAACTCATGAATATAATTTTAGATTCTTTGAGTGCTGTACATTCTGAATTCTTATGCAAAGTGTATTTATTTATTCTAACTCATGAATATAATTTTAGATTCTTTGAGGGAATCAAGTAAAATTTATATATTTTTATATACAAACTTAATTTATTTTCAACTAATTTTCACAATACAATGTTTTTCATGCATTACTTTTGTGATGTACTCTTTGCCTTTTTGGGATTTTTCTCCGCAAATCCCAATCTGACAAAAATCCAAGCCACAGTTTCTTTTACTCGTTTTGCTGTGGATATTGTGGCCTTTGCCGCCCTTGATTTTTCTCCTTTGACCCTTGTAATGATTGAAAAAAAAAAAAATTTCTTTGATAACTCATTGCGCAGGGAAATTTCCTCTCGCCATCTTTATTTGTTATACAAAGATAAAATACCAAAAAAGCTTTTTCTTCCTTTTCTTGTTTTTCTGGGAAAATCCTCATAAACCTTAGTCAAAAATTAAATAAATAATAATAATGATAACTTTCTAATTTGTATGAGAAGACAGGGTTCTCTTTTATATCTCACCTTAATTCATGCGAAGTTCCAATATCACTGCTAGTTTTTCTCGGCTCCATGTAAATAAAAAAATTTAAAAAAAAACATAGCACTAAATACTAATGCATTCAATTCATCCTGCTACCCACACATACTAAAGCTGTAAATCCAAACAATTTGTAAAGGCCAACTCTGACAATGTCAAATCAAATTTATGTGAGTGGAGAGTGAGACTCATCACATGATATCAGGTGACTCGTAATGTTATGTGATGGAACTCACACTCAGAATCTCCCCGTGCCGTTAGATATGAAAGAAAATTTTTGAATCGCACCTCGTTAGGTATGAAAAAAAAAATTTTATTTGAATGAAATAAATAAATAAAATTAAATGAATTATATAGTATTTAATTTAAAACTTTTATAATAATCTATTTGTCTTATTTACTTATCAATACAGAGAAAGAGATAAAAGAATAAAATAATTATAAATAAAAAAAAGCGTCTTGTCTTTCCTCCTCTTTTATGCCTATTATAAAAATAAAAATAAAAATAATTCATTCCTCTTATTATATTCACTCCTCAACCTTGACCCTCAAGTAGCAATTTATAATCATTAAATGTGTGTCTGTGTGAAATCTGAGAAGATAATATGGATGTGGAATACAGAAAGTCACAAGCACTATGATACCGTTATTCATATAACAAGTTTCTTCCTTCGGTTGCATTTTACCATAAATAAATACGGTAAAACTTAAAACTAGCAAAGTTACAATGAAGAAATTGTTAGAAATTTGGAGCGAGTCTATCAGGAAGTCTATAAATGAAGTGGTGTGTGAAATAAAAATGTCTACCATAGTGTTCGCTAGTGATTTGTAGTAATTAATTATATTTTGGATTACAAAAAATTTCAAAACACATCAGGTTGGTGATTGTTAGTGTTGTGTGAGAAAGGTGGTGTCTATTCAGGTAAGGAGGTGTTTGGGAATGGTTATAAATGAACAGACACAGCTATTCTGAATCATTACATCCTACTTGAAGAAGCACACCCAATATGAAAAGATACTTCTACACCTAAAAATATCCCCTTTTAGTGTCATACTCCAATCATTCATTTTAAGAGTTCACGTAGAATTCTTATTTTATTTTATTTTATTTTATTTTTTCATACATATAATTCTCATTCTCCTTTCTGCCAACATCCACATGAACCCATGTGGCTCCGTTATGCGGTAAAATGGTCTTAGCCAAATGGCTAAAATCAAGTTTAATATCTATATTATTGGTAGAATTACTTTTTGTACAAGTCATGTGCTCAAGTGGTTGGTGCCACATAGATCCAAAACCAGTAGACTCAAGCCAAATAGAAATTGGTCCAAGCCATATGGCGAGGATCCAACCGGCCAATTCATATTTTATAAAGTATAGATATAGATACATTAGTTGACAAAAGAAGTTCGATCTATCCACGAATTTAATAAAAGTTCGTTAGCACATGTGGAGTGTAAATTATGTTAAGGACACAGTGCCCAATACTAGCATTGGTCCAAGTTATTTATTTATTATTCTTATTTTATTGCTTTATTTTGTATGTTTAATATAAAGTTACATATTTAATTAATTATTTTTTAACATATCATTAATTATCTCATAATATATTAGTATAAAATTTATTATATTTTAAATAGCATGTATTTTTTCAATTGAAACTACAAATGATATTCACTTTTGTCTTCTAATTACATATGTGTTAGAAGAGAATTAAAAAAGTGTTGTGATAATGTAATATTTTCAGTAGAGTCTTGTTATATGGACTGAAATTGGCCTAAGCCCAAGTCCATGGAGAGAAGTAGTAGATAACATAATAATATTATAATATATATATTTCTTTATTATTATTATTGGGCTAATTTTTTAAAACTCCATTACTTTTAAATTTTTGTCATAAACCTCCTATCTATTTCTGAAAATTCTCTACACTTTAATAAGTGATCACACTGGTCCAATATTCGTGTCCGACCCGTTAACCGAGTTGTGAAATGACAATTTTGATCTTATTATTTAATGTTAAATTAAAACTAAAAATTAGTTTTTAAAAAAATATCAAAAATACCTTTTTAATAAAAGGGATTGTCTTATTCTTCAACCCCTCTTTCTCTCTCTCTAAAAATCTCACGTCTCCCTCTCTCTAAAACAAACCTATGCTAATGGTGAGAACAAAATAAATAAAGAATAGGCAGAAACACGGAGATATTGATTATAACCATTCTTTCACAGTCGGGGGAATTTGAGCCAAAGGTGTGACATTGGCTTGACTAGCTTAACGATTGGCATGAGTACTCTGTCCAGTCGTAACACTAGGGGCGGAGCTAGGGGTCAGTAGGGCCATGCCACCCTAAACTTTTTGAAAATTTTTATTACTATCTCTTAAATATTAATTGAATTATAAATATTAACCCTAAAAATCATTAAAAAATTCAATTGGCCCCCAAAATTTTCAAAGTAATTACATATTGACCCAAAATAGAGAGTTTAAAAATTAACCCCAAAATAGAGAGTTCGAAAATAAATTTAGTATGTGTATTCTTGAAATTTAAAAAAAGTTATACTTGAACCCATTTAATTATGTTTTTAAAATCTCGAATATTGTAAATAAGTTCATTATTATTATAGTTGTTATTGTAACACATTGTTAATTTATTTACATACACACATGTGCAATATTGATAATATTAATTAAAGAGATAGAAAAATGGGATAAAAATCGCTAATGTTCCGTCATGTTTAATAAAAAATATTGCATTTGTTGTCAAACATTTTTGTACAATGATAACCACAAGAAAAATATCTAGAATTGTAACAATCTTTATTGACATCTTGTTTAATTTAAAATTATTTTGTTTAGTTAAAATTTATTATTTTTTTCTAATATTTAATCTAGGTATATCATTCCTAAGTGAAATCAGAGTACTCGAAATTTTTCTTTCAAAAATTAGATTTGAAAAACTCAAACAGTTGATGAAGAAAATTTAAGTATCTCAAAATACTTATTTCTGTACATCTTCTTTTTTTAATTGTAACTTATTGTTTTTTTTTTTTTTTTTTTTTCTTTCTATATTTTCCTTTCTAATATCAATTTTTCATCTATTATTAAGTTGTATTTTTCTCCTTTTTGAATTTTCTCAAAGTATATATATTAGAACTAGTATTTATAAAAAATCACATTACAATTGATTTATAAAATTTTTAAACTTTAGTTACACAGTACAATTCTGCCCCCAACCTAAAATTTTTGGCTCCGCCTTGCGTAACCCGCTTAGGAGGGCATTGTTGCTTCAGAAATTCGAGTAAAAAACTAAAGTGTTGGTTCAACATTTTTATTGAGCACCTTGTGTGCACTGATTCAGGCATCACCTATAAAACCAACAACTTAATCCGTGTAACCCTAAAAGCAAGTACAAATCAATCAAATATAATCATAGAGTTCAAAAATAAACACAATAATAACACAAACCACCAACTTTGAGCTCAACTCAAAGGTCCAAATTAACACAGACTCGATATCGAACCCGAGTCTCAGCTCACGAGCAAATTGACTCAGATTGCCTCTAACAAATCTCGATTCAATCCCATACTCTTCTAGAATATCAGTGATTTGAAGAATTGGTGGATTGGTTTGATCGACGAGTACTTTCATAAACAAAGCTCAGTGACCGCCGAAAATATGTCATTTAAAAGCTCAATTAACGGGTCGGACACGAATACTAAGTGCAATGTGATAATTTTAATAAATTGTAAGGAGCTTTCTAAAACATGTTGGAGGTATATGATCAAAATTCGAAAAGTAATAGGGTTTTTTGAAATTAGCCCATTATTATTTTGTAAACTTTAAAGCTCTTCGTGTAATGATGCTAGTATATTATTGCTGGTCAATATTCATAAATCGTAAAAACCAGAAGTTGAGAAGTATGACAATTTGTATTATACGGAGTAATTTAACTAAAAATAATAATTTAATGCTCCTAATATTCGTGTCTGAAACTACAAATGATAGAATGTATATATATTTTTTTCCGAAAATTCACAAATGATAGAATTAGTTGCACATCTTAGTTGGTGTAATTGTGTAAATTTGAAGTTTTACTACTTGGGCTGCGCAGTTTAATTTTTAAACACCATAGGTTTCGCGCATTTAATAAATTTCTCCCTCTTTTCTCACTTTCGCAGTTCACTCGAAATTCAAAATGCACTCCCAACAACAATCTTTCATATTTCCTTCGGAAACCCTAGGTCTCAGAAACTCCAAAATTCAACTAATCCTCTACTGATTTTGATTCAATTTCGTTACCTTCGATTCGATCCAGTGGTTCCTTCAGATCGCAATGGGCTCGAGGGTGGCCGAAGAGCACTGCAACACCGAGACCGACGAAGGCACAGTCGCTATCCAAAAGAAGCGGTCGAGGCGGGTGAGCTTCGCCGAGATTACTTCGGTTCACGTCTTCGACAGGGACGACGACTACGAGACACCTCCAGACTCTAAACCTAGCTCCGATGAACCCGAATTAGGGCAACACAATGATGAGTTGGACTTTCTTGACTTCAAGGACTCCTCTCAGAATGAAGAAGAGGACGGAGATAATGGCGATGAATTCGATGACAGGCGCTCTTTCCTGCGGCCGATGGAGTCGCCTTCTCCTGGAAGTACCATTGGTTCCGCCACATCCAATGATGGCAAGTTCCTTAGTTACACACACTACACATTTGATTGCAAGTTTTCTATTTTAATTTTATCTTTGTTTTTCTTTAGTTTTTGCATAGCTGGTTTAACAATCAATTTAAACATGTATAACAATAACATACACGTTCGTGACTAGAATTGTTAACTAACTATGTAGCATAATGATTAGCTACTGGGGGGATTTGTTAAGGTATTTGTTATGACTAGAATCCTATGAAGTTCATTTGGGAATTTTTTTTTACTTTTCTTCAGTTAAAAGGAGGCAGAAAACTTTGTTTTAAGTTATGTTGCTTTGATTATGGGAGGCTATAATGATAATAAGGCTGGAGATTTCTTGAATGAAATGTGGGGTTGTTAGTACGGGTTATTGGTTCTTATGATTGAAGAGAGTACAACATTAACTAAGAAATGATTTGATATTGAATTCCTTAAGGACTGGACATTGCAAGTTTTTCTTTGATTGGAAGTTCCAAATCTACCATCTGATTCTTGATCTGGGGTCTACTATCTGTTTTTCGTTAGTTTTTGCGTAGCTGGTTTAACAATCAATTTAAACATGTATAACAATAACATACACGTTTGTGACTAGAATTATTGACTATGTAGCATAGTGATTGGCTACTGGGGGGATTTGTTAAGGTATTTGTTATGACTAGAATCCTATGAAGTTCATTTGGGATTTTTTTTTACTTTTCTTCAGTTAAAAGGATTCAGAAAACTTTGTTTTAAGTTATGTTAATTTGATTATGGGAGGCTATAATGATAATAAGGCTGGAGATTTTTTGAATGAAACGTGGGGTTGTAAGTACGGGTTATTGGTTCTTGTGATTGAAGAGAGTACAACATTAACTAAGAAATGATTTGATATTGAATTCGTTAAGGACTGGACATTGCAATTTTTTGCTTGATTGGAAGTTCCAAATCTACCATCTGATTCTTGATTTGGGGTCATGCCATTGCCATTTTAATTCTTGTGTTCTGAGGGATTTGCTTTCATGCCATCCTTTTATTACCAAGTAGGGTAAGATGGCCCATGAGGTAACTTTTGGAAGCACAAATAAGTCATCTCTAAATTGATACTAATTTGACTTGCTGAGCTGTATTGGTACGTGCTCATACCAACTACCGATTGCACCATCATTTGGAGCTCTTTAAAGTTACAGAAATTATTATAATAATACGAATTGTTTTTTACAAAATTCCTCTCTATATCATGGAGATTATAGCAAGCTTAATTTATTTATAAATAACAGTGGATGTCTCAGTAACTTTGTTTCTTTGAAATGCTTACCGAGAAAGGACTCAAATAGTGAGATTACAATGAAGCACAATAAACGTACCAATGGGCCAGTGGTCTAGCGGTATCAGCCTCTTACTTCTCAAAGAGTGGTCAGGGGTTCAAGTCTCGAAAGAGACAAGTGTGTGTGAGTACCAATTAGGAAAAAAAAGAAGAAGCACAATAGATGTTTAATGGAGACATTCAAATTGATGTGATGGCGAAGGATGCACGGTTTGGTGAAGGGAAGAGGAAAGACCAAGAAGATTGGGCTTGGTCAGAGTTGAGGGGTGTGCTCCAGAAATAGTTTGGATTTCAAAACTCAGCAATTATGCTTGCTTTTGAAGTACATATGGTGGAGTGGGCTTCATGGATGATTTTGTAACCAGAGATGAAATAAGAGAGACACAAAAGAGTAGAAGTAGAACAAAGGAAAAATAAGAAAGCAGTGTATCCCACAAAAATCTGACAGTGTTGTTGCAAACCCGTGTCATGTATTGCTGAGGCGAAGTAGAATTTTACACGTATTCATTTTGTAGAATACTGACATATTAAAATTTATGGTATTTCAGTTTCGTTGTATATGAAGTCATTCACTTAAGTGCCTTACTGCTGGTGGACAAATTTCTTATTGGAGGCTGATAAACTGGTATTTTTCACATGATGCATATCAGTATTGGACAATAATTTGATCTATAAAGCTTCGAGCTTCTAGAAATTTCTGTATTCTATACATATAAGTCATCGTTAATAGTGTAAATTACGCCGACCTTCCTTGAAGTTTGAGATAATTAATGTGGATTAAATTTGCTGAATTTTTTTTTTTTTGGTCAGCCTCCCCTAAGATTTGCACGAGAATTCCTTGACCTCCCCTGCTGTTAAATATCTGATAATACCATTAATGCATTTTCCTTAAACCCCACAAACACCCTCTATCAGCAAAAGGACAGAAATGACCTTACCATATAGAAAGGACTATTTTAAAATACCCTTTTGTTCCTTCTTTCTTTCATAGTAACAGTGATCTAAGTTGATAGAGAGGTTCTCTCTCTTCACAATAGCTCACACTGGGAAAGCCTGGAAGACTCTTAATCATCTAATTTCTTCACAAAAACCACCACCATTACCATTCACTCTACGTATCTTTTGTATACAGGTCTATTCTCATGGCCTCTTCTTTCTCACATGGCTTTTGTCTAAGCTCGCTTCCCCATTAACAGTAACAATCACCAATAGCGACAAGGCCATTGATACTTGTAACTTTCTTGGTGGAACAAAGGTCCACATTTGATTATTTCTTGTTATACACAGCTGGAGATCAGATTGAGGTTAAGGGAACAATCCAATCATCCAAGTTCAGCTTATACCAAAAAAAATCTTATTTGGGCCAAATATATATATATATATAGTTTATTTAGATCCAAGAATATATATATAATAAATTAATATATATTTGCAAACAAAATTTTGATTTGGAGTTGCAGATGGATAACAAAGATGGGGTTGTGGTGGAGTTGAAGCGGTTGGGCTTTTAGAGAGAAGCATTTGTGTGAGAGACAGAGAACAGGTAGGCAATGGTGATGAGATAAATTAAACTGCATTCGGTTTGGGGTTAGGTTTCAGTGATGGGGGATTTCAGAAGGGAATGAGTGTTGGCAGCGATGGTGGTTAAGGGAAGAGAGAGAAATGGAAGCGGGTACAATGGTGGAGTAGAGGAGGCAAGGGTGTAAAGAGAGAAACAATGGCGATGCAAGAGAACAGAACTGATGGATTTGGTAGCTGCGGAGGTGCGTGGTGGACCGGTGGTGGAGAGGAGAGAATAGGTTTGCTTGCAAATACTGTAAATTTGTAACACATATGTTTATGAAAAGAAAGTTAAGAGACTCAACTAGGTATAATGGTCTTTTTGATTTTTACTAATTCTTGTTATTTTTATTTATTTAAAAACTATAAAAAATTATATGAGGGTAAAAATGTTGATTATATTAATAATTTAACACCGTTTATCTGACCAACTCTAACAAGGAGTGAGAAAGATTTTCACAAAACTTTAATTTGATGGTAATAAGCCCAAATCTAAGGGGAGATGAGGGTAATTTACCGTAATTAATATAATTTGAAAGCATCATTCCCTTTCTCTAAAATTGTAATTCCATATATGTTTTACTAAAAATATATTAGTACTAATGGAAGCAAGAATGAGAAATTTTGATTTTTGATCTAATTATCAGAACCTCGGGGACAAATTTTCTATATTCTCCTTCACATTAGAATGATCTTGTCAAACTTCCTGTGTGCATAATAAATGTATTTGAAGATTATTGAAGTACTTTTGTTCTTTAAATTTCTTCCTGCAGAAGAAAATTTTTTTGGCCCTGTATCAGCTAGTTTTATTAGACCTGGACGGCTATCAGACTCTGCAGCTTCAGATGATAATCATGACATTACCATGGATTCAACTGCTTTCTCAATGCATTTCCGTAGCCTCGCAAGGTCAGAGTCAGGAGGAGACCTGAAGACCCCAACAGGAGTTCACCTTTCCTTTGAAGGGAAAACACCAACCCAGGATACCATCCCCACTGATCTAGGAAGTTCCATGTTACTAACTGAAGCTAAGAAACCTATTTCTCAATCCTATCTGCCCATTAATAAAGTAAGTGGGGGTAGTGATTCTAATGATATGAGTCTTATTGGAGAAAACCCTCGTAGTTATGACTATGGTAGATTGTCTCCTGCACTGAATGCCCTCTTGGCTGAAGGCAGCAAGGATTTGCAAACTATCCCTCTTTCTCATAATACCAGTATTTCAAAATCACCAATAAGCACTGGAAATAAGTCTTCACCATCAAAGAGACATTGGGGTGGCCCAATGAAGCTAAATGACGATAGAGCTAAAGGAATGAGCCATGTTGGTACTCATGATGTGCCAGCTGAGGCAGTTTCCGTTGCTGCTCATAATGAGTTGGGTGAGGCAAATGGTGGTTCTAAATCTTCTCCTATTCGTCAGATCATTTACAATTTCTCATCTAATACACATGAGGCTCCAGCTTCTGATCCCTTGATCAATCAGCCAAACTGGTCACCTAATAAGTTAGCAAAGGTACAGACTCTTCTCTTTAGTTTTTGAAATTGTTTGCTTTGTTGATGCTTTGGTTATTGAAATGGTTTTCTCTCATGAAGAGGTCAACTCTGGGTCTGATACATGATTATGTAGTACATGCAAATGATTAACTTTGATCACTTTTGGACTCCAAATCATGCAATTCCTACTTTAGTTAGTGCTGCATTCTGTTCCTTCTTTGCTGTCTTCTTGTTTGTGTTCCTGCTAAAATTTCAAGTATATATGTAGATATATTTTTATTTTTAGATCGTAAAATGTACTTGTATAGATCTTTGTGTTTGCGTTACTTCTTTTATTGACCTGTAGATGGGTGTATTTTATGGTTTGCTTAATGTTGCTTTTTTTAATTTATTTTTTGTCATATTTTCTTTAAATAAAGAATTAATTATAGGAAGCTTACTTTACTATCGGATTCAACATTCATGTCAATCATATAGCTAGCAAACAGGATTATACCTCAGCTTGGTTAAATGTCATTAAGCTTGGCACATCATGTATTGTCCATTACAAGCTTCATTCAATTCGAAAAGGCCTTCTCCATCATTCCTGGGGTTGATATTCAAGTGGGTTGATGTTCAAACTTTCTAGCAATTACCAATATCAGACTGTCTCACAAGCACGATGCATATTTCATACACATTAGTTTGCCTTTTCATATGATCATTGTTTTGTTTGGATCAGTTATTCATTAAATTATTTGTTTTCCCACATAAAACATTGCAAGTAAATTCTCTTAAGTTGAAAAATATTCAAACAATTTGTATATTTCTTTTGCACTATTGCACTGGGTTATGTTCATGTTTTATAGTTTTATATGTAGGGCAAGCTGTTTGGTAAGAGTAAGGACTCTGTTAAAGATGCTTTTGAAATGATGAGTCCGTATTTGGAATTATCTTCTGTTAATCGTGGTACCTTATTGAATCAAGATAGTAAAGTTCTTCAGTTAGATATGGTTGCACGGAGTGAACATGGATCTCCATGGACAGGGTCCATATCCCCGTTCGCTAAAGAAAGAGAAATATTCATGGATAGTGTTAGTCCATCCAAACATTCATGGAATGCGACTCCTTCCCGGAAACAACCAGGTTCCTTTGTAAGTGATTCAACCAGAAAACATGGTGGAAGTGTATCGTCCATTCAGAAAAGCATTTCTAAACTCAAAATGCTTGAGACTTCTCCCTTTTCTTCTCTCAAAGCTAAGATTGATTCAGGACTTATAACATCAGATATTTTTAAGACTCCTCCCTTTGATACTCTGTTGGAGAAAAACCACAATGATGCTCAAGTCAAACTTGTGGATGCTTCCGTTGATTTTTCTCAAGAGAATTTATTAGTTGCTGCTCAAAAGAGTGGAGAAAACAAGAGCTTGATCGACATGGATGGAAATGATTTTGAAACTGCAAAAAACATTGTAGATATAATTCATCCTGAAGAGTCCACGGGCCTTGTAAAAGGTGGAAGATCTCAAAATCCTATGTCTAAAGGGTTCCTTTTAAGAGATCAACCTATTGACGTTACACCATCTGCGGCTTCACGCTCTCAGTTGAATTGTTCAGGACAGAAGACACAGCAAAATCCATTGCTATCAGAAACTCCAAGTGAAGGGACATTGGTTACTTCTGGAACCGATTCCTTGTTGGCAGAGATCACATTTAACTATATAGAAGATAAGAAATCAACTGGTACACCTAATAAGTTTGTTCCTTCTCCAGTACAAGATGTGGATTCAATTAAAAATGTTACTAGTTCTAGAATTGTTGATAACTCGGAACATATGTTTATGGTAAGAGCACAGTCTAGCTCACCTTTCATCAAACCGAATCATTCCAAGAACTTCACCGGAGCAGAAACGATGGATGACAGATATACCAAGCTTCATGGTCTGCAAGATGAATCTGGAACCATGGGGAACTCCCAAACCCCTCAAATGGATATGGACGCCCCTAATTCTCAATCTAAAATTGTGGGCAGTAATCTCCAAACTGGGACAGACCCAGCAAGGTTTAGCAAGGTCCTTTCTGCGAGAGGGATAAAGGCCTCTTCTGGTGGTTCTGATTCTCCATTTGCCTGTAGGAGTGCTAATGAGACTCCTCTTCGGAAGGTCTTGTTTTTCATTATTTTATTATATTATCTCACTTACATGCCTAACATGATTCTGTTAATATGCAGCAGTATGCGGTTGTGCATGGGCCAGCCATGGAAGATTTCACATCTCAATTCAAACTGTATAATACACCTAGGGACTTTATCATTTCACAACAGAAAATGGCCGTATTGGCATCCTTATTTGAGTGGCCTGTGCACAACGTTGCTGTGGTTGTAAATAGTATTGGTGGTTTGAATGTCTTTTGACAATTGCATAATCTTACATTCAGAATCTGGTGGAATGTTTTAGTCAAAGCCTCTCAGGGAAAGAACTCTGTGATGTGGTGGAGAGTGACAATTCCCATTCCTTTGTCATGGAAGATGTACTATATCCCAGTTCCAATCTATTGACAAATAGATCTGAGAGCCTTTCTGCACGGAAGAGAACAAGGGAAGAAATGATACCCAGGGACCAAGATTATCTGGATGAAGCCGCCAGGATCCAAAGGAGTCCAAAAGTTCATAAAAGTTGGGGATTTGATTCAGAATTATTGTTGGAATATCCTAGTAAAAGTAAAAATGAAACATCCACCATTGGAGGTGACACAAAATTGAAGCATTGGGCTGATGTATGTATGCCTTGCTACTTTTTTATATTGCCTAGCTGTACTTGCTAAAGATAGAGTAGATTTTTTCTCTCCTCTCCCTGCCGAATTTACCCTAAGTTTCTACCTTGCAGGTTTTCTCAAAATTTACGGGAGATACAAAACAGCTGCTTTCTCCATTAATTGATAAGCTTAATTTACCAGCGGTATACTACCTTCTTTTTTAAAGTTCCACTTCTTCCCCATAAACCTAGAGTATGATATGTCTAAAGTCTAAACATGTTGTTTGGGTTCAGGTATATTTATTAGCTATATATAGGAGCTTTAAGTTTCACTACTTTGAATCTTTTCCTGCATACCCTTTTTTTTTTTCCTTCCATTATTTGATATATTTTTATTATGTAGATTGATGTGCTGGAAGATACTTTGGTTGGTATACAGAGGTTGAAAAAATATGAGATGCTTTGCGCTGATATTCGATCTCAGGTTTGCTAGCTCACCAGGTTTTTTTTTTAATTCTCCTCCCCTCCCCCCAAGTTGCTAGCTCACCAGGTTATTTTGAGTTAATTGTAAAAAATGTTAAGCAAATTATAATTTTGCAACCTGCATGCTTCTTTTGTTCTTTACACATAAATTAAGAAGCAATGACTAGTTTCCGTCCTGCTAACATGAAGTTCTTGTGCTGCCTTCTGCAGAAAACATTTGACCATTTCAGTAATTCTCATCATAAAAGGTGATTCACATCCTGCGTTTGTGTTACAGAATAGCCACTTGTTCTTCTAATGTGTGGAAAAATATCTAATTTGGCTTACTCTGTGTTTAAATTTATGGATGATTCTTATGCAGAATAGGCGAGACATCGATGTTGTTGCAAAGAATTGTGCATAGACATGCCAAATTGCAATTGAGCTGTTTGAAACGAGAGATATTACTGGTATTGTTTACCCGTGTAATTTGCTTCTCAAATGTATGTATTGTTTCTAATATGCAATTCTCTTTTACATACAGAAAAAGTTACAACAAGTGAGCTCCGGAATACAGGAATCTCAAAAGTTAAAATTGCATTATTTGCCACTTTTGTCTGTACCATCATCTGCAAGGAATGCTCAAGTTAATGGTAGTCATCTCCAATCTGTTTCAGTTGATTTCAGGGGCACAGAAGAGGTATAAATATCTGCATTATTATGTGGTCGTGTTTTATATGCCATTGAGCTGTTAAATTGCTATTTTAATATATTTTGATGAATCCTTTTAATATTTTCCTTTCAGAAGACTAAGAATTTTTGAAAAAAATAATTTCATAATGGCAATAATATATATAGCCATATATTTCACCGATTGACTAGTTTAATTGTTGCATTTCATTTGTCCCATTTACAATTTCTTTTCTAGAATTGGATTCTTCAAAGCTCAAACTATACTTGAGGGTTTCTGAGAAACCTTAACTTAAATCCTACATGTCTGATTATTGCATGTCTAATCTTATCTCTTGAAAGAAAAGAAATTTTAAACTAATCCTCCAAATGCTGAACTGCGTAAAAATTGGGCTGCATTTGGCAAACAGAAAAGCACATTCCTTTATATGGTCCTATAGTTCTCCGTGCACTTTGCTGCCTGATGTAGAATATTTGCGTAGTTCACTAAATTGAAATTCCAGTGATAGAAATGGTTTCCTTCGTATTTTGGGGAAGTTGCTTTTTATTTATATATATATATATATATATATATATGTATATATATGCTGATTATGCGCCCCCTCTTCATAGCATGTATTTACCACTTAGAAGTTGTACGCTTTTCTGATTTATTTTCTTAGAGAAACAAATGCAGCCTCCAATTTTCACATTGTCTCTTCCTTCATTTGACAAGAGAAAACTAATGGATCCTTTTTGGCTATAAGTCGTTCTTTAAGTTTGATGATTCTTATTGGACATGAAAGAACCTGATGAATCTCCCTTGCTTATCTAAGAATAACAACCCATTGTGTTCTTCTTCTTATTATTTTTTAGGAAACTATATTAAGATTCCATTTGGACATTTTATCTCTGTAACTGGGAATTTTACTTGCAGTAGTGATGCCTTAGTTTTGTTCTCTGTGCTTGTTTTCTTTTTAGGGTGGTTTTGGTTGGGGGGGAGTGTGTTGAGTTTACTATTTTATTTAGCTCAATGGTATGGTCATTACTCTCCAAAGTCAATCCTACAGGACCTACACTAACCCAAACCTTTCTCCAGAATTTGGGTTTCATTAGTATCCTGCCAAGAGAGAAGGGGGGGGGGGGGGGGGGGGGGGGGGGGGGGGTGGATCTAGGAAGAAAAGATACGATATTGCCTAAGTATGATTTCCTTTCTCTCAACCAATTAATATGCCTCAATGATCTACAAAGGATGATGATATTCTCTTTCATGTTATATCTCTTTGTATGTTTCCTTTAATTCATTGTTTTGGTTTAATTGATAATAGGAATTGTATTTGTCAAGGCATGAATATTTATCTAGGTAATTTAATAAGGAGGCGATATTTGCAATCCACTTTTTAAGTTAAATGACAATATTGTCTCTAATGCGGAAGTAAGAGATCAATTATTAGGGGCATTTTATCATTTAAATTAAGAAAAGACAACTCCGCTTTATAAGAAAGGGGAGTGTGAACATCTCCTCCCATTTAATATGCTAGAATATGGTAGTTTGGCTTCACTTTCTTCTCTTCATTTTTTATTGTAAGAGTTGTAAAAGTTGTTTGTCTTGGAAATTATACTAATGAACTGTGCTTGAACAGCTTGTACGATACTCCCCTGGTCCCAATCTAGTTGTCTATCTTTCCTTTTTGAGCTGTCCCAAAATACTTCTCCCACTTAAAAAGTTCAAACAAGAGATTTCACATCTTTCCATAAATACCCTTAAAGTTTAAAAAAATTTCCAACTTGATTATATATATATATATATATTTTCAAACTTGAAAGGACAACTTAGTAATTTTAAAAGGAGACTATGCGTTAATTGCATGCTCCCTTAAAAACTTCTAGTCCCCAAAATGGACATCTAATATGATCAAGTGTCGAGGGAACAAAAAGTTGATTTCTTGTAAGGTTCATATTGTTTTCTATGCCAGGCTGCCCTTGACAGAATCACTGCAATGAAGCTGGTATTTGAAGCTTCAGACAGAAAAATTTCAAACTTGATCAAATCTTTTCAAACTTGTTGTAAGATGAAGGGAGAACCAAACTGTGCTGAAACTATTGAATTAGTCAATGATCATTTGAAGAAGAGGGCATGTTGCAGGTCTTTACGCCTTGATTTGCAGGTCTTTACTTTTCATGTGTTTCTTGCTGCTGCTTATAATACCAATATCTTATGTAACTGAGAGACATACTGTTTGTTGTTTCATCAGTTATGGGAAGTTGATAATCTGGAGAGTTGGAACTGTCATCACAATATTGTTCTCAGCTACCTCGGTTTCATCATTCAGAGGTTGCTTTGCTAGATTTTTTATTTTATTATTATTATTTTTTCATCTCCAATTTGTGATAAGATAATATAAGGCAAAATTTTGTTTGTATCACTGAACAATAATGTAGTGAAGTAATGTTACTTGGTTTGATGATTACAGGTTTACAATAAATGTTGGTCCTGTTTCAAGCATAGTTATTTCAAATAAATTGAATAATGTAAAGATCTTGGAGGTATTGCAGTTTTATCCTTCCAAAAGATGTTACCCTCATTGTTTGTCATCCTTATATCAATTAATGCGGTGCTTTTTTGCTTAGTAGATTTTTCCAAATTTGGATGCTTGCACTGCTTTTGCATTTGTGTTTAATGGTGATACCACTCAGAAATATGTTGGTCCTAGAAGTCTGATGCAAGAAACACAAGTGAGTTCTTTTATCCCTTTGTTGCATTCTCTTGTTTGTCTTTCTAGGAGTTCTTTAAGAGTTATCTTTTTGGCCTGGTTTTCTTTGCCCCGCTGTTAAAAGATATTGTTGCTTGGGCTGCAAGAAGACCAAGCTGTTTGACATGTGTAGTGGGTTTGAGTAGGGGCTGATTGAGCTTTTTTTGTTATACTAATAAACCAAGCTCAAGCCACATGTTCAAACTTGTTTGATAAGAAAGTGAACGCAAGGAGAAAACAGGTTGGCTTATCAACAAGGGGGCATATATATACTTCAAAACACATAAAATATTTTTCAGAAAATGTTTTACTCTCAAACAAACGGAGCCTAAATCAAATTCTTAATGAACCAAGTACAAGCTTGAACTTGAGCTTGGCCTTCACTTGTTAGGTAAACCACTCAATCTCGAGCTATATGTGGAGCTGAGTTCAAACATTTTTGGCTGAACTCACTTCAAGTTTGAGTTGTGCTTGAATTTTACTAGATTCTGTCTACCCTACTACTCAGCTAGGATTTGTGCGATGTTATCTGACATTATTTCTTGTAGGCAATAGATTCTTTGGGTTTCTATTGCATTTTGTCTGGACAGCAGAATAAATTTAATGAGGTACTTTGTAACTGTGGATTACTACTTGCTAGGTGTTCCTGAGCGTTGTAACATATAAGAGTTCAGTGTTATTTATTTATTTATTTTCTTAACCTTTTCATTATTAGATGCACTTCTTATTTTGGTACTGTTTGTGCAGATAACCGGTTCACTTTTAGGCAATTTGCTTGATGTGGTTGAGGAGGTACAACTAGCACAATTGGAACTCCAAAATCTGATCCAGACAAGTTTTAATTCTTCATCTGGTAACATTACTCCTCTTTATATGATTGCCTTTTTGGTCTACAGATGAAGCACTCATTTTAAATTTTTTAATGTTTGGTTCTAATCTGTGTCAGCCACAATTGAGATAATCGTTTACTGGTGCTAGACTGGGATATGATACCCTCCATAGAAGATCCATGCTATATGAGGAGATGTTTGTTTTTATTCAAATAAACCTGTCATGCATCTGCTTAAAATTTGAATTTGTTGTTACAGACTTGCAGTCATCTTTGACCTGGATAGTTCTTAAGCATATCATAATTATCTACTCTCATGTATGCATTATAAACAATGTTTCACTTACCAGGTCATGTAGTAGTGACCTTTAGCTGAAATCTCTCTCGCGATAAAAATGGCCTAGCCTTACATGTGTAATTACTAGTTCCATCAAATTTTCTGATGTTTTTAGAATATACTAAATTCTCTTGTATATATTTATGATCATTCATCTTTTAATGGAACTGTAGGACTTTACCTGGCAATTCAGTTTGAGTCTAATTCATTCTGAAAAAGGAAAAGTCTAAAAACCCCGACACTGGTAACCAACATAGAGAGAGTGGGGTGTGGAGTGGTGGGCCCCACACGCACCCCTCTCTATATGTTGGTGTCGCAAAGTCGGGAAGTGCAGCATTGTTCTTCTCAAAAGCATTAATAATTCGATTTTCATTCATTCTATAATTTGTGAATTATGATCACTCTTTTGCATCATAGAAATCAAATTCTACCCTATTTTTCTTTTATAATTTTTAGCTATAATTGAGGATCATTTTTTCATATGTACATGGATGTGTATGATTAAATGCCTTCCATGGTTTCTTAAATTTGCAGTTGAGCAACTTGATTTGCAGCTCTGTTTCATCAATTTTCATAGTGGCAGGAAGGCTATGCTGATTCTTGACATGTCATGTTTGAATCGGTATAATTCTTTTCTTTTCTTTTCTTTTTTCCATTTTTTTTTTTTTTTTACCAAGTCTAGATGCCAACCCCCCCCCCCAAAAAAAAACTTGATTTTATTCTTTTGCTTTTCCCTTTCCTAATCTTGATGATGTAGGTCGGAAGTGAAAACACGTGCAAATTCTATCACAAAAGTTGGTTTCTAGGATGGGTTATGATAAAATTGTCTAAAAAGTGGTGAAAATATAGCGTTTTGGGATGTGTAAGAAGGGTAATTGTTTGATGGATAGAATTTTGTGGGTGAAAAGGAATCAAAATATATTTGGTTGTGAGAGAGTTTTATGGCTGAAATGTGCAGTAAATTGAATAAAAGCAAGGAACAAGTAACAAAAATCTAACTCTCTCCTAGAATTTTGTATCCAACTCAAGCATGGAAGAGCATGATCATTGGATTGCTTCTCTAGTACTTGGTATCCATTGAATCTTAAGCATTACATTATACATTTACATAGCTAAATATAAATTTCTAGCCAATCCTAACTTTAATATGACTTTAACTCCATTGTCCATATTTACAAATAAGAAACTTTGAATATTCAAAATTTGGAATCCACACAAACCTACTAAGCTCCACAAATAAAGAATCAATATCAGAATTTGATCTAAAGTATAATTCATGAGCAACAACTACATCCTAAGTCCAGTGAATATGCATTTATACAAATACCCTTGACCCAGAATACGTATACCAAATTAAACTAGAAATAAAATAATTTAAAAGAAGATTCTTATAACAAGATTTGGCTTTATAATAAAACTTGATTTCAAGAGGTCCCCTGGTGGTCCTATATCGAAATTGAACCAGTTTTTAGGATTTATCCTTTATGTGAGCCTACTTTTTCTTGAGCCTTTTATGGCCTGCATCAATTATTATGAACACCCTGCTAAACAGACTTCAGAGTTAAATACTACCATGTCTAGGGATTTTTTAGGCCATACCCTTTCAAGTCACTTATATGTATTTACTGTTGAGATTCATGATATTTGGATCCATATTTATATTGCCTATCTATTATTTGCATTGGTTGTATAAATTGTGTTTCACCAGTTTACTTATATATGGCCACCAATTTTGTGTGTTCCTATGATCTGTGAGACAGTGCTATCTATTGATGGTTGGCATACTGGAAATTTGTTGAAAGTACACCTTCGTTTGCCCTCGTGACATCCTCTGAGACCAATACAGAAAGTCATAAAAAGAGTTCAGGTGTATCTATTGTAAAATTCTAGTAGTATTGTTAGGGAACATCGTCCAAAACTACCTTTTTCCTCGTTGTCTTGCTATGGTTGCTCCAGCATGTTTACATAAATTTGCACGTACTTTAATGTAGAAACAACTCAATAAAGCCTTTTCACAACTATTTAGGGTTGACTACATGAATCTTCTGCCATTCTGCTGTAAGACCACAACCCCAGTTAAACTACCTGCAGATAAAGTAAATGTACACACATATGCAATTGTGTATATTAATTTTTGTGACCATTGTGACCTTTAATAATTGCAACTGGCAACTCGTGTTTACGTTGAGCTTGCATTCTGTCCTAATACCATGGACCTCAAGTAAAAATCATTCCCTTGGCATTAGGTTGAAATCTTCCATTTTTCATGTTCATATGGGCTTGAGTGTTTGGCACTATCGTTTCAAATGTGATGCATTCCTCTTCTTTTCATGAACCTTTAGACTGTCTATAAAAGTTCGGCTGCTACCAAAGCTTCTACTTTTAATTGAACATCACGTTATTGATGATTTCAGTTAGTAGGTTGAAGTAAATGATATTAGTTATATGTGTACTGTTCACAAAATGATCCTTATTGTAGAAGGTTGGTTAGGGGTTCTTTTCAATGAGTTAACAATGCAGAGAATGGTGTGGGTTATAACAACCTGGGTGAGAGCAGGGCAATCTAGAGAGAGCAAGTTTAGTACTTAGTAGTGGTGGCCCCGGAAATATGTTTCCTAGCCCAAGCAACACCAAGGCAAGTCCCATGCACTGGGGGCTTAATCTTCTTTCTCCCAAATCAGACAGATTGGATGGCTTATCTAGATGTTCAGGTGTATGATGTTAACTGACAAGTTACTTGTGGCAAACTGAAATAACCACTTGGACCTGCCATCTGGAATGCTGGAACCTGTTAATGGAGTGAGTAATGGGCAAATACAACCATCAGTGTTACAGAGCTCTTGTGGTAGCACTAGGTAAGAGGTCTGCACCATTTTAAGGCTGGGAGGCAGCCTCATTTGCTCCAGGCTTTGACGTGTGGTAACACTTGGGCTTGTTCCCTATTCCATCCATGAAACCAAGGAACCTGAAAAATCTCAGCTGATCTTAATGCAACGGCAAAGTTAACCTGCAGACCTTGGTCCTGCTGTCGACCCAGATAGGCATCAATGCATTTGGGTGAGTGCACTCGACTCTGGAGGAACTGTGGTAGGCCGTTTGCGGGCGGGCTCACTTCGGTAACAACCTCTTGTTGAGGTCCACATTCAATGCACAGCATGCTTTAGGCTTGCACTAGGGATTGGTCTGTATGCCTTGAGGAGGTAGATCAATGGAGGTGTAACCAAGTGGCACTGGTTAATGTGCAGATGATACCCCGAGGATTCAGAAATATCTGTGTGTTAATGGTGGGGACCCAGTCTCTGCTTGTTTTAGGAGGCACGTAAAGAAGTCTCCACCAGAAAATGTGCCCTTTGTTTGGTGCACCTACCTGGGAGAGAAACCCATCATTGGGTGGCCTTCTTCTGGGATAATTCCTAGGCCAAACATTGGACTGAACTGGATCTCTCTCTCTCTCTCTCTATATATATATATATATATATATATTCACCCAAAAGGGTGACTTTCTAAATCAACAGATAAGTAAACATGGATCCCGTTGCTTTTAAACATGCCACTTTCATTCAACTTCACCGTTAAATATTGTCTTGTTCATTGCTTCACTATTTCTATTTTGGTATGTTTCAAATTCATAGATGTTGAAGTCATATTGGCTTTTAAAACATAAAAATCCCGCCACTTTTGTGGATTGAAGTCTAATGTTTGAGGCTGCATATGTTTTGTTGGATAAGAATATGATTCTATGAGCAACACATGTTCCATGTTATCCTGCATTTGGTGCGCTTTATGTTCTTACGGGACCAGTAAAACGGACTAGTCATCCTGCCTCCATGGGATAGCTTGGTATCATGGGAGGGTTGTTATCCTGAATTGTGGGACATGTGATAAAGAGGAAAATCATGATAAAATGCTGGATTGAGTTAAAATTGGGATATCCTTCCTCCAGTCTGGCTGAATCCCGTCTTTGTCAAATTGCCAGAGTGGAAATAATTATTCCAGGGACCACCTATCCCTGTATTATTTATCCAGTCCATTTCAATCCCATATGACAGATGAGCACAACTAGAAAGTTTTGGTTGTTAATTCAGATAAGAGGCGTAATTATACATCTTCCATGCAGATAGAGAGAGTGACAGAGAGAGATGGTTAGACTGATTGAATTCATTTGAATAATTTTGGTATTGGTCATTAAATGCATATAGAGAATAGGTCCCATTATCGGTGTTGCCATGGTTTGAGTTATTTGTTCTGTCATCATTCACTTCGACTTTGTACTGCTCACCAGCCTTTAATGTTGATATATGTCCTTGTTGGTTTTGATTGTTTCCATTGACATATTTGATGACTTGGTCCATAACAGGGGGATATACCCTTCCGGGATCAGTCCGTCTCAGGTAAAGGCTCCAGCTGATGCATCACAGGAGGCATTACTTCAACCACTTTTTGATGAAATCAGAGCTTCAGTTGAAAGTCTTAGAGTAGGATATTTTAGGATTATACGGCTCTGTAGATGTGCTTCCCAGGTGGTTCAAGCTTGGAACTGCTGAAAGGTTAGTCTGGGAAAGATAAAAGCTTGAAAACCACCAACATCTCTTGTGTGAAACACCTTTCATACATTGCGAGTTGTACAATACAGGTGATCTTATCCACTCTTGTTTTCTCAGACAGGTTTGAGTGAGAACCTGTATTCTTTAGAGTTCCATCACCAAGTTTTAAGGTGTAATTGTACAGGTTTGTCTGCATGGAGGCCACAAGGTTGCCGATTTAGTCTGACGTTGTTACGTCTCTTGCGTGATGTATCAATTACATTGATTTAATTAACCAGGTAGTGTTTCTTGTCGGGCGCTGATCAGTAATATTCTCAACACTTGTGCATGCAAAATGATTATGTGAAAAGTCTACCGCACAAATGTTGTAGTGTTTTAAGTATAATTATAGGTTACTGATGGCGGGAACTACTCGCAATTTGCCCTGAGTTTGAACATTGGTGCTCGGTGTTCCGTTAAGGTTGACTGTAAAAACCGTTGTTGCGATTTTGAAAAGAGAATCCAATCTCTAGCATGATAAGTATGCATCTCATACCATCACTGTTTTTTTTTCTTGTAGGCCCAAAAAAATAGAAAAATAAAAAAAAAGATGGAGATACAAAGACTTCTCAAATTTGAAATTGTATTTTCAGGTTTGTTAGTTCCAGTTTTTACTGTTGGAATTGGAAGGTTACAATTGTGGTTTAAAAAAGAGGTAGGTTACATGAGTAGGACGAATATAGAATGTGGCATGAACCTTGAATTTGCTAATAGAAAAAGAAAGAACTTTGGATCGCTTAATGGGTTGAATCTCACGTGTCCAATCATTGTCGGTCAAGTGGTTGATTACGCACAATTGCCTTATCTAAAACAATATTATTGTTTAAGAAGCTCTCATCATTTGTTTCCTTCTCGTTGCCTATAATTACCTATACTCGCTTCCAATGACGACCATTTGTCATTGCACTTTTCTTCTCCTTTATAGGTGATGCTATTTTCTAATCATAAAAGATAACGCTTTAAATTTGTACACCCGGACATTAGATCCAAGGATTATGAGGGGCATGTTGTCAAATTGACAACTGAGCCCTACTCTGGTCAGTCTTGGTTTGGGCCCGACCCAAAAAAACATTAATTTGGTTTTATGTCCAACCTTAGCTTTAAAGTCAATCTTCATACACCCTTAATAAATTTTTTATTTTTGTTTTAAAAAATTCAGTATTTTTTATTGAATGCCTTTCACATTATGTTATTATACATGCCCAAAATCAAATTAATTATAAGTTTTAATTTTAAAACTATACTTTGCTTTTAATATTTTGTAAAAAATAAATGACATCATAAATTGTATATCAATTAGAAAATGAATTATGCAAAAGCTCGTTGAAGAATCTCAATCTAAGCCTCTTATATTAATGTTTTTTTATTTTTTCTTCCATGACTTTAAATAAGTTAGTGAAGTAAGGTTATATATATATATTAAATCATCATCATGCTTTGAAGCATACAAGATGATATTAAATGATTAAATATAAAACACATGAAATAGAAGATAATATTACAAAGCATTTCCCCAATCGAAAAAACGGAAAATCACTGCTGCAAATCTTGTCCAGCTACGCATACTTATTGATCTGATCAAATGGCATTTTTTTTTTTTTTTTTGTTTTTTTCATACCCTGCCGTTCAGATATGTACATACGTATCTATGCTTATATAGGTGTATTTTGTATACATATGATATGTTTGTAAAAAAAAATATATATGTTTGTATATAGTAATATACTAATATATATTTTTTCCTGGCAAAATATATAGTAATATTTTAGTGTAACTAAAAAAGTGCACCTTTTTGGGGAGGGACCGAGGAGAAGAGAAAAAGGTGGGGGCCTTACCTTTTCTTTCACGAGAGGGACAGGGTCCCACCCTCTCTCTTTCTCTCTCTACTTTCTTTCTCTCTCTTTGCACTTTTTATCAGTTTTATTGTTGTTTTTATGTTAGAATTCCTTACAAAGTCTTACAACACCAAGAGCTCTCCCAAAACACAGAGAGATAGAGAGAGAGATTCTGGAAAGGTCGATCTTTTGTTAGGGTTTCTGTGTATGAAAGTAGTCAGAAAAAGCTCAATACTTGTTGGTCTTGTTCACTGTTTTCGGCCACCTTTGCTGTGAAAAACAGGTAAGTGAATCGGTGATTTCTTCAAATTATCTTCATTTCGATGTGTAAAGAGGTTAGATAACTTAGATTCTTGATAATTTGAGGTTATGTCAGTGAAGAAGGGCTGATTTATTTGTAGTTTTTTGTGTTTCTGATATTTATATGCAATAGTTGGTTTTTTTTTTTTTGTTTTGTTGCTGTGACGATCTGTTTCTGGTGGGTCAGAAATTTACAGCTAATTACCTACTGAAATTAATTAGCATTTAATATTTGCATGTGTGTAAATTTTGGAAGTTTATTATGATCTTTATGTTGGTTTCTAGAATTTTAGAAGTTAAATCGTATAAAATTGTGTGTTGTATCAGCCTATTGGATTTTTGTCTTCTTTTATATATGGGTGAGTTGATTTGAAGCTGGATTAATTTAGGAATTATTTGTTCTGTTTTTCTAGAAATAAGCAAACTTACTTCAGGGTTTAAACTCCAGGTTCTTGAAATTGTATAAATCATTGCATACTCAGGAAATTAATTGAAAATACTTCATTTTCCTTCTTTTTAAGCTTTGCCCATTATATTCTGTAGAAGTTCCTCAAAAATAAAGTTTTTAAAGTTTTAAATTTGGATTCTAAATGCTTAATGTGTTGGAGAACCTTTTATGTGTTTTGTTTATAAAATTCTTCTGTAACTGTTATGTCTTTGGCATTTTAACCTTTCAGATACTGTACAATTTTAGCAGAGAAATTTGTTCCGTGATTTTTTATTTTTTGAGTTGAGTAGCTCAGCAATGCATGCTTCCAGTAGAAAACACAAACTTAGAACACTAGTAATGAGTTGGATATCTTGGGTGGACCCTTACTTACTTTTACTGGAAAAAAGTGATATAGATAAATAAAGCATATCCGTGCAATCCAGTAATGAAAAATCCCAAATTTCTTATTTCTACATTTGACCTGTTTAATGCAGATTTGACTGTGAAACAGCGACAATATGGAGTTGTGTTCCATCTGATCTTCTGTTTGCGAAATGGTGGGGGATTCATGTTTTGTCTAAGCAGCTACTTTCTATATGTTTGATATATAGTGTGACCAGGGTTCAGAAATTTTTGTATTGTTTGTCTCTCCCTGTGGGTCTAGAATTTGGTATAATAAAAGGAAAATTAGTTAAAATATGGGTTACATATGTGACTTCTGCGGGGAGCAAAGATCCATGGTGTATTGTAGGTCGGATTTGGCTTCCTTATGTTTGTCCTGTGACCGCAATGTCCATTCTGCAAATGCCCTTTCACGACGCCATTCCAGGACCCTCCTGTGTGAAAGATGCAATTCACAACCTGCATTTCTTAGATGTGTCGAAGAGAGAATATCCCTTTGTCAGGATTGCGATTGGATGGGGCATGGCGGTTCTTCCTTGGGTTCCACGCATAAGAGACTAGCAGTTAATTGTTATTCCGGCTGCCCTTCGTCGGCAGAACTTTCTACCATCTGGTCATTTCTCTTGGATATCCCCAATTTGGGTGACTCTAGTTTTGAGGAGGGATTGGGTTCAATGAGCATCAGTGATAAAAGTATAAGGAAATGCCAGGGCCCTCCAGAAAATAACAATTCACAAGATGCCTGTGTCCTTGTTGAAGTGAGTGATATAAATAACATGGATAAGTCAGGCGTCTTGATGGGCTCCTCTTCAATGTCTCAACCTGATACCAAGCCACACGATGTAGACCAACCAGCTGGATCAGCAATTGCAACATCACCCAAGGTAACTGATGAATATTTTTATCTTAATTGGGTAGATAAAATTGTTGCTTAGGATATGCCAGGAACTAACTTCTTGGCTACCTGAAGTCCTGAACAATCTACCATCAAAACTGTGAAAACATATTTCTGGCATGCAAAAGTGAGTATGGTTCTATCTTTTTCTTCTTCTCTTTTTGGGATTGATGTTGTTGGATTGCTCCACCACCCTTGGATTTTTTAGAACCATATATACCACATAAAGGACTTTCGTCTCCTATTTCAAGTCTTTGATCAATTGCTAAAATAGGAAAAGATGATCATTATTTTGGCTTTTAAGTCAATTGGTTTCATAAAACCTTCACCGCATGTCTTAGTTCTAGCTAGTTATTGTCTCCCATGGTTCCAAAATAGGACAATGTTTGAGATATGTTGTGTGTGTTTTCTGAGGTACTTTTATTTTATTCTTCAGACATTTTTTTGGCCTTTAATGACTTTCCCACCAAGCCTGCAATTGCAACTGTTTGGCCCTTATTTTTGAGTTTTGTCTCTGGATAATTTAATTTGACATATTTATAGTTGTAGCCTTGCAGTAACCGCTGCTAAAGAGAAGGTTGTATCTTTGTATGCAGCAATAGCTTAAATTCCAGATTAATTACCAACTCGGAATAAGAATTCAGTTTCTAGTTTGTTTTTGTTATATTGTATATGTTGATATTGTCGTTTTGCTTCCATTTCTTGAGAACTATTCTGAATTTTTTTCCTAATCAATACGAAGATATGCAATACTGGATCAAAAGCACCTGGACTATGTGAAAATGATGCTTTTTATGGGGACCTTGATATGGATGAAGTTGACTTGAATATTGAGAATTATGAAGAACTCTTTGGTGTAGCATTCGATAATACAGAACAGCTTTTTGAAAATGGCGGGATTGATAGCTTGTTTGGTATGAAGGACCTGCCTGGTGCTGATTCCAACTGTCAGGGTGCATGTATAGCCGAGGTTCTCTCACCTCATTCTTTTATCTTTCTTTACTTATTCTTATTATCCTTCTCAATTTTAGCTGCTTGTCTGTGTTAGTGATTTTGGGGCTTTGTCTGTTATATTTATTTATGGTTTGTCAATGCATATTTCGAACATCTATTTATGATTATATTGAGAAAGTGCCATATCTCTTGTCCACTAAATTTTGATTGAATGGAATTTTTTGGTGGATATGATTTTTTCCCCCATAAGGTTGTTAAGCAGATTCTATGAAAAATTGATGGGATTATTTTTACTTGTCAACATTGTGTTAGATATGTACACTCTGTAATGTGTTTTTCTGGATCAGATGTCTATGAGGTTCTTACCTCATTTTTTATTGCTTTACGTCCATCTTATGATTCTAGCCAGCTATAACGTTCTTGTCTTTCTGTCATTGCATGCTCTGAACTATATATATTTTTAATATAGTGTAGGACTGCAACTCGGGTAGGGTGGGTGGGTTGAGGGTTTAACCTGGGCCCAACCTAAGATACGAATCAATTGAGGTACCTTGAACTCTAGTTCTCTAAGTTGAGTTCAATCTGCGGTCAAATCTTTGAAAGAGTTCTAATTAGGAAAATTTGGTTGGAATTCAGGTAGATTTTGTCTTGAACTTTGATTGAGTTCAAGTTAATTGTTTAACCTCCACAAAAAATAAATAAATAAAATAAAAAGTCACCATTTATAAATAAAAAAATGGAATGTTGAGTGGTATCTCCTCCACTTTCTCAAATGGAAGGTTGAGGGTTCAAGTCTCATTTGGGACAAAAAGTGGGTGCAAGAGTTCCACCTAGGGAAGAAAAATAATTTAACATCTTACCGTACTAACAGGGAAAAAAACTAAAGTCTCTATTATAGCCTAATTGTATTTTGTAATTATATATATATATATATATATATATATATATATATATATATATATTTCAGGTCAGGCTGATATTTTGGTTAATTTCAGGATGTGCAATATAGGTTTGCTTTAGATTGCCTATCATCTCAATCTAGTTTAACCAGAAATAAATTTGGATTAAGATTTTCAAACCCCACTATGAGCCAAATTTTAATCATTGCTGTCCAAGCTCATGAAAAATCAGGTTGGGTTTGGGTTGGCCCTTCGAAGTTGCACCCTTGATATAGTGGGTATGGTACACGTGAACATACTGGCCAACTTCCTCAAACAATTTTAGGGAAAGTGTTTACTATTCTGGTTAAGATAATATTGTAAATTGATTAAATTATATTTCCATTGGTAGTTCATAAATGTTTTTTGAAAAATGTTGGAAGTGGGTGTTTTTGATAGACACTAATTTGATGTATACTCTTTAATATATATGCATCGGCCTATTTTCAGCACCTCGCACTGGCAAGGACCAAACTAGGTAATGGACCTTTTCTATGCTCGGCAGTGTACGCATGTGGAGTTAAAGTGCATTAATTTTATTGTGATGGTACTAATAAATTTCTTGCATGTGTGCAAATTTGTTGCACTGAGTCAATTTTTTGAAAAATTGATGGGTAGAAGTTGAACTAGGATTTTCAAACCCCGCTATGAACCAAGTTTTAATCAATGCTGTCCAATCTCATGAAAAATCAGGTTAGGTTTGGCTTGGCCCTTCCAAGTTGCACCCTTGATATAGTGGGTATGATACACGTGAACATACTGGCCAAATTCCTCAAACTATTTTAGGGAAAGTGTTTCCTATTCTGGTTAAGATAATATTGTAAATTGATTAAATTATATTTCCATTAGTAGTTCATAAGTGTTTTTTGATAAATGTTGGAAGTGGCTATTTTTGATAGACACTAATTTGATGTATACTTTTTAATATATATGCATCGGCCTATTTTCAGCACCTCGCACTGGCAAGGACCAAACTAGGTAATGGACCTTTTCTATGCTAGGCAGTGTACGCATGTGGAGTTAAAGTGCATTAATTTTATTGTGATGGTATTAATAAATTTTTAAAATTGATGGGTAGAAGTTGAACTAAGACAGAATATGTGTGCAAATTTGTTGCATTGAGTCAACACTGTTTAACTTTATTAAAAAAGCAAGCCATGTTTGAACTTCCAACTATGTGGGAAGGTATACGTAATTCTTTAACGAAGTTTTGAAATACATGCTTTTGGGTCTTTCCGTTGCCCTTCTCAACTTCTTCAATGTGAACCATATCAAGTCTTCTCATGCTTGTTTCTCTTTGTTGCACACAAGATTCCATAATGCACAGAAATTTGTAATATGCTGTGTAAACTCGTGTGAATTGGATCCTGGTTCACAGTCTGTGTGATGTGTTAATTATCGTGGCCCCTAATACACAATCTCCTGATTCGCAGTTTCTGGTGCTCTCTTTTGACAATCAGTTGTGTTTCATTCTGATGAATATATCGGCAATTAATATCAATAGGACTAAAACAGTGTTGAATAAATCATCGTTCATTATTTATCTTATCTCTTCTAGTTACTCCTATCATCTAACGTAGCATCCTCATTTTGCTACATGAATGCATTGTTTTTGTGTCTTTTTCCAAGCCGAACACTCTGCTCCATACAATTGCTTAAAACACCCATATAATGATTTATATCTATTTGTCGACCACATGCGTTTTTGTGTCAATATCCCTCTCTACTTTTTATTGAGTACCAGCACCATTTCGTTGCCAGCATAATCACTGCCCTCTAAAGTTTTCCCCGTGGCATAAAACACCTCCCCTTAGTAATTGTGTAGTTATGTGCTTGCCAACGGTTGATGCTTGTATTTGGCAATTTGGTAGATGTGCTTGAGAGTTCAAATAAGCTTATTTGGTGACACAGAGCAGTTGGCTGGAACCTGTGTGCCAATGTTTGGCATTTGCTGCATTTTTTTGCGTCCATACTCTTATTTAAAATGTACTTATGGCTGGATTATTTGTTCTCCCCAGGGGTCGTCAACTAGACTGGTTAATGCATTGCAGCCAGTTTGCAGCAAGGCAACATCTGCTGATTCGATGATGAGCTCTAAAACTGAACCAAATCTTTGTTTTACAAGGCAAGCCCATTCCAGCTTCTCTTTTTCTGGCCTTACTGGAGAAAGTAGTGCTGGAGATTATCAAGACTGTGGGGCTTCTTCAGTGCTTCTAATGGGAGAGCCTCCATGGTGTCCGCCTTGCCCCGAAAATCACTCTTCAGCTAGCAGGAATAGTGCTGTCATGCGCTACAAGGAAAAGAAGAAGGCACGCAAGTAAGACTTGTGCAATCCTTTTCAAAAGAGTTACATTGAATAATGAACATGCCTGTTAGTTTCCTTGCATTTATAATTTCCTTTATCCAATTGCACATGACTACGTGAGTAGTTAGGTTAACAGCTTGTGCATTGCTTTGTTATATTGTCTCACAGTTTTTAAGGTATGGAATTCCAATCTTTCTATTTCTTTTTTATTTTATCATAAATTTTGACACACTTGCAATGAACTTGTTATAGATTTGAGAAGAAAGTAAGGTATGCCTCTCGCAAAGCAAGGGCTGATGTAAGAAGGCGTGTGAAGGGACGCTTCGTTAAGGCTGGTGATGCATATGATTATGACCCATTGAACCAAACCAGAAGCTGCTGAGACGAAGTACAATTTTTTACCATACTCGTGAGGAAAAAACGATCATGTTAAATTGGACAGAAATGTTAATATTACTTTGGAAAATGGAATAAATTGATGCATTATTTCCCTTTGCAGTGACAAATCTTATGATTGTATCGCAGGGCTTTGATTGTCTTCAGTAGTACATGGAGGTGGGCACAGAGAAAGCTGTTTTCATTGCTTCACCAATGAAATCCAAGACAGGAAGTCCGATCCACTATCACCAAAAAAGAACAGATGATGATAATGTGTAAATCTGTTCATTACAAGCAAGAGTCTATAATTCCGTTTCTGTTTCTGAAGGAATATGCTCAACCTTCATTCTCGAGGAAAGAACATCGGCCTTCTCCAGTCATACATGTGCTGCTTGTTCATTCTGCCAAAGTGTTTCTCTTCCATTTTTGGGTGGCCTAGGATGACAGGTACTCAAATTCAGTCGCCAGGTTAGATGTGAAACTACTTGTAACAATCCAATCATTTTTCATGTGAGATGTATAGCACAGAATCAGTATTATGAAGTTCAGAGAGCAGATGGGTGCCGAGATGGGGCTCCCAGAAATGACAAAAACTTGATATTATTTCTTTCTTTCTCAGTGACTTGTAGCATTTAACTATTGTATGTGCAGTTGAGAGGAACATTAATCTGTAATAATCCTCTAGGAGATCCATTCTGTATCTCAACTTATTTCCTCATTTCGGATCGTTAACGGTAGCAATTAAATCTTGAAAATGATGGGACAAAATTAGTTTACCTGTTATTGCTTGGTTATTGTCAAAGGCTGTGATGCCTATGTTTGGGGATTGGGGTGTCACTTCCAGTTCTGTAATTGCTGATTTTCTAGTTACATTATTATTCTATTCAATTAGTGGTCGATTTATGTAACTATATATGCTTGAATTGGTTGAGGATCTACTCGTAGGAAAAACTCTACATCAAATATTTTGAGGCATGTACAAAGTATTTAAAATTCAGGAAATCAAGAATTGTATTTACATTAGAGCCACTTCGCAATTTTCTAGTATTATGAACACACATAAATGACCACTTATTTGAACAAGAAAACAACACCACTTGTATATTGTGGATGGTCAAGGAGTAAAAGAACGTTTAAACACACGTCTAAACGTGTAGGAGAATGTTAAACAAGGAAAATGTGCGACTGAAGGTTGTCATTACTTTTTCTACTCCCTACAACTTCCAAATCATTAGATGATTTTCAGAGATTTATGTTCAATAGATAGAGAAGATCTGAAATAACACAAAATCAGGGCAATGAATGATGGAAAACCAGTTGAAATTGGTGCCAAATTTTCAGTTTAGGGTATAGTCATGTGAAATGGACTGTTAGAAGCCGAAGGACGAGGTGTTGGAACTTGGATCTGTTTTGAGCATTGTAAAAGAGACAGATGAGAGTCTTCTCATGATGCCTGTGAGACCAAGTTGTCTTCCAAAGCAATTCATAACAGCATGGATCAGCAACTTTCGTCGCAATAATTACAAAAGGTAGGGTTTTTGGTGTCATCTCAAATAATTGAATAGTGAGATATAGTAGAATGGTGCAATCATAACATCTTGATAAATAGTACTTCTACAAAGCCAATCATTAACCAATAAATGAAAAAGAGAACTTGAACCTGAAAACAATTGGGGAAAAAAAAAGACAATGATCTATTATAACGATGAAATAATCCATTACAAATAGCTGCCAAGAAGGGGGAAAATTCCTTGACAGTAACAACAAAGCAACACAGCTTTAGTTTTCCACAAGTTCAAGAAAATTAATTGGACAAACATCTTCTGTAACCCTGTAGCTCCTTTAGAAATTCTATGAAATTAGTCATCATCTGATGAACTATCTAGTGGCGTCTTTCCAATGTCATCAGCCATAGTTGTATCCTACACGCAAATTGCAGCAAAAAATTTCATTACGAATAAGAATTACTGATATGAGAGAGAGAGTATTTAACATGTAAGGGGACGTGAACGGAAAATTCTTACCGCCGGCATCTTATCCCAGTCCTTTAACTTGGAATTTGTTAGCATATAATTATCACGTAATGGAGCCCAAGCAGGACCTTCACTATCCACTGGGCCTGTAGATGAATGGACCTACAGAAGACCAGCCAAACATATGATGAAACATATGATTCCCAGCTCGTTAAAAGGCTAATCATAAAACCGTAATGGTAATTGACAGATAAAGTTACAGAAAATGGTACAGCATAATGAATATTTTTATTTATTTAATTTTGTATTTGTCTGTGTATGGGGTGGGAAGGAAAAATAAAAAGGAAATAAGAAAGAGAGCCAACCTTGGCAGAGGCTTCAGCTGATCTGGATGATGTCTTGCCCAACTCTGAAAAGAAGGCTTGTTTTCTCCGCTTCCCTAATGCTGGAAGGATTAAAACAATGTTTACTAACTAGAAATTGAATGGAGATATAAGCAGAGCTGAAATGGTAAGTGTGGATCAATATCAATTCCACAATGAAAGACCATTATGGCTTACGGGGAAACAACCATAGGCTGGATCCTGGCAATCTAGTCAATTGCACTCTCAATCAGACCACTTGGGCATTTATGTTTCTGAGACAAACTCAGTTTAGTCCCTCGAGTCACGTGTATCTGTTTGAAGATGCTTTACTCCTCTCATTTCCAAACCCCTTGAGCCCCAAAGCTATTACCTTATTAATGGATCTGGTATCATAAATCTCCTCCTAATGTTAATTAAGTCTTTCACATGATCCACAGTTTATGTGAATTAATAATCGAGTTGTAACCCAATGGTACCTCCTCTACCTCCTAAAGTGAAAGGTTGAGGGTTCAAATCCCCAAAGGGGTAAAGTGGGTGTGCGCGCTATTTGCCCGACCAGAATAAATAAATTTGTTATGTGATATGGTAAAGTACAAGACGGGCTCTCTCTCTATATGTGTGTGTGTGTGTGTCTTTTACACACATATTACTCTCATGTAGATTGGATTGTAAGACAGTAGAACTTGCTCGATATATTTTTTTTATAAGTACTACTTGCTCGATATATGACCCATTGCATTTGAGTTTTAATCATTCCTTTTAATTCTTGAGGAACTGTCAAGATCCTTCCAGCCTATGAAGATAAGCATGTAAGCAAAATAAAGAGACAACACTATCAAAAAAAAAATACAGCAATGAATTTGCGTGCCCCTAGGAAGATAAGCATGTAAAAAATATATATACAACACAATATTGAGGGAGGTTCTGGATGGAATTATTTTAAGTCTCAGAATGCTTTCATTGGGGGTAGACAGATCCTGGACTCTGCCCTTATTGCTAGTGAATGTGTGGATTCTAAACTTTGCAGTGGGGCTCCTGGTGTTCTTTGCAAGTTAGATATCGAGAAAGCTTAGGATCATGTCTGCTGGAATTTCCTGTTCTATCTATTGGAGAGGATGGGTTTTGGTGAGAGATCGAGGAAATGGATTGTTACATGTGTTTCCACTGCAAAATTTTCGGTGTTGGTGAACAGGTCTCCTACGAGGTTTTTCGGCAGTTCTCGCGGCCTGAGTCAGGGGGACCCTCTCTCCCCGTTCCTGTTTATTATTGTTATGGAGGCTCTTAGTAGGTTGATGAGAAGGGCGATGGACTTGGGTTTCATTAGGGGCTTCAAGATCGGCCCTGACTCGGTTCAGCAGATGGAGATCTCTCACTTGCTTTTTGCGGATGACACTATTGTTTTTTGCGAGGCAGAGGTGTCCCAGTTGAGGTATCTGAGATGTGTTTTGGTTTGCTTTCAGGCTGTCTCTGGTTTGAAAGTCAACGTGGGTAAGAGTGTGCTTGTCCCTGTGGGGGAGGTTTAGCAGGTGGACAATTTGGTTGCTGTTTTAGGGTGCGGGAGGCCACGCTTCCCTATCTCGTATTTGGGTTTGCCGCTGGGGGACTCGGCCAGGAGGGTGGGTAGTTGGGACCCGATGATTGAGCGGGTCGAGAGAAGATTTGCTGGTTGAAAAAAGCAATATCTCTCTAAGGGTGGTAAAGTTACGTTAGTGAAGAGTACTTTGTCAAGCCTCCCAACGTACTTTCTTTCGCTTTTTCGGATTCCAGCTTCCATTGTTGGAAGACTTGAGATGCTTCAACGTAACTTCCTTTGTTTTTTTTTTTGGGGGGGTGGGGGGGGGGGGGGGGGGGGGGGTAAGTATCATCTTGTCAGATGGGAGCAGGTTTGCAGGCCTTTTCAGTTGGGAGGGCTTGGGATTAGGAGATTGGCCCCCTTCAACAGTGCTCTCCTTGGCAAGTGGCTTTGGAAATTCGACAGTGAAAGACATAGATTATGAAGAAAGGTTATTTCATGTCGCTTTGGGGAGGAGAGAGGTCTGCTAGTGGAGTGGGGGTGTGGAGGGCAATTGGGAAGGGTGGGATGAATTCTCCAAACATATTAGATTCAGAGTTCGGGATGGAAGGAATGTCCGGTTTTGAGAGGATTCCTGGTGCGAAGATAGGACATTGGCTCTTTTGTTCCCAAGGCTGTTCAGGATTGCTGTTGATAAACATGTTACGGTTGCTAACTGTTATCGCCTTGATAGCGGAAGGTTGTCTTGGGATGTGCGTTTCCGGCGATCTTTTCAGGATTGGGAGTTGGATGATGTCATTGGTTTGTTGGCTCTCTTGTACAGACAGGAGGTGGAGGGCACTAGGGCAGATTCCCTCGTTTGGGTGCCTTCTTCACAGGGGATATTCCAGGTCCAGTCCTTTTTTGTGTGCCTTTTTGGTTTTCATTATACCACCTTCCCGTGGAAGGCGGTGTGGTTGTCTAAGGCGCCTCTTAGGGTGGCCTTTTTTGTGTGGACTACAGCTTGGAGTAACATTCTGACTTTGGACAACTTAAGGAAGAGAAGACATATCATTGTTAATCAGTGGTCTTTGTAAGTCTAATGGGGAGTTAGTGGATCACCTTCTGTTGCATTGTCCTGTGGGCCATGACTGTTGGAGTCTCATTTTTGGTTTGTTTGGTATTCATTGGGTCATGCCTCGGACTTCTCGGGAATTGCTGGATATTTGGAGGGGCCAATGGGTGGGGGCTCAGGCGAGGGACTTCTGGAGGGTGACCCCTTTTTGCGTTTGGTGGAGCCTTTGGAAAGAACGGAATAGAAGATCTTTTGATGGGAAGGAGTCCTCCATTGGGGTGCTGAAATTTTCTATTATTTGTACTCTTTTTTGTTGGGGTTAGGGGAGAGATTATTCTTCTCTTGAGGATATTGTGGATATTGTGGACCTTTTAGGCTCTTTGAGTTCATAGGTTCCGTTTTGTTTTTGTACAGCTTGGGACGCGTTCTCCTTTTGAACGCTTTCTAATACATTTTCCTTTTCAAAAATATATATATATATTAATCAAAGTTTGAAAAAAAAAAATACAGATACCATGGGGATACAACAATGAATTTGTGTGCCCCTTTGTGTTAAGCATAGGGAATTATTTGCTTCTCATGATACATATGAATAATGATTATCAATCAATTTTTACTTTTTCTTTTTAATTTTATCCATGGTTTATTTTTTTAAAATTTTTACGGAAATTCAAACAATTACATTGACGAGCTTGAGAGCTAGGTACTACAGGTCCAGAATGGGCAAGAGAATAAAAAATGTAAATAATGGGACTATACAAGGCCTAGCCCAAGAACAGCAGCCCAATGTGCAATATTCAAAATATTTAAATTCACATGATGAAAATGAGGATTGCGTTACACGGACAGTTTTTTTTTTTTTAATTAAGTACGTTTTACACGGACAGTTGGACACAGACCTGGGTTGTATAACAGATTTAGCACCATTATATTTGAATTTTTTTTAATAAATACCATCATATTCACTTTTCATTTTTTAAAAGGTCCAAGTTTTGAATTTGTGCTTTACTCTTTTTTTTATTGTCAGTCCCTTTCTATGACTTTATCTTACAATTACATTCCGACCAAATACTAGAATTGCCACATAATAGTGTTTGAGGTAGGTAAAACTTGCATCTAGAAGTATCTGAGAAGTATCGGTATGTATCTGGAGCTCTAATTATCGTTTCCAACTGTCAGATAAGTCTAGAAAATTTTGAACACATACCAAGAAGAATATTGAAATCATTAATAACCAAATACAAATACGACATAGATCTGGCAGATTTGTAATAGTACTCTCCGTAGCCCTCTAGCCAACCTCTTCCTCGACTAATACCTCACCTAGTGTTATCAAAGGCCCAAGGCGCTAGAGGTCTTCTGGAGCCTAGGGGCGAGGCGAGGCGAGGCGAGGCGCGGCGCACGCATAAGTGAAATGAGGCGCACAATGGAAAAAATTAAATTACTATTAAAGTATTCATCTTCCATATAAAAGGTGCAAATGTTGTCAAAGGAGCACCTGGGCACACAAGCAGCGCAAATCTTGTGCCTTTATGAGCCTGGAGCCTAAGCACGCGCCTTTGACAACGCTGACCTCACCTCATTTTGGAGGACCCAAAATGAAAATTGCTATTAAGCACTATTATAGAACTACTTCAACAATCTCAGAATAGCTTATTATTATATATTTCCAAGGTTATTGAGAAAATCGGATTCGAACCTTCCCTGCAGGGTCTTAGTTTGCTCCAAGTTTTTTGGTTGTGGAAAAAGTATAGATATGTTACCTCATTGCCTCTCTTCTGTCCATCCATCTCATCCACAAAAAACCTTCTCCTCTAAAATGCAGTTAAAAGTCAATGTTGATGGATTAATGTGGGTAACTCAAGGCTTCTGAGGTTAGAAGGCTTATGTAGAGATCATGGATATATCGTGTGCTGCTCTGTTTTGTCTCCCCGTATCAGTATGTTTTAGTCTCAGTCTTCTTAACTCCTCCTGAAAGAGGTATGAAGGATATGCTTGATCCGAGTTCACTCTCTTCCCAAGGAAATATCTCCTGTAATCTAGTTTCTTAATTATCAATAGCCTTGAAGGGCCACAGAGATACAGATTTTTAGACTAATGATCACTATGACACTATCTCATGCATTCCCCAATCTGCTAACTTGGGCACTTACAGTAAATTGAGGTAAACTAGTTTGCAGAATCCACAACTATGTAGGTTTATCTTTTACTATCTCATGCATTTTGAAGGGAGTGGGGAGAGAATATATTATTTGAAAATCAACAAGGTCTACTGGTACACTTATCAAAAATAAAAGTCTACTGGCTCTATCACCACAACACTATATCACGCATTGCCCAATCTGCTAACTTGTGCACTTAAACTTTTAATAGTGGGACAGTAAGTTGAGGTAAACTAGTTTGCAGATTCCACAACTATGTAGATTTATTTTTCACTATCTAATGCATTTTGAAGGGAGCAGAGGAGAGAATATATTACTTGAAAACCAACAAGGTCTACTGGTTTACTTATCAAAAAAAAGGTCTACTGGTTCTTTCAGATTTCATAGGGGAAATGTGTAACTGGTAGGCTTTTGGTTCTGTATAGTGATTTAAGGTCATAACTTTAGTTAAACTAAATTATCATATCTTTCCCTACTAGCTCAATCATTATTAAGAATGATATTGGGAAAATTTAAAATTAGGCCGTATCCAGATGGTATATAGGTGAAAGAGCTAATAAACAAAAATATTTACCAAAAAGGTAAAAATATTTTTTTGGTCCAAATTACCCTCAATTACTTTTGAAACTTCCATCCACATCCTCTCTCTCTACCCCCTCTATCTTTCTGTATTTATATATAAGAGCATACACACAGTTATATATCTTTCCGGGCGAACCACCACCGCCCCTATCACCGCCGACCATCCATTTGGTCCCCTCTCACTACCACCGCCGACCACCCCCCCCCCCCCACCTACCCCTAACTTGGCGACGCGAGTGCCAGTGCAGACGGCGTTGCCACACCCGCACCAGTAGGTGACGCCATCAACGCCGCAGATGGGGTCAGTTTTGAAGTAACTAACGGGGCAGGAGGGTGGGGGTGCCACCATCACCGCCGCTCTCCACCACCATCTTGCTTCCAAATCGCAATTGAAATCTAGGGTTAGGCTTATACCCAATCTTGAGTTAGCTCTGCTCCTCACTGTGTGCAAAGCCAAATTTTCAGGACTCAATTCACACGACTCTACAAAATCAAAACCACTTCAACAAACAAAAAGAATCGAGATCAAGGGAAATCACTGTCAATGTTCGCCAAAAATTGACCGGAGATGAAAAAATTGGAGTCGGGAAGAAAGGTCTTTTTGGTTCATGGAGAGCAGAGGGAGGTGGTGGGTGGGTAACAGTTGAACAGCGGGGTCTTTCTCATTGGTGTCGCTGTCATCTGCTTCTTCCTCAACTGAAAACTCCATTACTGGTCGACGAACCAGAAGTAATCTTTTTGGTTTTTCTTATCTGGAATGTGATTTTTTGGAAAAATATATGAACAAACAATTATTTGTATGCTTCTGTCCATCAGGTGATTATTTCAATTGTGTGTGTGACACTGTATTGATTTTGTGTATAAATTTCTCTCCTTTCTCTCTCTAAGAGTTTTTGTGGCTGAGTGGTGTTGGTTCATGGGCTGCGATGATTTCAATTTTATTTTATTTTGCTTTGGTGGTCTTTTTTATTACTTGGGCGGTGGAATGGTGGTCGAGGCGTGTCGGTGTGGGACTGGTGGGTGGTGATGGTTCTTTGCCGGAGAGGAGGATGGTGGTGGTGGTTTATGATTTTGAGGAGGTTGAGTGGTGTTGGTTCATGGGCTGTGATGATTTCATTTTTTTTTTTTTTTTTTTTTGCTTTGGTGGTCTTTTTGATTACTTGGGCGGTGGCATGGTGGTCGAGGCGTGACGGTGGGGGACTGGTGAGTGGTGGTGGTGGTTTATGATTTTGAGGAGGTTTGAGTGGTGTTGGTTCATAGGCTTATGATGATTTCAATTTTTTTTTTTTTTGCTTTGGTGGTCATTTTGATTACTTGGGCAGTGGTATGGTGGTCGAGGCGTGATGGTGGGGGACTGGTGGGTGGTGGTGGTTCTTCACCAGAGAGGAGGATGGTGGTGGTGGTTTATGATTTTGAGGAGGTTGAGTGGTGTTGGATCACGGGCTTGAGAAGATTTCAATTTTATTGTTTTTGCTTTGGTGGTCTTTTCGATTATTTGGGCGGTGATATGGTGGTTGAGGCGTGACGGTGGGGGGGACTGGTGGGTGGTGGTGGTTCTTTGCTGGAGAGGAGGATGGTGGTGGTGGTGGTTTATGATTTTGAGGAGGTTGAGTGGTGTGGGTTGGGCTGTGATGATTTCATTTTTTTTTTTTTTTTTTTTTTTTGCTTTGGTGGTCTTTTTGATTGCTTGGGTGGTGGTATGGCGGTCGAGGCGTGACAGTGGGGGACTGGTGGGTGGTGGTGGTTCTTCGCCGGAGAGGAGGATGCTGGTGTTGGTTTATGATTTTGAGGAGGTTGAGTGGTGTTGGTTCATAGGCTGTGATGATTCCAATTTTTTATTTTTTATTTTTTGTTGTTCCTTTGGTGGTCTTTTTGATTACTTGGGCGGTGGCATGGTGGTCGAGGTGGGGGACTGGTGGGTGGTGGTGGTTCTTCGCTGGAGAAGATGATGGTGGTGGTGGTTTATGATTTTGAGGAAGAGGTAAATTAAATTCTTAGTGAGGGGTAAGTTGGACCTAAGATATATAGGAGTTTGTCAAATATGAAATTATTAGTGTAAAATTGTCACAAACACAAAATTATTAGAGTAAAATTGTCCTATTTGTAATACATTTTGTTAAGGTGGCTTTATACACTTATACTATTTGGATACGGTCATATTTGAAATGTATAAGACTTAAGTTGTCATAAAATGTCAATCTTGCTTTATTAGTGTAAAATGTCAATCTTGCTTTAGTTGATTGATACATCTATTATATAATATACATTATTTTTATAAAAATATATATAATTAAATGTTTTATAAATTTTATATCAACCTTAATTTGATTTATTCTTATAATTGTACTTTTATGCTAAAGAAAGTATTCCTAAATCTAAGTTTCATCACTACATGTAGGTGAGTGTCTAAGAAGTGCAGAACATCTGTCCAAGATTAAATATTTATTTTGTAAATTATTAACATGTTGATGATCTCTAAGTGAATTGCATCATATATCATGTCGAAGTGATAAAATTAACAAGGACCTCTTTCATATATCATGTCTAGGTGATAGGTTCTACAAATTCAGTGTCATTCATTAGTAATGTTAAACAATAAGCTTAACATTCTTATGGAGGACTGTAGACTGTACTTACGAAAAAGAATGGGGGTTTGTGGAGTCTAGCAATTGGAACTGATTTATTAAAATCCCCAACTATTTTCTTTTTCAATATATTCATTTAATTTAGTTGGCAGTCAATAAAATTGAAAAAGACAGTGTATCCCACAATATCATATAATAGAAGCAGCAACAAGTTTCATTCTGCATGTTCCATGGGATGTGGATACCAACAAAAAATCCACTTACAATGGTAATTTTAGACCCCATGTTTATAGAACAGAGCATGAGCATGGGAATGTATGCAAGATGTGGCCAAGTAACACTGGAATACGTATAGTTACCACAAGATAACAAAAAATTATGCAATGGTGATGACTGTCATTTAACATGATAGTATATAAGAAATAAATAATCGAGTTTTATGTCAAGATAACAAACATATATCAGTTTCATTCCCAAATAAAACAACTTTCCAATCAAAAATTTCAAATTATTCTCAGTTCACAGATGATGTCTGACATTAAAGTAAGGAAAGAAATGGTAGCGTAAAGATCTCAAACTGAAATTATAGATTCTAAATACATACCTTTCACATCTTTAGATCTTGAAGGATTCAATCCCTTCTGAGCACTTTGTGCCTTGTTGACCTGTTTAAGATACAGAATGACATAAGTCTAAAATTAAGCAGCTTAAATGTGGAAGCGACAGCAAAATTCTCATGAAACCAAATCAGAATTTCTTGATATTAGAGGAAGACAATTTCAAATTTTACAGAACAACTTACAGCATTAAATAGCTTGACCACTGGAACTCCAGCAACACATGAAAAAAAAAGTGAACCAAGTTAGTCTGAAAGAGCATGCAACGAGACTGGAAAAAAAAATTAAAAAATAAAATTATTTTGGTAACTTAAATACTGCCAGAAACAACACCCAATACCTCCTTTTGTAGCAACTCCTATAAGAAACTTTTCATGTGAGTCCAAAAAATTAGCAGGCTTCATGTGTCCCTTCTCTTCTACCTATTTGATTAAACAGTTTCAAATAAAACAACATAAATCCGTTTGCTATAGAAAATAAAACAAAAATACATAAACGAATGTGCACGTGTGTGTGTGAGTGAACATATAGACTCACGCGAACAGACTCCATCCCTCCTTCCACCCACACAGACACACATGGGGAGAGAGAGAATTTTAATCATACATAAGAAAATTATAATGAAGATAACTAAAGTACCTACCAAATGTTTTTCCTTCTTTGCCTCTCCCTTGGCCTTCCGTTCCACTTCTTCTTCAGCAAGCTTCTCTGCTATGAGATTCTTGTGTGCTGATAATACAGGACCCTGCAAAGACATCAAACTTCATACATGTGACAGACCAAAAGTAAAAATCATAAATGAGTATCTTACCAGTAGATCATCAGAAACACTTGTCCTTGTAATTTTCTTGAAAGCCATCCTGAATGCCTTACAACCTTCAATAAACTTCGTAATTCCAGGTTGAATTTCACCATCTTCATCCTCGGAAATTTCATTTTCCTCACTAGCATCCCCATGATCCTCTACTTCCTCATCAGAAGATTTACCATCTAGTACCTCTGTTTTGTTAAACTTGTGCTCATTTTCATCACTTACTAAAGAGGCAGAGTCCTCGTCATCATCTGAGTTGTACTCTCTTGCCCTTTTGGTAAACAGTTTTCTCATCTTTTTGTCAATTTTAACCTTCTTATCAGTGCCATGAAAAACTTTTGGTTTCTTTTTTGCCTTACTACCCTTCTTGTGCCCTATCCTTCTTTTATTTGGGCCTTTTTCTATTGCTTGGGCATGTGTTTCTTCAGCCATTGGCCTCCCCCTTCTTTCTTAATGAAATATACTCCTCCTTTGCAACTGCCCAGTGGGTATCAGTCCTGAGATAAAGTCAAACTTTGTTTATAAAATTTGCCATCCCACATCATTTTAATGACTTCAAAGATGTTGGGGGAAAAAGAAGAGCTAAACACACACACACACAAGAGAATTGTTTTATATAGTCCTTTTTTTTTTTTTTTTTTTACCCTTCTTTCAGAAACAAAATTATGACACCTATTTTTACCTTGTTTCTTTCCTTTGTCCTTTTTTAAATCTTTCAATCAAAATAGGAAATTTTTTTAAGAGGCAAAAGCAATCCACCAAGGGCACCAAGGGAATGCAACCCATGTATACATAGTTATACAAACCTTCAATAGGAAGAAGAACCAAAACCATAAAAGAAGATGCAAAAAAATAAAAATAAAAAAATAAATAACAATATTAAAAGAAATCAATAAAGTAGAGGTGCCCCCACCCTCAAAGCTGCTGGAGATGAGATCTACATCATGAAAACAGGAGAACGTGTTTTGTAACCCAAACCAAAAAATTATAGTAATAAAAAATGAATAATGTTGCAAGGAAAATGATACCCTCTTCGAAGAGAGTGTACCTAAAGGGGGAGCTGAACAAGGTTGCCCCTTTGATGCACTTTGGAGAGAGTATCACTACTGAGTACTCACATTATAATAAATAAGAGGGAAAATGACTCAATAATTATACTACAAACAAAAGGAATCATACAATAATTTACTGAAATGTCAGTCATGTCAAAACAATCTCAGATATCAGGTAAGTGAGGTAACTAAATACTAAAACAGTAAAAAATAGTTGGGGAGTCCCATTCTAAACTAGCCTAGTGTCATTTCAAATCACTTTCCTCTATCGAGCAATTCTGCAAATTTAAGCAACATGGAGAAATTTCAAATCAAGTCATTTAAATATCAAGTATCAAAAAGAAAATTCAGCAAGAAATATGTGATATAATATATGCATACTAGTTTGCAAGGTTGTTAAAAAAAAATAAATAGAAAAAATATTTAAGTTAATAAAAGACAGAATAAGCAAAGACAAACATAAGAAACATACTGAATAAGCCTAAAAGAATACATATAGGAATTTACAACAATTAGAGCAAAGAGGTGTTGGAAGACAGCAGAGGAATCAGATATAGATCAATTAAAACATCTAGCTCAACAAGGATATTGAAAACATTTCACCAGAGCAAATAATTGCTCTACATAACCAGAATGATTCTTTGATCGAAACCCAGGAAAATCTAAGAAATCTGAAGAATTTTAGTGATATAGAGAAGTACACTGAAGCTAAATTTGACTAAACACAGTCCAATAGCGAACTAAAAAGTTGAAGTTATTCAAAATTAACACTTGCAAATGCCCAGACACTAAATCGGACATATTTACAATCATATAGTAACAAAATTTACTTATAGACTCCTCAAAATAGAACCCAGAGAGAAAATAAAAAATAATCAGAAACAAGGGCATATCCAGGATTTCTCAATGGGGTGGGCTAAATCAAAAAATATCAACCAAAATCAACTGTGACAATTGACTGATTAAAGCATAGAAAATCCTATTTGGGTAATTAATAAAAAAAAATTACCAATTTATTTCTGAACAATTCACCAATCAGTACCCTCTCTCTTCTTTTGACCAATTTACTAATCCTATTTGAGAATCTACTAGTGGAAGTAGAGTGTGAGGTAGTTCGTGGCAAGCCCCTTCCAACACTATGGAAGTCACTCAAAAGCATGCTTTTTGTAAGTATTTTAATTTTCAAGAAGTAACTTTAGAGCTTTACCCTATATTAAGTACTTTTGCTTGTCAAAGTTCTTGTTATGATCTTTTTTTAGTTCTGAAAAGATTTCCATCTTCAAAAAGCTTGGCATCTTGATAAAAATTGTTTCAGATTCAATCTCTGCAGACTCTTGATGGATCAGTTTAGTTACTTGAGTATACATTTGACTTTTAAAAATAGAAAATAAAAATAAAAAAAATTCACATCAAACATAGAATCGTGAACGGCGGCGACTCGGAAATTTCAAGGGCTCCGTTCCATTCCCAATTTCTCAAACTGGTAAATCGTAATGACTAATGAATAATGATCAAAAACCTAACTTTACCAACTACCAAGTCTGTGTCAGAATTAGAAATCAATTCAGTTTTGAGTTCACTAACCTTAATGATGCACTGAAGGCCTTAGAAATCAATTCAGTAGAGACCGAGAACTGAAGGCCTTTGACATCGAGGCTTCAAATCGTACCAAGGGCGGATCTCGGCGGCGACTCGGAACGCAGAGACCAGATGAAGTAGAAAGCCTACAGCCACACAGAAGAACTTCGTTTCGACTTTCGCGGGAGACGGAAACGTGTCAGCCCTAGAGTTTTTGTTTTTGATGCTTATTTGTTTCGGATTGGGGTCTAAGATGGGCTTTAGAAAGGCTTGAAGGTTCCAATGGAAAATGGGCTAGGGCCTAAGAAAATGATGCAAACAATATATATATATATGTATATATTTTTTTCTACTCACACACACATTACTCGCAGTGACCATTCACTTTAAAAGACAGATCTTATACCACTACAACAAAGCCATTTCGGTAAAAAATTGATTTAGTTGGCCTAGAAAAAACAATATAATGTAAGTTTGAACTATATTTTTTTTTAATTTAAAATTTAAAATGTCGATTCAGTATTTCAAAATATAATAGTCTAACGTCAGTAGATTGGTTTTAATTTTTTTTTTTTTTGTCAAAATTATATTATGGAATTAAGATTAGGTACTATTGAATCATAGGAAAATTAATGGCATATATATATATATATTCAAGTGTTATGCTAATGTTTGCAGGTTCAACATCCAAGCTAACCTGTACAATATAAAAAAAACTGTGCATTGTCCAATGACTCCAATTAATGGTAGATATATATATATATATATATATATATATATATATATATCCAAGTATTGTTACGGATATTATTTATAAATTTCATATTCATTTGTATTCATGCATTAATTCAAAATAAAATATTATAATATTTCATATAAACAAAATGTAGTTGGCATTCACAAGCATACACAAATATTATTTATAATATTTCGTGCATTAATTAAGCTTATACCTATATTATTTTAACACCTCTCATTCAAAGTGGAGTGCGTTCACTAGCATGTGTAGTGTGTGTGTGTGTTTGTTTTGCATGCCCCCTACTTGCACAAATATCATCACACTCTAGGCAACTCTTTGTATTTATCCAAAAATAACAAATTAATGTGTTGTGTTAGTGTGTGTGTATATATATATATAGGGTTAATTACACTTACAATTCTTGAGATTTACACTATTGACAGCCAGATGAAAGTTAGTCACTTTTTGAACACTCACACCCCCTATCAGAAATTGCAGCCAAACAACCCCTAAAAAGATGTAAAATGACACTATTGCCCTTCAATAAAATAATAATTCTTAATATAAAATATCAGAGTATTTAAATTACCAAAATACCCCTCAGCAGTATTAAATTGCAGCCAAACAAGTCCTTACCCTCACCTACCACTGCCGCCTCCCAAAACTCGGCCACCACTACTAACGCCACTTCTCAAAACTCCTATACGCCTTCACCACAATGGCCACTGCCACTTCCTCCCGCCATGGCCACCTTGTGAAACCGCCGCCTTAATCGTAACAAATCGTCATTCTTGTCTGTGTTGAAGACGAGCAACAAACGTGTATGATGTGGGGCCAGATCAGTCAATTCAGATTGAGTTGAATTTCGGCGCCGGAGGTTTCAGAACGTCGTCGTCATCTAAGGGAAGGGGATGGAACTGTTGGGTTGGATCACCCTTTTTCCGGCCCCAACCTTTGCCGGAAGGGGCATCACACACCCCCACTCACCGTCAATGCGCGTGGGGTTGCACCACCTATGTACCTTTATCTTCTTCCCAACAAACCCAGAACGCAACCACCAGCCCACGTCGTCATCTTCTTTATGGGCGTCGTCACAATATTGTTGCAGCGTAAGCAGTGTGATTCGCAGTCGACGTTATTCCCGAGCATAGTCAATCGCCACCGCCCTTCTCCATTTCCACCACCAACACACAAAAACTTAAATAATCACCAATTGCTAATCTACATATACAGAGAAACACACGCACCCAATTCCACCAAAATTTCAGAGACCTCTGACTTGGTATAATTTGTTGTGTGTGTGTGTGTGTGTGTGTGTGTGTATATTTGTGTCTGATTCTCTCTGAATATGGGATATATATATATATATATATTGCCTATGAAATTTATTTTTGTATGTTGTATGTGGATTTGGACTTGATTAAGCTAGGATTCGGTGATGGATGTATATGGGTGGTGGCGGCAGCTGTGGAGTGGTGGCGGCGGCGTCTGTGATATGAAGGTAAGGGTAAGGGTGGTTTGGTCCAACAAAATGAGTAGTAAAGGTTAAAAATGTAATTCCAAGGTCAAAATAGGTTAATTATCAAGTCAAGGGGCAATAATGTTAATTCACTATGTACTAGATGTGGGAGGGGTGTCTTTGTCAATTTTATCAAACGTGAGGGGTGATTATTGTTCAAAAATGAGTCAACTTTCATCTGACTGTCAATAAGGCAAACCTCAGGAGGTGTGAGTGTAATTAACCCAAGCTAACCTGTACAATATAAAAAAAACTGTGCATTGTCTAATGACTCCAATTAATGGTATATATATATATATATATATATATATCCAAGTATTGTTACGGATATTATTTATAAATTTCATATTCATTTGTATTCATGCATTAATTCAAAATAAAATATTATAATATTTCATATAAACAAAATGTAGTTGGCATTCACAAGCATACACAAATATTATTTATAATATTTCTTGCATTAATTAAGCTTATACCTATATTATTTTAACACCTCTCATTCAAAGTGGAGTGCGTTCACTAGCATGTGTAGTGTGTGTGTATACATACATGTGTGTGTGTGTGTGTGTTTGTTTTGCATGCCCCCTGCTTGCACAAATCTCATCACACTCTAGGCAACTCTTTGTATTTATCCAAAATAACAAATTAATGTGTTGTGTTAGTGTGTGTATATATATATATACACACACACAACATGTACATGTCACATACTGACACAGACAGTGACACAGAGAGGAGGAAGATAGGTCTTGGTGACATGATATGGCCATGGTGACTGCAGACCGGACCAAAGCCCATGAGAAAAAGAAGCCAAGACCTGGGGGGACTAGCTTTTATCTAGAATTTTCGTCCTTCACGTGACACGTAAATCGCTAAAAGACGCGTAGTCACGTGAAAGCCATGTGATATCATAATGGGGCGTTAACTTTCCCAATCTTACCTCAGTTCAACGAATTTGGACTTTGTAATCATCTCATTGCTGACTGTTTGAATCTAAAATTTCGGTGTCACATCTTAGCTGTAATAGACATTTAAGCCCTTTTTTATTTATCACACAGAAAACAAAAAAATAATTTTCTGTTTCTAGTGATAAAATCTGAATTTCGTGCAAAAATTCTGATTGATTCTCCTACAAAAATTAGGACTTTACTTGGTTTGTCACTTAAAAAATAACTCTAAAGAATTCATAAAACAGAAATATGTTTGCAGAAAACTACAACTAATTTTTCATAAAATAGTTATAAAAAAAAGTTAAACCAAATAAATTTTTGTGCAATTTTTTATCTCTGATTTATCACAAAATAAAGTTAGGTTTTAAAAAAACTAAACCAAACAGCTCGTCAGTCTCTTATAGTTCCAATATTCTATTTTATGAATTTAATTTTAAGAATTTTGAATGACAAATTAAACAAGTCCTTATGGCAATCACAAATTATCTATTGATTAAAAAATTAATACATTTTATTACGTGTCAATTTGTTATTGTTATAAATCACATGTTGTCAAACCATTCAATAATTTCTCGATATTTAATGCATAATTTGAACCTAAAGTTTTTGTGCTTATGTTCTAGCTAGACTCAACCCAAGGTGATGGTTGTTGTTGTTGTTGTTGTTGGTTCTTTTTTTTTTTTCTTTTTTTTCTTTTTTTTCCTTTTTTTTCTTGTGAAATCTAAAGCAACTGAGGTGTATGGAATGGAGAGACTCAAATCTGGGTCATTTGGCTATACCAGACCTTTGGGTAAAGAAAGAAAGGTTAAGAAATACTATTAAACTACACTATGATTGATCGAAATGTTAGTTGTATTTAATGAAGAATATATTAATGTTGAAAATTATGCAATCTATTTCTTGCACTTAACATATTTGGACTTTTCAAGGAATGTAAGTGCGTTTGATTTTTGTTGAACTTCCATTTCAAATTAGTAGGCAGATTCATTTGTTTAGGCAGTAAGCATATATAGTAAAAGAAAATTCAAAGATAGAAAGACAAATTGAAAACGAAATGACTTAAATAACAAGTCATTTTTCTTACGTGGGACTGACTTGTGATTTGGCCACACACACACACATATAGCTCCATCTTATTTCAGGTTTGGTAGGCAATATTGGTAGACAAATCATCTTTCGGTGTAGTGTTGGACTCCCCCACTAGTTTGTGAAAATGAAGCAATACCAAGAAAGTAATTGTAGCTCTTATCAAACCAACCACATTTAACCAATAATAATGTTTAGTTCACATTAAATTAAGCACCTTAATGATTATATATATATAACGTACGTGTATCACTAATTAATATATACTAGGAGTTTCCCATACCCCTCTCTCTCCCTCTTGTCCAAGTGATAATAACAAGTCCCAGTCAGATTCATTGGACATAATTTGGATGCAGCCAAACTTTTGCATGAGTCCATCATGACCCGCCACGCTGTCTAGTATTATTTCATTTTCGTTGGAAAACCTAACTTTGATATCATTAGTTGACTCGCATTATGTAAGTATTATTTGTTTTGCACTTAAATTTTTATATGTGTGAGTCTATTATGACCGGCTACGTTATTGTGCACGCAGCGTGAGTTTGTGCACGCTTATTGATTTATGACTAAAAAGTTATTGGCTCTAATATTATTAGGAACAATCTTACTCGCATTATGTAAATATTATTCATTTAATTTAAACATTTTTTTTCTCGATATTCATAATTTTTAAAATATATCTATACAATTAATAGACCCCCACAAATATAAATACCGGCAATCTCTTCCACCTGCTAATGTCGGTCGTCCTCACCATATCATTATATGGCTTGCTCTTTCTAGGGAAAGAGAGGTAGCTAGCTGGCTCATCCAAAGTGATGGGGATATGACTTGTGAGTTGTGATACATACATGTCATGATACACATATATGTACAAATTATGCCTATGATTGCATTTTTGAAACACTAGTGATAATTGCCTAACACTTGGACAAAATGAAGGTGGCCAGAGGGAGGCCCATTACCATGACTTTTCATGCATAAATTCTTGGAGGATGACACGTAGTGAAGAGGATGATGATACATGAATGTGTGACTGTTCACAGGTAAATGATGAGTTCTCGAGTTTATATAATTGTGTAAACAAACATGACCGTACACTTGCCAGTGTGTTGGGTTGGCATTGTTACAAGCTTTTCATTCAATATGACAAAAAAATTATGCCTATTATTAGTGCATACCTGCGTAAAAGACACTATGGATAAAGAAACGGACCGGCCAAAGTTGCCTTGTGATTTGAATTTTTATTTTTCAAATATTTCAAATTATCAAGGGAAAATATTGAGTTTTTCTTTGTTGGTAAGGATATTATTGGGTATCCACTTCAGATATGGCTTAGTGAATTTCTCGCTAGATTTAGGATCTTCATAAGTTCTAAGTCTGGAGTTCGACTCCCCGCTGGATATTCTTTGTAATTAACCTTCGCTATCCCTGCAGTGACTTATTTGGTCCGGGTGAAAAGGCGCCATTTCAAATTTTCGAGATTAGTCGGGTTGTTGAAGGGCCCTAAGGGTTCGTACCTTTCTAGATATCTCCAATTAACTGGAAAAAAAAAAAAAAGGGATATTATTGGGTTTTTATACACTTTGGGTTATTAATCCCTTTGGCCATAAGTTCATACCATTTTTAAGAATAGATGGATGGGCATACTCACCTTTTATATTGGAATTGTGATACAATATTTAAAAATTGAATAGATTCATATCTATTTTAGTGGAGGATGATATTAATGATGTTACGATGATAAACGTTAATTTTGGACGAGTCCAACTTTACTTTATCATTTTTCTTAGCTCCAAATTGTGTAATTTTCAAACCAAAGAATGTGTTCAAAGAATGTGTTGGGCCATGCCAATCGTCCAACCCCTTTTAGAGCTTGTCAAATGTGGGTTTGCTAAATTGTAAAAAGTGCATGTGTACAGCGTATAAGCTCTCCTCTCCTCTTTCAAAGGCAAAGTGAATTATTTGAATTTCATAGTAAGTATTTGTTGGCGAATGTGTGAGTATTTACCTTAAAATAAATAAATAAATTCAACACATTATTATGTTTCTAATTTGGACGACTATAAATCGAATTCAAATCGAATTCAATCGAATTCAATTCAACTTGAGATCTATTGTTCTTCTTGGATTTGAGCTGAATTTTTTTAATTTAATATCAATTCATATTGGAACAGTAACCAATCCAAACCTGATTCATTGTCATAAGTATAATCTTAGTATCTTTCAATTTGAAGAAAACCCAATCCAAAGTAGAACATTGAGTTCAAGTTCTCATAAAAATTGGTGTGTAATTTTTAAATTAATGAAAAAAAAAAAAACAAAAATAAATGTGATATTTGAACTAGAAATGCACTTCAGTTTTTTTAAGAAAATGGCACTGTTGTCCCTAATTGGAAATAAATAAATAAAATAAGTATGAGACACTTTTTGTCATTTGATTTACATTCCTGTTTGGTATAATGGAAGAAAATTGGATAAAAATGAGAGAACAGGAAATGAATGAGTCATGAGAATAGAAAGAGAAGATCGAGAATGAGATAATACTTTGTTTTGTTTCTTAAGAGAGAATGGAAAAGATAATAATAATTATAAGAAAAATTTTGTAATTTAAACACATTTATAATAGCATTACATTTTTTTTCTTGTTTCTTCCTTTTCTCTTATCTCCTTATTTCATATTTACCAAACAAACTAAGTTTGTTTTTTTCTTTATGTCTCCTTCCACCCATCTTCCTTCCTAACGAACAAACATTAATAGAGATACAAAACATGAATTATATAGTCTCACTACCTAATATATATATATAAAAAATTAACGATAATAATAATAAATAAAGAGAGTGAATCTTCACACTCCACTTTTAATCAAATACACTACACTTGTAAAGTAAAATAATATTACTCCGCTTTGAGAAATGATACAATTGTTCCTTACAATACATAAAAAGGAAGAACAAGTATTAAGGTCATGTTCGTCATTTACTAAAATAAAAAAAATAAAAAATGCAAAAGAGTTCATTTTGTCAGAAAAAGGACTGCATTTTAGCATTTATCATCTTAAATAAATGGTGAAATGAATGACGATATAAAGTAACCATGGTTAAGGGAGACTAAACCATGGTTGAGCTAGCTTCATAATGTGGTGGGGTCCGGAGCTTTATATAAATAAGGGACTTGGTAATTGAACGGAGCTAGGCGGTGGTCGGCGAATATCAGCATTGTCCGATTAACCATTTTCGAATCATATGAATTGCCCCATCTGAAGTCCCTTTTTCTTCTAATAAATCCATACTTTCGACCCAATTCTCAATACACTCGCTTGTTCCATATAACTCTAAATTTTGAAGCTCACCTTTGTAAGTCACTCTCATTCGTGCTTTTTGTTTGTTGTTTTTACTGTATTTTGGGTTTTTGTCTTTTTTTTCTTATTATGCTGTCTCAATAGAAGATTATCTGTTTTGGGTCTCAATATTTTGAACTTTATGATGTCTTTCTTTAAATTTCTTGGTTTTGAAAAATGGGTTGTGATTGGAATCATGTAATTCAAGGTTATTTCCTCTGTTTGTCTCTCTCTTTTTGTGCTTTTGATCTTTCTAAAGTTTGTTCTTTTACTTATGAAAAATAAAGTAATTGTGCAGTCTAGTCTGGAATGATTGGTTATGTGGTTTTTAAGAAATATGTTTACTTCTCTACAAAAACAATGAAAATGATACAAAATATTTCATGGCAATTTTTTTTTTAAGTGGAACCAAACATAAACATGTGTACAAATCATCATTTTCCTTATTAAATGTCGTCCTTTAATATCTTGTAGATGAATTATCCATGTTTTAATTTGCTCATAACGCAGATACATGTATGTATTTGTGTGTATATTTGTATTATTTATGCTCGTGTGATAGGAGGGGTGGATGAGTCATCCTTCCAAAAAAAAAAAAATTAAGGAAGATGTTTCCTTCACTTTTTGGGTGGTTAAATTGAAGAGCCGGTACAAAGGATTGTTGAGGTGACACTTACCTTTGTTTGATAAGGGCAGTATTTTTTTACTAATATATACAAAGGCTAGGTGGGGAAGTAAAATTAATGATAGACCAATAGGCGGGGAAGTAAAATTAATGATAGAACAATAGGCTTCTCTGGTACAAATAGGTTAAGGAAAAAAAAATATATATATATAGGGTTCATTGCTCCGGCACAGAATAAAGGCTTCTTGTTGGTAATCTGTCAAGTCAAGGTCTATCATAGTGTGTAAAAGTTGTGACACCTTATACAGCCTCAATCTATCTAATGGTCTGGTCTGGTTGTGGTTATGTCCCAAATAATTGAAGGTCAAAAAAGGTATTATACATTTATGAGGCAGTTTTTCTTTCTTTTCTGGCCAATTATGGACTGATGAAAAAAGAGGGCGGATTTCTCACTTCTTGCTTCCTCCATCTCTTCCCTTCCTTACAGTGGAAGCATCCATCCTTCCTTTCTTCCACCATTCCTTCCTTCTAACCAAACAAAGCATTCGTGTCACGACACACAAATTCTTTTTTCCTCCTTAGAACGAGTCTTTGGTTCTCTTGTAGATTTATTATCCAAGCTTCAATTTGCTTATGTGTGTGTGTGTGTGTATATATATATATATAAATGTATATACTACTTCCATTAGAATAATAATCTAATCTTAGGAGTTAGGACTGGACTAAAGGGGTGCTGGCAAGGCACACAGATTCATTCCCCCAATCTTCATTGAGTAGAAATTACTGCCGTTTCACAAGACCAGTGATCATTTCGACCATCTGATTCTGTCTGAAAAGTGCGAGCTTGTTTAACTGGTAAAAGACTTTGTGCAATGGATTCTACCTTTATCATGTTTAATGAGTGTGGGTTTATGATACCCAAACAAGTGCATGAGAAAATATATATCTTATATTTAGCTTGTAGAATCGATGCACTTTTTATGTTTCAGTTATCTGATTTGTGATGTTATTTTGTGTTTTGTACACAGGTCAATTTTATTGAGTTCTTTTAAAGCATTTCATTTCCAATAAATCTGCCTAATTCAAAAACTTAGCTCTTTATGTTGACCTGTTGCGTTTCTTTTGCTTTTGCTTTTACTTTTGCTTTTGCTTTTGCTTTTGCTTTTAATCTTTGACTAAATCTAAATCTCCTTTGAATTATTACATTTTAAACATGAAAAATAATGCCCATGCCATATTATGATCCCACTATGAAATTATAATCTCTGAACAAACATCACATGAGCTGGTCAAGGATTGGGAGTTCAATTTGATCAAATTTGGTCAAAGAATATAGAAGATAAAAGTTTGACCACAGCTCCTGATTATGTGAATTTTGATATAAAATTTTTACACTTGATCCTTATACAATCCTCTATCGACTGGTTGGGTTTTGTGTATCAGTATTTGTGCATGGTTCAGTGAACCGTGTCTTGAAGGTTGAGATTATTGTAGCTTTTTCCTTAAATCATTTTAGCCATTTATATAGTTATGTGGGTCTATTTAGCACTTTCAATTTAGTTTGAAAAGGACAAACAGTGCATTTCGCTTCAGAATGGCATGTTTCTTAAACCTAAAGAATTTAGGTTATTTGATTTGATTTTAGAAATGATTTTTCTAAAACCTACATAGGTTTGTGTGCAAGAACTGTGGGAAATGTGAGTGTTCCCTTATCTGTCTCTCTTTTTCTTCTTTTTTTTTAAACTATGAAACAAGAAGCATCTCGTTTATGTTTATGGCAACATGCTTTTTTTGAAAAAAAAAAACTTACGAAACTATTTCAGAAAGCAGATATTTGTAGTGATCTTTTTCATGCCATTCTCCTAATAACTTTTTGTAGAACTAAAGTAGTTCTTAAAGAAGATCTTTCAAATCTCACTGGAACTAACAGAACAGCTGTGGTGGGGATCTTTTGCCAAAATATGCGTAACATATTTTTAGTAAAAACTTCTTCAATGTGGATTTTCTCCTTGCATATCTTTTACTTTTATTTCATTTTAGCTAGTGTGTTGACACCATTCATTTCTCAAATCAGGTCCAAGTAAAAATGGGTCTGTCTAATTATCCGACTCCAGCTGAAGGAGGAGTGCTAATTGTAATCCTGGTAAACACGGTCATATCAATTTCCATTGTCAAAGACATAGTCCTCTCCATCCTTCATGTCATGGGAATCCGTCTCACATCATGGGAAGAACATTCAATTGAAAGCCCTGCAGACTCATATGAATGCCATGGAAGCCCCTCAACAACCTACATGGAGGAGTTCCGGAGACGGACACCAGCAATTCGGTTTGACTCATTGTGTAGCTGTGGGCCATCTGAACAAGAGTGCTCCATTTGCCAAACTGAGTTTGAACCAGATGCGGTGATAAACTACCTATCATGCGGTCATGTTTTCCACAAATTGTGCTTGGAGAAGTGGCTGAAGTATTGGAGAGTCACGTGCCCTAATTGCAGGACTCACATGATGCCCCAAGAGGTGGAGGAAGATACTTGTCCAATGTGAATTAGTTCTAGGAAATACTCCCTAAGGAAGTTTTGTTGTACAGCGTAGTAGTCATACAGTCAATATGGTTGCATGCATCATCTGGGACATGGTTATGTGCTTGTTTTAGGTGCCACTATAGTGTGTATTAGGTGATGGGTCTGTGTGACCAAAAGTTATATTGTACATATTTTGGTAGGTTTCTGAAGTTCTATGCATTTTGAGCTTAGGTTTGTAAAAAGTTTCCTCTTTGTCATCCAATGCTGTTAAGAGTTTATGTGATGCTATGTAATCTTGATCCAACATATTATTGTGAATACATTTTTACTCTATAAATTTGAAATGTTGTTGTCTAGGATATCACCCATTAGTCATAAGTTGCATTTTGGGCAGAGCTGCTATTGATACTACATTGGCTATGGTAAAAAAATTTGTTTTTGAGAACTCCATATCTCTATTAACATGTCTCTGGCTTCCAGGTGAGATGGTAATATGAAGATTAGGGATGTGATGTCCTACATCGCCTGGGGGAGAAGTTGTTGAGACTTAAATGTGGTGACGCGTTTTGAGAAAAATCTTGAGCTTTGAAAGCAGTGTGCAAAGTATAAACTTCTCAAAATCCCAAAAACCTTGAGAAAAATGCATCAGAAAACAGATTGCTCATTGTATCTAAAATTTGCATTTGCTTTCATGCAGAGACAATGAACTTTGTTGTAAAACCCTGATGCCATATGGTCTAAATTAAGGGCATAGAGAAGAAAGTTTGCATCTGAGCACATTCCATATTGTATTAGAACCACAAGAATCACATAAACAAGCACCAAACATGGAACATTTGTAATGAGGAAGTTTAGATACAGCTCTCAAATTTTAATACAAGCAAATACAACCACCATAACCGGTTCACCTTGTGGCCTGTTGGCTTATGGCTTGAACCCTAAACCACAAGGCCAGACTGGTAGAACATATGCCAAATACAACAACCATATGTTATTATTACATTCATATTCAGGGAACATGAAATCTCAGATACATATATATATAATAGCTTATTCTGCACTAAGGTCGCACATTCTGCTTGGTTTACTCTCAAACTCTGAGAGCTTAGGGCCAGCAACCAACTCTGAGAGCTTAGAGCCAATGGAACCGCTACTGCGGGAAAGGCTAGGGTTTCTGTGGTACCTGCACCGGAAAGATCCAGCATGTGTCGTTGGCGAGCACAGACAATTCTGCTTCATGCTTGGCGACTTCCGTAGGGTCATTGGTGATGATGGTGCTGAGGATAATGATGTTGTTGAGTTCTTCACCCCCTCCAGATTTATATGTGGGAGGGCAATATTTTTATTCTCAGGCTGTTCATCCATCCTTACCCTGGACTGATTTGGGTAGGCTGAGTTAGCACTAAAATTTTGCTCAAAAGAAAATGTAAAAACAAATGAATGTCATGCTAAGTTTTAAGTAGAAAACATGTTTTTAGGGATGAAATGAAACAGAGTATTCAATAGATCTAGAAAGCAAAACAGGGGAATACTCTGCAAAAAATGGCAGAATTGGAAGGATTTTTTGGGTTCATTAACAATTGAAATTGACCAAAATGGCAAAAATAGCAATGATTATTGGGTTCATTTAAAAATTGAAAATGAACCAAAAATGAAAGTGAAAATGCTAGAATGAAGATGAGTTTTTTTAAAACAAAAAGGTACTGATCCTATAAACAATCCAAATGCATTATTATCCCAAGGGATTGAAAAGTTGATTCCAACTTGAAAAACTACCATTGAAAAAATAATCCTATTTTTGAAACAAAAAATTATCATAACATGTTTGAATCAAAAAAAAAAAAAAAAACAAGGAAAATTCAATGGCCTCAAGAGCTCTCCCAATTACAAAGAAACTGTTTCATTAGGAAAATGCAAATCTAACTAAGATATGAGCCGGTTTTGCTTATTAGCAATTTAACCAATCCCATAACCTAGGATTAAAGATGCATAGACAAGCCCACAATAAAATTTTGTGATATGTATCAAGAAAAATTTTCATTAAGGTCCTAGAAACAAATATAATTGTCGGGATCATGTTATTGACTCGATATGGAATAAAGGCAAGGATGATGACGAAGTTGTTACTGACTCAATATGTTACCATGCATTTGCTTTCTTTCAAAGGCATAAAGACATGCAGATGAAGAGTGAAATTACACAATCTTTGATTGTTATATGAACATATTAGCAGAGAGAGAGAAAAAAATAATAATAATAAATTAAATTAAATTAATAAAATTAAAGCATTATAGATTAATAAGCATTACCTGATTTCTGAAATACGAAGTAGCCGGTTTTCCACTGGCTGTGATTTCCCTTCTGTGCAAGAAAATTTTCTATGCAGAGAAAGGGAAAGAGGAAAGTGCAATGGCAATGTTTAGCAAACAGGTTTGTTTGATTCAACAGACTATTTCCGATTGTTACTCTTTCTCCAAGATGGATTTGTAGGGTGATGTTAGATCCTCAATTTTGCACCACAAATTTATTTTTACTATTATTAGAATGATGAATCAACTTACCCAAAAAATAGAAGGATGAATGAGTCTACAATAGTGGAACTAACTTATCGATACGTAATTAACTCTGGACGCATTCAAAAGTGATGCATATATATATATATATATATATATATATATATATACCTTATTTAGTCCTGGAATACTATGCATAAGGGATATAGTAGTATACTAATATTAATAAAAGGGCAATTTGGGTGTAAGTGTAACATTTTATTGGTCAAATAATAGAAAATTCTTTAATCCTTTTGGCATTGCCATAACTTATTAGAAGCAATTTTTTATTTATTTTTTATTTTTTATGTAGAGCTTTTAAGAAAGTTTTGTTTTTGAAAAATCAATTATTAGTGTTTGAGGACTCGGTATTTCAAGCACTTTTTAATAAATATTCGTTTTTCATATAGATCTTTTTATATATTTTTACATCTGCTTGTAAAAAGTTTCTTTGCTTAAATTTCTACTAAACCAAAATCTTTACTGTTGTTTAAAAGTATATTATTATTATTATTATTACCAAATAAAATTGGAAAAGAACTTTCAAATTTAAAGCGCTTTTAATCTGTCCAACAGCGACGCCAAACAAGCCCTGCAATCTCAACCAATGTCAAATAAGGCTTCACAAGACCGACCCTGTACCATTCAATTTATTTGTAAGCCATTGTTGTATTACATTTTAATTACATCTTAATTTAAACCATACACTAAAAAAGACAAACAATCAAGAACAAGAGCTATAAGCACAAACTCCATCCTGATTTAACATCATGTAACATTTGGATACAAGAGAGAAATCAAAACCAAAGACCAAGCACAACTTAAACTTTGAATGCTGCTTAAAAACCAAACTACCAATTAAAACCAAAAATTTCTCATTAGTGATTATATCTACAAGTGCAAAATTTAGCAGCACCAATTAAAGCTTCGAAAAGCGATTGTAGGGATTAGCTTGCAGAACTGCAGGAGTTGACACCATCCTTGCAGTCCCTAGTGAGATCATTGAAAGTCTCAATCTGTTTCTTTCCCCTCAAGAACACTTCTGTATCAACTAACACCCTCATGTAGCCATCGAATTCAACAGGAAGCCCTTTGTTAAGCTTCGTCGTCTCTGAGTACCATTCGCTGTTCCCATCCCAAAGGTCCTTATATTCGTCAAGAAAATGAGTGGAATACTTGTCTTTCAAAGGATCAAAGAAGGACGTGTCCTGTTCATTTGTTGCAATGTACAAGGTCCTTCCATTGTTGATCTTGTGTTGCAACGTCGAGAGAAGAGCTTGAGGAGAGGTGTCTGATTGAAGATTAGGCCAGAGCTCTATGTTCTTTGCTTTCTCCCCCCTCACAACATGAACAGAGTCGAAATCCCAATTCATCCTCGACGAAATTGCTGACACTATGTCCATCAACCTTCTAGACTTCCATATCAAATGCCACGGACGTTGAACAACAGACTCTGTCTCTCCTTCGCACACCCTGTACCAGTAATTATCCGGCTCCACAGAACCAAATTTCCTCATAATTAGGGTCTTTTTCACGTTGGCTAACTTCAACTTCATTGGTGTGGTCCTGAAGCCCTCCACAAGATAGAGACTCAATCCATCTTTCTGGTTCCATTTATTCCAATCCAACCAAAACTGATCCTTGTCCAAAACAGATGCCGACTCTTTCAAATGCTCAAAATCAAAGTAAAACCTGAAATCCTTCCCTTCTTCATCTTGATTCGACAAAGTGTAGATCGAAGACAAGCAAAGACTCAAATCCATAACAAGTGTTCGATTCAAATACTGAGCTTCTCCCAAAGCACACATAAAACTCCACAGATAATGACTCATGCTCTTGCACCTATCACCACCTCCAGTGTAAATCAAGTACCTCCCATGACGGAATGACCCCTCGGATTCAACCACAGGGAGCGAGTCATTCACCATTTCACCAACCACAGGAAGAGAATTAGTCTCTTCTTGCTTCTTTTCTAAACTCGGTTTCTTATTCTTCTTCTTCTTCCTTGCATTCCCTCCAGAATGGTAATCCCCAATACCAACAACATTAAATGTACAATTCGCCGACCTAGAAATCACAAAAGTCCGGTAATCCTTGTAAAATCCAGCAATCTTTCCCTCTTTAGGCCTAAACCGCCATGCCATGTGACAAGAACTATCATTGAAACCGCGAACAGCTTTACCAAACCGGTAAAAATGTATATCCTTGAAGTGTTCTATAGCAGCCTTCATCATCACATGAAACACCTCAGGGTCAGTACAATCAATGGGTGTACTGACTTCACTCTCACATTCGGGATTCGAAGTTCCATAATCAACATCACTAACGTTTATAATTGTGGCAAATGCACTAGTCTGATTAGGATCCATAAAGTCCTCACCGGTCTTGACAACGGCATTATCCAATTTAAAAGTGGGATTTGAGGTTGATTCAAGGAAATTTGTGATCTTTGTGGGTGGATTGATCAAAGGGTCCTCAGGTTCATAAGTCAAAGCCGTAATGGTGAAAATCAAAACCCCAATTACAAAAAAAGTGAGACAGAGGTTTCCAATCATGGCAAGAACATTTTGGGTTAGGTTTTCCGGTCGGAAACTTCCGGTTCGCGGGAGTGAAGAACGACCCAACATTTCTCGACAACCTAAAAGCCCTCACAAACAAAACACACACACACCTACTAAGAATACAAAACAATGACAAAAATGAACAGACAATTTTAGCTGTACAAATACAGAGTTCGAGTATCACCAAATTAAGAATGAAATTAGGGTTTCACAGATCTGGCAATGAATTAAGACCATTCAACAGTAGTGTTTGAAAGAGAATAAATGCAGGTTAAATGGAAATACAGAGAAAGAACTCAAGAACCATTATTAACAGCCTAAACAAATATAATTCTATAGTTTTTGGTAACCCTATCTGACCTTTTCGTAACCGGAGACAAATCATCATTCGCAAGCAGCATCACAGAAAATCACTCCCACAACTCAGAGAGATGATGACGGTTAAAGCATAATGCTAACAGTTGATGCTTCCACGTACACAGTGATATGACTACGTGGAAGTTGGGGATTGGGTTTTGAATTTTTTGAGTGTTGCGATTTGCGCATACGGCGCTTGAATTGGTAATGTTGCCATTTTCAGATTGACTCGTGAGCTCACCAGCATGACAAATAGTTGATCTGTTGTGCATTTTTAGTAGTTTTATACCCATTAGTAATTTATAAATTATAAATTTATAAATACAAATGAAAATTAAATAAATAAAATTCAAAAAATATTTCAGTCTAAACTCAAATCCGGCTTAAATCACAATGGTCATCAAAAGCCCATTTCCCACGCGAATTTATTGTTCAAAAACCCGTTTCTTATAAGTTTTTACCACAGTATTTTTTTATCTTCAAATACTCGTTTCTCACCACGAGAGTATATATGTATATTTTTTTTTTATTTTTTTTTTTGTAAAAAAAATCTTCAAAAACCCGTTTCTCACCATAACGGGCTTTCGGTTCAAATCACCACTTTGAACTAAATTTTGAGCCATCCGAGTCCAAACCAAGTACACAAAAATATACAAGTTGAGTCTCCCTGCATATTGATCCTCTTCTAAAAGTTTCTGCATTACTCCTTGATTTGTGGACCTTGGGTGAAGGCCATTGTTGGGTGATTTGGTTCCTTTTCAGCGGTAGATGAAACTTGCCATAAAAAAATGGAGCAGTTTACAATTTTACCAATCACCATCACAGAGTTGATTACCACTGATACCTCTACTACAACTAGATTAAACGAACATTTAAAGTAAAATTAATTTTTATACACTCTCAGGGTTAAAAGTTCAAGATGTACAATGGGCAATGAGGTCATCAAAATCAGCTCACTAGAGCCAAGAAATACCAGTGACAACTTCCTCGGTATAACTCTATGCGTTCTGACCCTAAGATAGGATCAAGTTGGGGGCAACAGTAAGAGCTTTTGATTGGACAAACAAGATGCATGGGTTCAGAAATAAAGCTCCTAAAACCGGTTTCTTGTATATGTAATTCTCAGCAGGTTAATGATTCGTCATGCAGATTGAATATCTGAAGGTGTACAAGATGCAGCCCTAAGCTGAATGCGGCTCATGCTGATCTCCATACTTCGGTGAACCATGTCTTGCAGCAATCGCTTGGCGGTTTCAGCAGCTTTTTCCGATCCATCAACCCTAGCAGCAATGTCGTAAACAATTCTCTCCAAGACAGAGGAGGTCAGTGTCTTATCTGGAGGAGAGTCTCTGAGCAAGTCTAATAGTAAACGTGCTCTCTCCTGTGCTAGAGGTGTACCCTCCACTGTTAGTCGTAAAAGCCCTGGTATTGCACCTTCTTTAAGGATAAGTTCCCGGTATTTTTTTCGGCAGCTCTGGCACAAGGAGAGCAAAGCTCCAACAGCATGCTCCATGCTCACAAGAGATCCATCTTCAATCGTTTCTACTAAGGTTAAAATCCCACCTTCTGAACATGAAATTGCATTTCGTCCCTCTTCAGACTTAGAAAGGATTTCAAGTAGAGATGTAGTTTTCTCTGCAAATTTGGAGTATTTCTTGCATTCTTTGAGGAGGCTGATGAGAGGAGATACTGCTCTGGCATCAAGTACTGGAGTTGGGTTTTCTTCACAAGTCGAGAGATTGTGCAGGGCTGTGACAGCATCAACTTTTCCTTGAACACTTCCAGAGTTAAGAATCTGAACCAGGAGAGGTGCTGCTCCAGAAGCTGCTATTGTCGCCTTGTTGGCCGCAGCAGCTGAGAGTGTTAAAATTGCTGCAGTTGCCAATTCCCTTAAACTGCTGCTTGGGAACTTGAGGAGCTCCACAAGAGGTGGAATGGCGCCAGATGTCACTATCCTGACCTTGTTTCTGATGTGTGAAAGAAAAGGAATGAGTGAGATAAATCAACTGCGCGTGGAACATATAGGTAAATGAGCCAAAAAGGAGAAGAATGACAATCATGAAAGAAATACAGAATGCAACAAATAACAGGGAGAAAAAAATATTTTCACATGACTAAAAAAAATATTACTAGGTTACCATTGTTATGAAGCAGCAACAATTATGTCAATTAACAGCCTTCCTCAATTGAAAATCTTTGGTAAAATAGGAAATAGGCAAGGAAAAAGAGGAAAAGCAACAAAGTTGCTCAGGCTTCCTCCTTTTTTCCCCTTTCCTTTTTCCAATACATCTGTTAATAACCATTCGAAGCACAGGAAAAGGAGGACAACCCCTTGGCATGATATGGTTGACAGGTGAATCCTAGATAAGTCTTTGACACACAAAAAAAAAAATAAATAAATAAATAAAAATAAAGGTCATCAGGAATAATGCGAAGATGATGATTCTCGCTGGATGTATTGATCCTCTTGGACATGTTTGTAAGTAAAACGTCTACCTCAAAAGATTTGCAATCACGAGTTCATCTGCCAAATATTTGCTCAAGAATTTGACTCCTTTGGCTCACCCACCAATGAAAGCATTCTTCTTTAGATACCTCTAAAGATTAAACAAGTGCGGCTTTTGCCTTAATAATGTAAGTTAATTAGATATCAGTGGCCTAAGCACATATTGTTGCTGTATACTGTGTTTAACATTCCAAAATATGCAAACTTTTCTATCTTATTTCTTCGGTTGTCGCCTGAATGATGGGGTCTAACGGATGCAAGGGTATAGTCATGTGCGACAGTCCACAAACACTTCAAAGTACAATCAAGTTGGGAAATCAGGATGCCCATAGGCCTTAGAAATTATGACATTCCTATAAGAGATATCGAGATCATGCTATGGTGTCAGATTGCCACCTTAACTCACTCATCAAAAAGATGGTGGCAAAATCCAATTTAATGCTGATTCTTTTAATAAATATTTTATATTCCCTTACTCCGATTTCCTGCCATTTGTTATATTAACGACTTAATGTTTAAAACCTTCCCCGTGTCATTTTTTTTCCCCAAGCGTTCCCTCTTCAGAACATTCATATCCTAATCAATGAAAAAAGAAAGAAAATCAATGAACAATAAAAGCGGACAATGTATAGTGTAAATGATTGAATCAATGTTTTCAAGTAAAACTAAACAACAGAAACAAAGTTCGGGATTCCATAGTAATACAATTTGTCAAATCAATTCTGATCTAGTGTTCTCCATATAATTTTGAAGCAAAAATTTATACTGTAGGCAAGACCTTGGGACCACTGACAAAGAAGAGGCCATCAACCAATGTGACAGCTCTGATGAAAGAATAAGGGCATTATAATGGATGGGGTATTTTTTTTTTTTTTTTTGGGGGGGGGGGGGGGGGGGGGGGGTTGAAACATCTCAAATCCTACATAAAACAGAATGGTATATTGAGGTTCAATATAAATCCAAACACACGGTGAGAGAATAATACAAGAGTAGCAATAAAAAAAAATTTTAATTTAAAAGGAACATAATAGGCATATAGCTGATTTGTTCACCTAATTTTGTTCACAATAACATATTACAGGAAATTTTTAGATTGGAAAGACAATTTCATTTGTTTTGAAATTAAAGGAGTACAATTATCCATGTCACCAATTGAATGGTCCTGTGACTATATATAAACTTTGGCACAATTTGCATAAAGTGGTTGCCGTCATACTTAGGGTGGCAAAATGACCCATCACGCCCCATTAGTGGCGGTTATGGGGACCCATATATATAAATGGGACAGGGATGGGTTTAGTAATAAAAAGAAAATACACGTGGGCTCGGGACAGGGGAGGATCGCCCCTCCCCGCATATTTACAGTTTTACCCTTATATCTATTATAATATACACCGAAATACCCTAAGTGTGTATATATAGTTAAATACTGAAGAAAACCCTATCAGCTAACTCTCATCCAAGCTGCCATGAGACTTTCATCACAGCGGCCTCTCTCTCTCCCATCACAGCTTCTCTCTTTCTCATTAACGCCGATGCAACCATATCTCTCTCAATGCAGCATCTCTCTCTCATCCCAGCAACGCTCTCTCTCTTTCATCCCAGCCGTCTCTCTTTCTCTCTCATCGCAGCGACGACAACATAGCCGTCTCTCTTTCTCTCTCATTGCAGCGACAACAACATAACCGTCTCTCTCATCACGGCAACGCAAACATCTCTCTCACATTGCTGTGCCACACAGATCTCAGAAAGAATGCTCACGCTCTCTCTCACACCGCTCTTGTTTACTGGTGAGATTGATTCTGTGTATAGGAGGTAGCTTTGGCCCTTGCTATTATGCAACTGGTTAAAGATATTCAATTCTGCTTTATTCATAGAGAAAGAAATCTCATTCCTTGGCCATAAAATCTGATGTTCATTTTTGGTATTCTTTTCATACTATGTTGATGAAATTATCGATTAAGAGTGTACTTGATCTATTTCTATTTATGAATCTTGCCATTGAAAGGGGGAAGGGGGGGTTGAGGACAGATGAAAAAATTCTCTATTTTTTTTTATATAAAAAAAAAAAAGTAAGGTGGGGTGGTGCAGGGACGGTTACATTTCTTAATCAGTTTCAGGGATGGGGTTTTAGAGTTATTTCATAAATGGTTGAAGAGCGGAGACGGGGAAGGATGCCCCATCCCAATTCATACTTGGAACTCTCATTCTCACACCTAACAACCGAACTTTGCATTGAGCAATTACCCCCAACTGAAAACTCCTAATGATAACATTCAAAACCATCTTTAGCCGGGAAACCCCTAAAAGAATTCATTTGCATATATTCCAGTGAAAGTCATCGTCAAGAGAAATATTTATGAACCTTTTAAATCCAAAAATTCCCACTGTTGATATAAAATTTACATCTGACTTCTAAACTATTGAGTTTCTCTCTTTATGATCCTAAATTCAGTATAGATTTGTCCCAGCATCACTATTCCTTTCTATTTTCCCAAAGACAGTCATAAAGAAGTGCAAATCCAAATCTTTATTTTATGTAATTGATAGCACCAACATACACAAAACAGCTCCACATAAATCCTAAATTGACCATTATAAAAAAAACAAAATTAAAGTAAAAGACTATAGAAGAAATTTGTGAAATAAAGACAAAGATTTCAACTTTAGGGCAGATCATCCTGCAATAAACACAATATATTCCTTAACATAGACCAACATTTCTTGAGGCTCGAACACAAACTATACTACATCACAAACAACACCTGACTTCAATTCTTGGCATTACGCATAAAGTACTACATGAAATTACCCAATAATCCATTTGTTTACACAGATATTGTATTAAAAATATATAAAGATTAATACTGAATCTTAATTTAAGCTGGAATGAAGCTCCGGATTCTCTGAAGTCCCAACGAACCAAAATTATATATGTCTCTTCCACTATTTACTCGGCAACCAAACAGAGCAGATGGCTTTAACAGGAAATGGCAATAACTATTCAATCTAATGTAAACATATATACAGATATATATAGAGAGAGAGGGAGAGCCCTAAGACTGACCGTTCATTTCTGACAGCGAGATTGAGGAGAGCAAGGAGAGAAGCTTCACGGGCATCAAGATTGGGCGATAGGAGCATCGAAACGAGGGGTTGTATGACTCCAGCGGCTGCGAACTTGGATCGAGTCTTTAAGGAGGACTTCCTGACCAGCTTCCTTATTTCTCTTGCGGCTTGTATTTTGGTATCCAAATCGCCATTGATGAGCTTCTCTGACACTTCCTCAATTAGGGTTTGCTGCTTCTCATTCCATAATTCCGCCTGCTTATCCATCACTGTCTCCTCTCCCATCCCCTCTCACACACTCTCTTTCTCTAAAAAAAATATATACAGATAAACTATACTCCGTATATATATAACCACATCCTCGGGAGCCTTTCCCGGGTTCGGGTGCAGTGCGCCTGTCAAGACACAGAAAAGAGGACAGGGCCCACTTTCTATGGTCCATTTTTTGATCAGGGCATTTATTTATTTATTTATTTATTTTTTTTTTTTTTTTTTTGACAAGAATGAGTAGGAGTTAGATTAATAAATGTAAACAATCGAATCTTGACATTCTAAAATTTATGGAAGGCACTCACTCGTGGGCTATCAAAGAGTTAAAGTTTATCGCTCCAAATTCCACCAAAGACACTCACCCACTGATCTATCGAGGCATCTACATTAATAATCATGTTGAATCTTTTAGAACACTTTATAATTCACTTAATACAACCATCCATCTCCTATATCCATCCAACCATTTACTGAAAAAAATTCTCCTCATCCCTAGACTATTTCCTTAATTAAATTCATTTTGTTAACCCAAAAGCACTGTTTGATTAGACAAAAATTGATGATATTAAATTTATTTAGTTAAATCAAAAAGAAAAATTTATTGGTGGAAATCGGAAAGTAAAAGTAAAAGAAAATAAAGTAAATAAAAATACTTATTTATTTATAAATAAATAAAAGTAAATTAAATATAAATAAAATTTTCATCCTTTATTTGATTAAAAACATTTTGAGTTATTTTCAGAAAAAATTTATATGTAAGTTAGATGGTTTTGGAAAGTAATTCTTTCTTAAAAAATTTCTTTTTATTATATTTTTTTTCCTAACCAAACTTTTAAATAGTTCAAAAAAATTGTATTTCTTTTATTTTTTTATTGTTTTATTTAAAATAAATGAAGCGATTGCCTCCGTTTTTTATTTCTAAAAGGACTATTGCATTACTTTAAAGAGTACTGAATAGATGCTTTGAATTTAAAATTTTAGTTCAAAATTTTTATTAAATTTTTTTTTAACTCTAAATACAAACTGTGTGACTCAATACTCCCAAATATATCTAAGGTATTTTATAAATAGACTGCATAAAATGTTCTAATAATTTGGCATATTCTCCCCAAGCTTTGTGAATTGATATTGACGGTGCCTTCCTATGTAAATTAGGTTGATTATCCATAAGAATAAACTATAAAGTAGCTAAGAACGTCTAAATTAGAACAAGCATTAACAAATATAAGAATGTTTTTTAAATAAAAAATAAAAAATTAGTATAAAAAGATTTGAGAGAGTGTATGATCATGGATATAGATATCGTCTTTATGCTAAGATGGTGATATATGAAAATGATAGAAAAATGACAGGATGGTGAGGGTTCACATGTGAAGTTATGAGAGGCTCATGACTCTTTCCATTGGCCCACTGCTTTTGTCTTAGTTTGGAAGAAAGCACACCTGTGTTTATTAGGATTGAGACTTGACAAGCACAATTTAATAATTAACCTAATTTTATCCATTTCGAAGACCTTCAATCAATTAGGTTTGATCATGTCTTGCCCAATTTAATATGCTAATTTTACTCAATCATTGGTTGGAATTGAATTATGTAATGGCAAAAGTTTTATCACATAAAATATGTGAGAATCCAGATTCATTTTGTGAGCAATTCCTTTAATTACATTTCTCTTAATCTTTTATTGTTAATACTTTAATTTTAAGTAGACAAAACCAATATAAGATGTCGATATCACTCTACCTCAAATCACTTCCAATATTTTTCTATTGGATCTTCTCTCATTTTTTTATCGGGCATAATGATGTATATATAGCTTTAATAAATTTTAATATGCAACGTGAAGCGATTTTGCTTTTTACAATTACTTATTCATTGAAAAACAATTTCATATATAATTTGAAGAGGAGGAATTAGTATACCGATTCGGTTTTGTATCGTTGGTTTGAAAAAGAAATTTAGTTCTTTGTCTCTTTCAACCATCCAAAAATAAAGAAATGGGATGGGATTGAATGGCATGACTCTCAAAAGTCACTAGTTAAAATAAATAAATAAATAATGAAAAAGAAGAGTAATGTCACTCAAACAAAAGCTGATCAGGAAAATAAAATACGCAATAGGATCTACAAATGTGGGTATTAATTAGCCCACTTATCAAACATTTTTCAATTTAGAAAACAAAAAAACAAAAAACAAAATGGAAAAAGGAAAACACTTATCCCGCTCTCCCCTCCAATGCTCCAACCAAACAAATGGAATAAAGTGTGTGCAAGAGTGTGTGTTTGTGTTTCAACTTTTGACAACTTTGATAAATGAAATTGTTGATTCAAGAATTGAACTGAAAAGTATTGTTAATGTGCTCAAAGAAAATTATTAGGTTAGGCCCCTGAGTTCAATGAAAGACGCACAAACAGAAGCATCATTCATCAGAACTGATACTCTCACTAATCACTGCGAGATTTGGCTGCCATGATACTACATTTCTCAGCTTCTTATTCCTTCCACCGGACCAGGTGTTCAAGATCTTCTTCTGATTCTCCTTCGCATTCCCTCTCTTCTCCACGAAAGATGAATCCGAATCATTCTTTTTCCTGAAAGATGAATCCGAATCCTTTTTTTTCTTGAATGATGAATCCGAATCATGCTTGCTGTCAACGCCAAAGAAGCGCACATGGCGATTGCGAGCTTTAGTTTTTCCTTTAGTTTTGGAGGACTTAACAATACTGGTAAAACTAACATCAGTTTCCTGGAGGAAGGACTTGCTGGAAAGGTCTTTTTGTTGGCTAGCAATAACAGCTGAGGTATCGGTGGAGTGTTGCGAGACAAAGGAGACAGACGAATCTTCTCCGGTGGGTCTTGGGATACTTCGCCTGAGTTTCTTCACTGTCCGACGTGGAACGATAAAGAACTTTTGACCCGGAGTGAGGATCTCCTCAGGCCGGACAACAGAGTCCCATGGCCTCCGGAAAACATCAGGCCGAGCAAGCACGAAAGAGGGTTGCTTTTCCAGAATCCTAGCTGCAGGAACAGCCATGTAGTAGGACTCTACCCTGCCACCTGCATGAATGATCTTCAAAGCTTGCGACCTCTCCTCAGCCGGGGCTCGGATTGAGGCCACCGGCTTTGGAGGAACTTCGCGCCCGGAAGGAGGCTTCACTGTGCGGATACCAAAAAGTTTGTGTAGCATGTTGGGGTGACAGTTCTTTAGCGTTAGAAAGGTTTATCCACCTAGTCATGCACAGAAAACTTGAGACCTTTAATGTTTGTCAACAATCGATGAATTCAAGAGCCTGCAATGGCTTTGCTTTTGGAATTTTTCTTCAAACCGAATGTACTCAAAATGGAAGATAACATCAAAGCAGCCGTACGACAGCAAAGTCCATACATATCAGGTCCTATGTTTTCTTGTCTTGCCTGTATAGAGATGTTTCCAATCCCATAAAACGGGAACATATTTATCTTGTCTAGGTGTTGACCGCTGTCTAGTTAGCGTGTGTATTGCTCAAGTTCATAGCCCTAGATTTCGTTAACAACTAACATCCTCTGCATATTTGTTAAATGGGTCAAAGATTAATGAAAAATAGAATAAAATAAAATTGTAGCAAGAAGAGAAAATAAACATGTCACAAGCTTTTCTCCACCATCTATATACTCTCAAAAAGTACTAATGGTGTATCAGTCAACTGAAACAATTGAAAGCTGCTTTTGCTTATAACAATACCAATTACAACAGTTTTAAGTACATCCTATCTTGCTATCAAAAATCACTTTACAGGTAAGACAGCAGAGAGAGACTAGACAAAACAGGAAAGGGAAACATACCCTAGAAATCTAACCTTAGCTTCCAGAGTCCTATGAATCCTCATCAGATAAAAAGAAAAATATCGCAGGGGCGAAAATGGAAAAGGGGAAGTTTCTCGACACTCACATTAACTCTAAATATAAGTTGAACATTTAGAAAAAAATAAAAAGAAGAGATTAAAAGAAGGTGCAGTTGTGTAGGGAACCATGTACCAGCAGCAAGTAAGAGCAGATCTGCACACACCTGCCTCAACTAATAAGTTAAAATGGTCATTATTAGTTACAGGAGGATTTCACCTTTCTATATCCTCAACCAAGAAGCAATCCCGAGACACCATTGGCCAATCGCCCAATTTCTCTAGCCTCCTTCCACAGATTTACACTCGATCCCGGCCAATCTTGTATTTTTTTCTTGATGTTTTCCTCCATCTGAATTTATTGGAATCCCTACAAAGTTCCAAAATTGGGCATTGCACTTTTGTCTTGCTGGTTACAAAAGATAACAGCTCCTTTTCAATAATTATTGGGCCAGTTAATTTGTGCATGTTGAGGCTGCTGATAGACACTGGCCGTAGATCCAACCATATCAGCAGCTCCAGCCATAGTCTGAGACTGTTGTAGAAGCGGATGAACTGCTGCTGGTGTGACTGCCTGTGAAGGGTGATAGATACCAGCAAAGGTACCATGGCCAGCCTGCGTTGGCGCGAAAGTCACTTGACCTTGAGGAAGGTTGTAGAACGAACTAGCTTGCAAGCCAGAAATCTCTTGGCCTGGTGGAGTAATCCATACGGCTGAACCTTCGGTCTGCAAAACATTATGATGATGATGATGTAAAACGGCCGCTATTATAAAATGGTATCATTTATGTATTTGGGAAAGTGAAGAGGGAGGAAGAAAAGAGAATACAGCGACACATGAGCTAACTTAGCTTCAACAACAGTAAACTGAGAAACACAGAACCACAATGTGGCAGTTCAAAAGAAACTATGAAGGGCCAGCACAGTAATCTCTCACTTTCAACTCAAATAGGAAAACATAAATAACCCACAGTTTCAAAAACAAGCTGTGTCACTAAAGATTCTGAATTGAGTTGGACCTAGTACAAACATTATAAGCTGTACAAAATTAATGTGTTCATGCACAGCTCAACTGATCCATCAAAACAGTTCACAATCTGACACCCACGACCTAAATTTTTCATATCACTTGGTGCCGATGGGCCATTAAAACACTGATTGTAGATTTTGTTAATTGAATAAGCATCCAAATTGCAAAATCATAGAAATCAAAGGAAGCAAACAGAAATATAAAAATACAATAACTGTTTCAAGTAATTTAATTTCTTATCTAACTTTATTTAATGGGGATACGTTAAGCCCCCCCCACCCCCCACAAACAAAAAAACATCTAACACCAAACTATCATATGAATGTAAGAACCCCAGGTTGACAATCTTCGTTAACGCTTTTACTTAAATCAGACATTTGGATCCTATACATCTGACGATCGAAGAAAAAGAGAAAAGCTCGAGTCTGATCACAAAGAAGGGTTTCAGACTGAAGACATTTTAATTTAATTTATTATTAAATACATTTTAAGAAACATTAATATCTTATCATACACTATTACATAACAAATTATGTATCTAATGTCCAGAAAATGTCCACATACCCTACTTATGGATACGTTTCAACTAAGTCCGCATATTCTAGAATGTGGGATGCAGGAAGATCTGACAATTAGACATGTACCTACCACCCGATACACATACCCGAGTCCATGTAACATAAGAGATATTTTCATAGCACTACTTTTTGTTAACAAACAAAATAACAATATTAATCATATAAAGAAAATAAGATTCAACCTGCTGCCCAGTAACGTAGACATTACTCTCCTTGAATTGGGAAGCAGCAAGATCCTCATTAGCAGTTGAGTTACCAGCTGTCACAACTGAACTGGGACTATAACCGGTTGAGGAGGAGCCATACGGTCCATAGCTTCCGGGCACTCCAATATGGGTTGAGTTTCCAGTATTAGTTCCTGGCTTGTATTGTGAAAGTGAAAATTTGGCAGCTGCTGCTGGGGGAGCAGGATATACACTGCCAGCCTGAGGTTGCTGATGGAATGCACCATTACTTAAAAAATGGTGGATGGCTGGAGGTGGAACATAAAATGGGGAGAAATAGTGACCATATGGAATGTAGTTTGGAGGGTAATGGGGTATATGCACCCCAGTTGGTTGTCGGAAGACAGGGAGTGGTTGCTGAGTTACGGCTATTGAGTTCTGCATGACCCCAGCAGGTTGAGTTGCGAGTGGAGTCGGGCTTGCTGAAGACAAAACCATATTTCCAACCTGCAACTGGACATACATATAAGAATCAGAAGTGCAAATAATGTATTAAAGAAGAAATGTATCATGGGGATGGAAGGGATTTAAGACAACAGTAAACATAGAATATATTCTATGTCATGCTTAACATTTTTTTCCCTGGTTTCTATGATATGCTTAAAATTATAAAATCGCAATTACTTAAAGCAGAATCCCTTCCTTAAACATCCAAAGAAAGTAAATGCCAGTCAATATAATTTAAAGAGGAACCAATAGCAGCCTGCACCATCAAACATAACAGAACACCTGGAGCTTGCATAATCAATCTAAATTACTACCATGGGATGCTATCTCAGTACAGAAAGAATGTAATCCTCAAACTTAAACCAGTCTATATATCCATACTTCATGAACAGCAATGATGGAGCGCACATACTCTTAGACAGCATGATTGAAATTTGAAAAAAGAAAAAAATATATATGAATGTAAAACAGCGGAATGTGAAAATGTTTAGCAGCAGCACAATTAAAAGTTCAGCCAAGGAAAAGAAAACAAAAATTCTCAACAGAGAGAATCTCATAGAATTCCCCAAAAGATGAGAAGGTTTGGCCAATGTTAACCAAGCCAAAAGTTAGAGCAAATGTAAACATGATGTGATCCAACATTCAACCGAGTAGTACTTTATCTGCTCCAGTTGTGTACTTTTCTTATTCAAAGATTGAACAAGAGAGGATGGAGACATTCAATTTGATATTCCTAATTCCATCTCCAATTCATGTCATTCTCTCAATATTTGGCACTTTCATGCCTGCTGTCAAAAAAATCTGTTTAGGTACAAGCTTCTATTCAACTGTGACACTGGTATATGTGCGATTCTTTCAGTGTACTTGATTCAGAAGTGTTGTCTGTAGTTAATTAACTTGTGCAGTTCCATAGACAATATTTTAGCCCCCTAAGGAGTCTAAGCAAACCCCAAGAGGATAGCCAATGACAAAGCTCTCACCTCACATCTTGGAGGTCGGAGTTTGAATCCGCTTGGAGCCACCCCTGGGGAATTTTCAGGTACACGTGGGGCAAGGGGACTGCATGTACCCAGTGGTGGATTGTGGGGTGCTTTAAGAGGCCCAACACCACCATCGTCGACCAAAAAAAGAAAAGCGTTGGAGCAGAATTTTTCCAAGGTGGGCCCAGTATGTTTTACAAACACTTGTGATATTTTACCTCAAACTACTATACACAGCATAACATGGCTCAAAAGAGGAAAATCATCTAGTTGAGTCCAAGTAACCTCTCCCCTAGAGTGGTCTTTGTATTTTCACAAGGAAATTCTTGGTTCGTGCATTTATATACATCTTGCCTATGGTTTGATAATGGTGGTATGCATGTTATTTTTGTGGCCGACTGGCAAAAACATGAAGTCATTAGCAAGCCCAGTAAAATTGCTGCTAGAACAATTGTAGTTGCATCTATTATCAACAGGTATCAGAATTAGCCAAAATGTCTTAATAGAGTAACGAATTATGGCTAATGAAATACACATTAAACCTACTGAACAGAATAGCAAAATAGGATTTAGGAAGATAGTTAGAAATAGAGTATAGTTTAAACACGTTAATGCACCATATTGTAAATTCTATTACTAACAGAAGTCCTAAATACTTGTTTCCAGAGGAGACTAACTAACTCACCAAATTTTACTGAAAAACTTAACTCAAATTAACCCTGGGAAACACTGTAGAAAACTTACAAAGGCTGTGCTCTCAACCCTCAACTAATCATTCCATTTATCTATTAGTTGGTAAAGGAAAACACATTCTATCAACTAAACGGACATCGGTAGGAATTCTCATTGTGAAGAACCTTTGAAACCTTAGCCCCTAATGGTGCATAATTGATACAGGGTAAAGTGCAAAAAGAACGCATAATCCCCTTATAGTGTGAAAAGACCCCTCAATATTTTAAAGGTGCAAAGAAGAATGTGTGCCTTCAAATTACAAACATAACCTTTCACCATGTCAGCGGGTTATGCGCAATATTCATAATACAAGGTCATGTGCACTACAAGATCAATCTTATAGGGGGTTTTTTGCACTTTACTCTCGCAGTCAATGCTTGGGGAGTTATAAGCACAATTTCTATATTAACAGGGGTTTTTTGCACTGAAGAGTGCAACTTGTAATTATTTGCAATACATGAAGGTGTTAATTGCACGAAAGATAGTTCGCCGGGGGAGACCGGGGCGCAGCACTCTTTCTACATTATCGGGGAGGGCTTTTGCATTTTACCCTTGATTATAGTTAATAATGACAAACAAGTCAAGGACATAGAAATAAAAACGTGAAAAATACAACCTATACATTATAGCAACCCCTCCCTCTCAAGTTTGAGATTTTAAGATGCACTTGGCTTTTCTAGCGAATTCTATAGTACAATGATTAGTTGGGTAAAATATTTGCCACAATTTTAGATTAAAAGAGTCTTGCCAAATTTCCATTATGTGAAAATGGAAGAATGTGCAAACGGCAAAGTATAATTTGGATGCAATTAGTAGTAATTATTTTGCCTCAGGAAGGAAAAAAATTTCAGTGAATTGACATGTATGACTAGACTGATGACTGACAATAACTGCACTTTGGATCACAAGATGGACATATATGCATAAGTATGATTATAACTTTTATTCCTTAAAAACAATGAAGAATGGAGAACTATCACATTAAAGGTAGTCAGGTAATTATAGTTTGAATTATAATTACTGCAATGATGATGGAAAATGCTGACAGGGTAAAAGGGCAAATCCAGTGCACGAGGATCCCACCACCATTGCGGGGTCCAAGGAGGGTCAGATGTATGCAGCCTTACCTCCGCATGCGGAGAGGCTGTTTCTTTGCTTCTAACCCGTGCCTCCAAGTGACAATGGAGCAACCTTACACATAAACGTCTAAAACATACAAAGCTTAGTTAGTCAACTTCAACAATCCTTTAGAGTGAGACTATGAACTCAAACATTTTCAATCAAATAAATTCCACCTAATACTTTACTCAATCCTTTTATGATTTATTACTCTCTATAACCATCTCAAATCCTTACAATCCACCTCCAATGATACATATAGATAAGTATTTGAATATACACAGTCTGGCACCACTACATTCCAACTCTGTTATGTGGCTTCATGTTCAATCAATATTTTCTTCATTTAGATCCATTTCAGACATCACCAAGGTCTCAATTGTTTGGGTGGCATCTCTATAAATCTCCGTTTTGTCGAAGAGACCAGCATCACATACAAGGTCAATAGGCAACATAATCCAACTTCTTTGGCATCCTTTCCAGACCAATGCATGGCTAAATCTATTGTCACGGGTAGTCCATGCTGTACCATCTTCATACTACACATCTCCAATTGGCATGCATTGCCACCGAGGCAGTAACAATGGCAAAAACATTGGTTTTAGTTAAACTCTGTGTTTCTTATATTGATGACCTTTGACATTCATATAGCCTCGCTAATCAGATAGACATACCCAGATATCAAGCCAGTTCGATAAGCACAACCAACAACAAAGATCATTTAAATGTGACAATCAATTATTCAGTTATACCCAGATGGTCATCAATCTGGGCAGTCATAAAAAGGCAGCCTAGAAGTGGTTTGTTCGTCACACCCATAGTATCTATATGGGGAGGATCACTGACATGCTATGTATTCAAGACTAACAATTGGTCCATCCAACAAAGGTATTCTAGAACATAAGTTAATTTAATTGAAAACAACAGCAACCAATCCAACATTTTCAAAAAACCAAAAGGTGTCATACTAGAAGTGACTGATGACAGAACGAACTAAAAACCTCACCTGTGGATCGTTTACCAATATCCTTCCTAGGGGTTCTCAATGTGAATATTACCATTTTGAGCTACACAAAGAATGCATGGATAAACCTGCATGCGTTTTAAAATGACACACACAAATCCTGCACAGGAACCCCAAAAATCCTTCAATGGAGAACACGACCAGCAGGTACCATTTTTACATGAACTATGGGAAATACCGAGGAAATTTTTTTAATCGCATGGCACAAAGTAATGAGCTTCTTCATCAGAATATGACAATATGCACCTCAATATTAAGAACTTCAGCTAACAAACAACATTTTACGACTAATCTCCCCGACACAAAATGTTTATGTCAAATAATAGTGCAAACCTCCTAAGGTTTCAAATTTAACAGTGGCTAAAAAGTTGCAAGAGTTTGATGTGTGCAAACCTCTTGAGGAGACGGGGAACTCTGTGAAGATAACATTGCAACATTCCCATTGTATTTGGTCGCAACTCCAGGTGAATGGAAAGGGGAAATGCGGCCCTCACCATCAGCACCAGACCTATAAAACTGGGCATAGTAGCTTGTTGGATCAAGTGGTTGTGGAACCTATACAAAAATAAATGATAGCCCAAATATCCTTGTAAGCGAACTTAAAAAAATAAAAAACATAAATCATATTACATATTTTACCAGCATGATTAAGTTGCAGATATAGAGAATTTTATGGATAAACAACAAACAACACAAAAGACCTGATAATGAAAGACTTACAATAAAGCTTGGAAGGCGAGAACCATCGCGTGCTTGAGTCTCTGAGTTCTCAAATGGTGCAAGCTGGCTATTGAGCAGTGGTGGCATGAAACCAAAACTGTAGTTAGGAGAAGTATGGACCACTGGATATTGATTGCTTCCAGGTGGCAATGCAGTCTCTTGTTTTGACTCACTGTACTCCGGGACTGCACGGGATGAAACATTGCCCTCAGTAGACGATAAATTTCCTGGTAGATGTGTAGGTGATTGGGGATGATCAGGATAATCTCCATCTTCGGCGGTTGCCAATTCATTTTGATTGCTGAATCCAGTATTCCAGTGACAAGTATTAAAATGTCAAAATGCAATACGTAAACCGTATGAGTATGCACAAAATATATCAGCGTTCAGTAGCAGAATGCTCAACCATATAACATTGGACAAACCTTGTGTTATAAACAGCAAACTAGGATAGAAAATACCAGCATAGGCTCAAAAAATCCAGTAAGACATTCCATTCTGGCCTTGTTTGCCCCTCAACCTAGATTTTTTTTTAAGGCAAACCCCCCCCCCCCCCCCCCCCCCCCCCCCCCCCCCCAAAACACCCACACCCCAGAAAGCTCGCATCTTTTTTAGTTGGAAAAACCAGTTAGCTCCATTATACCGAAGAAAAAAATGTAATTTTCACAAGTAAACTAAGTTCCTATGTGGAAACTCAGTTCTTTATGTCCCCTGCATAACAACCATGCGATGTATTGGAGTTCACTGAACAAAGGCCTACCAACAGCCTAGCACTGGGAGACAGCTCAAATCTAAGTATTCAATGTATGAAGCAATGAATTATAATCAATAGAAGTTCAAATTGTTGTTGTGAACTCAAAAATGCTCATACAAAGGCCATATTTATAGTCCCATACAAAAATATCGCTGTTGGAAGCATTTAATCTGCGAAGGGACAGTTGAACTAGCCGACAGATTTTGAATTTCGAACAAAGTAGTTGACTGATTCAAAAAGCATTCTACTTTTTAAGAGTAATCAAATCAGATGTTTATTAATTTATTTATATTTCCTTCATCAGCCACCATATATCATTCCTCCAAACAGCCAATTACACAGACCAAATTCACGAGGACATTACATCTGAGATGGTAACTCCATTGTATCACATGTATATCATGTGACTGTTCAACGCTAGCTTACAGTTCTGATCATGTATCAAAAAGTATTTGAAATTTCCTCATCATGACAACAACTTTAGTAATTGATAAAATATTAGTTAATAACTACTGCTAATATTATTGTTATGGCAAGGGATATTTATTCTTGACAGCCAATAGAAAAGACTAATGAGTAGATCATGTACCAGCAAGCATACAAGCTTCATGATGATGACAAGGGTTTTCTTAATTACCAAATAATGATAATTTATAAGTACTGCTAATAGCAATCACTACGACAAGGGATTTTTATTCTCAACAGCCCATCTAAAATACAAAGGAGTAACAATATTCCTTGTCTTTGACAGAACCAAAAACAAAGAATCCGGAAATGATGGAATTCTAATTTTTAAAATATTTAGAACTCTTCCCCCATGGTTTCTTACATCCCACGAGACAAGTGAAGGTTATTCAGTATTTCCTAGCTCAAATGAGAAAAATAAATAAATAAATCCATTGTCCTAGGCTCTTAGCACATAATTACCAAGCATCAAACCTTAATCAGCAAATAGAAAATATATATACACTATCACAAACCTTGAGGACTGCTCCACAGTTTCTTCAATCCCCTCAGAAGTTTCAGAAAGAGGCGTAGGGCTCTTATCAGTGTCGGGATGATTGTTATAGCTTGTGCTTAAGCCAAAACTAGCATCAAAACTTCCAAAACAGAATCCAAGTTTTTCAGCTTCTGGGACATGTATATGATTTGGGATGATAACATGTTGAGTATCTGAAATATGTAACTCATCTAGCTTCCTATGCAGTTTTGCAGTGGTTTCCTTTGTATCAAGGACGCCCAATACAGAATGTGACTCAGTACTAGTTTCCACTGTAGTGGGGACCTCAGATGAACAAGCTGCTTGAGATCCTAGAGCAGGATTAGGGTTTGTTGGCTTCGGTTTCCACTCCTTACTAGGGCCAACTGTGGAAAACAAAGGAATCATTAACTGTTTATGGACCTTGTGTATGACATTAAAATATGGTAAAGCAAAGGAATCATATATTAACTAGACTCAAAACAAAGGAAAAATATATTAACTAGAATTCTGTTTAACTCCCTTCTTTAATAAACTAAATGTACCCTTAAGCTTCCTCACATTACTGTATTTAGCTGTATTTTCCTATCAATTTTTAAATGTTCTCCTTTCATAGTTATGATAAAATCGGAGTATATAGCTGAAGATGGAAGAGGGTCTCAATTTTTAGTTGTTTGCCAAAATGTGTGCCCAGGATGAACTTTAAAATTCAGCAGAAAATGTGACTGGCAAGAAAAAGGTACCATTGAATGCAGGACTGGATCAATGTCTAAAAGATTCAGATGGCTCAGCACATTTTAGCATTTATGAGAACTTTAAAAAAAATGACCAGAGGAGGAGGGCAACAATAAAATAACCAAGGTGGAGGAAGATGTCATATTCATCGTAAAGTGATGTGCTACTAATTTCCCAATTTGTACTATTTAGATATTAACTCAAACCCTCATAGAGGATCCTAGAAAAGACATGTTCACTTCCAAACATCTCCAAGATACCCAACATAATAAAAACAGCAACAGCATACAAGTTATATAGGATCTTGTTTAATATAAAATCAATAGATAAGAGATGTGTACCTTTTTGAGGTCCGATAGCTTGTTGAGACCGACCATGGTAATTAGACGAAGGCTTAATAATAGAAGAGCCAACATGAATAGAAGATGTAGGTTGTGCAGACTCTGAAAGTTGATTCTTTATAATTCTCTGAGATTTGCTTGGCATCTTTCCTTGCATGAAGGAGCTTTGAACCTCGGAAGCTTCTATTTCAATCATTAACAAAACAAACATCAGAACCTACTACACCAATCCAACAAAAAATAATCAAAATCAAAAACTTTGTTCCAGCAAAACAAATATATGTTTGTTTCATCACAAGGCAAAAGAATGTCTAGCCAAATGAAATTTGCCAAGTCCTAACCGACAGTTGATTTGCTCTCTGCAGGGATAACCGAAATATGTTCCGCTGGAGTTCGCTGGCTTCCCATTTCACGTTTAATTGTACCCGCAGTACCAGGGATCCGTGAATCCTGAGATGGAACCAGCACTGGATCTGATACTGAAAAATATTCTCCGGACAGCTGTGCTGGATTCATAGAAGCTGAGCTGTTGCTTGAGCTTGCTGTGAGCTGCCCATGTGTGTCCCCTGTTCCAAAATCAGTGGTGGAGTTTTCCTTTGCATCAAGGGGGGGCGGAAGTGGTGGTGGACAACTCTCTTCAGATTTGTTCACCAAAATTCCTGCGGATGAATGGGCAGCATGTACAACACCAGTATTTCCAGAAACTACACCAGTGGGACCATTGATCATGACAGTTACAGTGCTGCAAAAAATTAGAATGTATAGTTACTAAATAAGTGACCGCATACAATTAAAAACTATATTTTAGATGCAAAAGGACTTGACAATTTTAAAGAGGGTCAGATCAGGGTGCGTAGCTACTAAATAATTGGACCCCATACGATTAAAAACTATAGTTTAGATGCAAAAGGTCTTGACAATTTCAAAGAGGGTCAGATCAGGTTGCAACTTAACACAAACATTGAACAAAATCTATTGCAAGCAGTGTCACCTTTCATTGGGAGTGATTTCTTTATTTTTTGTCTCCTGGGAGATAGGCAAGGATGAGATACCAACACCCTTCTCTGAAACTTGATTGATTCCATTTTCCTTTCCAGGACTAGAATTTTTGCCACCAGCAGCATCTGACAAGAGAAGCATATGAAACAAAAACAGCTGATGTACACACAAACACACGCACATATATGAAAAATATGAATGATATGGAAATGTTAAAAATTTTATTGTATCCAGCAAAAAGCTGAAATTAGATAATATCATGTTTAACAAAAAGTGATGAGTAAATGCAAGATGAACAAATTCTGAGTTAAAAGGCGAGAAAATCCAGGGAACATAAATCCTTAACAATTGCGGCATCAAAAGAGTGGTTTACCATGAGGTGTGTAGCGAGGTGAATAGTTCCCCCGCCCAGCCCTACTCCCTCGCCCCTGCATGCCAGGCTTCCACCTTGATTCTGCAGACTCTTTGTTGTTCGAATTCTGCAAGAATATAGACAATATAGACACTTAATTAAAATACTTTATAAGTATTGTACTTATTTTTTTGCTTTTGAAACAATGGTGAAAATTATTCTCTTTCAGTGAGATTTAATATCAAAAAAATAAAAATAATAAATAAGAGAAAAGGAAATGTTATTGACTACAACAAGCACTACTGCACTAGTTAAAAAGATCATGTTCTTTTGAGGAAGGTGGGTCAATAATAACAAGAGAAGGAAAAAATGTTAAATCTTTATTCTAAAATTAATAGTTGATTGGGAGAATAAAGAATGGTGGAAGAAAAAGGCTCTACAATAATCACTGTAAAGGGCAGGGACATGAGAAATAAATACAATATTAACAGCGATGAAATTGATGTTATGAAATTGATGTATTCTCATATTGGGGCTATGAAATTGATGCAACAAAAAATCATTCTAACAAGCCTGCGGAAGAAGGTACAGCCTAAGAGCAACGACTTTGTGCAAAATAATGACAAAAGTTAGGTTTGTCTCCAATCTTTCAATACCAACACCCACATAGGACTAGTAGTGTGAACTGGTCTTTTTAGAATATGAAGCTGTCGTGACTATTTATTAGTGTCAAATAAATCAGCAAACAAGGAACTTTAACTACTAAAAATAAAGTCCAAGAATGTGATTTTCGATTTTGGCCAAAAAAAATTGTAGTTCTTAATTGAAGTCGCATTCCACATGCACTATAGAACACTTCTTCCTGTCGACAAATGGCATATTGATAATTAGTTATTTACCAAAAAGAAAATGTTACATTAGCTGACATGACACACAATTCTAAGTCATGTCCAACACTAGGGAGTTCCCCAAACCAAAAAACAAGTACTGAAGTACAAGGGTGTTTTTTCTGAACAATGGTTTATACTCTTCTCTAAGTAACTTATAAGCTAATATTTTCATCACTGTATTGCTTTATGGTTCTTCTACATGCATATATATGCTTAGGCATAGAAATTATATATGCTAAAATTACTAAATTCACAAACACATATAGCCAAGTCCCTGTGAGAGGATTTTTGACATGGTATTGCCATGTCCAACATCTCATGTCAATGTGGAAGCATGAGACACGTGTCTGTGTTTGCAATTTTATAGCAGATGTACTAATGGAAGAAATTTGTGCATTCACCAATATGAACTGCACAACTTACGGTTCCACCGACAACTTGTAGAATAATCTTACCTCTTTCCTCCTGTCGCGTTTCCTTTTGACCTCATGAAATGTATCTGTAAAACCAAAATATACACTTGTTATCATAAAATTAAAACAAAAAATAGAGGAGGACCATCAAATACATCACTTAATCCTAGATGGAAATACTTATGAGCAATCTAAATGGAGATAACAAAATGAAGTTGCAGATTGACTAGTAGCGAGACAGAGAGAGGTAGTGGAACAGGAAGGGATGGGATTATAGCTGAAAAACCATTAACACTTGACAACTGTTCACTCAAAGCGGAACCAATAGCTCGGAGGAAAAAGGCAAAAAAAAATGTGGAAAACTAATCCAGAGCAAGCTTTTAAAGTCAACAATTCAAATTTAATTGCACGAATGTAGTATAGTGCTATAGTTATAACATGATGATGACAACTAACCAAAACCTGCAAAATAACCCCAATTATCACAACTACCACTTTGAACACACTGCTTAGCATACTTTTGGACGATAGACAAGTCTTACTCGCAATTAAGCAAAGAAAAAAGTCTCACTTGCAAGTTGCAACAGCTTATGGCAGTTTTCTAGTCTTAAAGAGTTCATAAGATGTAAAGTTTATTGACAAGAGTAACATTATCCGAAACAAATATAACCAGCATTACAACCACGATAGTGAAATAATATCTAAAATCCAATCTTGTATCCAACATTGAGAATATGATTATCCAAAGTTTAACAACTTGCAGTCCTGAAAATAATATTTTTTAAAAATAAAAAATGACCCAATTTCAGCTGTGGGGAAAAAAAATCTAAAGGACACCTTTTTAGAAAGAAAAAAAATAAATAAATAAGAGGTAACGCTTAACCCTACAAAAAGTACATCAACAGTAAAAACTCATCAATTTAATCCACTGAAACCAGCCATTCATTATAATGAAAACATATCAAATCATGTCCCAAGCTGAAGAACACTAAATCAATTAATCCACCAAACACAGATCACAACCCGTGATGATGAAAAATCAAGATCAAACCCAAAAAAAACACCACATAGAACTCAACGAAATGAAGAAGCAAGGAAAGAGAGAGCAAACCCTGAAGGAGGAGCTTCTGGGCGGTCTCGTTAGGATCCATAGAACACTCTTTGAGCATTGCATATATCTCCTCTTCACTGTGATTGCCCGTGATCTCCTTAATGTTCTGGATCATCTTGCGAACACTGCTTGGAATTGAAACCCTGGCTCCACTGCTCATGTTTGTATGGGCAAATATAGCTGCCTATATATGTGTGTGATATACTGATATGATATAGAGAGAGAAATAGAGGGAGAGAGCAAAATTTAGCGAGAGAAATAGAGATAATGATGAGAAGGTTTGGGAGATGAACTGTGATTGCTTTTATGAATGAAATGGTGGAGATGGGAAGAGTAGATTCGCGAGGGGTTTGAATTTGATCTGATGCCAGGTTTAGAGAGAGAATGAGAAGAGAGAGAGCAGAGGGGGAAGGAGGGGAGCAAATGGGAGTGTCTTGGGAGTGTAGGGCTTTGTTTTTTTTTTTTTCCTTCTTACTCTTTTTCTCCTTTTCTTTTTTCCTTTTGTTTTTCTTTCTTTTTGGTTGAGCTCCTTTTAAACCTTTATTATTGACCTTTTTTCTAAGGTCTTTTATTAGGGTGAACTGTCATTCGTTAAACTTTAAAATAAAAATATTTATTGATGTCTTAAAATGTACAGTAGTAGTTAAAATTTACGTTGATAGTTATTGTTGAATGAGCTTTAAAACTATAAAAAGTTAATCATGAAGTGACTCAAATTTAATTCACCAAATTTGTTACTGTATATTGTGTAAGGAACTTGTGGAACTATACAATGGTATATTTTGGGAATCTAAATACTCTTGGAATTACACGTATGAGTTACTTGTATACCTAAATATACATTTATTAATCAACAGAGATAGCCTAACAGTATTTTATCGCCTTGTAAAATAGAAAGGAGAATTCAAGTATGTCTCTCCCTCTCTTTTTCTCTCTCACATGCACGTGTTTATAAGTATATTTCATTCATTAAACTTACACTTTTGTAGTCTAAAGTGAAAGACGAAGGTTTAAGTCCTATAACCAGACCATAATCTAATGGTATCTCTTATCTTTTAAATTTGACAATATACAAGTCTTGAAAATAATTTGAATGATTATTTCTCACTTTTCACGATTTGAATGATTATTTCTCTCTTTCATCACATGTGCATGTTTATACGCACATTTTATTATATATATACATGTCTTTGAACTGAATGTAAATGGTTAGTTCTCTATTTTCATCATATGTGCATGTTTGTATGCACATTTCATCCATATACATGTTTTGAAATGAATGTGAATGGTTAGTTCTCTATTTTCATCATATGTGCATATTTCTCTATTTTCATCACATGTGTATGTTTTGTATACACATTTCATTCATTAAACGTACACATTTGTAATTTAGACATGGTTTAATAAGTATATCTTCTTGTTTAAAATAAAGGTGGAGGATTCAAATATTTTCAATAACACTATGATTGTTATTTGTTAAGACAATAAATAAAACAAATATTGGATCCTCAAAAACGATGGTGCATTGATTGTTTGAATTGAGATGGTGCCCTTTTTTTGTATATATATGTATCCGTTTGATTTAATTTTGTTGTTAATTTTAGTTCTAACACTTGGGATAATTTAGGAACTATAACTTGATTTTTCAGTTTATCTGTTAAGATTTTGTATGTGTAGAGCATGTGTTGTTATATTGATTGTATTTCTTTGCAAATAATTGAAATATTACTCCCAAAATAAAGTCTCATATAGTGTATTGAGATCTAAACTACTCTATGTAACAATTAAAAAATTAAAAAATTAAAAAAATAAAAAAAAGAAGAAGAAGAGGAGAGCAAATAATTAGAGGTTTTCGCATGCCACGTTCATCTATACAACAATAATAAAATAAATAAATACGAGTACATTTCAAGCTTAATTGTCTTGCATAATAGCACAGCTTGTTTATGCAGATTTTTTGAGAGCTATATAATGAAAAAAATTAAGATTATTTGAATTAAATTTAAAAAATAAAAATAAAAATCTAGGTAATTTTTAATAATCAGTAAACAAGGTTTTCAAAATTTGTTGTTAACTTTAAAATTATTATGAAAATGACCAAAACAAAAGCTAATATATTTATTATTAATCAAGGTAAGTTAACAACAAAATAGTAATTCGATCCTAGCCTAATAGAGTAATTTAAGATTGATTCTAATAAGGATAGGTATAAGATACGTCCCGATGAAACAAAATAAATTAATATATTTCGGTGTTATTTAATAACATAATTCAATATTTATTATTAATCTTTTGATGCTAACACACACGCGCTCACACACAAGAGTTGATATTAGCGTTCCACGAAAGACCACATACACTGTCATTTTTTGATACTTGAAATGATAAAAATAACCTTCTACACATTTTTCTATCCCTATTATCTCTCCTCCTTTTTACTCGATTTCTCTATCTTTCTTCCATTGATAACTGTAAAGGTATATACGTTTATGTTTGATTACATTCAGAATTGCTAAGTTAACAAACACATTCAACACGGTTAATATATTTAGAAATTTTAATTCGTTATTTTCTGTCAATTCTGGAATTGGAATGAATACATTCAAAATTGCTAATTTAATACATTCAAAATTTCTAATTTAACAACTAACATTTAGCCAGAATTCATAAAACCAATAAAATTTAACCATTGTAAATCAATAAAAAATAAGAATCATCTAATAAATTAATAAAGATAATTAAGAGTGGATTGTAACTTCTAAGTGATTTGGACTTCAACCCGTGACCAAACCGTATTTTTATGATTTTACAAATTTGGAATCGTGACCGAACCAACCCCTTAGCAAACCAAACTGTCCGGTCCGGTTTGAATTTGTCAATTTGATCGGTTTTTTCTGCACCCTCACAACTGAATTACTTTTATCCTAAATCACTTTTATCTCCCTAAAATAATGTGAATAGACAGAAGAAATTTAGGATAAAAGTTGAAAAAAAAATAATAATAAATAAATAAATGGTGGAAAATTAGAGGGAAAGAATGGGGGAGCAAATGCATCATGCATCCATTGCCATTGACGACGAATATGAGAAAATATTGGAACAAAAGAGGTGTTGATCTAATAGGAAGTTCAGAGGCCTATAACATTATACTTTGTAGTTTATGATCGATAAAACTCTAATTGTTTGTTTAAGTTTTTTTTTTTTCTTTCCCTTCTAAATTGACAATCACAATCATAATAAAATAAAATAAAATAAAGACATTGAGACATTTTATTTCTTTTGCCCACAGTGATATTGATGAGATCTAACTCTTAAGAGAGATACGAAGAAAGAGGAGAGATAAGACAAAGGATGAAAAATAAAAAGACGAAGAAAGCAATTCAAAAAGTGAGAAGATAGCGATATTACAGAGTTTTATGATAATTAAGAAGTTTGGGGTTATATATATATATATATATATATTATAAAATAATAGAAGTGGAGCGCCTAAAGTTTTTGTGGATCGCTAATATCATCACCCTATATTTATTTATATATTTATTATTAGTGAAGGAAAGCTAATGACAAAATAAGAATTGACCCTAACTTAAAAGAGTAATCTCAAACTCATTCCAATAATGATGGCTATAGGGAAGGTTCCAACAAAAAATATATTTAGGTGTTATTTAATAACCGAATTTAATATTTAGTGATATATTTATTTTTAATAATGCTTAGGTGCTAATATATTTATTATTAATCAAGATAAGTTAACGACAAAATAATAGTTGGATCCTAACCTGGCAAAATAATCTCAAACTTATTCCAATAAAAACAGGTTTAGGTCACTGATAAAACAAAATAAATTAACATTAGGTGTTATTTAATATAACCAAAATAAATATTTAATTATATTAACAGTGGCGGATTCAAGGGGGGCTTGGGTGGGCTTAAGCCCCCCCCCCAAAAAAAAATTTTTTTTTTTAGTATAGGTATATTTAGCCCAATGTTTTAAAAAAGAAAAAAATTAGTAGTAGTAGTATTAGCTTTCCAATTTTAACCCATCCAAACAAGCCCAATATCTAAGTCACAATTTTAAAACAAATGTCCAACTAAATAGGCCCAAGTCAAACAAACCCTAAACAATCACTAAGCCAAAGTACAGAAAATTCATAAATTCCTAATCTTGCACAAATCAGAGAGCTCACTCAATCTCTTCCTCTAAAGTCTAACCTTATTTTTTCTAAAATTTTGCAACTCTTTAATCTTTCGATCCCCAATACCCTCTTGTTTAATATTAGCCCCCCTATTAATAATTCCTGGATTCGCCATTGATTATATATTTATTATTAATCTTTAATATATGTCACATGCAACACATGTGCATCTACACTAGCGATAAAATAAATGCGAGCAATTTTCAGGCTTAATTGTCTTGTTTGCTAGATGGATAATTTTTTTAGAGATATATAGTGAAAGAAGTAATATATAAGTAACTTCTTAATAATTAAAAACATATTTTCAAATTTTGTGGTTAACTTGAAAATGATCATGAAAATGACTAAAACAAAATTTCACCTAATGTATTTATTCATAAATTTATCAAGGTAAGTTAATGACAAAAACCATTTCAATAAGGATAGTTATACGTACTTCCCAGAAATATAAAACAAATTAACATATTTATGTGTTAACGTATTTATTTATATATTTATTATTAATCAAGAAAAATTAACGAAAAAATAGTAATTCGACCCTAATATGATAAAGTAAGCTCAAACATATTCCCGCCAAAACAAAATAAATTAACATATTTAGGCATTATTTAATAACTGGATTTAATAATTATATATAGAGATAGATATTATTAATCAAGGTAAGTTAAGAAAAATAATACTTTGATCCTAATATGACAGAGTAATCGCAAACTCATTCCAATAAGGATAGGTACAAGTATTTCCAATAAAATAACATATATAGATAATATTAATAAAGTTAAGTAGAGACAAAATAGTAATATGGCCATAATGATAAGCACTGAAAAGTGCGCATTTAAACCCCTTAAGTTTGAATGTCCTAAGACCTTGTTCTATCTTATTTTTCCGTTTTAGTCTAATTTCATGTTATTTCCCTTTTCAGACACTTATCCCCAAAATAAGTCAATTCAGCTGAATTAGAGTATTAAAAGAAGTAATCTCAAGCCTAGTGGAAGAAATGAGTAAAGTGGAAGCAAAGTGGTGAAGAAACCTTCTATAATCGATCGAACCAAGCTCTGATCGATCACACTGTGATCGTTCCAACCATCCCATGATGGATCGAGCCTTTTGTTCTTATCTTTAGGAAAATTTCCTTTTCGATCGATCAAACCTTTCCTTCGATCGATCAAACACTTTTGATCTTATCCTCACCTACCACTTTTGTCTTTTTCCCAAAAATATCTCAGCTTTGTCATTATCCAAAGTGCGCCGCCATAGTTTAATCGATCCAAGCAACCTTGTGATTGATCGAACTGCCTCAAGTGCATGAAAATCAGAGTTCCAGCCAAAAAAAAGGTGTGCTCGTGGTGCAATCATTTGGAGGTCCTAGTGCACGAGGTCTGACTATTGGGTGTGACATTTAAGCTTCCTATATAAGAATTTTGGCTATTTTGAGTAAAGAGGTTGATTAGGTTTTAACAAGAGGCTAGAGATTAGAGAGAGAATACACCATTTGGAAAAATTCTTCCGCTTATCTAGGGTTTCTACCAAGAACACAAGGGGAGGATAATGATTTCTACCATGGAGATAGCCCTTGAGGGTTGGATGATGTGATATCCCTCGAATCCAAGACATGGGTTGATCAGGCCCAAGTCCAAACCCGAGGGAATATCAAACAATTAATATATGAACGAATATAGAATACAAATCAAAATAATAATAAATAAATAATTAAAGGCTGAAAGAATTCTAAATTAAAAAAAAAATCCTCAAAATATTATTGCTAAAATCCAACAATCCAAAACCTCCATTAAATTAACAACTCGAGAGTCTATCCGGTTGTAATACCCCTAAAATTAAAAAGGATAAAATTGGGATTTAAATTTCATTCTATGTGCATTTTTGTCTATTGATTTTGTAATTGTTGTATTTTGTTTGTTTTATTTAATTATTTGTAAATTGTTACTTGTGTATTTGTTTTTCCTTATTTGGTTAATTATTTTCTTTATTTGAATTATGGTTTGTTTAGTTATCTGAGTTATTGTATTGTTTGTTTTACTTTAAATTGTATTTTAAATGTCTTATTTGGTTAATTATTTAATTGTCTTTATTAAGTGCTTAAGTAGAAGTTGAATTAATAGTTTTCAATTAGGGTTTCTTGGAGCCGTCATACAAGTATTTAACGTGTATGTGACTTAAGTTTATGGGCCGACTCTAGTTTAATTAGGCTTCTGCCTTACCTCTAGTTTAATTAGGGTTTTCTAAAGGCCTATATATATATATAGTTTAATTAGGGTTTTCTAAAGGCCTATATATATACGTGTATGAGTTTCACTAAGGGTTTTGGAAGAACCCTATTCACAGCACAGTAAAACTAGAACGTAACAGAGAGAGAGTTGAGAGAACAGAGGCAATTGTAAGAGCTACCAAGGACACGAACAGAGGGGGTCAAAGGAGGGTTGTGGTGGATTAGATCACACTCATAGGAGGCTTAAAGGAAGTTAGTAGTTGCCGGAAACTTAGAGACGACACCGGGATTTCATAACTGAAATCACAGGCAAGTTCTTCTCTTTTTCCTTCTCTTTGGCTCGTGTTCTGTGCACTTAGATAATCTCTAGGGTTTAATCAATCAATAACTAAAAGTTATATGTTTAGTATATGTTATATGAATGATCTGTTTGCCGTAAATTCAAATCTGTTTACAGTTCATGTATGGTTGCTCCCAGTTTTTTTCTTAAAAGCATATTAAGTTCTGTTATAATGTTTGTTACTGTACTTGCTTCCATCTTCTATTAAGTTATGTTGACTCTGGGGTTTTACAGAGGGATTAGAAGGTTGGCTTTGAGTGTTATTAAGTCCTTAAATTGAGTAAGGTTGACCTCTAAGTGAATGAAATTAACAGTGCGCTAATTTAACAATTGTGCGTACGATTAACGACTGGAAGGAAATTTGTTGTCTAGTTTTAATTTGACAACTTAGGGTGCTATATAATGATTCTAAATTAAGCTTAAAAGCACAGTGAAGTCTTTTAAATTTATAAATTGGACTTGGGGCATAGGGCACGGCTCTGTGCTAAAAAATTAAAACAGAATACAAGTATACAACTTAGTACGCTGTTACCGGATGGAAGGAATTAAATTGCTTAAATTAATGTAGCAATTTATTGGACTATAATATGATTATAGAATTTATTCTAATGCTTGATAGAGTCATTGATATATTAGATTTGATCTATGTATGCTCTGGATGGTAGTTGCCGAATTATTAATTGTTTCCTGCAACTATATGGTTTAACTATTGGATTTAAATTGTTGAAATACTAAATACTCTTCTGCAATTATTTAGGATGGTTTTGGATTATAAATTGCTAAATTGTTAATTATATGTTGTAATTTACATGGTTTGGATGTTAATTGTGGACTCTTATATATTATTCTACAATTAATTGGATTATTGGTTTGAATTGTACATATTGTAGTATCGCATATACTATTCTGCAGTTATTTGGATATTTGGTTTTGGACTGTAAATTACTTACTAATTATTTATATGTTGTAATTTATATGGATATGGAGGATTGTATGCACCGGTATGGGACGGTGACATACTAGGTATGGTTTAACTCAAAACGCTAATTTCTACCTTATTGATTTTAATTGGTGAACAGTTTTATCTGTTTAATCAATTATATGGATTGTGTGGATTATATGCACCGGTATGGGACGGTGGCATACTAGGGACTGACTGATTCAAAATAACTCAGTTCTACCTATTATGGATTAAGGGTTCGAATTATAAATAAATAAAAAAACATAATTCTCCTTATATTTAAATCTGGGCAGTTAAATAAGCTGACCAACTTATTGGATCTCTTATTTAAGTTTGTGCAGCTGAATAAGCTGAACGACTTATTAGATTTCGTATGGATGGATATGAATGGATTTTAAATATATGTTTATGATACCACGAGATGAGCTTGAGTCTCAGACTCGTTGGTTAGGGTGCGTATATGCAGTGGATGCGTAGCTGGCTATAGTAGGTTGAGGTGTACCCTGTTAGGTCTAGGTACTCATGCCCACCTTTGGATGCGTTTTCGCATGTTGCCTTCTATTCAGGTTGAGACCCCTACTGTAGTCCAGTGAATGTCCCTTAATGTGGATATATCTATATGTATGGACTAGATAGCTATTGTTGAGATATCTAGGGTGTATCTGCGTATCGAGTCACTGTTTAGATTGTAGTTAGAGAAGAATTTGCATGTGGGCCTGACCCACTCTTATTTTTACAGGTGTTCGTTAGTTCCAGACTTAGAGAGCTGGATCGTGCTGAGTAGATACAGTCATTTACTCCACCGATGACCAGGATTTTATTTCATGTTTTAGACTTGGGTTTCATTTCCAGTCTTTTGAGTTCGGTGAGTTTTTAGGGGTCTACTAGATGGATTCCCGAGTTGTAATAGAAGTGGAGAAGTTGGATATATCTAGAATAATTCTTTATTAATAAAATTTTATTCTGGGGTTTTTGAATTATTGTTCTAGTTCTTTTCAGCAATTTATTTATTCCTGTTTCTTAATTGTATTTTGTGTTCGATTATTGCTAATTGATTTGATGTCCTCGGGTTATCGGGCGTGGGCCTGGCCAACCCGCATCCGGAAATCCGGGGGTATCACAGTTGGTATTAGAGCACTCCAGGTTCTAGAGTCTTTATGAGTGTCTTTCGTTATAGGACTTCCGCGTTGCGTCTCTTAAAAAAAACTTAGAGCCATATTAGGATTCGTTGTACTCTCTTTACGTTTTGGTAGGAGGAGCTGATGTCAATTCTATCCATAGTTATGGAATGGTTGACACTAGGAGGAGGATCGGGTTCAGGGCGAAAGCGATATGGACCCAACGGAGTAAAGAAGGATGTTGTCAAGTTCTTTGTCTATCAAAGATTTAGTCCTAAGGTTGGTATTACTTAGAAAGTATACGCCGAAAACAAATTAAGGTGTCGGTGTTAGGTCACCGTATACCGGGACCAACACAACTTTGGATGTTCTCAAAAAGGAGACAAACGAAGAGTATGATTCTAAAAAGGATTCTAAGAGAGGAGATATCAGCGTCTCCAAGAAAGGGGATACTAAAGCTTGAGGATGAAGGATCGCACGAGTGTGCTCTCATTCACCAATAGTATAGTGAATGATACTGGTAGCATTGGGATGAACCAATCTACAAATGGATGAATTTTCGTATTATCTCTCCGGGAGTTATTTGAAAGGTACTCTTCTGGAGGGTCGGAATGTGGTGAAATTCTTATCAAAACAAAGATGTAATTTTATATCACATTCCAGAGCGTATAGGGATTAGGTTGTGACGTTCTACGTTGCTTAGGAAAGCTGCAATAGACGGTTTACATTCCGCGTATAAGGAGGATAAGGGGTAAGCCTTTGGTATTTGCTTAGGCAAAAAAATGTTGCTTTTAAGCTATGGTTACAGACAGGTTTCAAGGTTGGATGATTACCAACGAAACTACGAAATGAACTTTTGTGACATAATTTGTGAACTTGAGTTCAAATGAGGTTTTCTTCTCTGGAATGGAGGATGTTTTAATTATAAATTATATTTTTGGTTGTTTTGTTGCATTGTGTATATCTATGTGTTTGATTTTGTAATTTTGTATTGCATTTTACTATTATGTGTTTCATTTTGTTGTTACGTGTTTTATTTTTGTTAATTTGTCCGGATTGGGAGTATGGAGTAGTTGGGGACACAAGTATGTGACTAACCAATTATTATTTTGAAGACGTGGATAATAGCGCTATGTACGCTAGGATTTGTAAATAAATGGTCATATGATTGGGTAGAAACACAAACTCCTAACCAATCTATTGGACTTGGATGTGCATCAATAGGGTACGTTACTTGGGATGGGATAGTTTAATTATCAATAAGAGTCAAATTATCTACAATGAGTAGTTGGATATGCTCTACGCTAGGTAGGGATTTGTTTTTACAACGCCATAAGAATGGTGGTTGTGAATGTTTCGGGGGATTCGTGGGGTTCTGGTAGGTAAAGATCACTGTAATGCCACTATGGTTCGGACGAAGGATTTCGGGCTGGTAGGTATTTGTTAGAATGACACCGAGAAAGGATAATGGACTGATTAAAGTCTTATCAGTCTATTCGAAATCTAGACATCATTTTTCGAGGGTGTCATTTGGAGTAGTTGCTGGTATGTATTTGGAGGAGGAACCAAAATTTCTACACTATATAAAATGTGGAAATTGTTTTAAATGTTCTAATTTGCAACAATTAGTTGTTGCTTTGACATTGATGACTATATGGAGGATGGAAAAAGTTTCATAAGCTTTTGAAGCGGGACAAGGAGTCAAATTAACACTATTTATATTACAAAGGTAGGGTGTGTCACAGATAGGATAGTGAGACCGGTTAGCTATCATAAGGAAGCGGTGCACGGTGTGGGTGAAAAAGTTATACTGCATGGTTAGCTTTTGATGATGCTCCAAATTAAGTATTGGGTGCAGATGGAATTTGGTGGTACCAAACTAATGGTACTTTTGGTAGACAGATTGGGAGGAGGATGACGGGACTGAGGTTGACAACACTTAGTTCTTTCTTTATTCTGGCGGATAATATGATTTCTAAATTAAATCAGCACAGATCTTGTTTATTTCGAACTAGTGAAATATCAGTTCATATAAATAGAGGGGATTACAAGGCGACTTAGATGCATCAAAGTGGTGATTCGCACTTTGCGTTAAGTTCTGTTTGGTGGAAGGGAACATAGATGAGGACGCTCGAAGCAACTGATAGGAGTTTTCGGTTAGTTGTTACATTCGGAGTTGGGGTCTTAGTTTATACACTAATGACACTTGCTTTTACCAAGGTAATTAAGGGGGTCAAATTCAAATATCGGAGCTGACCCTGGAGGCAGTGTTACCTTACTCAGACAGAGTATAAGGTACTAGAGGAGGATTTGTCGCATCTGTGAATACTGTCGGAGTGACTGAGATATCAAATTTGTAGAAATTTTTCTTGGTACACTTGGATGGTTATACGGAACATCAGGACATCAAATGTCCATTCTAGTGACTAGGTTTAGAAAGAGACATGTATATAACTGTCTAAATGAGTCGCCCAGTTAGAAAGATAACCGGAGATCATTGGCGATTTTTGTCACTGCCTAAATTACAATGGGAGTAGGACTAATTCTCATAATGTTCACTTTTGGATTTCGTATTAGTTCTACATCATACTGATAACAGAGGTATAGATGTGCTTCATATCTCTCAACGGGGGATTGGATCGAGAATGTATATTTGATAATGGAGGAGATACTTGGGATAGATATCCTAAGTTTTTATAGGAAGTTGGAAGTGTTTACTTCATTTCTTATCTTGATGGCACCAGGAGGTTTGCGGGGGAAACAAGGTGTGTTGTCAGGGAAGGTCAGTTGTTAGGTATTAAAATTCTTTTTCAGGGATGGTGTTACTAAAACACTAGGATGGATGCATAGACGTTTTGCCAGTCTATGCTACGGAATTTGGAGGAATGTGGATCTTTATCTTGTATAAACAAATGTAGGTACAAATGAGTAGTTGCTCAATCCAACTTATATGTTGAATAATTTTTGTGTTTCCTTTATGTCGGACCCGTAGATGGTTCTGGGAAGTTTTGGAATTCAGTGGAGCTCCTACGCAATAGCAACGTCCACAATGGAACGATAATAAATGTTAATGAGAATAATTCAGGGTTTCGTGAATTCTGAAGACGGAATTCCGTTTGTTAGGGGAAAAGAATGTAATACCCCTAAAATTAAAAAGGATAAAATGGGGATTTAAATTTCATTCTATGTGCATTTTTGTCTATTGATTTTGTAATTGTTGTATTTTGTTTGTTTTATTTAATTATTTGTAAATTGTTACTTGTGTATTTGTTTTTCCTTATTTGGTTAATTATTTTCTTTATTAGAATTATGGTTTGTTTAGTTATCTGAGTTATTGTATTGTTTGTTTCATTTTAAATTATATTTTAAATGCCTTGTTTGGTTAATTATTTAATTGTCTTTATTAAGTGCTTAAGTAGAAGTTGAATTAATAGTTTTCAGTTAGGGTTTCTTGGAGCCGTCATACAAGTATTTAACGTGTATGTGACTTAAGTTTATGGGCCGACTCTAGTTTAATTAGGCTTCTGCCTTACCTCTAGTTTAATTGGGGTTTTCTAAAGGCCTATATATATATATAGTTTAATTAGGGTTTTCTAAAGGCCTATATATATACGTGTATGAGTTTCACTAAGGGTTTTGGAAGAACCCTATTCACGGCACAGTAAAACTAGAACGTAACAGAGAGAGAGTTGAGAGAACAGAGGCAATTGTAAGAGCTACCAAGGACACGAACAGAGAGGGTCAAAGGAGGGTTGTGGTGGATTAGATCACACCCATAGGAGGCTTGAAGGAAGTTAGTAGTTGCCGGAAACTTAGAGATGACGCCGGGATTTCATAACTGAAATCACAGGCAAGTTCTTCTCTTTTTCCTTCTCTTTGGCTCGTGTTCTGTGCACCTAGATAATCTATAGGGTTTAATCAATTAATAACTGGAAGTTATATGTTTAGTATATGTTATATGAATGATCTGTTTGCCGTAAATTCAAATCTGTTTACAGTTCATGTATGGTTGCTCCCAGTTTTATTCTTAAAAGCATATTAAGTTCTGTTGTAATGTTTGTTACTGTACTTGCTTCCATCTTCTATAAACGAACCATGGGGATGTTAATGGGGTGATAGAAGACTTTAGGTTCAGTATTATTGAGGAACAGAGGGGTTGGAATGGAGCTGTGGTTGCAAAATAGTTTCAGTGTTGTCCCTAAAGCATGTCTAGTTCGGTAGCAAATTTGATCTATGTAATTGATTTAAATGGTTAAAATCAAACCTTTGGGATGCTAGTGGATATTAATAAGACCCTTAGGATCAGTTTTTGAAACCAACTGAAGGGCAGAAACATGCCGGAGAAGAAGCAGAAAGTCAGAACGGAGCAGAACGGGGACAGAGGCTCTCAAAGGAGGTGAGTGGAGCCGGCTCCCATACTCATTGAGCCGGCTCTAAATTCTATAGAGCCGGCTCTAGGCTCAAAAAGAGCCTACTCTTGGAATTTAGAGCAGGCTCTTTCAAATAGTAGTTTTCTGAATTTTTTTTTCTACGAACTGTTTGGATACTGTTGGAGCATGGGAACATTTCTGTTGACTCTGGGGTTTTACAGAGGGATTAGAAGGTTGGCTTTGAGTGTTATTAAGTCCTTAAATTGAGTAAGGTTGACCTCTAAGTTAATGAAATTAACAGTGAGCTAATTTAACAACTGTGCGTACGGTTAACGGCTGGAAGGAGATTTGTTGTCTAGTTTTAATTTGACAACTTAGGGTGCTAAAATGATTCTAAATTAAGCTTAAAAGCACAGTGAAGTCTTTTAAATTTATAAATTGGACTTGGGGCATAGGGCATGGCTCTGTGCTAAAAGATAAGACAGAATACAAGTATACAACTTAGTACGCTGTTACCGGATGAAAGGAATTAAATTGCTTAAATTAATATAGCGATTTATTGGACTATAATATGATTATAGAATTTATTCTAATGCTTGATAGAGTCATTGATATATTAGATTTGATCTATGTATGCTCTGGATGGTAGTTGCCGAATTATTAATTGTTTCCTGCAACTATATGGTTTAACTCTTGGATTTAAATTGCTGAAATACTAAATACTCTTCTGCAATTATTTAGGATGGTTTTGGATTATAAATTGTTAAACTGTTAATTATATGTTGTAATTTACATGGTTTGGATGTTAATTGTGAACTCTTATATATTATTCTACAATTAATTGGATTATTGGTTTGAACTGTACATATTGTAGTATCGCATATACTATTCTGCAGTTATTTGGATATTTGGTTTTGGACTGTAAATTACTTACTAATTATTTATATGTTGTAATTTACATGGATATGGAGGATTGTATGCACCAGTATGGGACGGTGACATACTAGGTATGATTTAGCTGAAAACGCTAATTCCTACCTTATGGATTTTAATTGGTGAACAGTTTTATCTGTTCAATCAATTATATGGATTGTGTGGATTGTATGCACCGGTATGGGACGGTGGCATACTAGACACTGCCTGATTCAAAATAACTCAGTCCTACCTATTATGGATTAAGGGTTCGAATTATAAAATTAAAAAAACATAATTTTCCTTATATTTAAGTCTGGGCAGTTAAATAAGCTGAACGACTTATTGGATCTCTTATTTAAGTCTGTGCAGCTGAATAAGCTGAACGACTTATTGGATTTCCTATAGATGGATATGAATGGATTTTAAATATATGTTTATGATACCACGAGATGAGCTTGAGTCTCAGACTCGTTGGTTAGGGTGCGTATATGCAGTGGATGCGTAATTGGCTATAGTAAGTTGAGGTGTACCCTGTTAGGTCTAGGTACTCATGCCTACCTTTGGATGCGTTTTCGCATGTTGCTTTCTATTCAGGTTGAAACCCCTATTGTAGTCCAGTGAATGTCCCTTAGTGTGGATATATCTATATGTATGGACTAGATAGCTATTGTTGAGATATCTAGGGTGTATCTGCGTATCGAGTCACTGTTTGGATTGTAGTCAGAGAAGAATTTACATGTGGGCCTAACCCACTCTTATTTTTACAGGTGTTCGTTAGTTCCAGACTTAGAGCTGGATCGTTCTAAGCGGATACAGTCATTCACTCCACCGATGACCAGGATTTTATTTCATGTTTTAGACTTGGGTTTCATTTCCAGTCTTTTGAGTTCAGTGAGTTTTTAGGGGTCCACTAGATGGATTCCCGAGTTGTAATAGAAGTGGAGAAGTTGGATATATCTAGAATAATTATTTATTAATAAAATTTTATTCTGGTGTTTTTGAATTATTGTTCTAGTTCTTTTCAGCAATTTATTTGTTCCTGTTTCTTAATTGTATTCTGTGTTCGATTATTGCTAATTGATTTGATATCCTCGGGTTATCGGGCGTGGGCCTGGCCAACCCGCATCCGAAAATCCGGGGGTATCACACCTATGGACCCCTAATAATATCCCAAATTGAAACTGAAACAACTGAAATAAAATCTAAAGCTAAACAGTAGAAGTAGTCCTACGTAGTCGGAAGAATGAGTGTTTGTATCTGCTGTGATACCCCTCGATTCTAGAGCCACGGGTGATCAAGTCCGAGCACAGATCCGAAGGATATCAAACAATTAATATTTAATCGAACACAGATGACAAAATGAATTGAATAAATAAAGTTTAAGCTGGAAGAAACTAAAAGTAAAATCCTTTATAATTAAATACTTAGAATCTGATAATCCAAAACTCCATCAGTTTAACAACTCGGGAATCCATCTCTAGTGGACCCCTAATAAAAATCCCAAACTGAATGAAAGTAAAAACTGAAAATAAAATCCAAATCTAATATTTGGAAAGAAGCCCTACGTCGTCGGTAAAATGGAAGATCGTCTCTACTCAGCACGAACAAGCTCTAGACTGGAAATGCCCGATACCTGTAAAATGATGAGTGGGTCAGGCCCACATGCAAGTTCTATACCACTACTACCCAAGCAGAGACCCGATACGCGTGTACATCCTAACCAATCCAACAATAGCTAATAGTCCGTAGATAAATATATATATATATATAATCACACTACAGGACTCTCACTAGACTACAGGCTCGTCTCAACCTGACTAGTAGGCACCATGCGAAAACGCACCCAAAGGTGGGCATGACTACCTAGTCCTAGCAGGGTACACATCCAACCATCATAGCCAGCTATGCATCCCAATGCATATACGCTCCCTAACCAACGACTCTGAGACTCAGGCTCATATCGTGGCATCATAAAAATATATTTAAATTCCATTCCAAACCAGAAGTGTCACTCAACTATTTAGTGATCTGACACAAATACAGGTAGGACTTAACTTTTGTAGTTAATCCATCCTTTAATCCAGAGTAGGTAGGACTTAGCATTTTTAAGCTAATCCCCCTAATATGTCACCGTCCCATACCAGTGCATACAATCCATCCTTCCAGTTGATAATATAAATGACAGTAAATATCAACGTATCCAATCTAAGCATAACAAGAATGTTTAACTAGCATGCTTGTTTAATACATCCAGTATATGATTCCCTGACAAGTTTTAAATACAGAGAACAAATATAACGATTCTGTAACTCATAAAAAGCATAACAATAATATTAACAGTAATTGCATGCTTCCTTGTAATACTTCACAACATTCCCCAAGTTGACATAAACAATTCTGGATCAACATCAACTAGTTTCTTATTAAGCATTAAGTGTAATTATATTAGTCGACATGCTTAATCCCACACTACTGTTTCATGATTTAAACATAAACTTCTTAATTCAATTACTAAGCAACTTGAATTATCTGTAATAAAGTCGTCACACAAACTTCCTTAAGTGTCGTAAACATCAATTAATTCCCCGTTAAGCATAATTGACATTATATAATTTGAGATGCTTACTCCAATACCACGGTCATATGATTTACACATAAAATTCCTAATTCAATTGTTACTTTTAAAACAAGCAACTTGAATTATCCGCATCACCGTAAAACTGATCACTTCCTAAAAGTCTTCGCCTGTTCCTTATTTAGCTTCTTTTGGTATATTATGAGTTACCATGCCATCATAGAATTTATCAAGGGTTTATTCATTACAAAATATCCCTAGAACCATTCCTAAAACATTCTGGAACTTCAAAATTCCAAATACAGTAGCCTAGATTCGCAAGGAAAACAAAGAAAATAAAAAAAAACTGGAAAACCTGGAGGAGCCGGCTCCACCCAAAGTGGAGCCGCCCCCACTACCAAGTAGAGCCGCCTCCACTACCAAGTAGAGCCTGCTCCACTTTTTAATTGAGCCTGCTCTACTTGAAATAGAGCAGGCTCCTTCCCCTGTGCGTCGTTTTTCCAATTCCGGCTGTGTTGATCCTCCAAACCAAATTTCTTGCTGATTAAAATTAAGTCCTTGGGTGTTCAAAAGTTAATTAACTTCCTTGATTAATAATCACATTCAGTGGGAGCAAGAATTAAACAAAATAATTTAAAAACGGTTAACATGCACCTACAAGGAAACATGCTGTTCAACTTCTTCTCCAACTCCGGCAACTTTGTTCCTCCAACCCAAGTTTATAACTAATCAAAACTAAGTCCTAAGGTGTTTCAAAGTTAACTAAATTCTTTACTTATTAATTAAATTCAATCAGAACAAGAATCAAGCAAAACAGACTAAAACCGAATGAAAACACATACATGAACACATACTGTTTTGAAACAATTACTTGTGCAACCATATTAATTTAACTTTATTACTTCCTGGAACTAAATTAGCGATGCAAAGAACACAGGTCAAAGAGATAGAGTTAGTTATAGAACTTGCCTGTGAGATTCGGTTCAAAAATCTCAACGTCTTTCTTCTAAATTTTTCGGCGAACTACCTTCTCCTAACTCCCCTGATACTTCTGCCTCCAATACGTGTGGTTAGGGTTCTAAACCCTTGGCAGTCTTATACAGATATATATATATAGGCCAACTAAACCTAGGTGCAATTAAACCCTAATCCTATTACTAGACAGAAAACAAAATAAGTCGGCTAAATACGTGGTTTTCCTAAACTGATAAAACCCTAATTTAATAAATAAAACATTTAACTTAATTCAAATAAATACTAACTAACATAAACAACCAATTTAAAATAAAATAAATAATCAATTTAAATAATTAAAGCAAAACAAAAATTCAACTAAATAACAATTTAAATAAACAAACAAACACAACAACTACAAATAACCAACTAAATAAACTAAAAACACAATTAAACATTTAAATAAATTCCAAAACTATCCTGTTTAAAATTAGGGGTATTACATCTGCTCTGCACGATCAAGCTCTAACCCTGGAACTGACGAGCACCTAAAAATAAGAGAGTGGGTCAGGCCCACATGCAAGTTCTATTCTACTACGATCCATACAGAAATCCGATACGCAAATACATCTTAGATAGCTCAACAATAACTAGAGTAGTCCATATATGTATAAGTATACACTATAGGACGTTCAATAGTCCAATAGGTCTGTCTCAGCCTGAGTAGAGATACCATGTAAATCGCACATAATGTGGTCATGTGTACCTAAACCTACCAGGGAACAGCAACTGCTGTCCAGTTATCTATCCTAAGCGATATACGGACCCTAACCATGGTCTTGATACTCAAGCTCATACCATGGCACCATAACATAAATATATAAAGTCCGTATACTCCTCATATAAACTATCATCCATCTAGTATAGTGGCCTGATATATGTATAACAATCCATCCAGAAACCAAAGTAGGTCATTTAATTATTTTAGTGACATGACACCAATGTGAGTTGGACTTAACCTTTATGGTTAATTCATACATCAATCTAGATTAGGTAGGACTTAATATTTGAATTAATCCATCCCTAATATGCCACCGTCCCATACCGGTGCATACAATCCTACAATTAACATAATTGATAAAACAGCACTAGGTATTCATCAATCATTCTCCAGAATATGCAGCAACATAAATTAATACATACACAACAATATTAGGCATTCATTACAAAACCTAAAAATCATGTTTCAACTATTTAAATTGCTAAAATAAATTAAAGCATTTAAATCCTCCAAATCGTTCATAAATTGATACAGTTTATAGCAAATTAAATACCAATTTACTTACTCACAACCAAGCATAGTTAATTTCAAGTAATTCACTATACTTATATCTCTATTTAAATATGTTTAAACAGTATTAAATCATATTTACAAGAATCTCCAAGTTCCAGTATGTAAGTTAATTAACAACCAAAGTGTAACATGTAGGATTTTTCCCTAAGTTCACACTGTCCACTCCTTAATCCATTTATAAATTATTGTTTCCCTGTATTTTTACAGGTCTGTGACAATCATATACATCATTTAAAGCAATTTAAACAAAGTGAAAACACCCTGCACAGTCCAAACAGCGCCCTAAAACCAACAGTATGCAATTATGGGCGAGAGCAGGCTCTCACAAATTGGCTCCACACTCCTTGGAGCCGGCTCCATTGATGAGGGAGCAGGCTCCCTCCTTTTGGGAGCCTGCTCTCTCACTCCCTGAAACCGTTCTGCGTTTTCCGCTTCGTCTTCCTCACTTCCGGCGATTCCCATGGCCTCTGTAATCTTTTAAATACTTGTTCTAATGTTCATTCAGTGTCCCATATTATTTTAAAGATATCGACATGCATCAACAATCTCAATTAAACAAGGCTTAACAACATATATAGAAGGATACAGTTAAACGCTTTAAGAAATTTCAAAATAGTTTAATTCAAAAAAGCAAATTACACTTTAAACATGCATCACAGATATGTTTTAGCATTAACTAAACCCCTGGAGTCTACCTAGGCATGCATAGAATACAGGTTTAAGGGAAAGAGTTTGAACAGAGATTTGCTTTTGATTTCAGTTTAGAAATCTTAAACCGTCGTCTCTAGCAACTCCGGCGACCTTAATTACTTTACTGACCTCCATTGCTCCTAGTTCAACCCACGAGCATGCGTAAATTACTCCTCCTTGGTTCATCCCTTGACCCTAACCAAAACCCTAACTTGTCTCTCTCAGTTTTCTCTCAAACCAACCTGTTCTTTCTCTCAGCCTCCATAGTTCGTAAACAGAGTTCTAAAAACCCTTGCAGACACTAAACTGTTATATTTATAGACCACTTAGGTTAACCTAATCCTAATTACGTAGGGAATGAAAAACACACAAAGCGGCAACACCGTGAATCATAAAACCCTAAGTAATCAAATTAACTTATTTACATAATTAAACAATTACAATAATTCAATTAAATACAAATAATAAATAATTAAATCAATAATTCAAATAATAACAATTAAACCAACAAAAAAATGTAATTAAATAATTAATTAAAATATTAGGGCTATCCTTTTAAAATTAAGGGTATTACAGATGACAACATCAATGAGTGGCTAAACCATTCTCTTGAGGCTAGAGATAGCCCTAAGCATACCTCCTAGACTTTGATGTTTTGTAATTAATGGGGATTTGTATTGTAATTCTTGTCTTGACATCTTTTATATATATAAATCTTGTTTCTACAATTATTTGTGTATTTTAATACTTCCAATTGACCATTAAGTTCTATCCATACTTCTACGTATGCTATAATTAATGTTCATGTGTGTATTTCTAGATTTTGTGACATTGATGCATATCTATGTGTGTTGATATCATGAATTTAGTGATGGTCAAGGCATAGTGCTTAAATAGATTATTCTTGAGGTTTATTTGATGGTTCATACTTATTTTTTAATAGATTGTGTCACTTCATTAGTTTAATTTCCATGTCACTAGCTTAGTTGTAGTCTAATTGCCTTACTTTTTTATATAGGTGGATAATATATACTTGTTGTTTGATGTTTCATGCTTATGAATGCATGTAATACCCCTAATTTTAAAAAGATAGTCTCAGCATTTTATTTATTGTTTTATTTTATTTTCGTGTGATTATTTGCGTATTTGCTTAATTAATTAATTGTTATACTTAGTTAATTAGTTTGACTTAACTATTTTATTAATTATATTACTTGATTAACTGTTTTAATTATTTAATTGGGTTCATTTCATTAAATTGTATTATGTGATTAATTATGTGATAAATTTTTAATCATTTAGTTGTTTTAATTATTGAATTGGTTTACTTTTCGTAAGTTAGGGTTTTATTTTTATGATTCACGTTAGCCGCCGTAGGTTATAACTTAGGTTGCTTTATGGGCTGACTGGGATTAGAATTGGGGCTTAGTTTCTAAGTATACATGGATTAGGGTTTATTGTTCTGAGCTTATAAATATACATATTACGGTGGTTTAGGGTTTTAGAAACTTAAGCATAATTATGTAAAACAGAGAGACAGTGAGATACAGAGAGAGATATGAGAGGAAGGCTAGGTTGGACCAAGGAGGAGGAAGGCTAGGTTGGACCAAGGAGGAGGAAGGAGAAGTTATTCGTAGGTGAAACCAAGAGCAACAGAGGTGAAACATCAGTAGGGGATTTCGTCGGAAAATTCAGAGACGGTGGATTAGAGTTTTAAAACTGAAACTCAAGGCAAGTCTCTGTTCTACTATTTCCCTTTAATCTGTGTTATGTGCATGCTTAGGTAGACTCCAGGGATTAAACTAAAGCTTAAATACATCTTTTATGCATGTTTAATCGTTATGTGTTTCCATGGAATTAATCTGTTCTTAATTGTTTTAAAAGTTCAACCCGTAATCTTGCTGCCGATGCTTAACAACTTGTGTTTTAAATTCAAGTCTTAGTTTTATATTATTGTCTTATGATCAATCTGGAACTGGGATGGACCTTAAAACATGCAATAAAAATTACTATAGAGGCTTGGAAAGCACCGAAGTCAAAGAAGACGAAGGAAGAATGGACTACGGCTTTTAGGGGTGAGAGCAGGCTCTAAAAAGGAAGGGAGCCTGCTCCTACAAAGCTAGAGCCGGCTCTCTAGGGTTGAGAGCCGGCTCTCAAAAACCTAGAGCCGACTCCCAAGGGTGGGGAGCCGGCTCTCCTTGTAACAGAGCAGGCTCTCAAGTTTAAGAGCCTGTTCTCTCTCCTTTAAATGCGTTAAAACTTGTTTTTAGGAACTGTTTGGCTGAACTAGGTTTTTCTAAGGCTGTCTGTATGCTACTAAATGGTGTAATTCATTGATAAAGATTTATAAAAATGTTGGGAAACATGTTTACATTTAGATATAAAGGCCGGAATTAACACAAGGTTAAACGAAGAACCTGTATGTGGAAGATTGGATAATTGACTTATATTGCCTACTGTTTTAGCAAATTTGATTCCGTTGCATGATCTTAAATTATGAATCATGTTATCAGTTGTGTTATAAGCATATAGTTGGTTAAGTATATGTACGCTTTGATGGAATTAACTGATGTTTTAAGTCTGCTATGTATTGCATCAGTTATGGTTCTGTTTGGAGAAGTAAATTGCATAATTTTGCTTTATCAATTTAATGGACTAGAGTTGGGATTCTAAATCTTTTATTGGATACATAATTTAGTTATACACATGTTAAACTATATTTATGCCTATTTTAGGATGTGGTTGATATATATATTTATACTGTTTTGTCAACTATGTTAGCTGGAGGATAAGTATGCACCGATATGGGACGATGGCATATTAGGTATGGATTAGTTCAACATTAAGTCATACCTAAAATGTATTAAGGTGTGGATTAACCATAAAGGTTAAGTCCAACTCCTATTGGTGTCAAGTCAGTAAATAACTGAATGACATAATTTGGTTTATGGGATGGATTGTTATACATATATCAAACCACTATACTAGATGGGTGATATTTTGTATTAGGAGGACACGGACTTTATATATTTATGATATGGTACCATGGTATGAGCTTAAGTTTCAAAACCATGGTTAGGGGTGCGTATATCGCCTATGATGGATAGCTGGATAGTAGTTGTTGTTCCCTGGTAAGTCTAGGTACACATGACCACATTATGTGCGATTTGCATTGTATCTCTATTCAGGCTGAGACAGACCTATTGGACTAGTGAGCGTCTTATAGTGTGTACTTATACATATATGGACTACTCTAGATATTGTTGAGCCTATCTAGGATGTGTCTGCGTATCAGATTCCTGTTTGGATTGTAGTAGAATAAGACTTGCATGTGGGCCTGACCCACTTTCTTATTTTACAGGTGCTCGTCAGTTCCAGGGTTAGAGCTTGGTCGTGCAGAGCAGATACAGACTTCCATTCCACCGACTACGAAGAACTACTATCTTATTAGCTTTGGATTTTGATTACAGTTATTTTTATTTACAGTTGGGATTTTTATTAGGGGTCCACTAGATGGATTCCCGAGTTGTTAAATAATTGGAGGTTTTGGTTAAATGGATTTGAACAATTTTATTTTGAGGATTTTCAATTTGAATTCTGTTCAACCATTTTTATTCATTTCTTATTATTTCAACTTGTATTCTGTGTTCATTAAATATTAATTGTTTGATATTTTCCTCGGGTTTAGGCCTGGGCCTGATCAATCTGTGTCTCGGATCCGAGGGGTATCACAATGCAAGTAGTATATTTCTCTAATTTAATAAGTGTGCATTAATTATGGATGTATGGAAGGATTAATAGCTTAATTTGATATGCTGTGTTACTCACTAGATTGATTAGATAATGTATGCTTACTTGGCCATCTGTAATGCCCTTAATTTTAAAAAGGATAGTCTCGGTATTTATTTTATTGTTTTATTACATTTTTATTTGATTAGTTGATTATTTGTCTAATTGTTTAATTGTTTACTTGCTTAATTGAATTCTTTGTTTGAATTGCATTATATGTTTATGTGGATGTTCATTAATGGTTTAAATTAATTTATTTGTTTCACTTGCCTTTTTGTTTAATTGAAATTATAAGATAGGTGACTTGAATTAAATGTTTAAATTGAAGTGTTTAATTTTATTTAGGATGTGATTGGATAATATGGATTAAATGGGTATGGTTAATACCCATGAGTGTTTATACATGTATATATGGGTACATATGTATATGTGGATTAGTTTAATTATTAGTAATTATTAATAATTGAATTTTAATTTTATTCATTATATAAGTTGTATTATAAATTCTAGGGTTTTATATAGTTTCACGGGTTGCCGACTTAGTGGTATTTTTTATATTATTTTTCTTTTCTTTCTCTTAGTGTAATTAGGGTTAAAGATGTAAACACCTATAAATATAACGGTATATGTCTATCTAGGGTTGGAAAACCCTATTCACGTACATAGTGACTTGAGAGGAAAACAGAGAGAGACTTGAGAGAAAAACAGAGAGTCTTAAGGAGGAAGGAAAGTATTTGTTTTGGGTTGAACCAAAAGCAACGGAGGTGTTGAACGACAGTCTAGGAATTTGTCGGAAAACTTAGAGACATCAGAGACGGTGGTTTAAGGTTTTAAAACTGGAATAGAAGGCAAGTTCATATTCTAACTCCTTCCCTTAGACCTGTGTTCTGTGCATGCTAGATAGTCTCTAGGATTTAATCAGACTTTAAAACGGATTTGTTATGCATGTTAAATCAGACTTTAATCTATGTTATACATTGTTAAATTGAAACTGATTTTTTTTAAACGGATTATTTCTGTTAATTGTTTTATTTTCTGTTAACGATGCATATTGGAATTTTTATAAGGTTCTGAGATCTTTGAGACATAGATTGAACTTCTAGAAATTGTAATAAGTCATTACAGAAGGGTTTAAACACCATCGGAGACGAGGAAGAGGATCAAAAATCAGGTTACAGCTCTTTGAAGGAGAGAATTGGCTCTCCAAATGAGGGAGCCAACTCTAGGGATGAGAGAGCCGGCTCTCACAAAGGTGAAGCCGGCTCCACAAGGGGTAGAGCGGGCTCCCCATGGGGGAGGGCCGGCTCCCTTGTTTTGGGAGGCAGCTCCTTCTCCAATTTTTTTGGTTTTTCGTGGTTTGAGCTCTGTTTGACCGATTGGGGTATTCTGGAATTGTTTTAAATTGCAGTAAAGAGTCTAAATAATTATTTTAAACATTTAAATATACTTGGAAACAGGGTTATGTTAATATGCTTAGGAGTGGAACAACATGAAGTTAAACAGAAAACCTGCATGTTGAGTATTGAATGATTAATTTAACTTCTTACTTGTATTTAACAAATCTTTTCTACGTGATTTAATAGTGTTAATCATGTTTCAGCAGTGTTATAAGTGTAGTTGATTATCTGAAAATAACTATGCTTAGATTGGATTAATTAATATTTTAATTTATTGTAAATTGCATCAATTATTGGACTGTTTGGAGGATTTAAATGCATAGTCTTAATCTAGTAATTTAAAGGACTGGAACATGATTTTTAAATCTTGTATTGGATGCATAATATGGCTATATACATATTAGACTTTATTTATGCTTATTCTGGAGTATGGTTGATGATTAAATTGATCAATTACTGCATCAATTATTTGATTTATGAATTGTATGCACCGGTATAGGACGGTGGCATATTAGGGACGGATTAGTTCAAAATACTAAGTCATACCTATTTTGAAATAAGAAATGGATTAACTATAAAAGTGAAATCCTACTTAAATTGATGATTAAATTTATCATTTACTGCATCAATTATTTGATTTGCGAATTGTATGCAACGATATGGGACGGTGGCATATTTGGGACAGATTAGTTCAAAATACTAAGTCCTGCCTATTCTGAACTAAGAGATGGATTAACTATAAAAGTTAAGTCCTACTTATATATATGTCAGGTCAATAAACAGTTGAATGACATACATTGTTTTCAATGGATTATATATATATAATTATAGTGCCGTGATATGAGTTTGAGTCTCAGAATCATGGTTTGGGTGCATATATCACCTAGGATGGATAACTGGATATAGTTGTTGTTCCCTAATGGGTCTAGGTACACATGTCCACGTTATATGCGATTTGCATGTTATCTCTACTCAGGCTGGGACAGACCTATAGGCTAGTGAGAGTCCTATAGTGTGTACTTATACATATATAGACTACTTTAGTTATTGCTGAGATATCTAGGATGTATATGCGTATCGAGTCTCTGCATGGATTGTAGTATAGTAGAACTTGCTAGTGGGCCTGACCCACTTTTATTTTCTTCAGGTGTTCGTCAGTTCTAGGCTTAGAGTTTGATCGTGCTGAGCAGAGACAGTCACTTACGTAGGATTTCCTTTCATGTTTTAGTTTTGGATTTTATTTCCAGAATTTACTTTATATTGGGATTTTATTAGGGGTTCGCTAGATGGATTCCCGAGTTATACGTATTGGTGGTTTTGGAAAGTTTGGATGATATTATAACTTTTGAGGATTTAATAATTAGAATTATTTTCAGCTTTACTATTTATTTCTTATTTCTTTTGTCATCTGTGTTAATTTAAATATTAATTATTTGGTATTTCTCGGATCTGTATTCAGACTTGATCACTCGTGGTTCTAAAATCGAGGGGTATCACACTATCTATGCTTGATAATTTAATTAATGGCACACACTTCCATTTACAATACACAATCCCCCTAATCCATCAAATATTGAATGTTTAGGAAGGTAATGCTTAGTGGTGAATTCTATGACCCAAGACTCCTCTCTCATATTCTCTACACCTCATATTGTTTTAGTTGATTTACATTGCATTTATTTAGTTTCAATTGTAGTCTAATTCAACCAACAAACCATCTTTTGATTATTCAACCTACTAATCCAACATTGATTTCCAAACAAGAATACGCTTCCTTTTCCGTGGGACAATCCCTACTAATTCTAGCTACATTAATAGTAAGTAGTGGTAGTGGTATTGTATAAATTTAAACTTTGTCACATTTTATCACACATTTGCAACTAGGTACCGATGACGGACACCACATAACTTGTTAGGAAATCCCAAACTCATTGCTACAAGGATAGGTATAGGGTACGTCCCTGCAAAAAATATATATATATATACACATAATTAAATGTAATTTAATAATCAAACTCATGATTATTTATATAATTATTTATAATATTTATGTGCTAATATATTTATTTATACATTTATTATTAATAATAGTAGTCCAACCCAATATGATAAAGTAATCTCAATCTTATTCCAATAAGGATAGGTATAGGGTAGCGACAACATAAAATAAATTAACATATTTAGGTCTTATTTAATCATCGAAATCAATATTTTGGTATATATTTATTATTAATTTGTAGGTGCTAATAAATGACACGTGCATCTACAATAATAAAAATTAAAAAAATACAAGCATTTTTCAAGCTTAATTGTCTTACTTGGCAGCATGACTTGTTTATATGTAATTTTTGAATAGATATATATTAAAAGAAAGTATGATTTAAAAATAAATAAATAAATAAAGATATAGGTAATTTTTTAATAATAATAAACAAAGTTTTTAAAATTTGTTGTTAACTTCAAAATTGTCATGAAAATGACTAAAATAAAAATACCGCTAATTTATTCATTTATATGTTTATAATTAATCAAGGCAAGTCTGATCTTAAAATGATAGTGTTGGCCTAAGGATTTTGTCTAAAGGTCAATCTTATGTTTTGATGATTACAAACCATTAATGATGTTTATGTACTAATATTTTCATTGAGTGAAGTATAGTTGATCAATCATTCAATCCTCAATGATGAGCATTTCAAGCATTCCAAACACTCAAGCAATGGATTCAAGGAAGCATTAAAGTGCAAGAAATTAAAGAAGAACTCGAACTTCAAAGATCACACAAAGCATTTCAAAGAAAGAAAGAAAGTCTTCATCAAGCCTAAATGATCATGGTCAAAGAATGAAGAAAACGGTAGATAGGATGGCGAGAGTTTAAGATTCAATGTCAAAGTCTTTATGAATTCATTTGAAGCTCATCTCTATTGGACCATGCATATCATACATCATTCATATGCTCCTATGACCATTAGCAATAGACTAGGAACTTCATTTATATATATTATCATATGAAATCTTTGCTAAGAAAGAGTTAGTTCAAGTTTGATAAGCATTGAAAGAACTCATTTTTTTTAAGCTAGAAATTCTAGGACCATGCACATTAATCATTATATTTATTTTGATCTCTAAAAAGAAAAGGAAAAGGCATTGAATCAATTTTTCATCTTTAAAGTCTTTGTTGCCAAAATTTGGTAAATGACTCTAAGACACAATGCACTTGAAATTTATCATCTTCGTATGTCCCTAGACTCTTAGAAATAGGCCTTGAACTTAATTGAATCATTCATCAAAGTCCTAGATGCTAGAAAGATGGATATCTCAAAAGAAGCTATTTTCAGCCTAGAAAATTTCAGACCAGCTTGCACTAAAACTGCTATAACTATTTGTGTAGTTGGAATTTTTACACAAGGCCAGTGGCATTGGAAAGCTGACTTCGAGCCCTTAAGTTTAGACTCAAATTTCACCTAAATTGGATTAATAATGACTAAGATATGAGCTTCACAAAATACCTGATTCTGCTCTGCGAAAATTCTGACCAGGTTGCGCTTAAATAGCCATAACTTTTTCTATGGTTGGAATTTTTGAGCAAGGCCGATGATTTTAGATAGCTGACTTCAAGACAATAAATTTAGACTCAAATTTCACCTCATTTAGAGTTTCATGGACTGAGTTATGTCCATTTGAAGTCATGCACTTTTTTCTGTCCAATTTAGCAGCAGCCTTCATGAAGCAAGAGCAACCTCTATACGAAATAAAGCCAACTCTCTCAAAGACTAGAGAAGGCTCTACAAAATTAGAGACGGCTCAGGAAAGTAGAGAAGGCTCAATGAAAAACTAGAGAGGGCTCTACCAAAATTAGAGAAGGCTCAGGAAAGTAGAGAAGGCTCTACAAAACTAGAGAAGGCTCCAATTTTCTATTGAGCCGTCTCCATTTCAGAAAAAGAGCCTGCTCTACTTTTTTAATGGAGCTGCCTCTATTTGAAATTGAGCCGCCTCCACTTTTACAAAGAGCCGGCTCTTTTGAGGGTTTTGAATTACAACGGCAATTTTTCTGCATTTATTTCCTCTAACCACTTCTAACAGTTATATTGAGTTATGAATTTCTTTATATATACAGAGGGCTTGTCTGAAAAGTATACACGATTTTAAGAGACATTATATTACATTGCAAAGAGAGCTTTTGTTCTCATATCTTCTCCTCATCTCTCTCATTCACTCATATACTACTTGAGAGAGCATTCAAGAACATTCATTCAAGTGCATCAAAGAAAACTTTTTGGCTCTACCATTATACAGAGCTTTTGTTCTAGTTATACTCACTCATAGAGCCTCTATTCAGACATCGATCTTTGTCTCATATACAAACTTCCATAGTTGAATCAGAGTGAACTTCAGAGAGCATTTAGTGAGCCTTTACTGAACTTTTGTTCTAGTATTTCATCAGAGCTTTTGTTCTGTATTTTCCTCATCATCTCTCATACATTTCATACTTAGAGTTTGAGCTTCACTTGATTTCATATATACTCTATTGTGAGGTTTGATTTGTATCAGTTCTTGAGAGGATTTCTTGTACTACAAATTCTATCTACAAATCTGCTGTAAGCCTAGGAGGAAGAGTTTCTCTTAGTAAATAAATTGTAAGGGCTGGTGTGGCCTATGTAAAACTAAGAGAGGTGGTCTCTTAGTAAGAATACTGTAAAGGGTTGGTGTGACTCAAAAGGAAGCCTAGGAGAAGGGTGTTCTCCTAGCAAGAAAGAGAAGCAAGGTCTTACTTCAATTGAAGGTTTGCTCTCCACCATTAAGGAGAAGCTCTAAGGAATTTGGGAAGTCTTAAGAGGGATCTTGAGCTGAGGAGTAGGAGTTTCCGAACCTCGCAAAAATTGCCGTGTTATTGTTTGCAATTTCTCTTCCCTTATCTCTTTTATAGTTATGCTAAATTGATTACTTTCATATCTTGTTTATTACATAATTGGTTATGCTATTGAGTAGAAATTGTACTTCTATAATTTGCGAAAATTGACCATTGACTCTATTCACCCCCCCTCTGGAGTCAATTATTAGGTAACAGATAGTATCGAATTTATTTCAATAATGATAGGTATAGGGTACATTCCAACAAAACAAAACAAAATAACATATTTAGGTCTTTTTATAGTCGAATTTAATATATAAATTACATATATTTTTATATTTATTATTAATTTTTAGGTGCTAATATATTTATTTATATTGGTATTATTGGTAAAGAATGTTTAATTACAAAATAGTAATTTGAGTCAAACCTCATAAAATAATCTCAAACTAAAATATGGTGCGTGACTAAACCTTGGTTACCTGGGTCTATGTTAGAATCCTGTCTCATTTCTTTTATTTATGAATAAAAAAAGGATAAGTATAGGGTATGTCCCGACAAAACAAAATAAATTAACATATTTAGGTATTATTTTATAACCAAATTCAATATTTAATAATATATTTATTTATAACAGTTATGTGCTAATATATTTATTTATAAATTTATTATTAATAATAGTAGTCCGACCATAATATGATAAAGTAATCTCAAACTTATTCCAATAAATATAGGAATACGATGGCGGAAAAAAAAAAAAAAACATATTTAGGTGTTATATAATCACTGAAATCAATATTTTATTGTATAATTATTATTAATTTTTAGGTGCTAATACACGCCACATGCAATTCACGTGAATCTATGTTAGTAAGAATAATAAATAAATAAATGCGAGCACTTTTCATGTTTAATTGTCTTGTTTGGCAACATGACTTGTTTCTATGTGATATTTTGAGAGATATATACAGAAAGAAAGTAAGATTTTTTAAAAAAATAAAAAAAAAAAAAAAATATATATATATATATATAGGTAATTTTTTAATAATAAATAAACAAATTTTTTAAAAATTTATTGTTAACTTGAAAATTATCATTAAAATGATTAAAACAAAATTCTAATTTATGTATTCATTTATATATTTATTATTAATCAAAGTAAGTTCGATCCTAACATGATATAATAATCTTAAACTTATTTCAATAACAATAGGTATATGGCAAATTCCGACAAAACAAAATAAAATAACGTATGTATGTCTTTTTTCTTTTCTTTTTTTATAACCGATTTTAATATTTAATTATATATATATTTTTATATTTATTGTTAATTCTTAGGTACTAATATATTTACTTATATTGTTATTATTAATAAAGGTAAGTGAATGACAAAATAGTAGTTTGAGCCTAACTTCATAAAATAATCTCAAACTTATAATAATGAGAACAAGTATATGGCGTGTGACTGAACATTGGTCACCTGGGTCCGGTTAGAATAATATCTCATTTTTTTTTTTAATGAAAAAAATGAGAGGATAAATATATAGTATGTCCCGACAAAACAAATAAATTAACATATTTAGGTATTATTTAATAACCGAATTTAATATTTAATTATATATTAATTTATAATATTTATGTGCTAAAATATTATTTATATATTTATTATTAATAATAGTAGTCCAACCATAATCTGATAAAGTAATCTCGAATTTATTCTAATAAGGATAGGTATAGGGTAGCGACAAAATAATATAAATTAAAATATCTAGGTGTTATTTAATCAGCAAGATTAATATTTTGTTGTATATTTATTATTAATTTGTAGGGTTAATTACACTCACATTCCTGAGGTTTGCATTATTGACAGCCAGATGAAAGTTAGCTAATTTTTGAACAATAAGACCCCGTTAGATTTTGCATCCAAACAAAGCCTTAAATATTTGAAATGTCTAATTTACCCTTTAATATCTTATTAAATTTTAATATAAAATATCAAAAACACTAAATGACCGAAATGCCCTAAATGAGAAAATGCAATATTAATACTCAATTTTTATTTTTTATTTTTTCTCATCTCTTTTAAGTCTTTCCTAAGAACGATCCGAATGTCTTTTTCCACATCTTGCTACCGGGAAAGCTCTGATGAAGATTCCGACAGCATAGATCCAACAAGAAGGCTCCGGCAACAACCAAAATTGACACAACTGCTTTCTAACAGTGGTTGTTGGCGACGACGATGCAGCAGTGAAAACACAACGACAGTTGATGATGATGAAAGCTTGGGAATATTCGGGCGACGATTGTGGCAGATTCCGACAAGATCGTTGGCGATTAGAGTTGTTGCTTGGGTTCAAATTGTGCAGCTATGGTCGGGTATGGTGAGAGTGGATTTGTCAGTTGTGAGACCAAACTCTCTGTTACCTCTTCTCTAACCCTAAGTCTATCAGTTCAAACCCTAACCCTCTGCAAATTTTACTGGTGACTCTTTTCTAACCCTTTTTTTATGTTATTCTATTAATTTTGGGGAATGCCAAACAACAATAATGGGATCAGTTTAATTAGTGTGTGTAAACATTGTATTTATACTTTATATTCAGGTTGTTTTTGAAGAATCAATTTGCTATTTTGATTTTTTTCTCAAATTTTGTGAGTTTTGCAATTAATTTTTGGCTTGGTTCATTGCTTGAAGCTTGAGGGATGATTTGGAAATGAAGTATTGAATTTATATACACACACACACGGACATCTGGAGTCTTTAGAGAGAAACATCTCTATTGATGAATCTCCATTGGCATCTAGATATAAAAGGAAATAGTCTTTAGAGAGAGACATCTACATTGATGCTCTTATATACCGGATCTCCATTGATGCTGAAATTATATATATACACGCGCGCGCGCACGATATATATAATTATTTTGTGG